>NC_091455.1:39814368-40414368 GCF_027789765.1 Dendropsophus ebraccatus | reverse complement strand
GCGCAATATGACTGGGAAGGGTTACAGCTCTGGTACCTCTGGTTTGGGGAGTGGTTGCGTGAATACAGTGTCGCACACTGGGACCATACATGCTGCCTTTTTAAAGAAAAATGGGTAAATAAAAATCTACCCCAAAAAAACATTTAAAAAAATCTCCAACTTGCTTAAATTCTTGTCAAACATTTAAAGGAGTTACAGGGGTTATCCAGGCTTAGAAAAACATGGCCACTTTATTCCAGAAGCACCCCTCTTGGCCTCAGTTAGGATGTGGTTTAAGCTTTATTCTATTAAAGTGAATGAAGCTTAATTGTGAAGCTTTTTTCTAATCTTGGAAAACACACCTCAAAGTTGTTTTGAGGGAAACAGTCTGATATATAAGCTCATCAAAGCCACTTCAGAAGTAAAGTTGTCCCTAAAACATTTGTTTTGTCAAATTTAGTAAAATTGCTATTACGTTTATAAAATTTCTAATGGTTGAAGTCCCTCTATATCACCAGCATCTTTCTCTTCAGCATTAGCCTTGGACCCAGTGGACCCAACCCTGCTGAATGCCTCTTTTTAGCGACAGAGAACGCCAACAGCCAGAAACTACGAAGCAGAAACTATCCATACGTGATCATGAATGTCGACTGATTAACCTGACTCCAATGACTCTAAGGCCCTATTCACACGTCCTGTACCTGTCCGCAATTGCGGATCCGCAATTACAGACAGAAAAATAGGACAAATGTATTTCAATGGACCCATACACACATCCGTGTTGTGTACTGGGCTGCAATCCGTTCCGCAAAAAAAAAAAAGGCAGGCCCTAGTACGGACAGAAATTCCTCAACTGACACACCCAATACAACTCTATGGGGTCCGTATTTACAGATGCAATATGGATGCAATACGGATAGAAATTTGCGGATTGCTTACGGACTCAAAATTGCGGATTGGAAAATATACTGACATTCACCTGGACAAAAGATGTCCAATTATTTGCAAGAAAGCTAAGGTGGAAGAATTTTTTTTTCTGTACAAGAGAAATTGCAGTGTTCAGAGGTAAGAATGATAGGGAAACCCTGGATGACGTAAGATTACTAAATTCTCTGGGGCATAATCCACCTAAGCCTAAAAATGAAAAGAGCCCCCCTTTAGTCGAATCAACTAATATTCATGTTTGTAAGTTTAGGGAGAGAGGAATTAGAACAACTATCAAAAATACCAACTTCTCTAAAATTGAGACAGCCGCTTTACTAGCTTTCTAATCTGACTTCTCGCTGATATTTAAACAGTCAAAGTGGGTAACCTCATAATACTCTCCAAGATTATAAAATGATGTGCATGGATCTGTTAGGTCACCAGGGTACATATAGGATTTTAGATTCAGATCCTACTGATGTGTTCTATGAACAGCTTACCGACCTTCTATATAATGCTGTGGACTGCTATCTGAGGACGAACGCCAATTTATGCAACCAAGAAACCACACTATTCCAACCTTTTTATTCATTGCTCAACTCAAGTGTCCAACTGGATTGAGTGCAGAGGGAGTTTGCTATATCTCTCCCCTCCTACAAATGGGATACCTCTGACCTGCTTCGCAAGCTGGAGGATATCACTGTGAATGGGGATACTCTCTTGGCCTCAGTTGATGTTGAGGTCCTGTATAGCAGTATCCCCCATGAGTAGGGGGAGACTGCTGTATGGCATTTCTTAAATACCAGAGGGCTCATAATCAGTTTGTGATTGATCTGTTACAGTTTGTGCTTCATCAAAATTACTTTTTGTTTGAATTTTACCACCAGCTCAGGGGCACGGCTATGGGAAACCCTTGTGTGGCTAGTTTTGCCAACTTGCTCCTGGGCTGGTAGGAGGAGACTTTGGTGTTTGGGGATGATCAGGATATCTGAACCCAGAATATATTATTTGTGTATATATTATATTGTGCTAAGTTCGGATGACATGTATTAACATCCTATACTTACCATAAATATAAATGTATACACTTACTGCTCAATCCTCAGCTGTTGGTCCAGGTATGTCCTTATGCGTAGCTCTATATTCTGTATAGGGTACGTGACAAAAAAATGTCATGAGTCCCTATGTTTTTATCAGTTACAATGCTTGACATATAATCTAGACCCTATTATGTCCACATTATTGATTTAGGACTATTTATTTCACTACATAATAGTACTATCTTGCATTGTTTGCCCATTTCCGGAAGTGACCTATACACAAGGGCTTGATGTGCGTTCCAAGGTGGTATACATGTCTGGAAGTGGCCATTGCGTGTCATGGGCCCTTGTGTATCCCACCGGATTTTGGATATAGTTAATCCGTTTAGTCATTTCTGCCCACCTGGCATTTATCTCTTCATAGAATGGCCGACGTATATACAAAGACTGGATTACCAAGTTAGTTGTCTATAGACATATAATCCAGTGGAACTATGTTTAAGGTATAAATATGTTGTTGCTTACTACAATAGTATTTTATAGCACCTACATTCCTTCCTACAACCAAATGAAGCTTGTCAAGGGCCGTAAACAAAAGCAAAATTCTCTGTGGAAATTCCAATAAATATTATTTTCATAGAAAGATTCTACAAAACAAAAACATAAAATACTACAAAGGCAGAAAACAAAGGTAAGAAGATATCGGTCATATTCTAGCAGAGACTACTATTCTTATGATGTATTGTCGCTCACAACTATTGTTAATAAACAAAGATCATTTCTCCTCATTGTTTAGAAAGAAAGAACTTTACGAAAAAATGAAAATAATAGATCTTAACCCATTAGTAACCGGCCTATTTTGGGCCTTAAAGAAGAACTCGCAGGTGTAAATCGTGACACAAATCTACACCTGCTGAAAGAGGTGTGCGCCACTTAGTAAATCCGCCCATGATAAAGGGGGCAAAGTTTTATTTATACTCATACGCCTGTATGTTTTATTCTACGTTGGGTACAAAAAAACTATATCAATAAAGATTTTCCTGATATAAAAAGAAGAATCTGTTACATTTAGGTATAAGTATTAAGGTATTAGTATTCAGAAAGGTCAGGTAACAGTCAGGTAGCAAAGACAAGCTTGTGGTACAATAGCAGGTAGTTTAATGTGGTACTCCGAACAAATAAGCAAATTACTTCTATTAAAAAAAAAAACTTACAGTACTGCTGTATGTCCTGCAGGAAGTGGTGTGTTCTTTCCAGTCTGACACAGTGCTCTCTGCTGCCACCTCTGTCCATGTCAGGAACTGTCCAGAGCAGAAGAGGTTTTCTAATTTCTACTGCTCTGGACAGTTCCTGACACAGCAGAGAGCGCTGTGTCAGACTGGAAAGAATACACCACTTTCTGCAGGACATACAGCAGCTGATAAGTACTGGAAGGCTTGAGAATTTTTTAAATAGAAGCAAATTATAAACCTGCATAACTTTTTGCCATGATCTGATTTAAAACCATTTTTTTTCTCTCTAGATTACCCCTTTAAGAAGGTAGTCAAAGGAGCTAAGTTTATAGTAACAGTGATCATAGAGAGCCAGGTATCCAATATGAATGTCACTGAGGCAGAAAATTATAAATGTACAAACATATAGGGAACACAATCCTAGCAAAGGATAATACAATTGGCATTGAAGTTAATGGTCTACGCATTTAAATGCAGCTCTTAGTTCTCTAAATGGTAGGATGGCCATGACACCTGCACACACACTTCTTGGCATCCTTCCTAGTTCCACCCCAAGGTGGCTGGAGGGACTGCGGGACCCACTGGATTGTGAGGAGTGGGCTATATAAATACAGAAGTTTATGCTAATGGTTCATATCATGCCTATGTATAAGTGTATACAGTAGGGCTCTAGGTCATTGTAGAAGATCCTAAATTGACATGTATGTTGGTACAGTGGTGCCTTGGATTACGAGGATAATTTGTTCTGGGACCGTGCTTGTAACCCAAATCACTCTCAAACAAAAGCAAATTTTCCCATAAGAAATCACTGATATGCAGACAAATGGTTCCACACCCCAAAAATAATAATTTTTTTATTCGAAATAACAGGTAAAAACAACATTTAGAAAGCTGGATATGTCACATTATAAGTTTCTGTAGAGTATAGCAATCAGCATGTGGAGTATAATGTATAGTAAGTGCATAAAAATGGAAAAACAGCAGCAGTTTGCAGATACAGAATGGAGGTGCAGATCCCCATAATGTAGGAGCTTAGTACAACAGGCTAGAATAGAGGAGCAGGGCTGCTGTCAGAGGTCTGTGTGGTCACATGACAGCAATGGGAAAGGAATCAGGAAGTGAAAATCACAGAGCTGTGCAGGAGGACAGTGATAGAAAGTTTTCTATACAGCAGTGTGAATGGCAGAGTGTGAGTGCAGGCACAATTTATCAGCAGTGTGTATAGCTAAGTGTAAGTGTAGGCAGATTATAGCAGGAATAGAGAGGATGGCAAACAAAAGGACTGATAGAGAGTAAAAGGCGCATAAAGAAATGAACAGGGCAAATGTGGGCACATAAATGTAACACTCTCTGTCCGGGGAGAGAGAGGTTACAGCTATGAATAGATTACCTCCACAGTCCTGTCCCCTGATGCAAGCCCCAGCCTGAAGTGGATCTGCTATGATTTGGAAGGTGAGAGAGACTTCCTGGTTCAGAGTACAGGGCTGTAGACCACCCTGAGCAGGCCATGCCCCTCCCCCACTCCCCCTCCCACCCAGTACAGTGAGCTCTCAAACAAAAGCAACGCTCTCAAACCAATTTACAATTTTGAAAAACTGTGAGCTCTTCTTGCAAAACGCTCTCAATCCAAGTTACTCTTAAACCAAGGTACCACTGTATATGTTGTACACCTCTTATGTACAGTAACATATTCCACCCTGAATCCTGGGAGCCCATCCCTTCCGTATATAATTATTTCTATTAGCACTTTAGCAGTCATACACAGTAGACATGAGACCTGAGGAAAGCATCTCAGTCACCGCTTACAATGTGTACATTCCCAGTATTACATTGCGCCCATGTAGGTTACAGCTTCTGGAAGTGACTGACATCTCTCTCTCTCTGCCGACAGGATCTGTACTGCTGTACGGGGCCCATTAATATTCTCTGCAGACCGCGGATTGTGTTTCCTGCAGGTAGCGCTTGTGCTTCATGTCGACCTTCACAATATTAATTACGGCTGACAGGACGGCATTTTAAACATGCGAAAAATGAATTTCCTAATGTCTCTTCTATTCACAGAACAAAGAGATTTATCATGGTTACAAATGATTATCTGGTGCATTGATGTAAACCAGGGGCCAAGCCAAAGTCATTGAAATCACTTCTGGTGACCTAGAGATTCAAAGAGGCATGCGTAATTATAAGAAGACGTCCTCGCTGGCTCATCCTTTTATCGCTATATAATGATAATTATCAAATATAAAAAGTCCAAGTGTCAACTGGTGACTGAAGTTTTTTTTTAATTAAATGAAATTTCCACCCTAATGTTTAAAGGGGTACTCAGGCGAAAATCTTTTTTCTTTCAAATCAACTGGTTTCATAAAGTTATATAGATTTGTCTTTTGCTTCTATTTGTAAATCTCAAGTATTCCAGTACTTATCAGCTGCTGCATGCCCTACAGGAAGTGGTTTATTCTTTTCAGTCTGAGGCTATATTCCCACAGCACAAGAGACCGGATGTTTTGTGACCCGGCTGGGTCACGGAACGGCTGGCCTCAGAAAAGATCATCCGGGCGGTACTGCAGTACCGTCCAGATGATCTTTGGCGCCGCAGAGTTCTGATGTGGGCACATCCGTGCGCCGGCATCAGGACTCCCCACAGCACACTATGGAGCTTGCGGCCCTAGCCGCTCGGTCCACACTGTGCACTGACATGGTTTTCTGTGGCCGCTATTCAATGAATAGCAGCTACAGAAAACTGACTTGTCAGTTGTTTGCGGTGCAGCGAGAGATCCTGGCCGGAGCGTATACTATGTGTATACACTCCGGCCGGGATTCCTAAGCAGCAATGGACGTATATTTCCGTATAAATCTAGGCCGTTGTACAACGGCCATGGTTTTACAAAAATATACGGTGTGTGAAAATAGCCTGACACAGTACTATCTGCTGTCAACTCAGGAACTGTCCAGAGCAGGAGAGGATTTCTTATGGGTATTTACTTCTGCTCTGGACAGTTCCTATCTCGAACAGAGGTGGCAGCAGAGAGCACTGTGTCAGACTGGAAACAAAACAACCTTTTCTGCAGTACATACAGCAGCTGATAAGTATTGGGCAACTTGAGATTTTTAAATAGAACTAAATTACAAATCTATATAACTTTTTAAAACCTAGTTGATTTGAAAGGAAAACATTTTCGTAGGTGTATCCCTTTAAGTGCTCAACACACACATCTATATGGAGGCTGTACACAACCCTGGATTTGTACAGAGCAGTAATATGCCTCAACATCTCCTTCAATTTCATGCCACGTATGCTCCATTGGATTCTATATATATGGAGATATCTGCTGTACGTATGGCACAAGCAGGATTCAGTGTGGCAGTGCATAAGGGCCTCCCAGGCTATGTGCAAAAGGCTTAGCCATGTGTATAAGCTCTAGGTTTATCTACTATTCCGGATGGGGGGAAAGGCTAAATTATGGGAGTCCTATTGATTTTTATGATTTTCTATTAGAAATAATTCTCTATGGGATCGGGCGTCATAATGATTTCTGCTCTTCTATCTGAACGATCTGAGCTATCATTTACTATTGTATTAATGGTCCTCAGTGTGGCGTTGTCCTCAGCAGAACCTGACAGAAGCCGCCCGGGCAGCGGGGCGCCTGTGCCAAAAAAACAAGAAGCAAATGAAATATAAATCTATTTTTGTCAGTAAGTGAATCATATTTTCCCTTAAATGTTCCTGGAGCTGTGAGCTGAGAAATCCTGTGTCACTGATGACTTGCTGCCGCTGAGGGTTACTCATCCCGACTTCTTCCATGTCATGCACATTAACAGAGGCTTTCAGATTCCTCTTTTATCTTCAATCCGAACAGGCTTTATAGTTACCGAATCGTTTCTTTGGAAGTAAATTTTGTTAAGGAGTTCTGTAATACGAGGAGGAAATTCACATTCCAGTGTACGTAACTGGGAAGAAAGATGCCCGGAGGAAATGGAAGGGCAAAGTACAATCATTTCATGACGTTTCTCATTGTAGTATATAAGTGGTGCTCAATCTCTACATGGCCCCCTCCTGACTATGCATTCTGCGTCTGGTATACCTGTGGCTGCCGCTGCAGTTTTTGTGCCCAAGCCAGAAGTAGATTCAAATAGGATGGAAAATATAAAGGGAGGACGTGTACTTCTCTTTCCTGTTGGATCCACTTCTGGTTGTGGCACAAAAATTACAGTGACAGCTTTAAAAGAAAAAAATGCCACGTGTGAAACCAGCGTTAGGCTATGTTCACACAACGTATTTTTTCGTATTTCTACGGCCGTTGTTGCTGATTGCAACAACGGCCGTGGTTAATACGAAAAAATAAGTTGGCTTGCTGTCTATAAGATCCCGTCCGGAGCGTATACACATAGGGGGGCATTTATTAAGTCCGGCGTTTTTTACGCCGGACTTAAAAATGCCCCCGCAGCTCCGGCGCTACGGAGATTTATGTAGAGGCGGACTGCCTCTACATAAATCCTGTGCGCGACGGTGCGCACCGCCGAAAACCTACGCCAGCTGAGGACTGGAGTAGGTTTTCGGCGTATATTTGTAACGGATGGTAAATCGTGCGGACTCTGAGTCCGCGCCCTCCGTTCCGCCCACTACACGCCCCCTTTCCCCCCCCCTGGCGTACTCGGCGGAAAGTGCCGATTTGCGAATATTTTATTCGCAAATCGCCCATTTGCGTATAAAAAAATACGCAAATCGGCACTTTCCGCCGAAAATCATCCATTCGCAGGATGATACATGTGGCCCATAGTATACACTCCTGCCGGGATTCCTCGCTGTGCCGCAAAAACTGACATGTCAGTTTTCTGCGGCCACTATTCAGTGTATAGCAGCCGCAGAAAACCGTGTCAGTGCACACTGTGGAGCGAGCGGCTCCGGCCGCAAGTTTCATAGTGTGCTGTGGGGAGTTCTGATGCGGGCGTGCACGGATGCCCCCGTATCAAAACTCTGCGGGCCAAAAGATCATCCAGCCGGTACTCCAGTACCGGCCGGGATGATCTTTTCAGAGACCGGCCGTTCCGTGACCCGGCTGGGGCTTCACGCTCGTTTAAAATCTGGGAAAAATGGCAATAAAAACTCCATGGTTTTTCTTTTAATTTTCAAAAGTGCCAGCGGACTGATGTTGGCTGGAGGTTAATGGAGGTCTATGATCTGACTTACACACGTGGGAGAAGATTTATCAGACTGGTGTAAAGTAGAATTGTCTTAGTTGCCCCTAGCAACCAATCAGATTCTACCTCTCATTTTTCAAAGAATCTTTGAGGAATAAAAGGTGGAATCTGACTGGTTGCTAGGGGCAACTAAGACAATTCTGCTTTACACCAGTTTGATAAATCTCCCCCATGGTGTTTTTTTGGTGTGGTGTTTTTCTCTCCTTTCTAGCATTTTTGAGGCACTTTGGGAGGTTTTGTTTTGTTTTGTTTTTTTTTTGCAAACTATGGCGTTTTTCTCCCATAGACTTTAATGGGAATGTTTTGGTCATCTTAAAAATGCCATTTCTGTGTGTATGTGGGTTTTTTCTTGGCGTTTTTGTACCCTTTTGGTCCAGCAACTATGTCACATGATGGCAGAGGAAAAAGAAGTTCAGTCATCTTGGTGCACATAAAAACGCCTAAACCACAATAAAGGTTATTCACACATAAAGTAAAAAACAACAGAAAAAAAGCAAACACATGAAGAAAAAAAAGACCAGAAAATTCCCACAAAAAAATAAATAAATAAAAAATGTGTGAGGGCACCCTCAGGGAAAGCCTTGGCTTCAGCACTAGGCCTCTCTATGCTGTCATTCTGCTAAACTAACAAAATGCTCATCTGCAAAAAAAAATCCCATATTTTATACCTCCAAAGCATGAATGATATTTACTGAAGTAAATGTGTGACCTCTGTACTTGTATCTCTCTAGTCTTAGTGGTGATTAGAAAGCTTAATTGCTTCCCGTATAAAAGTTAGCCTGTATATAAGAACACTTACTATATTTGAAGGAGCTGCATATACACACCTGTACAAAGGGTGAAGTAAGTGACCCAGACCGCTATGTGGAAGAGTGAGGGAGCGGCTTCCATAGCTCAGGGAATATGTGAATGTAAATACTTGTGTTTGGCACAAAAACAGAGCTAAGCCATATCAACAGCCCCCCCCATCATTACTGTAAACGGCAATAGGATAAAGGTTTCATCGAAAGAAATTACCCGCTCAAGGGTTTGCTAAAAAAAAAATAGAGATCTGTAGATCAGTAGCCTAAAATGGGTGCACAGAACACTTTTGGAGGTTCATTGGTATTAAATTTGGCGCACCAAATTTTTTTCCATTAACCCTTTGAAGACCAAGCCCAAAATGACCCAGTGGACAGTGCCAATTTTCATTTTTGCCTTTTTGTTTTTTTCTCCTCCCCTTCTAAGAGCTCTGGCACTTTAATTTTTCTATCTACAGGGCCATGTAAGTGCTTGTTTTTTACAGGAATAGTTGTACTGTGTAATGGCGTCTTTCATTCTACCATAACATGTATGATGGAACCCCCAAATTATTATTTATTAAAATATAAATTGGTGAAATTGGAGAAAACAATGCAATAACTTTTGGGGGGTTCCTGTGTCTTTGTAATGCACTATATGGTAAAAGCGACATGATACCATTATTCTATAGGTCAGTCTGAACACAACCATATGTAGGTTTACACAGATTTTCTAATGTTTTTTTTTTTTTTTATTGAAGCCATTTTTTTTTCAATTAGTTATTAATAAAATGGGCCTATTGTGACTATTATAACGGTTTTAGTTTTTGTATGGGGTGTCATTTTTTGCGCCATGATCTCTTCATTTTACTAATACCCTATTTGTGTACATCGGACGTTTTGATCACTTCTTATTAATTTTTTTTAAATATAATGTAACAAAAAATCGGCAATCCTGGCACTTTTTTCCCTCTTTTTGTTTACGCCGTTCGCCGCACAGGATGACGATTGTTATATTTTAATAGATCGGACAATGACTCACGCTATGGTGTCTAATATGTTTATTTATTTTTTCATTTTGATATGTTTTATTTATCAAATGGGAAAGGGGGTGATTTTTATTTTTATTGGGGGAGGGGCTTTGGGGTATTGCAAAAAACATTTTTACTTTTTTGTGCACACTTTTTAAGTCCCCTTGGGTAACTTTTACATACAATCATTAGATTACATTGATCAGTGTAATAGGCCTGTGGCAGACTCAAACAGTAGAGCACTGATCGGACCACACGGAGGAAGGTAAGAGACCTCCAGTGGTCCGTGAAAGCAATCGGAACCCCTGCAGTCACACTGCAGGGGTCCCAAACGGTAAGTGACAGGAGCTGTTCCTGTCACTTACACTTAAACACTGTGCCGTTTGATGGGTTAATGACAGGCTGCAGCCTGATCGCAAAATGATTGCCACAGAGCAGCCTGGGGTCAACAGTAATTAGATAAGAATGAGTTTACTTCACTTCCTGGTGGGGAACTTACTTTGTAATGTGTTTCAATTACTGGGAAAAGCTTTTCACCAGAGTTATCCTTTAACTGGAAACATAAAGGAGCAACACAACCTCTCTGCTGCCACCAATGGTTGAGTTGGAAACTGCAGGGCTGCTTCTAACCCTGGTTCCAGCAGAGTAGCATCTCACTAGTGCTTCTACATGCATAGTTGCCGATACTAAGTCTCTTCTAATGTCTATTCTGATGTATGTTAGCATTAGAATAGACATTAGACTTAGATTAGAGAAATCTGTCTTTGGTGCCCTGCAGGCAAGGCAAAGCATGACAGTTATTCCCACTCCTGCAGTGCTAGTGACACAGACAGCTTCCCTAAATCTAATGTCTATTCTAATGCTGAATGCTGACATGTGTTGTTGTTTTTTTCTTTCCAATCAAATGGTTTCAGAAAGTTATACAGATTACTTCTGTTTAAAAATCTCAAGTCTTCCAGTACTTATCAGCTTCTGTATGTCCTGCGGGAAGTGGTGTATTCTTTCATGTCTGACACAGTGCTTTGCTGCCACCTCTGTCCATGTCAGGAACTCTCTAAAAAAATCCCCATAAAAAACCTCTCCTGCTCTGGACAGTTCCTGACATGGACAGAGGTGGCAGAAGAGAGCACTGTGTCAGAATGGAAAGACTACATCACTAGCAGGACATGCAGCAGCTGATAAGTACTGGAAGACATGAGATTATTAAATAGAAGTAGATAACAAATCTGTATAACTTTTTGAGACCAGTTGATTTGAAAGATTTTTTTTTGTCTACTCCTTTATTGTAAAAATATAGGGGAAGATTTATCAAACATGGTTTAAAGTGAAACTGGCTCAGTTGCCCCTAGCAACCAATCAGATTCCACCTTTCATTCCTCACAGGCTCTTTGGAAAATGAAAGGTGGAATCTGATTGGTTGCTAGGGGCAACTGAGCCAGTTTCACTTTACACCATGTTTGATAAATCTCCCCCTAAATTTTTTTTTTATTACATTATCTTTAACAAAGACATATTACAAAGCTATATAACTTTATTAAAGAAATATGAACAAAACATAAGATAAACATACACATAAAGGGGTTATCCAGCGCTACAAAAACATGGCCACTTTCTTCCATAAACAGCACCGCTCTTGTCTCAAGCTTGGGCAGGGTTTTGCTGCTCAGTTCCATTGAAGTGAATGGAGCTTAATTGCAAACCGCAGATGAACTGGAGACAAGAGTTGTGTTGTCTCTGAAAGAAAGTGGTCATGTTTTTGTAGCACTGGATAACCCCTTTAAAGGGGTTATCCAGCGCTACATAAACATGGCCACTTTCCCCCTACTGTTGTCTCCAGTGTGGGTGGGGTTTTGAAACTCAGTTCCATTGAAGTAAATGGAGCTTAATTGCAAACCGCACCTGAACTGGGGACAACAGTAGGGGGAAAAGTGGCCATGTTTTTGTAGCACTGGATAACCCCTTTAACATAAGGCTCTCATATGAAGTGAAGACATCCTAAACTGCTTCAGAAATCTGTCAGTGCTGAAATAAAGAGTCTGAGGCTGACTCCTATCTGGGATCATCTAATATTGAGGAACACTGGATATGGAACTGAAAGAGACAGAGGATAACAGGAAGGAATGGAGACAAATGGAGGTATACTGTAGCTTTAACCCACTGTACTGATAAAACCATATAAGGTATACGATGCTATTCAGACTATGTTCCCGCAACAGCCGTAATTTGCATAAAAGTGACAGCTGTTCTGAAAAACGGCCAAAGATAGATGTTGTGGGAACATAGCCTCACCCATATTTAGGATAGATCTAATATTTGTAAAGTTGTATATTTATTATCTGATCATCTGTCTCCGTCTTGGTGTCACATTTTATGGCAGTCTCCCATCGCTTTCTATCCTGGGGGTCTGATTTCTGTCATATATGAAAGAAGATGTCAGGGAGGTTTGTCACGTTATATAAAACACATGATGTCCTTTATAATGTCTGGAGGGGAAACTAAATTTTCTTTTTATTTCTCATACTTCCCAGGAAATGGCATCCTGGCATCTTCTGTCTAAGAATTTTACTTACCAAGAAACACCATTAAAGGTACTGGATATTCCCATCTCAACTCATATAGTTACACTGGCAGGGCTTGCCAAGCTGAACAAATACTTTACAAAATTATATTTATATTTTACAAATACATTCTTTTAGAAAACTTGCCTTCTTATAATATGCTGCTCTTTCCCTCACATTGTCTACGCCTCATTGTCTAGGCCACCAACCACCACTCTGCTCTAAAAGCAGTGGTTGGACTAATATATATATATATATTAGTATAGAGGTATCACATATATACACTGTATAATACATATGTATATGTATATCATAGATATATACAGTATATATATATATATATATATATATATATATATATATATATATATAAAAGCCAGACCACAGCTATTAGAGCAGAGTGGTGGTCGGTAACCTAGACAACGAGGTTTCAACAATAAGAAGGAAAGAGCGCCATATCAGGAGAAGGAGGCAAGTTGGATAAATTAATGTATTTACAAAAATATTTTATTTGATGAGTATAAATATATTAGTTGAGATGGGAATACCCTTTATAATTACTGAGCAAGTATGATGGAGCCCATCACGGAAGTCGCTGCACAACGCTATGTTTCAAGGGGAAAAAAATACTTTATGATCATTGAGATACTTGGAGATATGGATACTTGGATATGGATATGGATAATTGAGATATGGATACTTTATGATAATTGAGAGAACAATGAGTTTTAATCGGTGTTGTAAGAAGGCAATTACAGCGTGAGTGTTGCTATGTTTCTTTAAAAACACCTCTAAGTTCCCACGGCACGTGTATGTATGTGTATACAGTTACTGCTGTAGGGCTATTCTATTCATTATATACGGGTATGACACACACATGAGAAGAGAAAGTGAGCAGCTGTCGGCCATCTTCTGATCATGTGACCTGTGACAAGATTTCAAGGCCTATTTTTAAGGCCTACTTGCCTTTTTGCTGAACCTCAACAAAAATTTTTTAACAAAGCAGTGGAAAGCAATGGAAAGGAGGCAAGTTTGCTTAATAAATGAATTTACAAAAATATTCTCCTTAATGAGTCCTACAAGTATAACTAAGCTGTTTCAGATAAGAATTCCCCTTTTAGTATAACCCCTTTAAGAAATGAAATACTAATAGTGTTAGGGTATGTGCACAATATGTAATCCGCGCAGATGACCCATGGCGGATTCCGCAGCTTGCCCCCGCTCATGGCCGTACGCATTTCGGCCCGTGCCATAGACATCATTCTATGGTCGGGCGGATTCCGCTGTCCTTTCAAAGAATGAACCTGTTAATTTTTTGGATAAACGGCAGAATCCGCACAACCACAGAATGGAGTCTATGGCACGGGCGGAAATGCGCACGGCCATGAGCGGGGGCAAGCTGCGGAATCCGCCATGGGTGATCCGCGTGGATCACGCACATACCCTGAAGCAGACTGTTCGGGTTTGGCACCGTTCTCTGAACCCTTACACTTAGCATTTGCCACCCTAGAAAGTCCTGAAAAACATGGATACAGCCATAGGCCATAGGACAGCCCTAGCATGACATACAACTTCTCCAGCTGCCGGGAGTCAAATATTGAGCATTCAGGTTCAGAGAACGTTACCGAACCTAAAATTTTTGTCAAGTCTGCTCAACACTAATTGCAAACTTTTCTACTTGTGACCAATGTTTCCTTCTTAAAGGATTTATCCAGAATAAAAATAAAAAACACACACACACACACACACACTACTTTCCTGCAAAACAGAGTTGTGCTGTTGCTAAAAGAAAGTGGCCATGTTTTGTAAGCCTGGACAACCCCTTTTTAGGATTTAAAGATGGACTTCTGGTCCTTGTACACAATGTAATCCTAAGCTTCTTTATCACTGTATGCCATGTATGACTTTTAAGTAACCAAACACCTTATTATCACTGCCCTGTTGATAAAACAGAGACGTCCCCTTTCCTTCTCCCTTGGAACTAGATCACTTACATGTATGAGTATATTTTTATTGGATCAATGTCATTTCCCATGACCTGGTTCCAAACATTATGCAAACACCATGCCAAGCTGCGATGTTCCTTTTAAGTCAGTGAGAATTAAGCTTTTATACTCACTTTTATTCTAAGTCTTTTGGCGTCCTTGAAAAAAATAAAGAAAGTTAGAAATAAGAAGCCAAGTCCTTGTTGTTGTAGTGATGGAGGATCCGGAAGCTTAGTTAACATTCTGCGGGGGACTTGCATTGCTGCAGACAGTTTTGGTGCTACTTCTGGATAAATCAGGACTTCAGATTTTCCATCCTGATTACATTATTCATACAGTCCTCCATATGGAATATTACTATACAGCTACTGTGAGGCATGAAATTGCTTTATGTCTCATCCATGACATCCCTGACAAAAGCTCACTTCATTATTCACAGAGGCAATAAAGATCCCCAGTATTGGGACCCATGAGATTGTGTTCATTCCAGGGCAGATCAATCTCCTGTGGAAAGAACATATAGTGATACTGAGTGACTACGCAAAGATTTATTTTTTTGATATGCGGCATTGGTTTATATTGCATGAGAAATATCTACTGTCTGTCCCAAGATTTAGGCTCAAGGCTTTGATGTGAGCGAAGAGCATGTGTGGTAGCAGAGAGAGTCATAGTGTAGTGACCTGCTACAGGCCTCTAGGTCTTATTGCACCTGAGTAAGGTAACTTCCTCGGGTTCACACAGTTGGGGATGAACTGTCCACTGCAGTTAGTGTTTTCCCCACTAGGTGTCACTAAAGCGCTTGTTATTTTTTTATGCACGGCTAAAGGAGGCTAAGGGTTAATTGTTTTGTGTCACCTGTATGGTCTTGTCCACTCACAGGTGCAGGTGCTTTCCATCCAGTTTTCACCCTATGCACATCTCTTCTCTTTACACACATACAGCCCCCACCAATCACAGGAAGGGTTAGTTAGTTAGACCCCTGTAGGAAGTTCCTGGTGGGAGGGCTAAGTCTAGTCTAGTCTGTCTAGAGTTGTGTGTGGTCAGTGGATGGAGAGCCCAAAGAAGCTACAGATTCTCTCTATGCAAGCTACAGCCAGGGCCGATTCTAGCTCTTCTGCCGCCTGAGGCGAGAACTGAAATAGCGCCCCCCCCCCCCCTCAACTGAGATCAACATCATATAAACACCAACTAATTCCACCACATGATGACTGCATATCAGCACTCCATAGTGACTAAATACTATTACCAATATTGCCACTACAAGGGAAAAATTCCACCACTGACTGATCAATACCACCAGTAGTGCTACTGAATAAAAAACACTGTATAGAGTCCAGCATTACCCCCACACAGTGACAGTATAGTGATCAGGGTACAGTTACATCCAGTGACTCACAAGTGACGTCTTCTCTCATCAGAGTTGTTCACTTTCTCTTTTCTTCTACATTCGGATCCGACTCCATCATAAAGACTTCTGTTAGCCATGACTTGTTCCCGCAGCATCTATTGGACAGACATTTTAGGCTCCACAATTTAGAAGATCCCTTCTGCATCTCCACACTATTATAATCCCCATTCTCCTCATGTAGTCATAATCCCCCTTAGGCAGTTATAATCCCCCCATCTCTTCTTGTAGTCATAATCCCCCATGTCCCCCATCTCCTCATAATCCTCCAATCTCATCATAATCCCCCCCACCTGTGTCTCACCATCTCCTCATATTCCTCCTGTGCCCCCCATAATCCTCCCATCTCCTCATATTCCTCCTGTGCCCCCCATAATCACCCCCTGTATCATCCATCTCCTCATATTCCTCCTGTGTCCCCCACAATTACCCCCTGTATCATCCATCTCCTGTGTCCCCCCAACAATTACCCCCTGTATCATCCATCTCCTGTGTCCCCCCACAATCACCCCCTGTATCATCCATCTCCTGTGTCCCCCCACAATCACCCCCTGTATCATCCATCTCCTGTGTCCCTCCATCTCCTGTGTCCCCCCATCTCCCCACAATCACCCCCTGTATCATACATCTCCTGTGTCTCCCCACAATCACCCCCTGTATCATCCATCTCCTGTGTCCCCCCAAGTCCCCACAATCACCCCCTGTATCATCCATCTCCTGTGTCTCCCCATCTCCCCACAATCACCCCCTGTATCATCCATCTCCTGTGTCTCCCCATCTCCCCACAATCACCCCCTGTATCATACATCTCCTGTGTCTCCCCACAATCACCCCCTGTATCATCCATCTCCTGTGTCTCCCCATCTCCCCACAATCACCCCCTGTATCATCCATCTCCTGTGTCCCCCCAAGTCCCCACAATCACCCCCTGTATCATCCATCTCCTGTGTCTCCCCATCTCCCCACAATCACCCCCTGTATCATCCATCTCCTGTGTCCCCCCAAGTCCCCACAATCACCCCCTGTATCATCCATCTCCTGTGTCCCCCCATCTCCCCACAATCACCCCCTGTATCATCCATCTCCTGTGTCCCCCCACAATCACCCCCTGTATCATCCATCTCCTGTGTCCCCCCCATCTCCCCACAATCACCCCCTGAATCATCCATCTCCTGTGTCTCCCCACAATCACCCCCTGTATCATCCATCTCCTGTGTCTCCCCACAATCACCCCCTGTATCATCCATCTCCTGTGTCTCCCCACAATCACCCCCTGTATCATCCATCTCCTGTGTCTCCCCACAATCACCCCCTGTATCATCTATCTCCTGTGTCCCCCCCCCCCCCATCTCAGCAAAGTAAAACAAAAAACAGGCCAGCAGCTACTCACCTCACCACTCGTTCCCGCGCAGTCCCTGTGGCCTCCTGGATGCTTCCTGGTCGCTTCCTGGTCAGGCTGATCACAGATCTTATAGAGCAGCCTGACCAGGAAGACATCACTGGCTGCTCCAGATCACTTCTAGATCGCAGCACTAACACAGCCTGCGATCTAGAAGTTAATGGCACAAAGCAGAGAACTCTTAGTTCCCTGCTCTCAGCCTCCTGTCAGCTGTGTGTGCCTCCTAATAAGGACACAGACACAGCTGACAGCAGGGGGCGCTCCTATAGTGCAGAAGCAGGGAGTCCGGCATCACACTGGAGTCCCTGCTTCTGCACGTATATTCCGTGGGCGGTACGCTATTAGCGTAGCACGCCCCGGAATACGCATACAGGAGCAGAGACATCAGTCTATGGCTGATCTCTCTGCTCCTGTAGTCAGTGAGCGGTCATGCATATAATATATGCATGAAAGCTCACTGTGCAGGGGCGGCCAGTGCCGCCCCTGCAGGGTCGTGGGAGCTGCCGCCTGAGGCGAAGACTTCACTTCGCCTCATGGCAGATGCGGGCCTGGAGCAACTATGCAGTGCTAGAAAGTACAAGGGGGAGAGCAGCCACACAGGGATCACCTTGTTCATGCCAGGAACCTCTCTAAAATGTGCAGGACAGTTTCCTAGGTGTCACAGGAACTGACCCCATTGGAACAAAGTTACTTTGAGTCTAGGTATTCCACTGCGCAGTGCAGGACAACTGGTAAGTCTTGGAAAACTGCTTAGCCCACATAACTAGGCCTGGGGCCATTCTTCCCTGACAGGATGAGTAGCTTGCAACTGTAGGGCAGAAGGCAGTCAGACGTAGTCTAACATGAGTACGAGTGTTTTCTCTATATTCTCTTCAGTTCAAACCATTCCAGGCAGAGTATAGTACTAATTGGCCAAGGCCCTTTAGGCACCTTCTCTCCTCTCTTCTCTGCATGAAAAATGATGCTTGAAAAAGGCCTGTTGCCTAATAGACAGGCTGGAACGCGTTGCCAATAAATATACAGAGTCACGTCAGTGTGCCATCCTATGACTACATCCGTGCCTTCACTCTGGACGTTTACCTGCACTAATCTTCCTGTGGGGTTTCCGTGCTCCTAGTGATCCTTTGTGGGTCATATGTCTACATGCTTCTACCCACCACTGGTGGTGACAAATCGAAGCATAGCTGCGGTCTTCGTCCGATTGATACTATATGCCTTCAGTAGAGTTGTGCCTATTTTTTGCACAACTCCGCAAGGTGAGTGCGTCTATCTAGCACATCTGATAGGACACCCCACCTCTTAGCCTTGTTGCACCTGGATGCGCCCCTCTCTTGTTTTTTATTTCTCTTAGAACCTGTTAGAGTGTAACACAGAAACACAGACGAACACAATAGTCTCGAGATAAACAAGCCAGGTCAGCAACAATCGGTCGGTGCAGTCAGGAGTCAGGAGAATAGTCAGAAATAAAGCCAGAAATCGGGAAAACAAGGGAATACAATCAGGATACAAAATGCTACCTTACTGACACTCAGGAACTAGGATCGCATGCAGGCAAAGTGGATGAAGAGGGGATTAGTCTTATGGACGCTGGAGTCCCAGCCCTAGGACGTGATTAGGGACTGATACTCCAGCCCCCCAGCACACTATAGAGCTGACTGCCAGTGCCAGCCACCAGTCAGCACATAATCATAGACCGCAGCTGGGCCAGCCAGCAGACAGTAATTATTGACGACGACACGCCCCTAGCAACCGGCACAGGCACTCCAGCAGTGCCGGGAACCATGCAACCATGCAATATATGTGCCATGCGATCAAAGCCGCCATGTCGCCTAACTTAATACTCACTGGGGATAAGTAAATCTCCCAAGATTAATTTTTTAGAATTTAGATTCTGATTCATAAGTGCCCTGCAATAGCTCAAGCAAATTATGTGAAGGAGCAGGAACTCCTATTGTGAGTGGAAGCTGGAATGCATAAAGCACTGCTCCTTATCTTTGGGCCTCATTCTGTACAGAGGTAGGGATGAAGAAATCCAAAATTATTCACAAATTGTCTAGAAAGTGCTAACAAATTCCAATTTTTACTGAATTTTGAACTAATCCAATTCATGCCAAATCAATTCCATCAACTCTAATGCCCACTGTTGCTTCCCCTAAAAAGTAATAATGACACCTTTGTGCCCCCAGTACAGTAAGAATTTCTTCTTTATGCCCTAATACTGCAAAAGTGACAACCTTTGTATTAGTACATGCCATGGAACTGGAAGACAAATAAAAAAAAACTATACTCACCTTTCCCTGCTCCAGAGAGCGTGCCATTACAGTCCTCTTTTCTCAGACCTTCCATGAAAATTGCTGATGCGAAAAAAATTTGGCAAATGTCCAGAAATACCTTTCAAGGAAGGCCTGTTTGGTCTCCTGAGTTAGTAAATGTTTTTCTTCATTATGATCTAACAATTTCAAAACATCTTTTCTTGGAACATATCTATTCCTGTTATTCCTTATGTAAATGTATAAATAAACCAACAACTGGGTGTTCCCATTACCCTTGTACCTGCACTGTCTAATCAATACTGACAGTGTGAGACTGAGTAATATTACACCCTATCAACAAGGGAAATTGTGTAGGTGTAACAAAAAAAAATCTGAACATATATATATATATATATATATATATATTTACTAGTGTTGAGTTAGCATGATGGGTTGAGTATAGTCGAAGTGCGTGCTCTCTCACCGGAGTGCGCTATAAGTGTAGCATGCCACACAAAAGAATGCACAATGATGCGGCCTATCACAAGCCCACTCTTAAAAAAGATGGGCCCCCAATACACTAATTTGCTTCCCTTCCAGGCCAAAATGCACCGGCAAAGGTCCAGGATGAAATGTCCTCTATCAGCCAAAGCCAAGAGAAGACCAGAAATGCCTCCGGATGACACCTAAGCATCAGCCCAAGTGTTCTCCGTTCACCATATCCAATCAAAGGTTGTATCTCCCGAAGGAGAACCAGGGGTTCAGGGAGGCAAGGAACACAGGTGGCCACACATGTCTCCACTAGACCTCCGGGGAGTGCCCAAAAGGGTGACCGCAACACAAAGAATCCTTGTGGCAAACAAATGTGGAAAAGTGAACACACTGGGGGAGATTTATCAAAGGGTGTAAAATTTAGACTGGTGCAAACTACCCACAGCAACCAATCACAGCTCAGCTTTAGGCAGTGCTGAAAGGAAAGCTGAGCTGTGATTGGTTGCTGTGGGCAGTTTGCACCAGTCTAAATTTTAAACCCTTTGATAAATCTCCCCCACAGTGACAAAAAGGAATAAATAAATCACGTATGCCATGAAGTACAATCTCGGACATCTGGCCAAATCTATATAAAAATTTCTCATAGCTCTCAACAGCCAGAAGCCGGAAAGCTATAGGTATGTGCTCAAGGGGTGTAAATGTGAAGTGCGTGCTGTGTGCCATCTCTCAGTGGGTGGACCACGTGGTATCTTGGGAAGGCTGCCCGGTTGTACAGCCCACCCCTCAACCCCTACACTTTATCTTAGCCAAAAGGGGTTGAGCATAGTGCTCAATCGAGCAATGGGGTACGCGATTGAGCTTGATGCTCGACCGAACACCCTGTAGTACTCGGGTAAAGGTTTCACCTTCAATAACTGATGGTCAAAGACTTGTTGGAGCAGGGGGCACCTGAATAAATGTTTTAGTCTCCCATTGACTTCAATCGGGTTCCTTACTCAAGTCGAGCACTCGAACATTGAGAAAAGCTCAACTCAAGTAACAAGCACTCGACCATTTCAAGTGACACTGTCGCCCCTTTTTGCATTATACATTCTCTACACAGGTGTAAAGGGTAAATTTAGCAGTTTCCATGCCTTATTTTATATCATACGTCATTGTGCTTGTTCCAGTAAAAAGTGAACTTTTATCATCTGTGAATTGTGCTTCCTTTGCAGGGCTTCACGGCCAAAGCGTCACCTAGCCCCGCCCACTTCGCCACCGTAGGCCCCATCCTGTGACGTCATCAACATAGGCCCGCCCGCCCCCTCAACAGCCATTTGAACAGGTCAGCCTAAAGGTCTAGGCCCCACCCCCTCTAGGTCACCCCATGAGGGCGGGGTGTATGGGCAATAACGTCACAGGGCGGAACCTACGGTGGCTAAGTGGGTGGGGCTAATTGGTGCATCGCCCGCGAAGCCCCGCCCAGGAAGCACAATTCACGGATAATAAAAGATCACTTTTTACTGGAACAGGCACCATGACGTATGATATAAAATAAGGTATGAAAACTGCTAAATTTACCCTTTACATCTATGAAGAGGCATCATAATGCAAAAAGGGGATGACAGTGTCATTTTAAGTGCTCGCTCAACATTAGTGTTTACCAAACAGACATGTCTGGGAAGTCACTAGTCACATTAATAATGCAGTCCAGTCTATAGGCATCATGTTACAGAGCAGGAGGAACGGAGTAGATTGATATATTAATTTATGGGAAAAGTTCCTGAACAACTTTTCTTTTATTGATGTGTTTATTGACTGCTGCTTCTGGGCTAAGTACACATGTGGGTGGTCCTACTGATTGATTGACAGCTCTCCCTATATGCACACATTTACAGATATCTGTCAATCACTGAGTAGCACTGCCCACATGACTTCTTATGCTGCCTGCAGACTGGACTACATTTTTAATGTGAATGGTCCCCTTTAAAGCATTTATAATAGGAAAATGCAAAAAGTATAATAATTTTTCATGTAAAACGTATAGATCAATATGTATTTTTTACATTTCGAGGAGTTTCCCCACGTTTTAGCTTAGCTAATATTCTAGGAGTAGCAGATAGAGAAGTCTAGAGAAACACTTGCTTTCATAGTTCAGTATAATAATATACTGTATTTTCCGGCATATAAGATATATAACTTTTTAACACCGAAAAATCTTCTTAGAAGTCAGGGGTCGTCTTATACGCCGGGTATGGCCGCCCCATACGGTGGGGGGATCAAAAATGGCCCCATCACCACCGCATGGGGCGACCACTAAAAAAACAAAAACATTTAACTCACCTGGGTCCCGTTCCCGGCATCGGTGCGCCTCCCATACCGTTCCCGGTGCAGGCAGTGTCACGTACAATACCTCCGACGGAGACGGAGATCGCCAAACCTCTCCCGGACAGCCGACCGTCTCTTCGGAGAGGCTCGGAGACACTCAGCTTCCAGGTGAGCTTCGGGAGAATGAGAGAGGCGTCAGAAGTTCCCAAAGCCTCTCTCCGATGAGACGCTCGGCTGCCTGGGAGAGGTTCAGCGATCTCCGGCGCAGGTAGTGTACGTCACAATGCTTCCACTGAGAGGCGCGCCGATGCCGGGAATGGGCCCCAGGTGAGTTAAATGTTTGTTTTTTTTAATTTAGCTGCAGTTAACCCCTACCTGACCGCAGCAGGGCTGGGGTCAGGCAGGGGTTCACATTTTCCGACGTATAAGGCGAACCCCTGACAATCTTCTTGAAAGTCAGGGGTTGTCTTATACACCCAGTCACCATATATGCCAGAAAATATGGTACTGTATATTGCAATTAGTAAAATATTGTCCATTTAAGAAATGAAAGCTGTGTTTTTATATACATGTACATCTTATACTGTATTCCTAGTATGAAATCAGACCATCCTTTATAACAATATGTGCAGGTCAGTGGCCTGAAGACTCTGCTCATGCAGAAAATGTGCAGGATAGAACAATGGTGCTATACAACAGTGTCCGGTTTCTCTGAGAATTTGCGTTGTGTCATAGTAACCTTGGCCGCCGGTGGCTATTGATTAACACAGCAAAGGAAGCATGAGAATTCCTCCACTAACACAAGTGATGTTTGTTTAAATCAGTGGCTAAACTAACAGGATCATTCCCAAAATACAAAGTCTTTGTACCCACGAGGTTTTCTTTTTACATCAGCAAGTTTGACGACTTCTTCAAGTGGGCAGCCAAGTCAGAGTCACATGTTCTGTATATAAGCCCAAAAGGGGTCGGTAAAAGTTGCTTATTAAGGTCTAACTTTTTATATGAGCCTAAGCCTGTCCAGTCTTGCCTCCATTAATCACTTACAAAAAAAAATAATTTTGCCAATCTTACCAATCACGGAACGTCCGGCCTCAGAAAAGATAATCCCAGACGGTACTGCAGTACCGGCCAGATGATCTTTAACGCCCCAGAGTTCTGATGCGGGCGCATCCGTGCGTGCCCGCATCAGAACTCCCCACTGCACACTATGGAGCCGGAGCCGCTCGCTCCATAGTGTGCACTGACAGGGTTTTCTGCGGCCGTTATTCAATAAATAGCGGCAGCAGAAAACTGACATGTCAGCTTTCTACGGCACCGCTAGGGATCCTAGCCGGAGTGTCTACCATGTGTATACACTCTGGCCGGGATTCCCTCGACCTGCAGCACAACGTAAGTTCTGGACCAATCACGGCCGTTGCAACAACGGCTGTGGTAAGTATGGAACTTAAGTTGTGTCAATATGGCCTTACACTGTGTCCAATGAAATCAGTGAACAAGAAACCTTCTTTGTACTTGCTCTTTGCTTTGCATGATAGACAGTTATTTCTTATAGTTTTCATATAGTGCTAACATATTTTACAGTAATATATGGATAACAACTGTTAGCTGGGCTCTGATGGGCCACTATAGGCAACTAGGCTTAGTTTCTGCTTACTACAGTTACCATTTACTTATGATATATTTATATATATTTATGTGCCCAATGCTATATACCACCACATTAGTCCCTGTCTCCACTGGCATTCATGAAAAGTATCAGAGCTAAATAAATATAGATACTGGAGGAACATACAGTCTGCATGGAAGTATTGATTGCCCATCGCTGTGAAAATTATTGACTACAATGTCAGTGACGGTACGCTCTAGAAGGTCACACTGATGGGCAAAGGGCCAAATGGCTAGAAATTGATTGAGTTAAATCTAACTGTGAAAGCCGCTATATAGACGGTCATGTTCACTGTGCCTCTCTGCATAGTACATGAAGATTACACATGCCTCTAAGCAAAGTAACTATATTGATTGTCATCACAATATAGAGTAAATTACATTCTGTGCAATTACCCATAACATGCCACAATACATATAGTACACTCCAGATGGTGTGAGTAATAAAAGTGTGATGCACTGGATTCAGGTCCGGCACCCCCAGTGTATAGGTACCCCTCAGCTGCTCAGACTGGAGGGGATACCGCTATACTGTGGAAGCCAGGCCCGCCTCCAGTGCTGCTCGATTTGCATATAAGAAACTAGCACAAATGGCGGGAACCCGGCGTCAGTTTGAAAAATTGACTACACCACTGTGATCTATGTGCCGTTACCAACAAGGTACTATGAAATTTTGTTTCCGACCATCTAAGTGGTAAATTAGTTTTAAGGCCGGGTTCACACGACGTGAAACACCTGCCGTTCTGTGACCCAGCCGGGTCACAGAACGGCTGGTGTTAGTGAAGAAGATCATCCCTACTGCATTTAGCCAAGAATCTAATAATAAACTAAAGGAAATAACTTTATGAAATATATGCCAGGTTGTCTCTGAACTGTCCAGTCTCCAGGCAGATATTTTACCATGATCACCTCCTCATACTTCACTGTTGTGCTTAAAGGCCTTTCTTTTATTAATGACGAGCAGAGACTATGTTCACACGAAAATAAAAAGTAGCAAAAAGGCGTCCGCTTTCTCTATATAAAAAGAAGTCCGTTATTGCCGCATTTTACTGGACCACAATGGAATGCATTGAAGTTGATGAAATGACAGACGTCCAATGCACACAGTGTATAAAATAACGGACGTTGTCTGCGCGGACGTCAGAATAATGATCATGACAATTATTTCCGGACGTCTTTTGCAAACAACGGACGT
This sequence comes from Dendropsophus ebraccatus, assembly GCF_027789765.1. Lineage (NCBI taxonomy): Eukaryota > Metazoa > Chordata > Amphibia > Anura > Hylidae > Dendropsophus > Dendropsophus ebraccatus. The sequence goes on along the minus strand of NC_091455.1, from coordinate 40,388,926 downwards.
AATTTTTTTATTCCTTTCACCGTCTTTACTATTAAATTTACTGGACTTTTCAATTAAAGACACACCCAAAGGGCGATCAGTCCACCTAAACTAGAATAATGTACCAGCAGCCGTCATTGCACTGACGGGCAGCGAAATAACGGACATTATTTTGACATTTAAAAATTATAAGCGGACAAGAAAAAACACTGTGGGAACGTAGCCTGATAGTGAGAGGTTCATACAAAATACAGTGCAATGTTTTTCTCAGACCTTAGCTCCATCCCTTAAAGGGTTATTCTGGCAATATAATTTTTCTTTCCAAATGGAGTGGTAGTGGAGCTGTAAATATGACAAATTATACTCACCTGCCCTGATCCCCTGCAGCTGTTCCCGTCTTCGGCTGATGTGAGCAGGGGCGGATTAACTTTACCATAGGCCCCTGGCTGTTCACCAAGCCTGGGCCCCCAAACCCCACTGTAACTATGGCAGCACTAGCCTGGTGTTCATAGTACAGGACAGATAATGTCATGATCTCCTGATTTGTGAAAAATTGCCATAAAAAACAGTGATTTTTTGCAAATCATGGCGGAAGTGTACCCAGGAGACAGTACACCACTGAAAGTATAAGTCTTTTTGGGTGGTCATGGGCCCCCCAGGAGCTCAGGGCCCCGGGCTGCCACCCGAAACACCCCTATTATAATCCACTACTGGATGTGAGTACCTATGTATCTGTCTACTGTATGTATGATGTGGTGAGTTATAAATTACTTGCTGCTTTGTATCTGTATATTAAATTTTTTACGTGTGATTATTTTACATGAATACATTATATAATCTGGTGTTGTGTCCCCTACAATGGATGTGTATAATAAATCATATGGTTGTGAGAGCTGGCACCGTCTGACCTTTATTAACTCGCTGGGAATCAGAGCGGACATCGATTATTACTGCCGCTTTGTTCAGCTGGCACTGGAGCATTATTATTTAACTGTACATTTATTAGGAGCATTTGACAGATGCGTGTGGACTAAAGGAAACATTTCCTAGCAGACCTTGATGGCTTTATTCATGTATTGTTGGTTCTGGCACTTGCTCATTACGTCTATGAATTTTTGATTGCGTCATTTAATAATTCATGATACATTATCAAATAAATCTCATTAAAAAGCTCATAATGGAGACCAGTCTGTGTCTTCTGGCCAACTATTAGCTTGATATTATACACATCCGTGTAAATAATATTTGTAAAAAGTCTCTTAATAGTTGTAATAAGCTTCAAGACTCACCAAGTCCTCTATGAGATAGAAATATTAACCCAGTATTAGCCATATAATGCGGGCCTGCTGGTACCCAGCTCCTTCCAGTGTCCCTGGGGCGGTGGGTACTCCAGTGAAGATGGGGGGGGGGGGGGTTAGTTTTAACCTATTTACACGTTAACCCTAAGCTCCTTCTTAGTAATAGATGCTGTCTATCATATGATTTCCGCTTCTAAACAAAAAATAAATAAGAAAAAAACAGAAGTTTTAAAAAATAAAGAACTATATTGAACCTCATTGAACAACCTCCGACCCCTTGATAAGCATTTGATTAGGAAAAAAAAATCTTCTTCCTAAAGTAGTAGTCTGGGTATTCTTCTGTAAGATTAAAAAAATAAATAAAAGTGAGCAAAATAAGAGCAATACTTAGCTCTCCTCTTCAGTGATGCCCATGGTTCACTGCTAATGCTTACTGCTATGGGGTTTCCTCGACAGAAGTAGAAAGTTTTGGTGCAGTACACCTGGGCACCTGGCCTGGGGAATACAGATGCATAAGTTATCCATATCTTACTGTATATAAAAAGGTTCATCTGAAATAAACCAATTGAGGCTTGTGTTGCTACTGATCTGAATTTTAGGCAAAATAAAAGCAATCCTTACCTCTCCTCTTCAGTGATGCCCATGGTTCACTGCTAATGCTTACTGCTATGGGGTTTCCTAGGAAGAAATAGAAAGTTTTTGGTGCAGTGCACCTGGCCTGGGGAATACAGATGCATAAGTTATTTATATCTTACTATGTATAAGAAAGTTCATTTGAAACAAACCAATTGAGGCTTGTGTTGCTACTGATCTGAATTTTAGGAAAAGTTTGGCATAAATTCAGGTTCACCAGTCACAATTTACTTTTCTCAACAAGTGCACAGAAATGCAGGGAAGCACCTGATGGACTTTATTCAGCACTCCCACATGGACAGGTACATGGTCAGACAGAAAGCTAACTGCCCTTACACATGGCAATGACTGCTATGAGTTAGGGTAGGGTCCACTATTATGGCACACTCTGGCCCCCCCCCAGAGGAGCCCTTAGTTCTTTAATGGACCAGCTCAATCTAAAAACAATGTAGATATACCATTAGATAAAACATGATCTGTTCCTAAGGATAAATAGCATCATTTACAGATGTTGCAATGTTTATTTCCTTCAATATCGCAGGGGTAATTGCTTCTTAACAGGGACGTAGCTATATGGGTCTCAACGGTCACATATGTGACTGGGCCCCTAAGCTGAGAGGGGCTCATCCTGGGCTGATTCTTTGTAGGAAGAGAAGAGGTGGCTCCGGTATCATCTGTCTGCACCTTGTCACTAAGCAGGAACAATAAAGGAAATGCTTAAAAAGGGAAGTGAAGATGGCACCATGCAGCATATTATGTATGTGACTAGACTTTGCTCCAAGACTTCAGGCGCTGGTTCAGCATATGCGCTGCTGATGCCCATGGATGCCACCCAGCGGATCTGCAGTTGTACAACTAGTATATGTCAGGAACTTACCTGACCGGTATCCAGCGCCGTCCTCAGCCTCCGGGCTGCGGCGCCGCCTCTCGACGCCCTCCTGAGTGACGTCACGGAGACCCGACGGCGTCCCTATTAACGAAGGATGCCGCGGGCTCCGTTCACTCGGCCGCTCAGCTGAGCGGTGTTTGACGCTCGCTCTGCAGTGTTACAGCTGCTAGGGATAAAGACTCAGGAGTCCGGACCAATGATGACGGTCTAGTATTTAAAGAGCCAGCGGTCATATACTGATCGCTGGCTATTAGGTTAACTCCTGGTCCCAGCTCCCCCCAGTCTATTCCTGCGTTCCCCGTCCTGATCCCTCCTGACTGCTCGACTCATTTTCTGACCTCCCGCCTGACCTGTGACTACTCTTTAGTATTGCTGATTTTGTACTGCGTTGTCCGTGTGGTTTGACCTGGCTTGTTCACTTCGCTTTCTTGTGTTTGTGCGCCTTGTTTTGTGTTCCACGTACATAGTGCAGGGAACGTCATTGTTGTTGTCCGCGACCGCCTAGGGTCGACTGAGGAAATTAGGCAGGGACAGTGGGTGGTTTCAGTTTAGGGCCCACTGTCTGGTTGTGTTTGTTCCTTTCTGGATTCTGACAGTATAATAATATGCTGCCTCCCCTACTTCAGCAGTGTAGACAGATCCCCCAGCAGCATAGAGACCACCTCAATAGCAGTGTATGAGGGGACTCTGCTGAATGTCTGCACCTGGGCCATATGGCCGTGTTACTTAATGTTTTCCAGCTATCGATTATGAATCACCAATGTCAGCTGTGTGGGGATCTGATCACTGGAAACCCAATGATGCCCAGAATAAAGAGGGGGGGCTGTTTTGGCTTTTCTCCCACACAGACAGTCCTACTATTGCCTCATGTGAATAGGGCTGTCTTGCAATTACAACACAAGGCCAGATCCAGAATGACCCCTTTTCAGAGGAAGCAGAAGGGACTGCTATCCTTTCTGACTAGAATACTTACATTATTTTGGGCACTTCTTCGGATTCATACTGATCAGATGTTCATGTCATAACTATATGCTGTAAGTTACCCCCAGCTGTAAGTTACCCCCAGCTACGTTTAACCCCCACTATAAGTCCATTCATCTACCCCAACTATACCCCTCACCCAAACATATCCCACAAACCACGGACACACAGGTTAAGGCTATGTTCACACTACGTAAAACTACGGCCGTAGTCCGAACCGCAAAACTACGGCCGTAGTTTTAAGGGTTTATGCCTTGGCTGCAATATATACGAACTACAGTCGTACAATGCACACTACGTTTCAGACAACGGCCGCTGTTTTCACGGCTCAGTGAAAAATGAACATTTATTTCAGGCCAGTAATGTTCCAACTACGGCCGTGGATTTCAATGCAGCCGTGCACAAAATACTTATTTCTGCAAAAGTAAACTTGATTTTGAAATAAAAAAAATTCTGTGTGGTCTATTGGGCTGGGCGCAGTATTCCAAATAAATGACCTGTTTCATTCCGCTCAGAAAGAAGCTAGGAAGCAAAATTATACAACAGCCGTAGTTTCACAACTAGACCGTATGAGCGTATTTCTACGGCCGTAGTTTCAGGCGCACATGTCCGGCCGGGTGAAAACAACGGCCGTAGATTTACCTAGTGTGAACATAGCCTAACATTGGAGTAAATGGCCATAACAGCCTCTTTATTAAAGTGAACAGAGAAATAAATACTGTATACATAATATGAACATATCCAGATCTACAAAAATAAGGTAGGTCTGGCAGGGCGCCATCTAGCAGCACCAATTCCAAAAACTTTCCCCCTAGCTGCACTGCTCCGACTCAGGCACTGCAACGCCACTCCACCGTTCCCCAGGTCCTACCCCAGTGGGAACAAAACCAAATCTCCACAACTTACACCACCACCGGTACGTGACCTAATGCCCCCCTTTCTTCCTTGCCCCCTGGTCCTACAATTCCTGCCCCGTCTTTAACCCTTGATCCTCCTCTCTTGTCTCCCACACCATACATTTTCTATATTAACTCCTAACCCCTGCTTTCAGCCCCAGCCAACCCAGTCATGTCAGGCCTGCCCTCTCTTTCTAATGCACTTTAGCAATAGCTGCCTTAGGTTGTATTATTTGTTATACAAAACTTTTTACTGGCAAGTTCTGGCTACAACCACTAGGCGGTGAGGAGTGGGTCCCTTTAGCTACAAACTATAGCATCATGGTTTCACTAAGAGACACATCATATTATCCATTTAGTACAATGTAAAGGCCGCTGTGTGTATAAGAAGCTGGAAACAAGTTACGTTATCCCTGTAATCTGATACCCAAAATGAATGTGAAATAAAATATACTGGTTTATGATCCCATTAACCTAACACCAGGTCCAGTGGTCATTTAAAGTCCCTTAATCTCCAACTTTTAATTAAATTAGGCTTAAAGTGACCTTAAGCTGACAAGTGTTCCTTTACTGCGGTTACTATTAGAGCTTATTATGCTACTGAGGCAGAACATTAATATATCTGCAATATGATTCTACCAGTGGAGGGTGGCGGCAATGTAACATGATAGGAGTTTGCTGCTACTCTATATGATGGCTTTTCAGTATGTACAGTATGTAATGTACAGTATCACAGCAAGGTATCCTGGACTATGACGCCATTCATGATGTTCTCCAATGTATTTGTCTATAATAAAGTATCTCTACCAGACACAGCCTATTCTACAACAGAAGCTGCTTACTTTCGCATTGACATACCAGTTTATGGTGAATAGCAGGCTGTATATTATTGGCAGATTTGCATTGCAATGATGGATTTACAGTAAGTCAGATTATAATTTATTGTGATTCTCATTTACACTGTGATAAACACTTTCTCTACATAATGTGTAAGCAACATGCATCAGTTATATTGACAATATCATGTATTTGTTCTCATTGGCTTTATGCACTAGAAAGTGATTGAAATATATTGTTTTTAATAGTTAATGTAAGTTAGCTTACATTCTTCCAAGTCTGACACACTGCTCTCTGCTGCCACCTCTGTCTGTAACAGGAACTGTCCAGAGCAGGAAAGGTTTTCTATGGGGATTTGCTGCTGCTCTGGACAGTACCTAACATGGACAGAGGTGACAGCAGAGAACACTGTGTCAGACTGGAAAGAATATACTGTAAGTACTGGGGGGATTTTTAAATAGAATTGCAGGGAAACCTTGGATTACAAGTAACTTCCAGAGAGTATTTGGAAGACAAGCTAACAATTAAAAAAAAATTGGTAAGCAAGCAAGATTTCATAATTCAAGCCCGCCGTGTCCTCATACTGATACAAGCCCTTTGATTTTAACCCACTGCTGCCTGATGAAGTCTGCCAGTGATTGGATGCTTTCCTGTAGAACTGTGAAGATCCTCCTGTGGAAGCGAGCATTTTGGCTTTATCGCCTCTCCCTGCTGCCGGAGGACTGAGTGTGAGTGAGGCAGCCTAGATCCTGGTGCACGGACATAAGCCAAGCAGTGAGTGCTTCAACTCCAAGGGCCTTGCCCGGACATCCCCCACTGCTGCCTCTCATGTGTCGCCACCATCTTGCCTACACATAGTGCTGGATGGTGTATCAACGATGCATCCTTCTGACCCCTGGATTAACCCCTTCACCAATAGCTGCTTCATATAGCCGCCACTAGTACCAACAGATACCAGCACCAGCAGGTTTGCAGCCACCTGAGGAGTTGTGTGTGGAGGGAGAGTTAAATGATTAACCCCTTCTTTACTCATTAAATGTTCTTTATTGATAAAGAACACCTTACCTATCTTATTTTTGGGTTTGTGGAACAAATAATCCTTCCAATTATTTGTAATGGGAAAATTTGCTTTCATATATGAGTGATTTGGATTACAAGCAGGTTCCCAAAACAAACTATGCTCCTAATCCAAGATTTCACTGCAATTTACACATCTGTATAACTTTCTGACATCAGTTGATTTAAAAACATTTTTTTCTCCAGAGCACCCCTTTAAGGAGTCATGCATACAACAGCATAACAACTTTAAGCAATAAGAAAAAGATAGATAGATAATAGATAGATAGATAGATAGATACATAGATAGATAGATAGATAAATAGATAATAGATAGATAGAATCATTTATTCAACTTTATCTCTAATACTTTTATAAGAACTTTCCATTACCTAAATGCCACTCACTGTAGTGCTGAATCCACTGAACAGGTTTCAGTACTGAGGGAAGCAGAGAAGGTTATCGCCTCACAGTTTATTTCTTTTCATTGCCTCAGCCGTCCAACCATGATAATTGGTTTCCTCTTTAGATATTCCCAAGATCATCCAGCTCCAGGGTCAGTCGGAGCGAGCGCGGACGTGAACACGAAGCAATGCCAGCTGATGTGTAAGAACAATTATTAACCTCATTTGTACACATGGCACAATGGACCAGAAAGTTAATATTCTAGAACCAAGGGGAGGTAAATTAAGATGTATTGTGAGATTTTATATAATGAGGAAATCAGCACTGAGCCGCCTACCGATAAACACAGCAAACAGAGATATAATTTATTCCTAATGGAAAAGACCATTGGTAATGATGTGGGACCACTTCTAGTCACGTGTAGTTTACATATAACGGCTATATTTTTGACAAGTCGTTTTAGTAATGTCAGTGTACCTTCTCCCCATTAAGGCTCTATTACATAAATAGCCGTATTTGGCCAATTATCGGCCATCACGGCCGATAATCGCTTAATGTAATAGAAGGCAACAATCAGCCAACAGCGCTCGCTTGCTCCCAGAGATCGCCCCATGTAATGGAGGCTTTACTCACTTCTCCCTGTTCCACCAACAGATCCCTGGTGGCACTCACAGCATCAGGTAATGTCCGCACCAGGTTGCCAGGCACCCTGACTAACCTCTCCCTGCTCCAGTGATGCCTCTGTATCTGTATTACAACTTTCTTCTTCCATGAAGCCTGGAGGCCTATTTAAAGTAGAAGCTGCTATGAATCATTGGTCTGCTGTTGATGGGGTAGCAAGGTCAAAATAAAAAATCAAGATGGGTAGGGGTGGTGGGGCTCCCTAACCATCCCACTCCCCAGCTGGTTCCTAAGATGTCACAGCCCCACAGCAACTGCCTGCTCAGCCAATAAGCTACTGAGATGGGACACCAAACAGTTCCTATCGGGCCAAGATGTCACAGGAACCAGTAGATAGAGGAGACCAGCAGGGGACTGGTGTGGGAAGTTATAACTTGTGTATTATATTTTCATTACCCCCCTCCCTGCCTTGGTGTTTTGTTTTTCATCTTGCTCCAGCTACCCCTTTAAGACATATCCTTTATGGTTCCCTGTTCCTGAATTGTATCCTAACTGTGACCCTGACTTTGACATTATTTTTGGCTTGTACTTCTGTCTCACTTTATTTTCCTATTCCTAGTTCTGCCAGTCTTCTGACCAGATCTAAGGTCTCATTCTCTGGCTCGGTGCATCCTGATGACTTTTGGCTCAGTTTCTGACTATGCAACAGTTCCTTCATTCCACCTGCCTCCGTTCAGCGACTATTTTGGGGTCTGCAACCTATGACTCTCCCTCCCATATTTCCTTGTGAGATTTATGGATAAAGAATAGTGACATTGTATCCCAGTATAGACTGGGTCAGACTGATTGCTGCTTAAATGATTAAATTCTATAGTGGAAAAAAGTAAGATCCCCCTTTAAGGACACACTCTAAGTCTCCCCACACAATATATAATGCCTCCTTTAGAGCTCCACACACAGTATATTGCCCTCAAAGTGCCCCGATACATACACAGTCATCTTACAGCAATATTGCTGATAAATATTACCACCATACAATGATTATATATTGCGTCCATACTGCTACTAAACAAAACAGAAAAATATTACCAATGATACCACTACATAATACTACCACACTATCACCACTATTGCTACCACTACAGACTAGAAAAGAGAGTGCAGTTACAGACAGTGACTATCAGGGGGCGTCTTCTCTGATCATAGTCGTTCTCCTTTTCTCTTCATTCAGCCTGGGCCATCTTGAACTTTTCTCCTGGACATGAATCCTTTCTCCAGAATCTTCCAGAGAAACATTTTAAGCTCCTTGCTCCAACACATATAGTAGTTAGGTCCCCTGTGTCTCTGTATAGTAGTTAGGCTCATCTGAGCTTCCATATAGTTTTAAGGCTCCCTACCCCTCTGCTGCCTCTGTATAATATGGGCCCCTCTGCTGCCAATGTATAGCATAGGCCCATCTGCTGCCTCTGTATAGTATAGGCCTCTTTGTTGCTTCTGTATAGTATAGGCCCTCTGCCGCCTCTTAATATTATAAGCCCCTCTTCTGCCTCTGTATAGTATAGCCCTCTCTGCTGCCAATGTACAGTATTGACCACTCTGCTGCCAATTTATAGTTTAGGCTCCTGTGCAGCCCCCACAGTGAGAGTAAAAACACCTACTCACTCGGTGCTGGTTCCCCCCTGGAAGCAGGAGTGACATGTCGGGAACTGCAGGGCTGCTCAAGCCCTGGTCCTGTCTCCTGACACAGTTACATATATCAGTAGCACTGTAGTTATGTATATTACTATTTGAATAGACATTAGATTTGGGGAAACTATCTGCGTCTGGAGCACTGCACCAACAGCACTGTGTAACAAAATGAGCGGGGATAACTGTTATTCACTGCTTGCTCTTCTACAGGCTGCTGTGCATGTAGTGCTCCTGGGTCAGCTTCCCCATCACCCTAAGTCAAGTTCAGTATCACGAGCGCTGTATGAAACAGTACTAGCGATATATAACTATTCTGGGACCAGGGCTTGAGCAGCCCTGCAGTTCCTAATGCAGCTGTAGGTAGCAGTGGAGCCTTGTTACCCCTTACTGCTGCCACTCAATGTAAAAATGTTATATATATACAACACAATGATACCTGCACCATATTTTCAATTCAGCCACCAACACCCTCTTCTGAAGAAATACAGCCCTAAACTTCTGGCAGTCCAACCTAAAGTTGAAAGTGAAATTGTTATTTACTTAGTACATAGCAAATTTGATGGAAAGGCTTCTTTTTTCCCGCAGCATATGAACATAATGCTTTGACGTGGAGTATGACACCTGACTGGTAATCACAGTCTGTCACCGTCTATCACACTATAATCACCATTTACTTCCTCCGAAAAATCTTGCATCATGTAAATTTAATTGAAGGGGAAAAAAAATCCTTACTCAAGGAATCCATTGTCTTTCTGCTTAGTTACACATTTACTTAGCGTATTCAGCATTCAGCCTAATTGGGAGACGTAATACCGATACCTATGGGATCTCCACAACAGAGGGACATTTATTAATGTAATGATTGAACACGTCCTGCAGGCTGAGAGGGAAAAACAAGTCATTCTGGACCCTTAATTTAATGAAAGATTCCCCAAGGAGAAGTGAATGATGAAAGATGGTGCAAAGGAAGGAGTCTTATCCCTGACAGGAGAGTTTTTGTGATGTACAACAAGACATCGTACAGCGAACAAATCGTAGCCTGCAAAAATAAAAAACATATAAAGAGTAGAAGTTTATCTTAACCCTTAGCTTCATAGTAGGTTTAAATTCAGTGGAACTAAGGTGCCTAGGCCATCCCCTGAGGAACCACCCCATAGCACTGTTCCTTCTCCACCATACCTTACATTTGGCACAATGCAGTCAGGTAAAGAACGTAATCTTGACATTTGCCAAACCGAGACTCATGGTCAGAGAATCATGATTCAAAACATTTCCCCTACTTCATAGCTCAGTGAACACCTGCTGTACAGTGATTTAAGGCTTGCATGCAGCTGCTCAGCCATAGAAACATATGCCATAAAATTTCTAGTCTGCAGTTTTCTAGCTGATTTTAGTATCCGATGGAATTTGGTCTCCACAGTTATGGAGTCAGCAGTGTTGCAATATTTTATGCACTTAATGACCCCATTTTCAAACTTTATGTGGTTTCTGCTTCCTGGATGAGTAGCTGTGGTCCCTAAGCACTTTAAGGCAATGTTCACACTACGTATATTTTCAATAAACAACGGCTGCTGTTTATTGAAAGTGTGGCTTAACGTGTCGCTGTTGTTATAACTTTCAGAATCTAAATCATCAGTAGATATGATATAAAGCAAGTTTGCAATTTGGAGAACATGGCACTTCCTGTTTTTTTACTCTTTTTTCCCCCAAAGATTCAGAAAACAGGAAGTCCTGTGTATCCCAGGCCATCTGAGCGCTCACAGAGAGAAGGCACTCATGTGATTGAGGGACACATTGAGCCGTGACTCTCTGTACTGGCCAGAATTCCTGTGTTTCGTCTGTTTAATTCAACCAGCACAAGTCAGAAAATCTGCCTTCAGGAGACTGGACCTGGATTTCTGGTAAGTACAGCTTTGTTTTACAGTATAGTAACAACAACAAAAATAATGAATGTAAATTACAAACTTGCTTTATATCACATCTACTGTTGATTTCAATTTTGAAAGTTATAACGACAGGTACACTATAACATAAAAAAAAAAAAAAAAAAAAAAAATTTGGTCAGCTCTCCAGGAACACCATTCACACTAGGCAGGAGCTATGGCTGAAGTTGCAAACACACACAAAAAAAGAAAAAAATGCAACAGCTCACTGCAATGGCAAGATACAGACCCACTACAGACATGAAAATAGTTAAAAGCAGCCCCCCCCCAACTGCCAAAAAGAACTTCCACAAAAATAATCAGGCTCTTGGTTAGGACTGCCCCGTTTATGAGGCTACCGTAACGTGGTGGGGTAGTTTACACCATTTTCAAATGGTAACCAAGAGCCTCATCATTTTTTTGGAAGTTTTTCTTAGCGGTTGGGGGCAGCTTTTAACTATTTTCATGTCTGTAGTGGGTCTGTATCTTTCCATTGTGGTGAGCTGTTGCATTTTTTGTGTTTTTGACACTATAACATTAGGTTCTATACAGCAACGTCCGTTGTGTATACACACTGTTTACACTATGGCCGGTATTCTATGCGGCCACACAAAAAACTGACATGTCTATTTTGTGTGGCCGCTATTCGGTAAACAGCGGCCGCATGAAAAAGATTGTGCACACAATGTAAAGTACAGCTCCCGGCTGTACTTTACATTGTGCTCTTTGGCTAATTGGAGTGCGGGCACACCCGAATCTGCCTGCATTCCAATTAAAATAAAGTGATGTTCACCCCGGGTGAACATCTGAGACATTAGCTGTTGTTTGACACGACAAACACTAACCATGTCAAACTATGGCTGATGTTCATTAAGAATGTGAACATTGCCTAAAGGAGTATTCCAAGCTAAAACTCCGTGCCCAGCAGCGATCTCCAGATCGGCTGGCAGCTCCTTTGTTTTGATCAGAGCCTCAGGTACAGCATGTGACCCGCGGCTCTATTCAATATCTATGGATCCGTCGTAAAGAGACAGTACTGTACTTGGCTCTCTCTCTTGGCTCTACAGAGATTGAATAGAGCCACGGGTCACATGCTGTACCTGCGGCTCTATTCAAAACAAAGGAGCGCCAGCCGATCTGGAGATCGCCGGGGGTCACGGAGGTTGGCCAAGTTTTCTATCTTGGAATACCCCTTTAACATTAAAGTAATATAGCTCACTGTAAATTGTGGGAGATCCAGGAGGAAGGAATTTCAGGAACAGACTTCTTGTCTTTGTGGCATCTTATCCCAGGACCATGTTTATATTAATAAGCTAGCTCTTCATTCTATCACAAATGTTGGTAAAAGTGGGTAGGTAGCAATGCAGGCCCTTCCATAGGCTGTGTTCATACACTGCAGTACTAAAATGCTGCAGTACCACAACAGCACTGCAATGTGTGAACACAGCCCTATAGTTAACATTCCTGCACATGTTATATGGCATAGGAGCATGGCTGGCATTCTTTTTTTAATACCCCTCATTGTTAAGCAGAAAGAGCCTGCGTCTGGCAGGAGGACTAGGCCAGGTTTGTCATCCTTAGATATAATCCTGTTAATATTTTTAGGAATGCAGCCTCCTAATTCAGCCGGTTATAATGAAACTTGAATGAAAATGACTGCAAGTGCACAGCCTTGTTATATAAAAGAGCGAGACGCCACGAGCCCGAGCGCCCGGGGCAAAGCACTGGAATGTAAAAAAATTACATCACTGACAAGAAATCAATAACCTAAAGGGACAATGGGATTTAATAACACTCCGTAAAACTGAGTCTACACTGACCACACAACAATATATATACAGTACCGAAAAGATTACTACATGCAGAGTATGCTGCCGTCCTGTGAATACTGACTAAACATGACTGCCAAGAGTTACTTATGCATCACATCTAAGGCCGTGTTCACACATTGCAGTTATATTGTAGTACTGTGCAATCAGTGCACAGCACAGTAACAGTACTCTAAAGAAACTGCAATGTGTGAACACGACCTCAATCTACTTCTCTATACTAAAATGGGTTATCAAGGATTAGAAAAAAAACATAGTTGTCTTTTTTCCAGTGCCACTAATTTGGATGCTGTTTTGCAGCTCACTTCCATTTAAGTGAATGTGGCAGTATTGAATACCACATACAACCTGAGGACAGGGGTGGAGCTCTTTTGGCCTACAAGCATGCATAAGAATTTCCTGCGGCTCTATTCATTTTTATAGGTGTATTTGCCTTATTCTGGATGAACACTGTGACATATAGGCTGAATCTTTACCAACATTGATCTCATAACTGTTAAATTGTGAATCTAAAGCACTAAAGCCTGCATTACCTTGCATATCCTCATGATTATCAGTCTTATACACATTTTATCCACAGGCTTTTAATTTAGGACAGAAGTGTTTCTTGGAATATTATCCCTGACAGAATGGGTCAATTGCTCCCTCGCTGGATTGTTTTAACAACAGGTTCTATCCAATTTCAAAGTATACACTCATGGGAATGAGTTCTCAGCCTTCTCTTGAGATATTCCCTATCTGTTTATATAACAAGTATATTTTGTTGGAATGCAGGTTTACAGGAGAGATTGGTATCTACCAAAAACACTGAAAATACTGTGTACTATAACCTCATTTTGCATTCCTGTGACTTGTTTAACTGCTCATATTATAAGAGAATACAGTGCAGTTACCTCCAGTGACTCAAAGGGGGCATCTTCTCTGATAGCAATTGTACACTTTCTCTTTTCTTTTTCATCTGGCCTAGACAGCTAAGGCAATTTCTCCCAGTCACTACTCATCTCTGCCGAAGGTGCCAGACAAACATCTTAGGCTCTGTACTTTTCCAGTACCGTCCTTACCTTTCCCCTAACTCATAGTGCTCCAAACAGTGATAATGTTCCCCTTGTTTTCCACACAGTAAATAGGGTAGGTAAGTGGGAGAAATAGGTGGGTTAGAGAGCAATAAGTAGGCCCCCCATTAGGAAGATAGATTGCTTTCCCCAGTACTTAGTTTGCCTTTAGTAGGTAGTTTTCCCCCCTTTACTAATTTCACACCTGTAGGTAGTTTGCCCCCTTGTAGTAAGGTATGAGATCCGTGCTCGACCAGTCACTTGCTAGATGGTGTTGTGTGACGCCACTACTGTGGTGGATGGTTGAAGTATAGCTCAGCCGGATGGTAGGTTGTCGTGACGCCAGTGCCGTTTGGGCACACAGGTGTGGGGGCACAACTGCTTTTATTTTTAGATGGCTGGCTATACCCTTTCTCCTGTGGTCGGTGACCTGCCGGGCTGGGAGGGGGGTCCCTTGGGTACTTATCACGGTGGTCCGGAGTGGAGCTGTGACCTACCTGGACTATCAGGGAAAGGAGAGATGACCCAAGGATAGAGCAGTAACTGCGTAGGTGCCAGAACAATAATCACTGAGTCCTGTTGTCATAAATAAAATCATCTTTCCTGTGAGAATGCTTTGTACAATAGCTGATCATAGACTGCAGACGTGACAGAACAGAATCTGCGCTAAGAGCCTTTGGAGCTGAGAAATAGAGTGAGCTGAGAACAGTAGAGAGCAGTTTGTGCTGCAAGTTCAGAGTATTGGAGAGAAGTTTGTGCTGAGAGTCCCAACCCAGGGTAGAAGTGTGCTCTGCCGGAACTTAAGAAGAAAAAAAAGTAGAACACTGAAGAATACTTAAAAATAGAAGAATACTTGTGCCCGTGTTTTGACCTTTGTTGTCATGATACGATCTGTTTCCCTACAGTGTCGGGTGACCTGTCCTATTAGGGTGACACAAGCCCCAGACCTTGTTACCTGAGTTGAGCAAGGTAGCCAAGTTTTCCTGGTTACAACTGCGCTGCGCTCAAGTAGTTTAGCACTGCATAGTTGGACCAAAGATAGCGTCTAATAGAAAAGTCTCTCCATCTCCCATGTGCATCTGTCCACTACCACACTCCTGACTAGACTACACTGGACATTCTGACTAAGTGTGGGTGTGCACTTCCTCTCCCCACATGACAACTTTCTACATGAGGTGTAATGTTCCCTGTGAGTGGTGAAGAAGAAAGTGTAAAGAGAAGAAGCAGAATAGATGAAGAAGAGAAGAGAGCTCTTACCACATTAACTTGTAGTACAGGCTTTTGCGAGGGGTGTAAAAGCTAATAACACCTGTGGTGGGACACCGCAGGTAGTTTGTCCCAGTAGGGAATTTGGCCCCAAGTGAGTAGTTTGCCACCTGTAGGTAGTTTAACCCCCTGTAGGTAGATTGTCCCTGTATGTAAGACCCCAGTTAGGTAGTTAGTTTGCCTCTTGTAAGTAGGACCCCCCTTGTACATAGTTTGTCCCCTGTAAGTAGGACCACCTCAGCAAGAATAAAAAAAGACATAACTTCTTTTGTGCCTTTTCCTTTTTTCTAGGCAACAGGCAGCTTCGTCCTCCAACCCTTAGAGGCCATCAGCGTCTCTCTTCGGTACACACATGCATTATGATGTCATCCCTACACCCCTCATCCAAGTCTCAGACTCCAGTGACTGGCAAAAAAGGTTCCACTCCCCAGCAGATACAGCCCCTGTGATGTCAGGGAAGGCCCTTGGGTACCATTGAGCTCATAGCTGTCAAGAATTTAGAGTCAGAAGTCATAGGTGTATTTGCCTTATTCTGGATGAACACTGTAGCATATTGGCTGAACTTTTACCAACATTGGTGAAAATCTCATAACTGGTAAATTGTGGATCTAAAGCACTAAATGCTGCATTACCTTGCATATCCTCATCATTATCAATCTTATCTTCTACACTTTTTATCCACAGGCTTTTAATTTAGGACGGAAGTGTTCCTTGTAATATTATCCCTGACAGAACAGGTCAAGTGCTCCCTCGCTGGATTGTCTTATCAACAGGTTCCATCCAATTTTAACGTTTACACTCATGGGAATGAGTTCTCAGCCTTTTCTTGAGATATTTCCTATCTGTTTATATAACAAGTATATTTTGTTGGAATGCAGGTTTACAGGAGAGATTGGTATCTACCAAAAACACTGAAAATACTGTGTACTATAACCTCATTTTGCATTCCTGTGACTTGTTTAACTGCTCATATTATAGAGATTACAGTGCAGTTACCTCCAGTGACTCAGAAGGGGGCTTCTTCTCTGATAGGAATTGTACACTGTCTTTTTTCTTTTTCATCTGGCCTAGACAGCTAAGGCAGATTCTCCCAGCCACTACTCATCTCTGCAGAACCTGCCAGACAAACATCTTAGGCTCTGCACTTTTTCAGTACCATTCTCACCTTTCCCCCTCACTCATAGTGCTCCAAACAGTGATAATGTTCCCTTTGTGTCCCACACAGTAAATAGGGTAGGTAAGTGGGAGCAATAGGTGGGTTAGGAAGGATTATTAATAATTTGACTTCTGTAGGTAGTTTGTCCCAGTAGGCAATTTGGCCCTCAGTGAGTAGTTTGCCATCTGTAGGTAGTTAAGCCCCCTGTAGGTAGATTGCCCCCGAATGTAAGACCCCAGTTAGGTAGTAAGTTTGCTTCCTGTAAGTCCTGTACATAGTTTGTTCCCTGTAAGTAGGACCCCTCTTGTACATAGTTTGTCCCCTGTAAGTAGGACCCCCTCAGCAAGATTAAAAAAACACATAACTTCTCTTGTGCCTTCTCCTTTTTCTAGGCCACAGCCAGCTTCTTCCTCCAACCCTTAAAGGCCATCAGCGTCTCTCTTCATTATGATGTCACCCCTACACTCCTGCATCCTGGTCTCAGACTCCAGTGACTGGCAGAAAAGATTAGTCCCCGGCAGATACAGTCCCTGTGATGTCAGGAAAGGCCCTTTGGCTGCCATTAAGCTCAGTAACTGTACTGTAGCCAAATGACCTTTCCTGACATCAAAGCCATATCATGAGCGATCTTGACTGCAGTGCCTTGGCGGGGCCAGACTGCATGCAGGACATGCTACCCCCCTTTGGGTAGGTGTTGTTTTCGGCAGTGGACAGTGTCACCTGAGAATAGCAATGTGTGTGGTGTGTCCTGACTAATATGTGTATTGAGATAGATGTATTGTTGATAGTATAAGTCCATTGTATATTTTTTTTTAATTTCAAGAATACCAGCCCTTTCTTCTAGGTGCCTTGCTTAGTCTGGCCTCTCCCCATTGACCTGGCACGGGTGACCCTGCCAGGAGTATTACTCCCACCGGTTTAGCTCATTGGATCAACAAGGCACGCAAGCTCCCTCACCACGTCAAGGTGAAGGCACCATGAGGGAGCCCCTCTACCCTAACTTGATTACCCACCTTGGACCTTAATTTATTTATCCTTTCTATAAAGCCTAGGCCTGCCCCAGCCCCCTAATGCATACCCTACCTGCGCCCTTCCTAGGTCAAAAAGAGGGACATGTAAGGGAAAAAGAGGGACAGAGGGACTTGGCTCAAAACTAAGGACTGTCCCTCCAAAAGAGGGACACTTGGGAGGTATGCCAGCTCCCTATCACGAACCCTCCCTGCGCCCTTCCCACCGCTATGTATGATCTAAATGGTGACCATATAACACTACAGTTACTGGCTGCAGTTTCTTGGAGATGACAGTTTTTTCTCACAGATGTCCATGGCGGCCATCACTAATGTCATCTGTGTCCTGTACAGATCAGTCTTATACAAATCAGCTAGTTACATGGCCCCCTAACATGACCAGTCTCCCCCATGATCAGTGCCTCCTCCACTGTCCTGTGTGCGGTGTTTACCAGTAATACTTACCAGTAGATGTTCCTGCATGTATAGGGGAGATGTGCCGTCCATCAGGCATCTCGCTAAAAGAAAAAATGGGCAGAAAATTGCCCCTCAGAAACCACAAGCCGCCACAAGACTTGTTTACAGCTCCAGCGTTTGTGGCAGTTGGTCGCCAGCCTCACCAGCCAAATCATAACATTCTGTAATTGGATAATGTTTTTTAACTGAAGTAGCTTTATTAAGAATCAGTTGTTTTTAACATATTGTACATACAATGTGCTGTGCAGCAGCTCCAGCTAAGAAGCAGCACAATAAATTATTACACATCCCATACATAGAACAACAATATATATCATATAGTTACCAAGATTTAATTTTTTTTTACCTGGGGCACTTCTTTTTGACAATGAGGGATGTGGCTTATTGTGGGTATGAGAGAGCTATGTCACCGTGAGGAGTTCCTTCTCTTTTCCATAACCAGCCTAGTAACATCAGGGTAGGAAGATCCCTGTATTGTAAAGGGGCCTTCACAAGTGCAGGACATTAGTTCTACGGCAAAACCTGCTGTGATCCTGTGTCCTGTCATTTCCTGTGGCTTTATATACTCACAGTGAATTTTTCATTCCACTGTGAGAATGTAAAGCCCCTTCACACTTAACCTAGCATCTTCCGGGCTAATACATTACCTGGCCGCGCTCCTGCTTGCTTCTCAGGCTCCCTGGTGTCCCACCCAGCCAATCAATGGCTGCAGCTCTGCTGAGTACCATTATAGTCTATGGCCCTTCATTCTCGCTGCAGATTTTAATTCCGCTGCAAGAATGAGGTAACAACCATAGTTAACTATTTAGCTAAAGTGCTGGTAAAAATAATGAATGGCCAATGCTTACCCACCTGCGCTCCTGCTCGAGGCTCAGCCGATCAGTGTGCTGTCCCGATGCAGCCTCTGGGGGCTGTCAGTGAGCGAAATTTCAGAGACTCAAGGCAGCTAAATAGTTAAACATGGCTGTTAATACATTCTTGCAGAAGAATGAAAAGTGGTACTGGCCAAATCCGCTGTGATTCCCGGTACTGTCATTTTGTATGTTTTTACATACTCACAGCTGATGTTTCATTCTGTTGCGAGTATGTAAACGCTGCCCCCCCCCCCCCTTAACCCACAGCTGACCGGTGAATACTTTACCCGTCCACGCTTTGGCCTTGTTCTGTGGCTCCAGGCTCCCTGACGTCCCACTCAGCCAATCAGTGGCTGCGACAGGAGAGTGCACCGATTGGCTTAGTGGGACACCCTAAGGATGCCTTCACACCTACCGGATCCGCAGCGGATTTTCATGCTTAAAGGACAACTCCGGCGGGACCCCCCCCCCAAAAAAAAAAAACACAAACACACAGACACCATACTCACCATCCCTCCGGTGATGATTGCCACTCCATTCGCCCACCGTACGCCTCACCGTCACCTGCGTCCACCGTCCAGCGATGTCTCTCACTTCCCGGTCCATGGGAGAGAAAAGGCTGCTGGTGCACATGCGCCCCAGCAGCCTTTTCATTGGCTGGAGCGCATCACATGGCTTCCAGCAAGCTCAGCCAATCAGGGCTCCAGCCCAGCCAATGAAAAGGCTGCTGGGGCGCATGTGCACCAGCAGCCTTTTCTCTCCCATTCACTTTCAATGAAGACGCCGAGGAGGAAGAAGACCCGGACCACCCCCCGGCTCTGACGTCGTCGTCACCAGATGGAACCCGGGAGAAGAGGACTGTGACGATCGTAATAGGTAATGTATACATTCTTTAACTTCCGGGGGGGGGGGGGTGGTCGGGGGTCCGAAAGTGGGGGAAGGGGGCCAGACCAGGTATTTAACCACATTACAAAGTTATATAACTTTGTAATGTGTGTTAAATAAGCCAAAAAAAAGTTTGTGGGAGTTGTCCTTTAAGGTATTTTCTGACTTAAACTTACTTATCCTCTATCTACTCAACTCTTTCCAGCGGCTCCATAGAGAATAAATAGAGCTGCAGGTCATGCAACAACCCGCGGCTCCATTCATAGCAAAGGAGCCGGGGCGCCAATCTAGAGATCCTGTGGATAGGGGTCAAGTAAGGTTAACCTCCTCCTGCCGTTCCACAGTAAATTAACGTCACTGTAGCCTATGCTTGATGCTGCAGCGACGTTAATTTACGATCCAGGATGACAGGAGCTGCGTCTGTGTCATCCGCGCTAAAGTGCTAAGAGTTAGGGCGCACGCCGGGCGTACAGCCGTGAGCTCTGCCCCCTCCCCTCTCTCCCCTACTGCTTTTACAAGATTGTAACAGCGGCAGGGGACAGAGGAGAGGGGGCAGACATAGGGACATCAGCTGATGTCCAAAAACGACCTGGGAATTGCTGCATCAATGACCCCAGGTCGTTAAAGGGTTAAATCTGAAAACCCTTTAAACATGTTTAGCATGAACCAGAGAGCAAGTAAAACTCTATGCTCTCCAATACCAGGGCTGAATTTTATTCCCAGTCCGGCCCTGCGTATACATTTAGAAAATGACCCAAACAATATCACTAGCTGACTACGTTCAGTCCTTTGTAGTCAGTAGGGCCTATCTGTTCTATCATACATCAGCATCCCATTATGACAGGATGCAGAATGTCTATGTACCATGGAGGAAACAATCATGGCCTGAGAAGTTATAGTAACCTGTAATATTATAGACAGATAAGAATGATACGACATTTACTGCATATTCCTATGTACATTGTGACGTTAAGGTTAAAGACACTGAAACAGGCAGGTTCATCATTGAGGAAGGACGGCAGAGAACATCATCCACTGCAAGGAACATTTTTCTATCTTTAGTACCCAGCACGACCATGCGTAATATGAACGGCTCATTGATTTTTATAGGCTCTGCGTAATGATTCATTTGCCCTGTTATAGAGCTGTAGGGAACTTAAACAATTATTGCTGGGGTCCCCCACCAATTGCTGGGGGTTAACATAATGTAACCAACTCCTATTTAATGGACTTATAAAAGAAAATAAAGAGAATGGGAAACTGGGTGACCTTTAATATGGACTAGTATACTTATCTTTAAGAAACAGTGCCATACTTGTCCTCAGGCTGTATGTGGTATTACAATCTGGCCCCATATGCTCCAATGCGAAAGAGCTGTAATACCACATACCACCTGAGAACAGGGATGGCGCTGTTCTTGGAAGAAAGCAGCTATGTTTTTCTAATCCTGGATAACCCCTTTGTAAGAAAGTATTAGAAGCCTTAGATCTGTTGTTTCTAAAACTTAAAAACAGTGAATGAAGGAATGAATGAAAAAAGAACATTTTTACGTAACTATTAATTCCATATTTGCGTCCTTCACTTTTGAAGGCTTTTAGGCAGACACTCCATATTATATAATCATGCATAATATATGAATACAAGACAGTATACAGCAAAATACATAGTAACAGATGTATAAATAAATCCTTGAACATTCTATGACCTGCAAATAACCAGTAACTATCCAGCGAAAAATGGAGGAATCCTGCCACCTGCCTGCCGAACAAGGTATTACAAGGTACTAAGATTTCCTTTATTCCTTAGAAACTATTGCGTGCAAATCACTAATTTATTAAAGAGATACAATAGAAAAACCCACCCTATTTTTATTTCACTAAAATAAACTCTCAATACAATGGGAAAGTACAAGTACAGCAAGGGTGAGTGGGGCATTAAGCACAGCCCCCTGGTATTTGTGGCTTTTTCATAGGATTGCAGGGCATCTACTGAGCTGTGATGCAAAACACTCTTGTAAGTGGTCTGTTACATATTTTTAAACACCCTTTTACTGTTATTCATCACAAATGCACTTCAAGCCTATGTGTCCATTCTGGAACATATAAGGCGGCCATCTTGTCATATACAAGTGGTACCTTGGTTTAAGAGTAACTTGGTTTAAGAGCGTTTTAGTTTAAGATCCACTTCAGGCTGAGGGCTTACATCAGGGGACAGGACTGTGGAGGTAATCTCTCCATAGCTGTAACCCTTCCCTCCCCAGACAGAGAGAGCTGTTATACTGTGCCCACATCTGCCCTGCTCATTCCTTCATGTTCCGTGCAGTCTCTGTCAGCCCTTGTGTTTCCCATCCTCTCCATTACTGTACAGTAACTTATAATATCACATATTCTGCTGTTTCTGAATGTTTGTTTCATTGAATTGGAATACACCTTAAATGTTGTATAGCTTTCTGCAACAGTTGATTAAAAAAAAAACAAAAAAAAAAAACCCTTTAAACCACCATAGTGTGGCAACATTGTGCATGGGTAGGCCACAAATTGCTACAGCTTATTTTATTACATGGGGGGGGGGGTTACCCAGTAAAATATTGTTTGTGGGTAAATTTAGATTTGATTTGCCCTATAGTTTTTATTTGCCTCACCACTTCTACTTGCCTTGAAACTGTGACAATGTGGTGCTACCTAGTTCTCAGCCATGGACACAATGCCACTCTGTGTCCATAGCATGTGAACCTGGCCTAAACTTGTGTGTTTCCAAATGGATATGGCAGGGGAGCTGCTGACATCAATATCCTTGTAATATTTTTATATGTGGTTGTCTGGCATTTATAACATTTCCTACACTGCTGGTAAAAAATAAAACCTATACTCACCTCGCCCCCATCCCCTGCAGCTCCAGCTCAGCTCCTTCCAGTCCTCTGCATCTCCTGTCTTCTTCCTATTTCCTATCACAGTTGTTAAAGTGGTAGTTTACACAAAAAATTCTTTCAAATCAACTGGTGCCAGAAAGTGCCAGAGATTTGTAATTTACCTCCATTAAAAAGTCTTATCATACTTATCAGCTGCTGTATGTCCTGCAGGAAGTGGTGTATACTTTCCAGTCTGACACAGTGCTCTCTGCTGCCACCTCTGTCCATGTCAGGAACTGTCCAGAGCACCAGCAAATCCCCACAGAAAACTTCTGCTCTCCAGACTGGAAAGAATACCACTTCCTGCAGGACATACAGCAGCAAGTCTTGAGATTTGTTTTTAAATAGAAGTTAATTACATATAGCTGGCACTTTCTGGCACCATTTGATTAGAAAGAAAACATTTTGTGGTAAACTACACCTTTAATAATAGCTGAAACATTGCACCACCAAGTTGTCTGGTGAGTTCTTAGAGTAGACTAAACCACTAAATGACAACTTCAGCTCTGCTACTCCAGGAGACACGAAAACACAAACAGCACTTGTGTTTCATAGTCACTGAGCGCTAGTCAGGAAGGAGACAGACACTCATACACTTAAGAAGTTCTATCATAAAGAGGCCGATTCAAAGAACCGAGTCCGATACAAGATCCGTCACGTCCCGAGCAAGCAGCGGCCGTTGTGCTGGAAGAAACTGAGACTCTGGATGAACTTTAAATGTCCTCCTATTGAACCTCCACAGGGGAGAGAACTCCTGAGTGAACGAATGTTATTATAAGAGACTTCCTCATAACACTTCTTCATTGTATGGACTATAAATATAGTAATAGAGAGAGGAATGTCTGTTTGTGCTAGGAAGCAGCAAAGAAAAAAGTTTTCAGCAGGGCCTGCAGGCTTGTCTGCCTCTGGTTGTTGGAATATTGTTAGATTATTGGCATTCTTCCTGACATTCTCTGCCCATTCACATGACATAGGCATTTGTCTCTAACAATCACTATTGTTCTACTTATCCACTCTGTTTGTTGAGGTTTCCTAGTGTATCTATATAGTGTTAGCTTTTATTGCCATCTAGTGGTAGAAAAGAGGAGTTACAGTATTTATGAGCAAAATGCAGGATTAGTGATGGAAGAGATTAGTGGTCAGGGCTGAAGTGGAAATCAATGTTGTACTTCACTGTCTTTCTATGGAGAGTTACTTAGTTCATTTTAACGCTATCTGCTTATTGTTTATCCCGTCTGATTCCGCGACAAACACTTTTCTGACCTACGGCTTCTATTGATGAGGGCTGACAAGGAGGTCAAGTCTCTGCAGTGCTCAATGATGTTCCATCTTAGATATCTAAATGGGAAATCCTGATGGGATGTTACATAGGTGATGGAAAAAAAATATTAGACAGTGATTTTCCGATTTTTAACAAATTCTGTAATGGTCCCAGCATTGTAGCTACTATAGTTTTGTCTGAAATGAAATTTTATGAAATTGTTAAGATTTGATTGACTGAAAATTCATGAATCTCGCAAAACGAATTTCCAGCTGCTTCGCTCATCTCAAATCTCCATTTATTAGATGACTTCCAGAATACAACATATACTTTCAAATGACTAAATTTATTAGGGTTTTCCCAGTTCCCCAGTTTTCCCAAATATTGGATTTTTACTACATTTAAAGCGAATCTGCTGACACTGTTAGATAGCTGTTAGGTCAAGGAGACACATGGTACATTACATATATCTGTCTGTGCTTTCATAATATAGAACGATGCTTTAATCAGCTAGTTAAGCTGGGTTCACACTATGTATATTTGAGGCTGTATTCGGTCCTCATGTCAGGTCCTCATAGCAACCAAAACCAGGAGTGGATTGAAAACACAGAAAGGATCTGTCCACACAATGGTGAAATTGAGTGGATGGCCGCCATATAACAGTAAATAACTTCCATTATTTCAATACAACAGCCATTGTTTTAAAATAACAGCAAATATTTGCCATTAAATGACGGCCATCCACTCAATTAAAATATTGTGTGAACAGATCCTTTCTGTGTTTTTAATCCACTCCTTGTTTTGGTTGCTATACAGCCTCAAACATACAGACTCAAATATACGTAGTGTGAACATATTAAAGTGTAAAATAGGGGGGGTTCCAAACTTCCGAAGCTACTTCAGGAGCTTGGGAACGCTTCTTTGACACTTTGCACTAGAGAATAAAAGCATTTTTTCTACATTCTGGAAGCACAGACAGATATATGAAAGGTACCGTATGTCTCCTTGACCTAACAGCTATCTAACAGTGTCAGCAGTTTGCAGCCTGAATTGCAGCTGACAGATTCCTTTTAAGAAAGTTTAACTCTTAGTATAAGGTTATTTTTATATTATCATATACGTGAATTTCAATTTCACTTGGTTTCCATCATTCTCTCTGACCAGGTAAAACAAAGATTAGCTGAGAATGAGACAATCATTTACATATTTTTCATTATCAGAATACAAAGTGAGATTCACACATGAGTTTCGGATGCTTTTTAATGGAAATTCATTATAATTTTTTGGGGAAAAATACAATTGTACGACTACTGAACATGCAGCAATGGTGATTATAGGCAAAGTAGATATGGCAGCAATCTAACATAGAGTCAATCAGATTGTCAGCAGAAGAAAAGCTAAACAATGGTGGTCTCCAATTGTTGTAGAAAAGCCCTGCAGTTCCCTCTATGAACACTGGTGGCAGCAGAGGGGCCCATGTTGCCCCTTACTGCTGCCACTCAACTATATAAAGGATAAAGTATATATTTATTTTAATGAAGTTATATTACAAATTAATGTAACTTTATTAAAGCAATGTATTTAAAAAATTACTCTCTGGAGTACCCCTTTAAATAAAAGAAATACTCTATATACATGTTTTTGTTTAGTGGATGAAACTATGTGACAATCTGCTGAGTAATGGATTCTCCCCTGAAAAGCTGCATCAATGATAAACCTTTCTTCTCCTTGTATCCCTGTATCATCTTCAGCTATTTTTATATCGGTAAGTACAATAGTTCCATTGTATTGCTCTGGAACACAGGAGGAGAAGAAGGAGAGTCTTATTCACTGCAGCCAGTAGTGAATTTTATATATTATAGAAATTATATAGATTGTGATAGGAGCCTTACACAACAGAACAATTAAAGAGTCTAAAACAATAGAAATGGAATACTAAATGCAGCTTATAATAGTTATCAGGTATCTGGATACTTGCTAGGTGACCTTAAAGCGAATGTACCACTTTAGTGGCTAGGTGAAATGTTACATACCGCCCGATCTGTGTCACCACTCTGAATCAGTCCTTTTTCTAATCGGACATCCTGTTTGTGTTGTTTTCACGTGATTTGTGTTATGCAAATGAGGTCAGTTGTGCACAGGAGGTAAGTCCGGGAAGACCAGTTGAAAGATATCCCTCCCAATGATGCGCGCCTCCAGGTCTCCTCACAGTCCTACCGCCAGTATCCTTCCCGGCCTGTCATTGCGGCTGCATCTTGGATGTTGGCGACATCTAGGACTTATACCCCGCTCTGATCAGGGGCGGACCTATCACTTGTGCAGCCTGTTCAGCTGCACAGGGGCCCAGGCCAATAGAGGGGCCCACCAAGTTCAGACTCTAAAGTGTCAGCTCTGCATGGCTCATGCATCAGCACCCGGGAAGTGCGGGCCCCATGCTCCTGTGGGGTCCCTTTATTGACTGGATGCTGTGCCCGGTCGAGGATGGTTCTCCTCTCCTCCTGCACGCTGCTGCTGCTGCTGACACCCCCTCCTGTACTCCACTGTCCGGCATACCTTGTATGAGGAGGAGAGGACAGAGAGGATTTGGTGACAGGGGCTGGAGGGATCCTACAGGGTTATGGCTGCCAGTCTTGTTGTAAGTTTATGCCTTTTAGCCAATATCTGTGCCCTCTCCCCCCTGCAGCATGGTTGCTTTTCTCTTTCATCTTCCCCTAAGCAGCCACATACAGTACATGTCTCCCACCTGTGCAGCCACATACAGTACATGTCTCCCACCTGTGCAGCCACATACAGTACATGTATCCCACCTGTGCCCCAGCAGTGATTAAGGGCCCATTTGTTCTATCCCCTATTAGTGTTGCTCTTGGGTCACTTACACACTCTGAGCTATATACTCATCCCCCGCACAGCATCCAGTGGTATAATGCATCCAGGACCCTCTAAGTACAACAGCTGCAAATACTACAACTCCCAGGATATGCTGGTATTTGAAGTACAAATTAGCAGACAACGCAAGGTGTTGTCCTCTCAGAAACTACAACTCCCAGCATACTCTGAGCTTCATAAGTGTAAGGCAATCTGAAAGTTGTACTTATTGTTATTCAGGCAACTGTGGTCATAGATACATCAGTCCAAGATGGGACCAGGTCTGCATGTCGCTTCTGATGGGTTCTTTATTTGGGTGCCCCCCATGATCAGTTCTATTGGTGGGCCACAGGTACCCCAGTCCCACACTGGGGCCTGCACAGACTGCAGTACAGTCCTTAGTGGGCCCTGGCATCTGTGCTGTAGGGCCCTTCTGAGAAACCAGGACACATGTACCAGATACCCGGGTGTATATATGTGTGCACCTTCAAGGCAAAAAGGTGGAGAAACGAATGGGTTATGGGGACCCAAACACAATTTTTGCACAGGGGCCCTTTGCAGTCTGTGTCCGTCCCTGGCTCTGATGATGGCTTTGGTGACACTCTGAGATGCAGCTGCACTGACAGGCCACACCAGGGAGGATGCTGGAGGCGGGACTGAAGAAACCAGGTGGCAGGGGGGAGGGGAGGAGATATCTTAAAACTGGTCTTCCCATGCTTACCTCCTGTGCAGAACTGACCTCATTTCCATAGTTGTCTCCCCAGGTATGCACATCCATATTTAATCTTCAAAAACATGAGACAACTTTCCAGCGGATTTTATAAAGATTTATTAGAAAGCAAGAAGAAGGCAAAGCAATAAGTTATACATTTGAAAAAAACCCATAAAGAAATGACATAATACACCAAAATTAGAAGGTTTATCCGGCTCCCCCGGTGTCCTGTTACGGTGTTGCTGGTGTCCCCCACTGTCTGTAGCTGCCGTTACTTCTGAGACGAGCTAGACTCGGTGACAGACCCATTCAGCCAATCACTGACTGAGACGGGACAACGCCCTGTCCACTGATTGGCTGAGTGGGCTGTCACTCCTAAGACGGGCTTGTCTTGGAAGCATCGGCGGCTTCTGATAGCTGGGGACACCGACGACTGCATTGGGATATTGGGGGAGCCTGGAGAGGTAAGCATTGAAGGTTTGTTAAATTTTCTTATAAGGCAGCAAGATGTAAAAAAAAATGTGTCAGTGCCGGATAACCCTTTAAGAATTCCCAATGGCAAATATATTTTCATGAGAAGTTAGAGGACTAGGTATAATAAAGGACATATATATATCTCATTCCTCACTCGCCATAAAGGGGTTGACCTGGATGAAACCAATGATAGCCTATCCACAGCAGATCAGATGTTTGGTGCTTCACTATGGGGAGAAATGAGCTGGAATCCCTTTGCTCTGTTCCCTTTGTAGCGGTGGCACCAGAGTACTGCAGCTTCAACTCCTACTAGTGAGTACGGGTAGAGGCTGCAGTACAGTGGCGCGCCGCTACACATGGAACAGACCAAACTGCTTCCAGCTCTGTTCTCATTGTAGTGTGGCACAAAACAGTTGATCGGCAGGAGAGTTGGTTGTCAGCAACCTGCCAATCATCTATTGATAGCCTATCATTAGTGACAAGGATGGGACTATCGTTATTTCTGGGGTTATTAAGAATGTGATGGTTTTTATATAAAAAGTCTATAAGTGAGAAGTAAACTAGACATATCAATTTAAAAAAATGATGTGATAGAGGTGTAAGGCTTTGTTCACACTACGTAAAAGTATGGCCGTTGTTGCCATCGGCAACAACGGCCGTACTTTCATGTGTATGCACACTGCCTCTCCTTTTATGGGATCCCGGCCGGAGCGTATACACATCGTATACGCTCTGGCCGGGATCGCATGAAGGGCTGCAAAGAACTGAGATGTCAGTTTTCTCTGGCCGCAATTCAGTGAATTGCGGCCGCAAAAAGACCTGTCAGTTCACACAATGAAGCGATCGGCTCCGGCCGCTTGCTTCATTGTGTGCTATGAGAGTTCTGATGCGGGCGCACGCTGATGCTCCCGCATCAGAACACTGCAACCTGAAAGATCATCCGGCTGGTACTACAGTACCGGCAGGGATGATCTTTGCAGAGACCGGCCGTTCCATGACCCGGCCGGGTTGCAGAACGACCGGTCTCTTACAGCATGTGTGAACATAGCTTAACACTGTGTGAACTGCTCATAGCGAAGGATCCCGACACACGACATGTGCATGATAACGCATATTGCGTTCCATGATCTCTTTCATCCTTCGGGACTTGTTGGAGTTACCGGACTTCATTGACTGCTCTGACTTGGTGCTCTGACACCGCGATGAGACTCTTCTTCTCAGGTTTTGTGAGATCGACCTGTGAAGATTCTTCATGGATGATGAAGCCGCCATCGTTTTGATCCATGGATGTTGTATGGCATCGCTGGCTGTTGAGCGGTCTTTGGAATCTACATTGAGCAAGCGGTCTATAAAGTCCTTTGCAAGGTTGGAAACACTTGGCCATGGCTGGGGGGAAAAAAGTCAATAACATTTATATATATTGAATTTTTTTTTTGTAGGAAAAATTTGTAATTTACAATAGAGAGAGCACGAACAATAATGATAAATATACCAACACAATAGATATATCACAGAACAATAGGGCAGAATTTGATAGGCTTAAGGGAGATACTAAGAAAATTGTGATAAAGAATGGTTTCTAGGCTTCATATTAAGGCCCCTATGCACTGATAGATACAGAGTAGCTGAGCAGAATGATGTATCACTTACATTGTTCCGTGCAGCTAATTCGGAGATATCCACCTGAATAACAAGGCCTCTGAGCACCGTACAATACTGCAGTGCTTAGTAGTCCTCAATATTCATGAGCACCAGCTCCCTCTGCCAACTGGCCGCAGAATGGTAGTTGTCTGTATACTGTGTATATATACCGTGTATAGGCAGACAGATGTAAATCAGCAGGTGGAGGGAGTGGTGCTGCACAAATGTCATTCTCCTACATATTAGGAGAACGGATGAACAGCATGATGTAAATAATACACCGATCTGTTCATTATTTGTGTCACTAGTTTATGCTGCCCTCATTTAAGGCATCATAAAGCTAGTGACTAGGGATGGTCCGAACCTGCCGAGGTTCGGGTTAGTATGAACCCGAACGCTCGGCATCAGATTCCCGCTGTCTGCCAGCTACGTGCAGCAGGTGGGTACAGTGGGAGGACCGCCTGGAAAACTGGGATACAGCCTATGGCTATGGCTGTATCCCAGTTTTCCTGGCGGTCCTCCCTCTGTATCCAACCTCTCCACGGAGCGGGCAGACAGCGGGAATCGTTTCCGAGAGTTCGGGTTCGCACGAACCCGAACCGAACCAGGTTCGGACCATCCCTACTAGTGACAGATTCCCTTTCGCCAACTCTAACTTAAACTTGTAATGTCTAAACGACTTGCCAAAAGTTAATACAAATGACAGTAACACTGAACACACTCACTTTCTAAGTTTAGACACCAAAGTGTTCAGCTTGGTGAAAATATTTGTTCTTTTTGGAAAAAGCTAAATAAATCATCATAATAAATATTAGGCATATAAATGCACAAAAAGAAGCATGTTTAAAGGGGCACTCTGACATCACGTAAAAAATTAAATAAACATACTACAGAAGCATATAGCATTGTTCATGTGTCTGCCCAAGTTTTGAAACTACCAAAAATTCATTTGTGGGATTGCAGCACCTGCTGCAGCATTTAGCACAAGGCAGCATGTTGTAATCACCTCTCACTATATCTAAACCTAATAAAGATATATATATATATATATATATATATATATATATATATATATATAACAGGGAGAGTCAGGCTGGAGGGTCTGTGACAAGCCTCCGGTGACATTATAGGGTGATGTGTTGTCTACAGAGACAGGGAGGAGCTAGGAAGCTGCAGACAAGGCACGTTTTTGATTCAGGGGTGAATCATGCAAAATCATACTGAAGCCAGCACTATTGGTGATAACATTGTATTTGTAATTTATATGTCTTGATTTATTTTAAGTTTTATTTAAATACAATTTTCAATATATAATGTTTATATTTACTGAAAGCGGACAGTAATAGAGAAGATGGTGAGAAATTTAGAAAGGAAGTTAAAAGGGGGAGCTTATAGATTTGTAATTTACTTCCATTTAAAAATCTCCAATCTTCCTGTACTTCTGTATATCAGCTGCTGTATGTTCTGCAGGAATTGGTGTATTCTCTCCAGTCTGACACAGTGCTCTCTGCTGCCACCTCTGTCCATGACAGGAACTGTCCAGAGCAGCAGCAAATTCCCATAGAAAACCTCTCCTGCTCTGAACAGTTCCTGACATGAACAGAGGTGGCAGCAGAGACCACTATGTAAGACTACAAAGAATACACCCTTTCCTGCAGGACAAACAGCAGCTTATAAGTACAGGAAGACTGGAGATTTTTAAATGGAAGTAAATTACAAATATATCTAACTTTATTATACCAGTGGATTTGAAAGGAAAAAAAAAACACTGGAGTACCCATACTGGATAGCTAAGTTTGACCAGTACCTGTATACCAATATAATGTGTCTATTATGGATAGTTTTTAATAAAAACCCATTATTGGGCAATAGCCCCGCGAGTAGCTACAGCGCCCCTCACCTTCTATTAGCCTTGCTGCAAAAGCAAACGAGAAAGCAAGTTTTTTTTAATGGAAACTATTATCATGATGTAGCATATGCTGTAATGTGTTGCTCAAAGTTACTGCAAATCATATCAATACACTGTGAGGTATACACATATTTACATATATATACACAAAAATCTAAAGTAGACAAAGTTAGTAATTTTTAGAGATGAGCGAACCTGGAGCATGCTGGAGTCGATCCGAACCCGAACTTTCGGCATTTGATTAGTGGTGGCTGCTGAAGTTGGATAAAGCCCTAAGGCTATGTGGAAATCATGGATATAGTCATTGGCTGTATCCATGTTTTCCAGACAACCTTAGAGCTTTATCCAAGTTCAGCAGCCACCGCTAATCAAATGCCAAACGTTCGGGTTCGGATCAACTCGAACCCGAACCCGTTTCGCTCATCTCTAGTAATTTTATACCACTATACCTTGTTATGCACAGAGCCATGACAGGCATGTAATAGAGGTGAAGAGGTCTTCTGTTGTACTTCTATATGTTTACAAAAAGACCACACAAAAAAGGAAACACAAACTACACAATAAAGCACCCCAATTATTATTATTATTTATTATTTTTTTGTGGTATCAGTTTTTTCAAGCCACAAAAAAAGAACATGTAAATTGAGGTCTTTTTGATACCTACTATAGTAGATTGATATCTACTATAATCAGAACTGTATTGGCCTCTGGCAGGTGAATGGAGCCCTATACAGAAGTGTTGATCCAACTTGCCGAACTGTTCTGGTTCAGCAATATTCTCCAAACCAGAACACTTGGCATTTGACTACAGGCAGCTGGAGAAGTTGGATGCAGCCCTATCCATGATTTCCAGGACTCCCTAGGGTGGCATTCCACTTCTCCAGCTTCAAATGATGGGTCTTCAAACAGTTCAGCAGTTCGCCAAGTGCTCAACACTACTACACAGTAGATACCGTTTTTTCTGGCGTATAAGGCAACTTGGCGTATAAGACTACCCCTGACTTTTAAGAAGATTGTTAGGGGTTCGCCTTATATACTGGAAAATGTTAACCCCTGCCTGACCGCAGCCCTGCTGCAGTCAGGCAGGGGTTAACTGCAGCTAAATAAAAAAAAACAGTTAACTCACCTAGGGCCTGTTCCCGGCATCCGTGCGTCTCCTCTCCCATTCCCAGTGCAGGCAGTGTGATGTACACTGCCTGCACCGGGGATCCCCGAAGCTCTGCCAAGCAGCCGAGTGTCTCATCGGAGAAGCTCGGAGAGGTTCAGCTGGTGGGAAAGCTTCAGGAGAATGACAGAGGCTTCGGGTACTTCCACAGCCTCTGTCATTCTTCCGAAGATCTCCCAGCAGCCGAGCTTCTCCAACGAGATGCTCAACTGCTCGGGAGAGCTTCAGGGATCCCCAGAGAAGGCAGTGTACGTCACACCGGGAACGGGCCAGGAGACACGTTGATGCCAGGAACAGGCCCCAGGTGAGTTAACTGTTTTTTTTTTTTTAAAGTGGTCGCCCCATACAGTGGGGAAACGGCCATTTTTTAGCTCCCCCACCATATGGGGCGACCATTCTTGGCGTATAAGACGACCCCCGACTTCTAAGAGGATTTTTCAGGATTATACGCCAGAAAATACGGTATGTTTAACCACCTAATGTT
This sequence comes from Dendropsophus ebraccatus, assembly GCF_027789765.1. Classification (NCBI taxonomy): domain Eukaryota; kingdom Metazoa; phylum Chordata; class Amphibia; order Anura; family Hylidae; genus Dendropsophus; species Dendropsophus ebraccatus. The sequence continues at coordinate 40,355,775 of NC_091455.1, read as the reverse complement.
CAGAATAACCATCCTAGGCAGCATGGAGAACATTGTATATTTTGAATTAATCATGGCCGTGACACCGTTCGCGCCACAACAATGACAGCTCACTCAATGTAGAGTGCGGCTCCGGCTGCACTTTAAATTGTTTGCTATAGGTAATGCGGGCACACAAGAATGCGCCCGCATCACAATTCAGCACATATGAACTTCATCTGGCTGGTACTGAAATACCAGCTAAAATTAACTTCACTGACACCGACTGTTCTGTGGCACGGCCGGGGTCTTACTGTGTGTGAACCCGGCCTAAGGGTGCGTTCACACGTACAGGATCCACAGCAAATTTGATGGTGCAGATTTGATGTTGTATTCAGTTATTTAGTCAAATCTGCTGTGGATCCTGTACCTGTGAGGCTACCCTTAACCGGGATTTTATGTACTGCACCCATTTACTGTATTTCTGTGGTGGGGTTCACATTTAATGCTGTCAAATACCCCAGGCAAAATTCTGCAGCATTAAATGCTGCTCTGTCCAGGAAAATGTCGGACACAGGGCCATATTTACCATTAGGCACCCGTGGTCTGGTGCCTAGGGCAGCACCTTTCAGGGGGGCAGCACCAGAATGCAGGGGGAAGGAAACAACTTTTTTTTTTTTTTTTTTGGTTTTTTATTTTATTTAGCCTCCCACCTCCTGTTCAGACGTGTCAGTAAATTTGGTGTCTTTTCAAGGGGGGTGGGGGGTGTATGGTGGTATTGGTCTGGTCTGGTGTGGCGGTGTTATCCAGTCACAGTATGGCGATATTGGTCAGGTCTTTTGTTGCGGTGGTAAATGTGACGCCTGCAGCTATTGCCCACCAGTCTACCAATCCTGGGGTGAGAATGCCTTCAGACAATATGCAGACAGCTCTAATCACTGATTCAATGTGGAAATTTATTTATGTTTTTAGCTGTTAAAAACCATGAAAAACGTGATTTAGACAATGTATCTACATTTAGAGAAATGCATGTGGCCGAAACCACGCTCCCCAAGATGGGGTGCTTCAGGTTTAGTGCCTAGGGCAGCAGCAGCTGTTAATACAGCCCCAGTCAGACACCATAACACTTTGACGTACCCCTCTAAGGTCAATGGCATCCGGTGAGCAGGGGATCTGGCGGTGCCCTTATTTTAATTATTTTGCTACTATGATAGCGTAAAACAACGGGAAAAAATGATGCAGGCACATAGTTGCCAACAGTGCAGGACTCTCCTGATTCTGAGGAGACAGCCCCAGCAAAACCATGCCCCAGGAAGCTCTACTCTCGCTGCTGGAAGCCCTGCCAGAGCAAGGGATGTCACTCATGCAGAGCAGGGAGAGGAGTCACTGGGGGACTAGAGGAACAATACAGGGGTGTTAAGTATAGGTTTTTGTTTTTTTTTGTTTTTTTAATACAGATGAAGGGGGTAGTGGTATGATGATCAAGGAACAGGAGGATGCTGAAGGGGGTAGTAGTATATGATGAAGGGGCAGGAGGATGATCAAGGGGCATGAGAATGATGAAGAGAGCAGTAGTATGATGATGGAGGGGCAGGAGGATGAAGGGGATAGTAGTATGATGATGTAGGGGTAGGAGGATAATAAAGGGGGTAGTAATATGATTACAGAGGGGCAGGAGGATGAAGGGAATAGTAGTATGATGATGAAGAGGCAGGAGGATGAAGGGGTAGTAGTATGATGATGAAGGGGGTAGTAGTATGATAATGGAAGGGCAGGAGGATGAAGTGGGTAGTAGTATGATGATGAAGGGGCAGGAGGATGATAAAGGGGGTAGTAGTATGACGATATGGGGTGCAGCTTCATCGTATGGGCACAAACTACCAGTATATACAGTCAGTCAATAGAGTGCTATCTCTGGGCCACAGCCTGCTCTCAGTGAGGTGTGTAATATACTGGGGACCTGACACTGGGGTGTGTAACATATTGGGGACCCGATACTGGGGTGTGTAATAAACTGGGGACCCGATACTGGGGTGTTTAATGCTCCTTTTGTGTTGTTCTGACTAAAATTCTAACTGTACTATTTGGGGGGGGGGGACACTGGTGACAAGCCACACGCTGCAAACTACACTGGCGATAGGCCACACCCACATAGACCACACCCACAATAAGTCACACCCATTGTTGTCAACACTACAGTGTCCCTGGAATTTTGGCAACTATACAGGCAGTTTCTTGTATCAAACACACAAAAAGTGAGGAGAAGTACGAGTCTTTCCTATATATTTTTTAATTCCTTTTGGATTTCCTCCTGGTTTTGGCTTACATGAAGAAAAATACTTTAGAAGCCATTGCTGGTTGGTGAGGAGATGCACCAAACCGATGTCCAGAGGGAAGCGAGAGACTGACTGACTACTCTGGGACCTGTATAAAAGTCATAGTGGGTTGACATAGAGAGTAATTGAGATTGATATGGTTTTAAGTAGAAGAATATAAAATGGTATTACTATAAGTGATTCTCATGGTAATAAATTACATGCAAATGTGGGTGAGATTATGTGACGGATGATAACAGAGCGCAGTTCATTATAAGTTCATTAAAATGCCACAAAGTAACTCAAGCAAAAAGAAACCAACAAACTTGCCCATTCATCCTTGAGACATCTTCACCTGAAGAAATACATTGTGTAAGCTGGATTGGATTCTATAGTGTTACTTGCAATTATCTCTCCATGTTATAGGGCCATGAGACTCTGCGGGGCGGCTCTGTGACTCTGTCAGCCTGGAATAAAGATGCTTTTTACCGAAGATGCCAGATCACAGAGCATTGCCAAAGGTAGGTATGCATTGCTTTTGTGATTGGTGTCTGGATACTGGCAGCACGGATATATGCATATCTGTGCTGTCAGTTTCCCTTTATTGCATTGCTTTAATAATTAATAATTAAAATAAATAATTAATGTAACTTCATTAAAATACTTTTTACTTTACCACTCCACTTCCATTAAGTGGCAGCAATAAGCTCCCTCCATATACTGTATATTTTACCAGGATATACAGTACCCAGGGGGTTGCTGCCCAGAACGGGACAGCCTCTGCACCAGCACGTGGTGATTACAAGGAAGAAATTTCCTGCAACGATTTTCAACAGCCGTTATTTGACACTCATAACTTTGGTGGCCATCATTGTAATGGTACATTTTTCAGGTTTAGGTTCAATGATGGCCGCGTTCAACAACCTTTTGGGTGTGATTATTTTTAAAGGTCCTTTGAATTTTTTTGAAAAGACGGTTAAAGGACGGACAAAAAAAAAAAATCTGTGTGTGAACATTGTTCGCTAAATAACTGTCGCCAATAAATGTCTTGAATATTCATTTATTCTATGTGTGAACTAACGGCTGTTCTTTCCATAGACTTTAATGGAAATCACTGAAGACTAAAAATAACGGCTGTTATTCTGAGTTTCAAATAACGGCCGTTATTTTACTAAAAAGGCAGTGTGTGAACAAGGCCTCAGTCGGTTTATTCAACCCTTTGCTGCTCAGGTATTTTTACTTTCTGTGGGCCAGCACCAGTTATATCATGGAGGGTATTGCAGTCTGGTCCACAGTAACTGCCTCACGTATCCCTTGAGCTGTATATAAAGTAATGCCACACCCACACCTCCAGAGATCTTGCTAATACATAATTCTATGGGATCTAATTTCCCTGACTTATCTCCCCAATTTCTACCTTTCCTTTTTAATAGCTGTTCTTAAAGGGGTTATCCGGGTAATAAAAACAATATTCTAAATGATTCCCCCTTCCCAATACCACCCTATGTCCAATATACATGTATAACCTATCTTGTACCCTTTCCCTGTTTTTTTCTCATTCTTATCGGCTTTGGATGTGTATCTTCTACTCTGGTACCACTCTGACCACTCTCAGTTTCCTCTCTTTCCCCCTCCCTTTCTGGTCACAGGACATGTGATCTCCTCTTTGGGGCCTGGGTTAGCTGTCCATTGACTTGGTAGTGCGACCCCCAGGGGACATCATCTGCATCATCTCCATGCACCTGTGCTGCTTTCATAGACTTACATGTGTACATGTGTTAAGAGTATATTTTAGAGTATAAAACATACTTACTTCACTTAAGTAACTATATTTGCCTTTAAGTATCAGTCGGTAAAGTCTTGTTCGATTCTCATCTTCAAAGGGCATAGATCCACTTAGTAAAATATAAGTGATGACTCCCAGAGCCCACATGTCCACTGCATTACTATAAGGTTTTTTCAGGATAATCTCAGGTGCTATGTATTCCGGAGTCCCACATATGGTCCTCATAGACCAGTCTCCTCCTTTGATACCAGAATTTGCCAAACCAAAATCAGTAACTAATATCTTTGAGTCAGACCCGGGATGGTAATAGAGAAGATTTTCTGGTTTTAGATCCCTGTGTGTTATTCCAAGTCCATGAAGGTAGTTTATGCCATCTAAAACCATCTGAAGCACCTTGGTGGCGTCTCGTTCAGTGAACGATCCTTTGGCGATGATTCTGTCCATCAGTTCTCCTCCTGTGGCTAGTTCCATCACCATGTACACTCGGTCATAAGCCTCAAATACTTCAATGAGTTGGATGATGTTGTGATGGCTGACTCTTCTGAGGATGTTAAGCTCTGACTCGCAGACTTCTTTGCCTTCTTTGGCTCTTGTTTCAATCATTTTGATGGCAAATGGTTGTCGTGTAGCTCTGTGCTCAACTCTTACCACTCTGCTGAAACTTCCTCTTCCGATAAGGGCCTTGATATCATATCTGAAAGACAAAGAAAATCTAATCAACATTGGACACTTAGTATGTAAGATCATTCGTCAAAAGGTTACAGGACTACTAAGATAGATTCAATATCTCAAATGAAATCTACGTCTTTTAGGAACTTTGTGAAAAAAGGTTCTGGACATGGTTATCTGGTCTCAGGTTGGCATCTCATGAATATCCAAGACTACTGTAATGGGCTATGAGGGTGGACCCCCTGTATCATTAAACTTGTTTGGCCTTGGGCCACTTTTAAGGGCCTTGTCCGAGTGGCCCACCTATATTTTATCCTTCAACCCCAGCATAGGTTGGCTGTAAATGGCTACTAGGTCCATGCCTTGAAGAGTTGTCTTAGTATGGGTAGTTGGCCCAGTGGATCAAAAAAAGAAACTGGTGCAAGCCACCAAGGGGTCATTCAGTGGCAAATCCAGGAACAGGCTTGGGTTGTGGGCAAGAAAGTTCATAGTAAATAGTCTGGGTCATACACAGGGGAGGCAAACTAGGTACAAAGGAGCGGGCTAGAAACATTGTCGGGAAGAAGGCTGAGGTTATACACTGAAACATGGTGGCACAACAGGAAAAAGTCAACATATTTCTGGCCCTTGGGAGGTTCTAGCTTGTGGCTATGAGTAATTTTTAACCCATTACTTTACAGATATCAAGTGCTGGATTTACACTTTTTCATGCAGTTACTTCTATACTTTGGCATGTTGTTAGAATTTGACTTAAATAGTAAATTAACGTAAACTATGCAAGACACTTGGGATACTTTACATAATGCAAGGTTATATATAGACCATGATGTGCTCTACAATCTTACTTGTCTGGGCTTGTTCAACCAAATGTAGATGAAATATCTTTTCTACCATCACTCAGAAGTCTTTACGGTTCCGTGGTTTCAAAACGGAAAAAAAGAAAGGGTCTCAGTTAAATGAACTAAGACCTCTTAATATTACAGTGTGACTGGACACAAAATGTCTCAAGAATATCACTAATATACAGCCATGGATTTGGTGTTTTAATATAATGGTTTACCTTAGGGTCCCCATAAATTTCATGGCGATGGGTTTGGCTGTTGGTTTTAAGTGTAGGGGGCCTCCCAAGTCTTCACTGACAGGTGATGTTGGTGGAGATAGAGGGTAGGTCACCACACCTCTTCCTGCCCCTCTCCACACACAGATGCCGGGGCCCCACATGCCCAGCGCCTCCTTCTCTTTGGCATCCAGGAGTGTCCCACCTCTCCATGGTCCCGCATCCTATCTTCCTGGCCAGCGCATGAGTCCCCACCTCCTAGTGTTAAAGCCTCTGCATGCTTCCCATAGTCTGTGGTCCCAGTTCGCTTGTGATTCCTGCCCGTGGTTCCTGTCCATGGTTTCTGCCATTCCTGCTCTCCAGCTGCACCTCGCCCGCCACTAGCGAGCCAAGCCAGGGGTAGCATCCTGGGGGGTTTATCCCACAAGTCCATCCTGCCTTGCTGCGGGCACTGGTGAAGACCAGCGACCCCTTAGACTCCGCTCCCTGGTGCAGCTTACGTCATCGCTAGTGGTGGTACAGCCGATCCACGAGTCCAGTAGCTACAACGACCCCTTTCTTTTCAGAGAGAGAGAAGCTACCCCCAGAGCTGTCTGCCTGCAACTTACCCCTCACCTCCCAATAAAGATCACAGGAACGTTCAGCCATGCTGAATATTCATGTGTTTGGTGGAATGAAAGAGATAACTATTGGCCGAATGATCATTTAGCTGACAGTTATTGAAGGTGTATGTCCACCTTTATTCCTTCCTAAACCTATCATGCAGAAATCCTAGTGTCAGGTGAGCATAGTTTTCACCAGTTTTTCCTGTCCTCCTTGCAATCCTGACTGACGAATAAGGAATAGCTCAAAACTTAAAGAAAAGTCATAATGAGAGTTGAGCAAACTTTGAGCATGCTTGGGTTCATCTGAACCTGAACGTGTGGCATTAGTGGTGGCTGCTGAAGTTGGATGCAGCTCAGGGAGTCCTGGAAAACAGAGATACAGCCATAGGCCTTACGCTATGCTGCATTCTGCCATAGGCCATAGGCTGTACCTTTTTTTTCCAGGCATCCAACTTTAGCAGCCATTGCTAATCATATGACGTTGGCTCAGGTTCAAAAGAACAAGAGTTTGCCTGAAGTTTGCTCAACTCTAGTCATAATGTATAGAACAGGGTTATCCACTTTAAAGTGGTACTGTCATTTGTATCAACTACTGACATGTCATTTAGACATGTCAAAATATAAGATAACACCAGCTCTCAGTTCTGAGACCCGCTGTGATCGTGAGTAATAGCCGGAAAGAGCCAGCTGATCGCCTAACTCCCCAGCCAGTGACCCAATTCAACAGATAGCATGAGTTGGGTTCCATCATAAGGGTATGTTCACACTGAGTAAAATAGTCGGAATTCCATATCACTTCTTTGAGCGGAGAGCGGCGGCAGCGGAGGAGCGAGCGCTCTCCCATAGAGATGCTAAGACAGGCAGAATTACGCCCATTTTACTAAGTCTATAAGAAGCCAACTCCTTCTATGAATAGGCCAGCTAGGAAGTGAAACTAGTCCCCATAAAGGTCTCCACACATTTTATACTTATGCAGGCCGAACCTGCATTTAGAGACAGGTTTGGCCATTAGTATAAAGTGTATGGGGCTCTCCTGAGACTCCACCAAGATATGATGTCAGTGGAGATAGAGGTTGGGTGGGATAGATTTTTACTACACTACCCCTATGTTCTTGGAGAGATAAGCCGCTGCAAGAGCTGTCTGGATGCCACTTACCCTTCTCAATAAAGAACACAGGAACGTTCGGCTGTGCTGAATGTTCATATGTCCTGGGAGGACAGGCTGTATAACTGTTGCCAGAACGATTATTTGGCTGACAGTTATTGAAGGTGTATGGCTATGTTAAAGGGGTGCTCCGGTGATTTTTTATTTTTATTTTTTCAAATCAACTGGTTTCAGAAAGTTATGTAGATATGTAATCTACTTCTATTAACATATCTCAAGTACTTATCAGCTGCTGTTTGCCATATAGGAAATAGTATTTTCTTTCCAGTCTGACACAGTGCTCTCTGCTGCCACCTCTGCCCATCTCTGGAACTGTCCAGAGCAGTAGCAAATCCCCATAGAAAACCTCTCCTGCTTTGGACAGTTCCTGACATGGACAGAGGTGGCAGCAGAGAGCCCACTTTACACTGGAAAGAAAACAAATACCTCTTCTAGCAGGACATACAGCAGCTAAAAGTACTGTAAGGCTTAAAGAGGTGCTCCAGCGTGGGGGCACTTTTTTTAGGGACCGGGGAGGAGGTGGCTGAAATAAAAGACATCCACTTACCTCCCCGGCTCCAGCGGCGGGTCCCGCATCACGGCGCTCTGGTGCCCGGTTCCCGGCCGCTTCCTGGTGTCTGACGCCGCCCGAGACGCTATGTCTCGGGGCCGCTCAGCCACTCAGTGAAGGAGGCGGGATCCGTTTGAAGTCCGCTCGGATCCCGCTTCCTTCACTGAGTGGCTGAGCGGCCCTGAGACGTAGCGTTGCCCCCATGCTGGAGCACCCCTTTAAGATTTTCAAATAGAAGTGTATTATAAATCTATCAAACTTTCTGACACCAGTTGATCTGAAAGAAAAAAAATGTTTGCTGGACAATCCCTTTAAGAGCACCTACTACTTTCACACATTATAAACATTGGTTTTATCATTTCAATAAAGGAAAATAGGTGGTAAATCACTCCCTTCATAGTCAGCTAAAAACAGGGTTATTATATAAAATATAAGGTTTCAAGACTTAAAAAAGAAGTATATATGACACAGAAAGAGAATGTAAAAACACCTAAATCAAAATGAATGGGGATGTATGTCATGCCCCTGTGATCTCTCGTAGTGGAAATGAAGCATAATGGTCTCAGGGTAGTAAATCCATATGTAGTTCAATAAACCCCTATTGTTATATGGGCAGACATTTGGCTGCGTCAGCTCGGTAATCCTGAAGCTAAGTCCTGGCTTTAGGTTAATGACTCCTGCTGGTACAATATATCTTACAGCTATAATTCCTAACTCTTTAATCATAGGGACAACTTAACTTTTTTTTTATTATTGATCCCAGGAAACCATTACTCCTTCCACGATTTCCAAGAAGAATAAATATTCTATTCTCAGCCAATCCTACATGATCAGTCATCATATTAAAAACTATTTTGGCAGAAGTTTCCTTTTCACTCCAAAATGCCTCTGACCTGTCCAAGCATGGACTCAACCTGAAGACTTCTGAAGGTGTCCTGTGGTATCTGGCAAGTTAACAACAGATTATTTCGGTCCTGTAAGTTCCGAAGTGGGGCCTCCATGGATCAGACAGGCATCGACCAGATTTAGGCACCTATGAACCTATCAACAGTTCATCAGTTGTCTCTCCAGTTGTCACTTTTTGGGACTAACTACTGCCCACCGGGAACACCGCACAAGTTGTGATGCAACTATCTAACCATCACAAATCGCCTTTTGCCAGAGTCGCTCAAATCCTTATGCAGGGGCGCTCAAATCCTTATGACCACAGTAGCATGGTGTTCATAGTATGGAATAGATACTGTCATTTTTACCATGTACCTGTAAAGTTTTATGAATAAATAATTATCAGGCAGCTCTGTGCTCACTTTTCATTTTCTAAGTTACCTTAAGTTACCTCCATTTTGAATTCGGTGCCTAAAATCCTTGGCGCCATTGTCATCTTGTATCCCCCTATCCCCACCCTAGACTGGTCTCCCTGTATTCTCCTGCCCCAACCTCAGACAGGTCTCCCTGTGTCCTCCTGTCCCCAACTAAGACTGGTCACCCTTTATCCTCCTGCCCCAACCTCAGACAGGTCCCCCTGTATCCTCCTGCCCCTACCCAGACTGGTCACCCTGTATCCTCCTGCCCCTACCCCAGACAGGTCACCCTGTATCCTCCTGCCCCTACCCCAGACTGGTTACCCTGTATCCTCATGCCCCCAACTAAGACTGGTCACTCTGTATCCTCCTGCCCCTATCCCAGACTGGTCACCCTGTATCCTCCTGTCCCCAACTAAGACTGGTCACTCTGTATCCTCCTGCCCCTATCCCAGACTGGTCACCCTGTATCCTCCTGTCCCCAACTAAGACTGGTCACTCTGTATCCTCCTGCCCCTATCCCAGACTGGTCACCCTGTATCCTCCTGTCCCCAACTAAGACTGGTCACTCTGTATCCTCCTGCCCCTATCCCAGACTGGTCACTCTGTATCCTCCTGCCCCTATCCCAGACTGGTCACCCTGTATCCTCCTGTCCCCAACTAAGACTGGTCACTCTGTATCCTCCTGCCCCTATCCCAGACTGGTCACCCTGTATCCTCCTGTCCCCAACTAAGACTGGTCACTCTGTATCCTCCTGCCCCTATCCCAGACTGGTCACTCTGTATCCTCCTGCCCCTATCCCAGACTGGTCACCCTGTATCCTCCTGCCCCTATCCCAGACTGGTCACCCTGTATCCTCCTGCCCCCTACCCCAGACTGGTCACCCTGTATCCTCCTGCCCCCTACCCCAGACAGGTCCCCCTGTATCCCTCTGTCCCTACCTCAGACTGGTCACCCTGTACACCTACGTGGACACCTGATTGTCCTCCCTGTCCCTTTTCCACATATCTGCAGCTTTAGTATTCCTCCTCCATAGTGCAGACTGTAAAGGACCTCCGGCGACATCATAGCCACATGTTAAGGTCCTTCAGTATGTTCTCTAATGTTACTGAATTGTAGCCTGGCAGCAGTTTTCCCCTGATTCCTGCAAAATCTCAGTAAAAAACAAACAAAAAAAAAACAAACATCTTTTTTTCTTTTGCAGATCATGGCAGAACTGTAGCCAGGAGACAATACAGCAATGTTACGTATAACCCTTTTTGGGTGGCCATGGGCCCCCAGGAGTTCAGGGCCCGGGCTACCGCTTGAAATGGACCTATTATAATCTGCTACTGTCCTTACGCTTACCCATTTTTCCTGCTTTCAACATATCAGCTGACTGTTCACTTCCCACCACTATCCCACCACTTCCCAGTTGCAATTGTTATTCATCTGTCAGTAGTTTTAATAGTAGATCAATGTTCTGATGTTGAATGTCCTAGGATAGACAGGCTGACTACTTTTTCTTTCCAAATAGTAAAAATACTTTACAAAGCGTACTGCGGGTTGCCGTCAATTGGCGGCATCTTGCCGTTCTAATGTGTCTTGGAATAAGTTATTGCATATTTTCCTTTTATTTTTTATATATTTTTTTTACACTTTCCTTTGATGAGTAATACAAGAAATAGAAGGTAAAAATGCAATAGTTGAACCAGGCACCTTCCACTCTGCCTCCCATTGATTTCAATGGGGTTCATTAATCAAATCGAGCACTCAAGCATTTTAGTACTTACTCAGCACTATTGTTGACAGATAAGGGTATGCTCACACTACGGAATAGGAAGAGTTTGTGACGAAAATTCTGCTTGAAATTCTGCCTGTCCCATTGATTCAATAGGATTTCTCATGCATGATCCGCCATCTGCTTAAAGAATTAACAAAAAAGTTTGGGGGGCTGATGGCGGATCACGCATGAGAAATCCTATTGAATCCATGGGACAGGCAGAATCCTATTCCGTAGTGTGAACATACCCTAAAGTAGACAGCACAGGGAATGTGAGATTGCTCACCGCCTTCTAAATATGTCATCAAAACAATAACACTACACTAGTACCAAACATTAAGCAAAAATGAAATCTCCCCTTTTGTGTGTTTTTTGCTTTTGTTACAGCTATGGCAACGCTATTCCTGCCCATTTATATTAGTTTGGTGTTTGATCCTATGGGTACTTTATGATATCTTTACCTGTTTTTCAGAAACATACGTTGAAGAACTGTCCACCTAAAATATATAACTGCTTTTAGTGTGCTATAAACAACCTGAAGCTTATGGGTCGACTTTTGGGACTGTGATGAATTTCACTAGTACAAAAAAGAGTTGTGCTTATGACTTTCCTAGGACCCTTATTGTTCCAGCGTATGAGTAAAAGCCTCCAAGCTTAGGACTCCGGAAGCATTTGTAGAATCTTTTTGCTACATTATGTTGCCAGATATAAATAGTCATGTTGAGTGGTAGTGTGCACTATAATCAGAATAAGTTATCATCTGTCATGCAATCTAGAGATGATAAATGGATTGGACACTACAAGTGATGTTCAGTCATAAGACATGTACAGTATTTTATATGCAATAAAAAATGTGGAAATAACTTGCCTTGCTGTAACTCTAGGGTCAAATTTTGCACGGTATCGAGCCACTTGATTCCTTTTTTCCTCGATGTCCCGATCCCTTTTAGGTTCTTCTTGCAACCCCCAAAACTCAGCCTTACATTTCACTGGTTCACTACAGAACTGTACAGGGACCATGGCATGGATCAGCTTGACGTAGTAAGGGTTCTTCTTGAGAGGAGGTTCCATTGGCTCTGGGAGCACCTTACTGCTGACTACGCACCCCATCTCAGGAGGATAGGAGCAAAAGGAAAACAAAGAGGAAACTGGGACCCATCACACATCCAGTTACCCAAGACAAAAAGAACAAAGATTCCCCTGAGCAGCTATCTCAGCTCCTCCTACACACTGGCCATGACAACATCTAATAGCTGAGGACATAGTGTGTGACACATGGACATGGAGCTGGGGGAGGCAGCCGAGCACAACCGAGCTAACCTCAGATGGAACGTAAACTTCATTAACTGAGACCTTTCACAGACAGGATGTATGTTGTCTTATGCATCAGTCAATATGTCTACACATTGTTAAGCATGCTACAAGTTTCATGAACTTTTGTAGCCAACCACAACTTACCGTCTATAAAGTTGGCATTAGTTAGACATACAGTACATACATCTATTGTTTCTGCCCCAAAAACCTTAAACATGCTCTGCGAAAAACCTATACACCTTAGGGCCCGTTTACACTGGGGAAAACAGGCGGAAATTCCGAGCAAAATCCCTGCCGCAGACTACGCTCAAAATTCCACCTGCCTCAATGCCTCAATGTTCAGTATAAGGCTCCTTAACTCTCCATGGCTCTCTGCTCAAAGAACTGACATGTCGAGTCTTTCAGCGGAGGCACCGTATACTTAACATTGAGGGTATATGCACATAGAGTAATTCTCGCTGAATACTCCGTACGGAATCAGCTGCTCGTCCCTGCGCGCTTCTGCTTCCCTCTCCATAGACTCCCATATGCTCGGGCGAATTCCGCTGTCCGTCCAAATAATTGTATTCCGTTTCAAATTTTCGCCTGTTTTCCTCAGTGTGAACGGGCCCTTAAAGTGTTACTATCATGTGTAGTAACCTTTAACATGTCATAGTATACATCAAATAAATTACTGATTGAGTGAAACCCACTGCAATCTGAGATACCGCTGGGCACCAAATACCAGAAGCTTTCGCATCATACACTGTTATCTCAGGAGCCTACTTCTCTTGCCAAAATTTTGCACAGGCCAATGGGCTGCAACAGGCAAATGCCAAACTCTGCGATCAAATGCCGAATGATCGGGTTTGGAAGGATTCAAGCATGCTCGAGGTTCGCTCATCTCTAATCGACACTTGTTTGCTGTGTGAGTTTTTGTGCCGCCTGTTCTGTGATTATTGTCAGCCATATATTAACTGTTTACACATAGTGATGTACAACTGGAAATAATGGATTGTATGGACCATAGATCCAAAGATCCAATCAGCCAACAAATGAGCATTTGATAGTTTGTCAGCTGATCACTTGCTCTTTTACTTGAAATACTGACTTGCCAGATAATCTGCCCCTGTAAATGGGTCTTTGAGTTGGTCCAGAGGTCTCCATTCAGTCCTAACAATCCACAAAGTATTGGTGATTTGTCAGAGGTTGTTTGGTCAATGCTGCTGAGATGTAAATGCTGACCCGATTACAAGAATAAACAATGGGGAGGAGTTGTATACCGGATGTGACCGTGTGAGAACACAATGACTTAAGTGTGGTCAGTGCCATAGCAATCTAGGATTTCTCCAGAAATAGATCCTTACAGTGCTTGCTAGCAACAACACCCCCTGACCCATTATAACAGAAAATTACATTACATGTTCACTTGTCCATGTTATTTGTCACAGGACATTTCAAGGTTCAGTGACATTTTGGGAAGTTCCATCTGGAGGTATAAATGAGGTACGTGTGGCCATCAGGCTCCTCACCTTCCTGCAACCCCCGTTCCACATAAGGAGGGCAACCATTGTCCTTGGTGGATGCTGGGGTGGAAGCCCAGGTGGGAGTAAGAAGTAAGTAGGGCTTTCCATAAGTTTTGATGAAGGAGCCATAGATCTCTGACCCTTGCAGGAGTCTTCTGGACCGAAGGGAAAGGGAAGAGTTTAGAGGATCATGTCTGACTTACAGTAGACTGTGTCCCTGTGCACATTTTGGGTGGGACGCTGAACTTTTTGTATGTACCTGGATGATAGAAAATATACTAAGGCTTAACAAAAAATCTAAACACACTTAAGGGCCTATTCCACAGAGAGATAATTGGCCAAAACGGCCCGATTTGGCCGATTATCACTCGGTGGAATAGAGAAAACGGACATTTAGCAAACGATTAACAATGATGGTCACCTCAAAAGATGACACAAATTTCCGTTAGTCGTTCGATCCATGCCTGCATACTCACGGAGAGATTATCACCTTAAATTCAAACAATATAACGATTTTTCACACAATAATCTGTCCATGTAATAGGGCCCTTATGCTGTGTGGTTTATACACAGGGCAGTCTCCTGATGTCTGCGTTCTCAGCAACCGTCACCCCACCCCATGATGTAACGCTCATCCCCTCTGGCGTGCCCCTCTAAATTTATGTCTGTAAAACCACCAAATGGAGATTTATCAAACATGGTGTAAAGAAGAATTGGCTCAGTTGCCCCTAGCAACCAATCAGATTCCATCTTTCATTCCTTATAGACTTATAGAAAGGTGGAATCTGATTGGTTGCTAGGGGCAACTGAGCCGGTTTCACTTTACACCATGTTTGATAAATGTCCCCCTGTTACAGTTTTTAACAGAGTGCATATTAAAAGCCGCCATTGTAAAACTAAATAGCAATAACACTAAATAGCAATAACACATCTTGCCAGTTGAAAGACAAAGAAAAAAGTTCAACTTCTATTTAAGTGAATATTTGGGGATTTTTTTTTCTTTTAGAAGCAGCAGGCCGAGCGTCTGTTTTATTAGATTCTATCTCACTTCACGACTCGGCAAACACGTAGTGGTGAGGAGTCACGGAGAAGTGATAATTAGTTCTGGAGGAAGCTGTGTGTCTCATCAGCTTTTTTCCCTTTAGTTACTAATTACTTTTGCCTGTGTATATGCAGTGATGGCTGTCTGACTGTAATGTACCCCCCTGCCATCACACCCTCATACACAGCTGTTAGCATGTAGGAGAGCTGTCAGGCCCACCTATGGCATGTGACGCCCCCCTACCTGCACGCCACATACCTGCTGTATACACTACCTGTACCTACTGAAGACTATCAACAAACAGGACACAGGGAGGGATTAACAAAGCTGGACGGTCTGGTTTCACTTATCTGTTTGTATAAAGCATACAGTACCTGTCTGTTAGGCGTAAACTTCTATTATATGACTGGTGTCTGGCCTTTATTTGGAGAGAGAAGCAAGTACAGTGGTACCTCGGTTCTCGAACTTAATTGGTTCCGGAAGGCAGTTTGAGAACCAAGCAGTTTGAAAACCGAGCAGTGTCTTCCCATAGGAAATAATGTAAATGTGATAAATTGGTTCCAGCAGCCACCAATAATTACCTCCAATACTCATTTATTACACTGATAAGTGCTCAGTATAATCACTACAGTACAGGATATTAAACATAAGAAATGTTCATCAGAACCAGCAATTATAGTACAGTAGTCACCAACTCCCCACCCATCCTTTACTGTATAGCGTCCCCCCCCATCCAAGCACTGTAATGTATGGGAGATGGTGGTGCACTGCCTGTACTACTACTGCACTGTATATGCACTCCAGCAGTCTTATACAGCACTGTACTGTATGTGAAGCCTCACCACTGCTTAACTCGCCATGTACAACCCACCGTCCACGCTCGCAAAAACGTTCGAAAACCGAGCAAAGTTCGAATTCCAAACACTACTTCTGGGTAAATTTTCGTTCGAATACCAAGCAATTCGAGTTCCAAAGCGTTCGAAAACTGAGGTATTACTGTACAGTATAAGTATTCTAATAGCATTAGGCTATGTTCCCACAGCATATGAGACCGGCTGTTCTGTGACCCAGCCAGGACACGGAATGGCCGGTCTCTGAAAAGATCATCCCGGCCGCTACTGTAGTACCGGCCAGATGATCTTTCGGGAAGCAGAGTTCTGATGCGGGCGCATCTGTGCGCGCCAGCAACAGAACTCCCACAGCTTGCTCGCTCCACAGTGTGCACTGACATGTCAGTTCTTTGTGGCGCCGTGAGGGATCCCAGCCGGAGTGTATACGATGTGACAAGACAGAAAGACAGAAAGGTAATGTATATTGTCGTAATAATCACGGCTGTTATATAACGGCCGTGGTTTTATGAAAATATATACGTTGTGTGAACAGGACCGTATTAACAACTGCTGCAGCCCTAGGCACTAAACCTGTAGACGCCCCATCTTGGGGAGTGTGGGGGAGCGTGGTTTCGGCCACATGCATTTCTCTATATGTAGAAATATTGTCTGAATTGCATTTTTCATGGTTTTTAACTGTTCAAAACATAAATTTTCACATTGAATGAATGATTAGAGCCGTCTTCATATTGTCTGACGGAATTCTCACCACAGGATTGGTAGGTAATAGCTCCAGGTGTCACAGCCACACCAGACCTGATCATACCTCCCCCCCTCAAAAAATCACCATATTTACTGGCAAGTCTGAATGGGAGGTAGGAAACTAAAAAAATCAAAACAAAAAAAAGTTGTTTCCTTCCCCCTGCTGCTGACCCCCTGCAAGGTGCTGCCCTAGGCACCGAACCACGGGTGCCTAGTGGTAAATACGGCCCTGTGTGTGAACATAGTCTTATGCATATGTCCACAATAAATTATTCTTATTTCAACATAGATCATACGTCTTTGCAAGCCTCTTGTTTGCGGAATTTTGAAGTGCTATAGAATATGTTGGGGCTATAGAAATAATAATAATAATAATATTGTTATATAATGGTATTATTGTTTTTGTTATTTAAAAGGACGTCATTAATTAGAATGAACAACTAATTAAGCAACTAAATAGTTGGCATCCCAGACTAGTAAAATGGCCGGCATTCTTCAGACAAAAGTCTAAAAATCTCCCTCATCTCATCTCTTACAGGGGCACTCCGGCAATTTTTTTTCTTTTAAATTAGCAGAAAGTTTTAAAGATTTGTAATTTACTTCTATTTAAAAATCTGACATCTTCCAGTACTTATCAGCTGTTGTATGTCCTGAAGTGATATATTCTTTCAAGACTGATACATTGCTCTCTGCTGCCACCTCCGTCCACATCAGGAACTGTCTAAAATAGTAGCAGATCCCCATAGAAGACCTCTCCTGCTTTGGACAGTTCCTGTCACAGACAGAGGTAGCAACAGAGAGCACTGTGTTAGACTGAAAAGAAAACACCACTTCCTGCAGGACATACAGCAGCTGGTATGTACTGGAAGACTTGACATTTTTAAATAGGAGTAATTTACAAATCTATATAACTTTCTGGTTCCTTTTGCTAATGATGATTTTGTCCAGCAGATGGGGTATTTCTTTCTACAGGTTACAGGGCTGTTCATGAACTTCCTATATACAGTTAATGGAGGTGTACCTGGCCAGGAAAAACCCTAAGACTGCAGGCCCCGTATTAGTAACCTATAGTTATAAGGACGTCTTTAAGTGTCTTTCATGCAGATTGTTGTCCTCCTCTGGAAGGAACTCCAGCTAGTTGGTTGCAGTTCTACAATGACTGTTTGCATAATAAACAAAAGGGAACGGCTTTAAATGTAATGAAACAGGAACACGGTGGTTATTGTGTGTCACACTGGAAATTACAGCCTGTGAGTGCACGCCACTGTGTGTGAAGCCCTGAACGAGGAACAAGGACGCACTCACCTCCACCATGCCCGGATCCGAGTTTTACTTCAATGTGGATAATGGCTACCTGGAGGGATTAGTCCGAGGATTTAAGGGTGGCATCCTGAAGGCCAGCGACTACATCAACCTGGCACAATGTGAAACCTTAGAGGGTAAATTCCTAATATTATCATTATTATTATTATTACCAGTATTTGTTGCTGTAGACATTGTTTGGTTGGTTTCAGGAAGGAAAAGTATAAGTTTTTTACTTAAAAAACATGTTCTTTCAGATCAACTGGTGTCAGAAAGTTATATAGATTTGTAATTTACTTCTATTTAAAAATCGCAAGACTTCCAGTAGTTATTAGCTGCTGCATGCCCTGCAGGAAGTGGTGTATTCTTTCCAGTCTGACACAGTGCTCTCTGCTGCCACCTCTGTCCATGACAGGAACTGTGCAGAGCAGCAGCAAATCCCAAAGAATATCATCCCCTTCTCCAGCTCGATTAACATGTAGCATCTTTGTGCATAAAGCTTTGTCCTATACAGGGACAGACAAGTCATTTAGGCCCAATACACTTATTATTAGGTTGTTAAGATACTCTAGTTTAAAGTGGGAATGAATGGGACCCTGATAAATTTCTGCTTTTCTCTGCACAGTGACACTTCTGGGCAACTGAATGTTCAGGCAGCTAGAGCAAACACCATTTACTTGAATGGTGCATTTCCCTGCAGAGGAAGGAAGTAAAGGGATTGCAGTGCTAGACTATGAGATACACATTTTTTTCTTGTATTTACCTATTATGATTGTTATTTGGAGTGTAATTACGTAATCACTTGTTACGGTAATTGTATCCACATATATACTGAGACTTTAAAGTGTATTGTATCACGAAACGTTGCATTGGTGTGATTAAAAGGTGAAGTTTCTTTGGACGTGCTGTCTCCTACATTGCTTTTTTTTGAACAGTGACAACAATTGGAGGGTCAAAGGTTCCCCATTCCTGTATTAAAAAGAAGTCCAGCGAATTATAATATAATTATAAAATATAGCCAGTCAGTGATTGAGGGGTGATGCTGCTACAGTCACTGATTGGCTGAGCGGTCAGTCAATCAGCTGGGACAGGCCTTTTACCCCGAGTTGTGACATCACAACTGAGGGGAAAAAGCCTTCCGGCGGGGGTCCTGAGGCCGGTCCCGCCACTCACCATGGGCACAGGCAGAGGTAAGTAGTACTTGTAATCTGTTTCCCAACACCCCCCCCCCCCCTTCCCCGCCCCGATCGTGCAGGATGCCGGATTTTATCATCTGCCTGACTTCTCCTTTAAAGGGAGGCCCCAGATTGTGCAGTTTGCCTTGTCCTTGTTCCATATAATAGGCTCAAACTGAGAACTGTATAGGAAGTTAACCAAACGAGGAAGACACAAAGATGAATCATTGTCCCATGGATTCATTAATACAGGCAGTGATTCAGCATTGAAGCTAAGGGTAAATTTAGCAGTTTTCATACCTTATTTTATATCATACCTCATGGTGCTTGTTCCAGTAAAAAGTGATCTTTTATCATCTGCGGATTGTGCTACCCTCAGCGGGGCTTCAGGGTCACAGCGCCACTTAGCCCTGCCCACATCCCTACTATAGCCCCCCCCCCCCCCTGATTTCATTGTCGCATAGACCCTGTCCCCTTAGTGGTCATTGCTATGAGCTGACCTAGAGGGGATGGAGCCCAGACCTTTAGGCTGGCCTCTTCCAATGGCTGTCAAGGGGGCAGGGCCTACGATGATCATGTGGGAGGGGCTAAGTGGCACTTTGGCTGTGAGGCACAATCCGCAGATGATAAAAGATAACTTTTTACTAGAACAAGCACCATGAGGTATGATATAAAAAAGGTATGGAAACTGCAAAATTTACCCTTTACACCTGTGTAGAGAAGTTATAATGCAAAAAGGGGGCGACAGTGTAACTCAGCGGCCTCCATAGGTATTAAATGGAATTAGTTTTGAATGACCAGGACTCTTCCTAGAGCTGGCCGTCCATCAAACTAAGTAATCGGGGGCAGAAAGGTCATGGTAAGAGAACCTACTTATCATTTCCAGAGAGACCTGAAAATGGTGTCCACCAACAGTCCCCATCCAAGCTGACAGATCTTGAGAGAATCTGCAGAGAAGAATGGCAGAAAATCCCCAAATCCAGGAGTGAAAACTTGAAATATCATAGCCAATATAACTGGAGGCTGGAACACTGGCTGGAGAGATGGGTCTGAACACTTAAAGGGGTACTCCAGCTATTTTTTTTTTCTTTCAAATCTTTCAAAAGTGGTTTCACAAAGTTATATTGATTTCTAAATTATTTCTATTTAAAAATCAGCTGCTGTATGTCCTGCAGGAAGTGGTGAATTTTTTCCAGTCTTACACAGTGCTCTCTGTTGCCACCTTTGTCCATGTCAGGAACTGTCCAGAGCAGGAGAGGTTTTCTATGGGAATTTGCTACTGCTCTGGACAGTTCCTATCTCGGACAGAGGTGGCAGCAGAGAGCACTGTGTCAGACTGGGGAAAAATCTACCACTTCCTGTAGGACATAAAGCAGCTGATAAGTACTGGAAGACTTGAGATTTTTAAATAGGAGTAAATTACAAATGAATTGTGCCATATCTATCTATCTATCTATCTATCTATCTATCTATCTATCTCCTATCTATCTATCTATCTATCTATCTCCTATCTATCTCTCTCCTATCTATCTATCTATCTCCTATCTATCTATCTATCTATCTATCTATCTATCTATCTATCTATCTATCTATCTCTCTCCTATCTATCTATCTCCTATCTATCTATCTATCTATCTATCTATCTATCTATCTATCTTCTATCTATCTATCTCCTATCTATCTATCTATCTCCTATCTATCTATCTATCTATCTATCTATCTATCTATCTCCTATCTATCTATCTATCTATCTATCTATCTATCTATCTATCCTTCTATCTATCTCCTATCTATCTATCTATCTATCTATCTATCTATCTATCTATCTCCTATCTATCTATCTATCTATCTATCTATCTATCCTTCTATCTATCTCCTATCTATCTATCTATCTATCTATCTATCTATCTATCTTCTATCTATCTATCTCCTATCTATCTATCTATCTATCTATCTCCTATCTATCTATCTATCTATCTATCTATCTATCTATCTCCTATCTATCTATCTATCTATCTATCTATCTATCTATCTATCTATCTATACATCTATCTATCTCCTATCTATCTATCTATCTCCTATCTATCTATCTATCTATCTCCTATCTATCTATCTATCTATCTCCTATCTATCTATCTATCTATCTATCTATCTATCTCCTATCTATCTATCTATCTATCTATCTATCTATCTATCTATCTATCTATCTATCTATCTATCCTTCTATCTATCTCCTATCTATCTATCTATCTATCTGTCTATCTCCTATCTATCTATCTATCTATCTATCTATCTGTGTGTTTACACAGACAGATTTATCTGACAGATTTTTTAAGGCAAAGGCAGGAATGGATTTGAAAAGAGGATAAATCTCAGTCTTTCCTTTTTGACCTGTCCCCTGTGTATAGTCTGTTCCTGGCTTTGGCTTCAAAGATCTGTCAGATAAATCTCTCTGTGTAAACGCACCATTACCATCATCTATCTATCTATCTATCTATCTATCTATCTATCTAATATCTATTTATTTCGCTCCTTGTCACTTAATGTCCCAGCTTAATGACCCAGAACCTTGTGCATCATCTCTGTCACTACTCCCAGGCATCTCAAGCAGTGCGACCTTTGCTGTGTTTTGGCAACAGAGGGGTAAGCCGGCCGGCGTGCAGCCCCTGATTACAGGACAAACATGTCTCCGAGCTCAGGCAGTTTCTGCTGGTCCTGTTCAGTACGGTTCGGTAATATCTTAAGAGGCTCATCTAATCCTGCTGAGATGACTGACATTTATATGGCTGAGAGGTTTCTGTCAGACTATTCAGTCTCACTTGAATTATTTTCAGAATCAAGAATCTTAGAATTTGTATTAGAATTGATAGAAAAGTGGACATCTATCCTTTCATTAAAGCCAGTCTACACCTCCAGCTATCTCCTGATATGTCACTTACATAAGTCTGGGATCAGCTTATTGCCATAGGTCAGGCTGCTGGAATATCGCATTTCATACCATGACGGGTGTTATGTCTGGCTATAGAGTTCTCTCAAAGAACCTCAATATTGCAAACTGGTCATTTAAATAATTGGTTAAACATGTGATATATATGTACAAATACCCACTAGCTGGGCATGTACCATACAAATCAGGTGTCGGCTGTTAAAGGGGTCCTCCAAAGAAAAAAAAATGTTTTCAAATGAACTGATGTCAGAAAGTTATATAGATTTGTACACAAATTCTATAAAAAAAATAAAAAAAAACTCAAGTCTTTCAGTACTTATCAGCTGCTGTATGTCCTGCAGGAAGTGGTGTATTCTTTCCAGTCAGACCTGGTATCTCTGCTGCCAACTCTGTCCATGTCAGGAACCATCCAGAGCAGGACACGGACAGAGGTGGCAGCACAAAGCACTGTGTCAGACTGGAAAAAATAACCACTTCCTGCAGGACATACAGTAGCTGATAAGTACTGGAGGACTTGAGGTTTTTTTTAATATAGGTAATACAAATCTGAATAAATTACTGATACCAGTTGATTTGAAAACCCCTTTAAGTACAGCCCATGTCCTTGTGCAGCTACTCCGGCTTCAACATCACATAACCGTCTAAGCGATTGCCCACTCAGCCAGTCACTGACCCAGAGCAGCCAGTCACTGACCTAGCGTCCGTCAGCAGGACCCAGGAGCGGCACTAGAGAGACACGAGGATGGGTAAGTATACCTTGTTTATTAATTTCCCTCAACACCTGCTGGCCTTGCTTTTTGTATGGGATTTTCCATTTAATGAATAATCAATATTATCAATTAGACCAGGGCTACTTTTGTTATCTAGCCCCTCTTTTGCTGTGATCCTTTCTGCTGCTCTATTTTTTCTTTCTGCTTACATAGCACCTTGTAAAGCCAGTGCATCAGCCACCCTCTTTTCCATAACAATTTATAGAATTGTATAGTAATTATTGTCAAACACAGTGCCAACCTGCTGCGTTCAGTGTGCCTTCTCCAGTACTATGTCATGGCATGGCAGAAAGGAGGAAGCTTGTGAGTATGTGCTGTCCTGAGATTGGCCAGAGAAGTAAGGGAAAGGAAGTCCAGGTGTGAATACTGCTAGGAAACAGCCCAGCTCTGGACCTGCCACCTGAAATGAGAAATATCTGTGCGCCATGAAGGGGACTCTCAGGACTCTTATAACAATAGTATCAACAATAAGGGTTTTATATAACAAAACAATGCATTAAAAAAAAAAAACTTTTAAAAGTACAGGTTACACATAAACCCCTTAGATGCCACAGTCCACTCTTTGCCTGGATGTAAAAGCCTCTGACCATTAAAGAGACTCTGCCAGCAGGATTAGGCTGTCCTATAAGGGTAGCATAAACTAGTGACAGAGAAGCTGAACAGAGGGATGTATCACTTACACTGTTCTGTGCAGCTGTTTCAGAGATACTCTCTTGAATAATATGGACAATAACTAGTCCTCTCCATTATGTGCATGAGCCCAATAGTCCTCAATATTCATGAGAAGCAGAAAACTCCGCCCACCAGCTTCGGATTGGCAGTTACCTATCCATGCTGTGTATAGGCAGTCAACTGTCTGTCAGAAGCTGGAGGGTGGGGGGGAGTGTGGCAAGAATCTTATTCTCCTGCATATTAGGAGAACTGCTGAACAGAATGATGTCAGTAATACACCAATCTGGTCAGCATTTCCGTCACTAGTTTATAGGTGTGATTGCAGGCAATGCCCAATTGTGGCCTTATCTCTTCCCCGATGCAAACATGGGGCTAATTTGCATATGGTGCCAGTCTGAATAAAAGTCTTATTCCTGTATAATACAGTGATGGGTGAAGAGTCAGACGGTATGAAATCTTTTATTATTGGCCATGAGCCGTTTAATAGCTCTAAATCCACCTAAAAGAGTAAATCTAAAGTATCATTTCTCCTTGTTCATGGCTGCCTGCTGACCTCACAATGTAAACGTCTATTGATAAATTCTTCCCATAATCCCTTTAATTTTCCATGTTGATGCTTTCACAATGACGATTATATGCTATGAGGAATGAACTTTACAGATATACAAAGGTTTAACTCAGCAATTTTGTCTTTTAATGTAAAAACAAGCGCTTTAACTTGTTCTTTGATGTCTACGGAACGATCGGAAAAATAATAAATTTTTCCAGTGATAATAGGCTGCGTCCTGTTGTATTTATATCCGCCTGTACACTGGAGCATTCATCAGGAATAAGTCAACCAAACAACTGGGAACTAGATCTCTGAGCGCTGTTTTCCAAGTTCCAGAAACAACAAATGAGTCAATAACTCACGGTCCCTGTCATGTGGTCACTAAGATTAGGAACAATAAAAACGTCTTTCATGAAACATTCATGAAATGGAAATCATAGCATTGTTCACCTTAATGCTTAAGTTTGCAGCTTGTTTTGTAGTTAGTTTTAACATTTTGTGACGGTGAACCTGTTGTTCCTCTATGCAGATTTATATATATATATATATATATATATATATATATATATATATATATATACAGTGTATATATATATATATATATATATATATATATACAGTGTGTATATATATATATATATATATATATATATATATATATATATATATAAATATATATATATATACATAATTGGATTTAGGGCTAAAGCAAACATTTTGTACATTTCTTTTTCTTCAAGGGGTTTTCCCCAGAGTAAGGGCCCCTATACACCTCTAATAACTGACAGGCAAACATTTGTTCGGCTGCCCTGCCCCCAGAGTGCCGATATGCCCCCAGCTGACCCACCCCTTCTAACGATTATCAGTGAGGCAGGCCGGATCGGCGCTCTGGGGGCGAGACAGTGCCTCGTCCTCAGTGCCCCAAGCACAAAAGGGAGATATCAGTAGGTTAGATTACCTGCGCACCGAACTGGTACTTCAGGGGAAAAAAAATCAAGTGGTGTCAGAAAATTATGCAGACTTATAAATTACTTCCAATAAAAAAAACCTCAAGCCTTCCATTACTTATCAGCTACTGTATGTCCTCCAGGAGGTGGTGTATTCTTTCCAGTCTGACACAGTGCTCTCTGCTGCCACCTCTGTCCATGTCAGAAACTGTCCAGAGCAGGAAAGGTTTTCTATGGAGATTTGCTCCTGCTCTGGACAGTTCCTGACATGGACAGAGGTGGCAGCAGAGAGCACTGTGTCAGACTGGAAAGAATACACCACTTTCTGCAGGACATAAAAGATATCCATTGTATTAGGCATGGAAGTATATACATATTATTTGCATATAAACTATGACAATGTATCTGTGCTGTGGCCTCTGATATGATGGATTTATTCTATACTATTTTAGACCTGAAGTTGCATTTACAGTCCACAGACTATGGACACTTCCTGGCAAATGAGACTGGACAACTCACAGTACCCATGGTTGATGGAAAGCTGAAGGAAAAGCTTATGACTGAGTTCCACTACTTCAGGAACCATGCTTTCGAACCTCTTGCCACATTTCTAGATTTCATCACGTAAGTAGAAGCTGCACTGAAGGATGAACTAGTCTCCCACCTGCCCACACGCATCAATCATGGCTGTTTGAATATCCCATCCAGTGTAGAAAAGGAGGATAGGAGGCCTTGCATACTTGGGGTTCTTTATTTTAAAGGTTATTACCTGTTCCCTGTGTATAGCCTGTTCCTGGCTTTGGCTTCAAAAATCAGTCAGATAAATCTCTCCGTCTAAAGGCACCCTTACTCCCATAGGGTCCTATTATACGGCCCTGCTAGATCGGTGCTCGTTTACACGAGCCGATTATTGAGCAGCAAGGGCTGCATGGACATCGTCAGCGATGTCTGTGCAGCCCTTGCATTAAGTCTAAAATAATAATAATAACTCACCTTACCATATTCCTGGGCGTCCTCGGAGGCCTTCTGCGCTATGTGTAGCTCTGCCTCTGCTCCAGTCTTTGCAGTGACAGGCCACCAGCTGCTCGACCAATTACTGTCTCAGTCTCGGACGGTGATTGGCTGAGCGGCTATGGCCTGTCACTGCAAAGACCGGAGTAGAGGCAGAGCTGCACACAGCTTGGAGGGCCTCCCAGGACACCCGGGAACATGGCAAGATGAGTTAATAAATATTATTTTACACTATAATCATCAGCGGTCGGCCACGCATCGCTATTACACATAGCATTGTGCGGTCAGCTCCCAATGATTTTAGGTCTGAACCTAAAGAAATGACCAGCTGATGATCGTTTCATCAGCTGATCATTCTCTTTATTACACGGAGCAATAATCGGCCAAATCAGCCTAATTCGAGCGATTATCTAATAGGGCCCATAGACTTCAGAGAACTAGCACTCTACATGTGCACCCAACTCTTTTATATGTAACTTTGATAAGAGGTTAGAAGGGGTGGTATGGGGCCCCACCAACCATAATTCAGCTCTGATATTCAGTATAAAGTTTTAACTAGTTGCCATAAACTTTTTAGTAAGTCATTTATATTGAAGGTTCAGATGTGATAAGGAATTTTGGAATACCAATATTTAAATTAGACAAATCTAACCAGCTGATGGCCCCCTATAGT
Source organism: Dendropsophus ebraccatus (assembly GCF_027789765.1). Classification (NCBI taxonomy): domain Eukaryota; kingdom Metazoa; phylum Chordata; class Amphibia; order Anura; family Hylidae; genus Dendropsophus; species Dendropsophus ebraccatus. The sequence goes on along the minus strand of NC_091455.1, from coordinate 40,329,106 downwards.
GCCCAGGACACTGAGGAGGAAGGTATGTGTGTTACCTTCCTCCTTGGCGTCCCCGACACTATAGGGAACCATCTGCTGATTAGATTCATCCAACCTGCTGATAGTTCCCCTTTAAGATATCAGTACAATCTTAATATAATAGAACAGAATAGAATTCTTCTGTATTGTTCTGTGCTTGCTTGTGTGCTAGGATGCACTATGGCTCTATGCACTATAGCCAAAAACAGATGAGGCCAAAAATCGCCTCTCATGAGTATAAAGTGATATAAAAATAATATGGAGATGAATGGTTATTTTCCATTACAGATAACAAAGCTCTGATCTTCTTCCATTACTCTCTGCAGGTACAGCTACATGATTGATAACATCATCCTCCTGATCACAGGGACGTTACACCAGAGGCCGATCTCAGAACTGGTTCCTAAGTGTCATCCCCTGGGCGGCTTTGAGCAGATGGAAGCAGTCAACATTGCCCAGACTCCGGCAGAGCTCTTCAATGCCGTCATAGTGGACACCCCGCTTGGTTTGTACAATTTGTTACAAAGTGATAAGATTGCACATTGTAGTAACAGGCGGAATGGTGGAATTCAGTGTGCCATAGCCTGTCTATGGGAGAGCGCATGCTCCTCCACTGCCACTGCTCTCCCCTTGACATGTCACCTCATTGAGCGGAGAGCCGCAGCAGCGGAGGTGTGCGTGCTCTCCCATAGAGAAACAGTGTCACACTGAGGCATTCTGCCTGATTTACTCAGTGTGAACATACCCTAATGTAGACCTCCTGACACATAGCAAATCTGTATACAACCAAAATAGCTCTTTTCCAGGGGGGGATATTTATTAAGACCATTCACCCCATCAGATTTATTAAGAGGCGTACATCACTAAGTAAATATGACTGGTGCAGAAATCTACGCCTGCTCTGGGTGACAGTGCTAGGGGCACTGGCTATAGCTGACAATGTTATGGGGCACTGGTTATGGCTGACAATGCTATGGGGCACTGGTTATGGCTGATAAATGTTATGGGGCACTGGTTATGGCTGACAATGTTATGGGGCACTGGCTATGGCTGACAATGTTATGGGGCACTGGTTATGGCTGACAATGTTATGGGGCACTGGCTATGGCTGACAATGTTATGGGGCACTGGCTATGGCTGACAATGTTATGGGGCACTGGCTATGGCTGACAATGTTATGGGGCACTGGTTATGGCTGACAATGTTATGGGGCACTGGCTATGGCTGACAATGCTATGGGGCACTGGTTATGGCTGACAATGTTATGGGGCACTGGCTATGGCTGACAATGTTATGGGGAACTGGATATGAGTAATAATGTTATGGGGCACTGGCTATGGCTGACAATGTTATGGGGCACTGGATATGAGTAATAATGTTATGGGGCACTGGCTATGGCTGACAATGTTATGGGGCACTGGCTATGGGTAATAATGTTATGGGGCACTGGCTATAGCTGACAATGTTATGGGGCACTGGTTATGGCTAACAATGTTATGGGGCACTGGTTATGGCTGACAATGTTATGGGGCACTGGCTATGGCTGACAATGCTATGGGGCACTGGATATGAGTAATAATGTTATGGGGCACTGGCTATGGCTGACAATGTTAGGGGGCACTGGTTATGGATGACAATGTTATGGGGCACTGGATATGGGTGATAATGTTATGGGGCACTGGCTATGGCTGACAATGTTAGGGGGCACTGGCTATGGCTAACAATGTTATGGGGCACTGGCTATGGCTGACAATGTTATGGGGCACTGGTTATGGCTGACAATGTTATGGGGCACTGGCAATGGCTGACAATGTTATGGGGCACTGGATATGGGTAATAATGTTATGGGGCACTGGCTATGGCTGACAATGTTATGGGGCACTGGCTATGGGTAATAATGTTATGGGGCACTGGCTATAGCTGACAATGTTAGGGGGCACTGGATATGGGTGATAATGTTATGGGGCACTGCCTATGGCTGACAATGTTAGGGGCACTGGCTATGGCTGACAATGTTATGGGGCACTGGTTATGGCTGATACTGTTATGGGGCACTGGCTATTGCTTACAATGTTATGGGGCACTGGCTATGGCTGACAATGCTATGGGGCACTGGTTATGGCTGACAATGTTATGGGGCACTGGCTATGGCTGACAATGTTATGGGGCACTGGATATGAGTAATAATGTTATGGGGCACTGGCTATGGCTGACAATGTTATGGGGCACTGGCTATGGGTAATAATGTTATGGGGCACTGGCTATAGCTGACAATGCTATGGGGCACTGGTTATGGCTAACAATGTTATGGGGCACTGGTTATGGCTGACAATGTTATGGGGCACTGGCTATGGCTGACAATGCTATGGGGCACTGGATATGAGTAATAATGTTATGGGGCACTGGCTATGGCATACAATGTTAGGGGGCACTGGTTATGGATGACAATGTTATGGGGCATTGGCTATGGCTGACAATGTTATGGGGCACTGGTTATGAGTAATAATATTATGGGGCACTGACTATGGCTGACAATGTTATGGGGCACTGGCTATGGGTAATAATGTTATGGGGCACTGGCTATAGCTGACAATGTTAGGGGGCACTGGTTATGGATGACAATGTTATGGGGCACTGGATATGGCTGACAATGTTAGGGGCACTGGCTATGGCTGACAATGTTATGGGGCACTGGTTATGGCTGATACTGTTATGGGGCACTGGCTATTGCTTACAATGTTATGGAGCACTGGCTATAGCTGACAATGTTATGGAGCACTGGCTATAGCTGACAATGTTATGGGGCATTGGCTATGGCTGACAATGTTATGGGGCACTGGTTATGAGTAATAATATTATGGGGCACTGACTATGGCTGACAATGTTATGGGGCACTGGATATGGCTGACAATGTTAGGGGCACTGGCTATGGCTGACAATGTTATGGGGCACTGGTTATGGCTGATACTGTTATGGGGCACTGGCTATTGCTTACAATGTTATGGAGCACTGGCTATAGCTGACAATGTTATGGAGCACTGGCTATAGCTGACAATGTTATGGGGCACTGGCTATGGCTGACAATGTTATGGGGCACTGGTTATGAGTAATAATGTTATGGGGCACTGACTATAGCTGACAATGTTATGGGGCACTGGCTATGGGTAATAATGTTATGGGGCACTGGCTATGGGTAATAATGTTATGGGGCACTGGCTATAGCTGACAATGTTAGGGGGCACTGGTTATGGATGACAATGTTATGGGGCACTGGATATGGGTGATAATGTTATGGGGTACTGGCTATGGCTGACAATGCTATGAGGCACTGGCTATGGCTGACAATGTTATGGGGCACTGGCTATGGGTAATAATGTTATGGGGCACTGGCTATGGCTGACAATGTTATGGGGCACTGGCTATGGGTAATAATGTTATGGGGCACTGGTTATGGCTGACAATGTTATGGGGCACTGGTTATGCTATGGCTGACAATGTTATGGGGCACTGGCTATGGCTGACAATGTTATGGGGCACTGGTTTTGGCTGATAATGTTATGGGGCACTGGCTATGGCTGACAATGTTATGGGGGCACTGGCTATGGGTGATAATGTTATGGGGCACTGGCTATGGCTGACAATGTTAGGGGGCACTGGTTAGGGCTCATAATGTTATGGGGCACTGGTTATGGCTGGCAATGTTATGGGGTGCTGGCTATGGCTGACAATGTTAGGGGGCACTGGTTAAGGCTGATAGTGTTATGGGGCACTGGTTAGGGCTGATAATGTTATGGGGCGCTGGTTATGGCTGGCAATGTTATGGGGTGCTGGCTATGGCTGACAATGTTAGGGGGCACTGGTTAGGGCTGATAATGTTATGGGGCACTGGTTAGGGCTGATAATATTATGGGGCACTGGTTAAGGCTGATAATGTTATGGGGCACTGGTTAGGGCTGATAATGTTATGGGGCGCTGGTTATGGCTGGCAATGTTATGGGGTGCTGGCTATGGCTGACAATGTTAGGGGGCACTGGTTAGGGCTGATAATGTTATGGGGCACTGGTTAGGGCTGATAATATTATGGGGCACTGGTTAGGGCTGATAATGTTATGGGGCACTGGTTAGGGCTGATAATGTTATGGGGCACTGGTTAGGGCTGATAATAGAACATATTATAAGAGCAGACTTTGTTGTAGCTTTGGGCTTTGTTCACAATACGTATAAGTATATTTTATGCGCCTGTGAACATTGCCTGTTTCTTTATGGGATCCCGGCCGGAGTGTATACACATCGTATACGCTCCGGCCGGGATCCGTGCGGCGCCGCAAATAACTGACATGTCAGTTTTCTGCAGCCGCAATTCAATGAATTGCGGCCGTAGGAAACCCTGTCAGTTCACACAGTGAAGCGAGCGGGATGATCCGGGCAAAGCGGGTCACAGAACGGCCGGTCTCTATACGTTGTGTGAACATAACCGGATCATCCAGGCTACTTAGCTAGACATAGGGGGAGATTTATCAAACATGGTGTAAAGTGAAACTGGTTCAGTTGCCCCTAGCAACCAATCAGATTCCACCTTTCATTCCTCACAGACTCTTTGGAAAATGAAAGGTGGAATCTGATTGGTTGCTAGGGGCAACTGAGCCAGTTTCACTGTACACCATGTTTGATAAATCTCCCCCTATATAGTGTATAACCCATTGGTTTTATTTCTATTATTTGTATCCCATCCGTCCCTATTCCATCATCCAGTGATAGAGAAGCTGCTAGCATGAAACATACCAAATAAGTCTGGTACATTAGTGTAAATGGGCACTATACCCACTGGTACCTTTGCTATCTCGGCCTATATTACGGTATATTTATAAATGATGTATTATTGGTGGAATTATCAATGATTCCCTGTGGATGGAACATTGTACACAGATAAATGACCGGCCCAGAACACGGTATTTCCACACAATTCTTTTCATCAAAGCTTCATTTAAGAGAATTGAGAACGAAATGAGTTTCTTGGAACATATTCAGCAGGACATAATGCAGTCGCAGTTTCTCATCCGTATACGGCCTGCAATAACCAAACTATCACCATCACCTCCTGGATGGGACCTCACTGGGATGATCAGTGCTGCTTACAGTGAGAGTGTCTATTGGGGCCTATAATGGGGTATAGATCTTATTGGGGCATCATATAATGTTCTCCTTGCTGATCCCAGACTTTATACCAATGCCAACTCCTCTTTTCCATCTCTAGCTGACTTTTTCCAAGATTGCCTGTCGGAAAATGATATGGATGAGATGAATATTGAAATTATGCGAAACAAGCTGTACAAGGTATGGTCCGGTGCGCACCGACCGCTAGACACTCATTTTATATCTGCTTGCAAATCAGTAATGCTGCAGTTTACAGGATGGTTCTATAGAGGTTAGTGGGATGTAGGTTTCAGAACATTACGGGGGGTACTCATTGTGCAAAACGCAGCTTTAATTTAAAATCCCCCCCGTGTTTACTGGTTTACCTGGTTATCAAAAGGCGTGAGAGCCAAGAGAGAATGCACTTAGCACGGACTTCTCCTAACTTCTTCTGATCGACTGGGGTGTAAACACTCAGACCCTGACTGATAAAAACACTCAGACCCTGACTGATGAAAACACTCAGATCCCGACTGATAAAAAAAACAATCAGACCCTGACTGATAAAAACACTCAGACCCTGACTGATGAAAACACTCAGATCCTGACTGATAAAAACACTCAGACCCTGACTGATAAAAACTTTTAATATGTCTCTATGACATAGTAGAAGGTTTTTTTTGTTTTGTTACAGTGGCCATTTAAAGGGGCACTCTGGAGGACAAAAATATTCAAATCAATTGTAGAGAGATGAGCGAACCAGGTTCAGGTTCGAGTCCATCCGAACCCGAACATTCGGTATTTGATTAGTGGCGGCTGCTTAAGTTGGATAAAGCTCTAAGGTTGTCTGGAAAACATGGATACAGCCAATGACTATATCCATGTTTTCCACATAGCCTTAGAGCTTTATCCAACTTTAGCAGCCGCCGCTAATCAAATGCCGCAACTTCGGGTTCGGATGCACTTGAGCATGCCCGAGGTTCGCTCATCTCTTGATGTCAGAAAGTTATACATATTTGTAAATAATTTCTCTAAAAAAAAAAAAAAAAAAAAAAAAAAAAACTTCCAGGACTTATCAGTTGCTGTATGTCCTGCAGGATGTGGTGTATTCTTTCCAGACCCATTGCTCTCTGCTGCCACCTCTGTTCATGTCAGGAACTGTCCAAAATAGTAGCAGATCTTCATAGAAAACCGCTACTGCTCTGGACAGTTCCTGACAGGGACAGAGGTGGCAGCAGAGAGCACGGAGTCAGACTGGAAAGAATAAACAACTTCCTGCAGGACATACAGCAGCTGATAAGTACAGGAAGACCTGATATTTTTAATATATTTACAAATCTATAGAACTTTCTGCAACCAGTTGATTTGAAAAACGTTTTTTTCTCCAAATATTCACCACATATTTTTCTGGAGCATGATATTTCTGGGAACACCAACACTGGCATGCCCAAAGGTATTACCTTGTAATCTTTTTAGCTATGCCAGTGGTTTGGGATAGGTTCAATGTTTTTCAATCCACTGGTGTCAGAAAGTTATTCAGATTTGTAAATTACTTCTGTTAAAATTGAAGCCTTCCAATACTTATCAGCTGCTGCATGTGGTGTATTATTTCAAGTCTGACTTTCAGCGCTCTCTGCTGCCACCTCTGTCCATGTCAGGAACTGTCTAGAGCAGGGGAGGTTTTCAATGGAAATTCAGACAGAGGTGGCAGCAGAGAGCACTGTGTCAGATTGGAAAGAATACAGCACTTTCTACAGGCCATACAGCAGCTGATAAGTACTGGAAGATTTGAGATATTTAAACAGGAGTAATTTACAAATCTATATAACTTTCTGACACCTGTTGATTTGAGAACAATTTTATTTTTCCAAAGTACCTCTTTTAAAGAGGTGAATGACCAAATTTAAAAGGAACATGTTGCATTGAAACTGTAGTCCCGTCTACAGGCATCATATTATAGATCATAAAGCGCTCAACAGACTGATATATATTTATGTGGGAAAACTTGTCATTTATTTATGTAAATCTCTGTTCACTCTGGGCTAAGGAGTCATGTAGGTGGTCTCACCAAGTTGGACCGCCCCCTTGACTATTTAGCCCAAAATTAATCAAGAGTTACATGAATTTATACTAAAACTATATATCAATCTGCTCAATAAGATATAGCCCATAGATTGGACTGCATTTTGTCTTCCCTTTTGTATTTTCTTCATTCTACAATGTCTTCTCTTATATGAGTATTTTGTTGTATATAAAGTATTTATGGTGAAATTTTGTCTCTACCTTTTTATATGTCATTCTTCTGGCTGATACACTGTGATGGCTTTCTTATATAGTAATATAGCTGAGCAGAGAGCATTGAGAATAGACCATGCATTTACAGAATTGTGTGGGTACCTTCATATGCCAACAAAATTGAGGCAAATGTTTATAGCCGGCAAATCATTGCACAGTCATGTGGCTTCTCTGCCCTGGAGATGTACGATCCGCGACTACTAAGTAATAATTCCAGACAGAAATGTTCTTACACATTATCATTTATTCATATTCCCACTGGAGGCTGTCTAATGTAAATGGACGTTATTGTGATTTTATGGCATCGCCGATGAAGGTGTTATAGATATGAATAGAATACTAGTGGTATAAATACCATGACAGTCAGAGAGAAATCTAGTGCTTCTGGAAATTTACATTGATGGGTCATCCTGCAACGAGGCCTCTTACCAGTGGCGTCGCTACCATAGAGGCAGGGTAGGCGGTTGCTATGGGTCCCGTGCAGGAGGGGGGCCCTGGGGGAGAAGGTAAGAGCGTCTGTCCTTCTGTTTAACCCCTTATGTACTGCAGTGTGTAAAGGCCCTATTCCACCAACAGATCTGACGACAGATTATCTGCCAAAGATGTGAAGCTAAACCCAGGAGTGGATTTGAAAAGAGGAGAAATCCAGTCTTTCCTTTATGACCTGTTCTCTGTTTATAGTCTGTTCCTGGGTTTGGCTTCAAATCTTTGGCAGATAATCTGTCGTCAGATCTGTTGGTGGAATAGGGCCTTTAAGTGACCCAATGTTTACTTACATTCTGCAACACAAAAGAAAGGGTTAACAAGCAGAAGAAAGCAATCTCTACTTCACTGCTCTGATAACCTCTGACCTCTGTTCTCCAGCTGCTGCAATCAAGTAGGGAAAGAAAAATGTGCAGAGCTCCGTGCAGAGGTCAGGGGTTATCAGTTCACCAGTAGTAAAGCAGATATATATATATATATATACAGTGTATATATATATATATATATATATATATATATATATATATATATATATATATGTATGCGCAGCGCTTTGTGTTGTGCGTAGGGGAGGGGGTCCCTTAAAAATGTATGCTATGGGGCCCCGTGAATCCTAGCTACACCCCTGCCTCTTACACCAAAATCCATCACAGCAATGTCACACACCATGTGGCAGTGTCTGTTACTGCATCTCATCACCACCATCAATTAAAAATCCTGAAAACGTTACTCACCATGTGGCCGTGTCTGGTAATGCAGCTCAGAACCACCATCAATGTAAAATCCTGAAAACATCACACACCATGTGGCCGTGTCTGGTACTGCAGCTCAGCACCACCATCAATGTAATATCCTGAAAACGTCACACACCATGTGGCTGTGTCTGGTTCGAAAACAGCAGATAAGACCTCGTAATATCACTTGTAACCGGACTAAATGACAGTATCAGCCTTAGCGGAGTTATGAATTAGCAAACGATATGGCTTGTTTAAGCAAAATGACCAAATAATTATGTATTATGAGATAATATGGAAGCAATCCTAGGCTGCTTATGTCTGTTTTCTCTATTAGTCGTACCTAGAGGCTTTCCACAACTTCTGCAAAAATCTCGGAGGAACAACTGAAGAAATAATGTGCCCAATTCTCGAGGTAAAAAATGAAAAAATGATTTTTCATCTTAGGTTGAGTAAAAATTTTAATTGGTGGTGTATGGCTTTAAGACTGACTGCTAGAGATAGGTCAGTCACTGTTATTCCAGCAATCAGTCAGTCTTAGGAGGCCTCTTAGATACATCTTATGGTCCACATACACTTTAAACTTTTGTTGGCAATACGTGCTGCTTGCGAATGTCAGTATAGGGTTTATGACCACCAACAGATGATGTCAGTGGAGATGATGGAACGTCATTGCCCGACCCCTTTCTTCTGGGAAAGATAAGCCGCAGCTTAAGCTGTCTGGCAAGGGCTTTACCCTCCCCTCCCCATCAGTGATGTAGCTACCATAGAGGCAAGGCAGGCAGCTGCTATGGGGCCCCTGCTGAAGGGAGGCCCGGGGGATGCACAGGGAAGATAAGAACCATTTTGTGTCCTTCTGCTTAACCCCTTATGTACTGCAATGTGTAAGTGACTCAATGTTCATATACATGCTGCATGCTGCAACACAAAAATGGTTAAAAACAGAAGACAAGGAGATCTCTGCTTCACTGCTCTGATAACCCCTGACCTCTGTCCTCCAGAGCTTTTGCAGAGGTCAGGGGTTATCAGTGCACCAGCAGTGAAGCAGAGAGCTTCTTGTCTTCTGTTTTTACCTTTTAATACTCCCCCCCCCCCCCCCCATTTCTTCATATTGTATTAGTGCCCCGAAATGGTAAGAATCCTCCCTATGCCCTCATACTGTAATAGTACCCCATACATTAATAGTACCCTTGTGCCCCCAGGCTGTAATAGTATGCCCCCTCCCCCACCCCGTCATCCCTACTGAAACATACCTGATCAAAGTGAAAAAAAAGAAGAAAAATAAGAAATCCTGCTCCATTCTTAGGTGCAGCTGTTGCTCCTCTCTACCCTTAACTGCTTTGGGCTTCTTATTGGCACCACACATACACCTTCCATAGCTGTCAGCCAAACATAAGCTGACAGACAGTTCTGGAGTTGGTAAAAGTCGCTGACAGACAGTTCTGGAGGAGGCTTTTGCCTGGAAGAAAAAGAGACTTAAAGTACAACATGCCTGACTCTTCTCTCTTTCGAACTCATCTGCTATGGGGGAGGGGGGAGGGAGGCCTCCATACCCAATAGTCAGGCGGTCGGTCCCTTTAAAATTGGCAGGGTTGACCGACCTTTTACTAATGTATATGGGGACCTTTAGTGTGTGTATGTTGCAGCCAAGCCACCAAAAGCTGCACAGTAGTTGAGTAGCTATGTATCAGCTGTCATAGACACATTCGGCCATAGGGGAGAAGATTAATACCTTGCATAGTCCCACCTACTACCTAAAACTCTGGAATAAATCCCTGGTTTTTGGATATGTATTTTTATCTTAGTAGGACAGTACAGCACCATGATAACTGGGTTTATGTTGTACATTCTGTCTTCTTTGATCTTCAGTGTAAGGTATGGGAGTAGCTGGCAGCCTTATGTAATCGTCTCTTTCCCTTTTGTAGTTTGAAGCTGACAGACGCGCATTTATTATCACTATCAATTCATTTGGCACCGAGCTTAACAAAGAAGACAGAGAGACTCTGTTCCCAACCTGTGGCAGACTGTATCCAGAGGGGCTGCGACTTCTCGCCAACGCCGATGACTACGACCAAGTGAAGAACATTGCAGAATACTACGCTGTATGTACAATCATAATGGCATGGTGTGGGCTGTTATTTACATTTTTTTCGATCATATTTAGAGATGAGCGACCCTGGAGCATGCTCGAGTCCATCCGAACCTGAGCGTTCGGCATTTGATTAGCGGTGGCTGCTGAAATTGGATAAAGCCCTAAGGCTATGTGGAAAACATGGATACAGCCATTGGCTGTATCCATGTTTTCCAGACAACCTTAGAGCTTTATCCAAGTTCAGCAGCCACCGCTAATCAAATGCCGAGCGTGCTCCAGGTTTGCTCATCTCTAATCATATTATATACACAGCATTAGAGATTGTTTAATAATCACTATAGTATTGCTTAGTATACTTAGTCGTATTCTGACACATCCCAAAGTGTATTTGACCTGGGGTCCCATATGACTACCGATATCTGTAGCCCTAAGGTGCCTATACACAGTAGAGGACTATAATAGTTTCGTTTCAGGCTGTAGCCCAGGGCCCTGAGCTCCTGGGAGACCCATGGCCCCCCAGACAGACTTATACTTTTAGTGATGTATTATCTCCAGGCTACAGTTAAGCCATGAGTTGCATAAAAATCGCTGCTTTTTACCACAATTTTGCACAAATCAGGGCAAAACTGCAGCAAGGAGACAATGCAGTAACATTTCGGAACATACTGAAGGACCTTATCATGTGACAATGATGTCACCACAGGTCCTTTACAGGCTGCATTATGGAAGAAAAAGACTAAAGCTAGTGCCGCCATTGTTACAGAGGGTTGGGGGGGGGGGGGGCAAGCTTGGTGAACAGCCCGGGGCCCATGGTAATGTTAATCTGCCCCTGCCTATACACCTTCTATAAGTGTCAGCCAGATGATCGTTTAGCCAAAAGTTATAGTTCCTGTACCCACCTGCAGCCATCCCTTCCCCCCAAACCACTGGTACAGTTCAGTAGCTCTCATGAAGTCCTTTACTAGCGTGGCGTGGGATTCAAACCTCTCCTGGTCACATCTTTTAGGTGAAAAACAATGTTTTATTCCAAAGACGTGTGGCATAGAGCATTCATGACCTAGGCCTGCGGTGCCTCTCAGGCCCTCCTCCCTGCCCCCCTTCTATTTAGCGAGGATTCTCCTCTTCTGCACCGACCTAGCACAAAAAACCAGGCCTTGTAGGTGCACCTGTGCTGATTCAGCTTGCAATGGCGCATGCACTGAATTTGGTTGGCAAAGAAGAATCCTGGCCAGGGTTATTGCTAAACAGAAGGGGGCAGGGGTGACCTAAGAGGTGCCGCAGGCCTAAGGCATGGACGCTCTTTCCGCCTCTTAGCCTTCAGCTAAAAAACAGCACCAGGAGAGATTTGAATCTTGCTTCAGGAATGGACTTCATCAGAGCTACTAAATAGTATTAGTAGTTGGGAAGGGGGGATTACATTCACCTTTAAACACATGAAACTACTGACACTGCCTGTTGGTGGTATATATATATATATATATATATATATATAATATTAACCGGCACTCCAGTATCCTTCTGTGTCGCGGTGCTCGTAGCAATAGTAGTAAACCGATAAATAATAGATCCTGGCACTGAGCGAGTGCCGGGATCTATTATTTATCAGTTTACTGCCTGTTGGTGGAGAGTCAGGAGGCCTCCATACATCTTATAGTCTCTAGTATAAAGTGCATGGGCATCTTTAGTTACAAATAGAACGCTAAAGGTGTAAGTTTTCACCAAAAATCACCAGTTTTGGTGATTTGGAGTAATTGTACTATGACTGTTCACCAATCCATACACAATGGGGTCCAGCAGCATCGATCTCTAGGCTTCAATAGGTAAGAAAGATGTACGCTAGTGTCCCGAAGGGAGATATCACTGATCGTGTTATGTTGTAGTCATCGAAGAAACCTGTAAGATTTACATTGAAATTATCTCTTGTAAGTAAACTTTGTTATCCCAGGACAAGGAAGGACAAGTGTAACAGAAGGTTTTATACCACTTTTTTTTGGATCCTGGTCTAATATATCCTGGTTTATATTTCTTGCAGGAATACAGAGCATTGTTTGAAGGAGTTGGGAGTGGAACTGGAGAAAAGACATTAGAAGACAAGTTTTTTGAACATGAGGTAAGGCATAAAGCAACACAACTACAAACAAAAAAAAAATGTGAAAAATGTCCCCCAACAATCAGCTGTAATCTGGTATGTCCCTTAACTTCATCCTTGGCGCTGTTCTGGTGCAGTTTTAATGTAGTCCTCTGTCCGGTAAGGCCATTTGGAACACTGCCACACTCCCAGAGCACCGATCCAGCCCGCACCCGGCTGGCCCGCTGATAATCATTAGGGGGGGGGGGGGGGGCAGGGGCTGATCTGTTCTCTGGGGGTGGGGCAGTGCTTCAAACGGCATTACTGCACAAAGCACTACATTAAGGCTATGTTCACACAACGTAAGTTCCGTGGGAATCCCAGCCGTTGCTAGAATGGCCATGATTCCCACAGAACTTAGGTAGTGTTGCCTTCTGAGGGAATACCAGCTGGAGTGTATACACATAGTATACGCTCCGGCCAGGATCCCTAGCGGTCCCTGACATGTCAGTTTTCTGCGGCTGCTATTCATTGAAGACCCAGCAGAAGACCCTGTCAGTGCACACTATGAAGTGAGCGGCTCCGGCCGCGCGCTCCATAGTGTGCTGTGGGGGGTCTGATGCGGGCGCGCATGGATGCGTCCGCATCAGAACTCTGCGTCGCTAAAGACCATCCGGACGGAACTGCAGTATCGGCCGAGATGATCTTCTCTGAGACGGCCAGTCTCTTATATAGTGTGAACATAGCCTAAAACTGCATGGGAACAGCACCAAGGATAAAGGGAAGAGACATACCTTCATCCTCAGCGCCCCATACGCAATAGGGAGGGATCAGAAGAGAATGTTGAATAGGAGACTGCCCAGTATTAATTTTGCATATGAAAATGCATTATGTAAAGTGGACATCCCAGTTATACAGGCGGTCTCATGAACACAACGCTATCCATATGTCTTATTAGGTCATATAGACATCATAGAAGAATTTTCCCCTCTTGGGCTTTCCCTTTACTAAGTGGAGCAGCCACGACGCCGCAGCTACTGGGGGGAAATTGTCTGGTCAGAGAAGGCTTCCAGGTGGTGGACCTGTGGTGATCAGCTGATCTGCTGCAGTGACTGTAATGAGACATCTTTAAGTTGATTTACTTGTTTTATTATTTGTTTCCAGGTGAAAATGAACGTGTTGGCGTTTAACAACCAGTTCCACTTTGGAGTCTTTTATGCCTACGTTAAGCTGAAGGAGCAGGAATGTCGCAATGTGGTGTGGATCGCTGAATGTATTTCTCAAAGGCATCGGACAAAAATTAATAACTACATTCCTATTCTGTAAACCGCCCATTCATCCACAATGTGGAGGGTTACAACATCATGGCACTATTATAACAGGGCATTTCTGAAATTGTAGAACATTCCAAACTATGGATGATTGCTCAGGCTCCTGTAACATTGTATAGTATATCACTTCTACAGCCTTGTCCAGTACATGGCTGAATGGAACATGTTTCATAAGACTAAGCAACAAGATAATCCTATGTTAAATAATAGCTGAAGCCGCTTTATGATTGTAGACAAAAACACAAAATATTGTAACCCAATTTTTAGACAATGTAAATTTAGACTAGACTAGCTTCAGCCAAAGCCAGCGGTAGGTTCCAAAGTGGAAAATATTAAAGGGGTATTCTGCTCAAAATGAACATTGGTGAGAGCATAACAAACCTTACAAATTCTTACCTTTCCGCGCTCCGTCGATGTCCTCCTGCGACATCTTTGGGTCCAGGCTGAACAATACCCCCTGCACTTCTAAGATGGACTTGCCTGGCAGTGCCAGCCGCTCAGCCAATCACTGGTGACTGTGCTCTCCTATCTCAATCAGTGATTGACTGACCCGACTGTCACTGACAGGCGATTCTGTCTCAGAAGTGGACATGGGGTTGCTCAGCCAGATGAGGCAGGAGGACATTGGGAAAGTGTGAAAAGGTTAGAATACACAGGATAGAGGACAAGTATGAAATCGCAGGGGTCTGTTTCATTCTCTATGGAGCCGCTGAAGAGAGACAAGAACAGCACTCGGCTCTATCTGGCAGCTCCATAGAGAACGAAAGGAGCCGTAGGTCACGCACCGACCCATGGCTTGCTTCATAACAAAGGAGCCGGGCCGCCGATAGAGAGATCCCTGGGGGAACGGAGGTCGGACCCCTTGCAATCTCATCCTGTGGATAGTGGACAAGTAAATTTACATCGGCAAACCCCTTTAAGAACAGCAAGATATGAAAAGTTAATTTACAGTGGAATACCCATTTAAGGAAGAAATTATACTTCTTCCTGCTGGATCTACTGGTTTGTCTGAAAATAATTAATAAATAAATAAATAAATGAATGAATGAATGAATGAATTGTAGCCACAAAAGTATAAACAAAAATTTCTAAAAAAAAAGGCTAAATGGGACCTAATGAAAAAAAAAGGCAGAAAAAATCTAAAAGGCAGTATAAATATCTGAAAGTTTGGAATTTGTTTTGCCTGTAAATTTTTATTAGGCTTAAAATATGAACAAAAAACTGTGCGTGTGTGTACATTGCCTAAGGGCGCTTTCACTTGTGCTGTTCTTGGACGATTCTGGGAGTCAAGGTCAATCTTGGATCATAATTAGAGATGATTGAACAGGGCCGAGGTTCAGGTTTGTACGAACCCGGACCATCGGCATTTGACTCCCACTGCCTTCCTGTTCAGTAAATGACCAGAGGGGCTTTTTAGTTATTCTTTAGGGGGTTTTTTTGTTTGCTAGTTTTTTTTTGTTTTGTTTTTTTGTAGTTTGTTTCTTTTGATGAAGAGCTCTGCGAACATAATAGTTATAATGTAATAATGATGATTAATAATAATGATCACCAGTTAATGATGATTAAGTGGTGATGATAATATCCCACTTTGATAGGGAATAGGGGCCTCCCTACTAAGGAGGTGGGCACCATAAATGGTAGGGACACACTAATGGAGGACTAGCACAGACTGCCATTACCCTTCACCCATTGCTGATTCTTTGCTCTGTCAGTGTTGTGATCAGGGATCTGCATTGTTTCAGATATGTAATCTTATTAAAAGTTAAGTTTCCGTTGTAATTCTAGGGCTCCTCCCAATGACACTACAAGCATTACTCATCCATCTCTATTTAACAACAACATTTATAACCCAGCCCGATCTCTAATTAACAGCATCATAACATGTATAATTATGGCACCTGACTATTCTGCAATATTGATTCTTACATGTGAGGTAGTTCCCTCTTTTTGTCACTAGATGGCACCATCTATGTACTATTTGTTGCAAAACTATTTTTACTCAATGCAAAGCGAGAAGTCACAAAACAAACCCAAGAAATTTAATTCCCTCATTCCAGTTCATCCGAATCCTTTACAAGGACAAAGGAAAAAAAAAAAAAAGAGTAAAATTAAGAATAAAAAAGGATGAAGTTCTGTATATTTTACAGTTCTGTATATTTTACAGATTATACTGCAGTAGGGGCCGGATGATCTTTGCAGTCGCAGACTCCTGACGCGAGCGCATCGGAACTGTCCACTGCACACTATGGAGCGTGCATCCGGAGCCGCTCGCTCCATAGTGTGCACTGGCAGGGTTTTCTGCGCCCGCTATTCACTGAATAGCGGCCGCAGAAAACTGACATGTCAGTTTTCTACAGCGCCATGAGAGATCCCAACCGGAGCGTATACTATGTGTATAGTAGACAAGGCAGCGTATATTTTCGTAAAAAGTACATAGCCTAATATATATAGATAGATGATAGATAGATAATAGATTGATAGATGTCCTTCTACATGTATGTTGATGGTGATATCTGTACTATATCTGCACCTACTATACTTACTATTGGATGTCCAGCTTCCCTAGACATTTCTATCATATACAATAAACAGATAATATTAGATAACTAGACAGCATACAATGCACAGTGACCAAATAACTACAACCAGTGGCGGATTATAACGTGACCGGTTTGGGCGGCCACCCGGGGCCCGAGGCTCCGGGGGGGCCCATGCCACGCCGCCCACATTATAATCCGCCACTGCACTGCCATGGCTGATGCGCGGCTGCCGGGGGTCTCCCGTCATATCCTGGCAGCACGCGCATTAGAGAGCTCCCCATGCACCTGTGGCTGTGACTTCCGGCGCACGGGGAGCTCTCTGATGCGCGCGCTGCTGGGGATAGGACAGGACACCCCCGCAGCCGCACATCAGCCGGGGAAAGACCAGGAGGCGAGAGGCTCGACGGGGGAACGGATGGCAGGTGAGTTGTGTTTTTTGTTTTTTTGTGTGTTATCTGCACGGGGGGGGGGGGGGGGGGGGGGGGGGGGGGGGGGGGGGGGGGGGGGGGAGAGGGGACCATCTATAAGGGGGGAATAGGGAAGAGGGGGACCATCTATAAGGGGGGAATAGGGAAGAGGGGGAACATCTATAAGGGGGGAATAGGGAAGAGGGGGACCATCTATAAGGGGGACATGAATATGCAAAAGAGGAGCCCATGGAGCCTCATTGAAGAGTCTCAAAACACAGGACTAGCCAGATATCCCTCCGGGAAGGACCCAGCCAAGGGGCAGCTCCTGTTAGGAGGGATATCTGTTGTCCTGTGTTTTGAGACTCTTCAATGAGGCTCCATGGGCTCCTCTTTTGCATATTCATGTTTCCCAGGGGGCAATGCACCTAGGACTTCACTGCATTGAGCGCTTTCACTAGCAGCCGGCGGTGTTGTTGTTTGGCTGGTCTCCCTGAGTTCAGCAATCTGTTTCTCTTATGGATCTATAAGGGGGGGCAGAGGGGGAACATCTATAAGGGGGGGGGGGGCAGAGAGGGACCATCTATAGGGGGGGGCAGAGGGAAGAGGGGGACCATCTATAAGGGGGAATAGGGAAGGGGGGGACCATCTATAATGGGGGAATAGGGGGGCCATCTATAAGGGGGGAAGATGGGGACCATCTATAAGGGGGAATAGGGAAGAGGGGGACCATCTATAAGGGGGAAATAGGGAAGAGGGGGACCATCTATAAGGTGGAAATAGGGAAGAGGGGGACCATCTATAAGGGGGGAAGAGGGAAGAGGGGGACCATCTATAAGGGGGGAAGAGGGGGCCAGCTGACATCCTCTGTGCTGCTGGGACCTCTCCTATAGGATTAGCACCCTCCTCTCCTGACATCCTCTGTGCTGCTGTGACTTCCCCTATAAGATCAGCACTCTCCTCTCCTGACATCCTCTGTGCTGCTGGGACCCTGCGACTTCCCCTATAAGATCAGCACCCTCCTCTCCTGACATCCTCTGTGCTGCTAGGACCATCTCCTATAGGATTAGCACCCTCCTCTCCTGACATCCTCTGTGCTGCTGGGACCTCTCCTATTGGATTAGCACCCTCCTCTCCTGACATCCTCTGTGCTGCTGTGACCCTGTGACCTCCCCTATAAGATCAGCCCCCTCCTCTCCTGACAACCTCTGTGCAGCTGTGACCTTGGGGGGGGGGGGGGGGGTAACAGCAGGAAACCAGGTGGCAATATGTTTATTGGGGGCAACAGCGGGTGAACAAGTGGCAATATGTTTATTGGGGGCAGCGGAGGTGGGGTGGACAATGCTTACTGGGGGTAGCAGCAAGGGACCAAACATTATGTTTATTGGGGCCAGCAGGGAGGGGAGGCAGGCAGTGTGGGACAGCATGGGGTCAGTAGCGGATTATAATGCGGGCGGTTTAGGCGAATTGACCGGGGGGGGCCAGGTTGGGTGGACAGCCCGGGGCCCAGGGTATATTTAATCCGCCACTGACTACAACTATTATAGACATAGAGTTACACTTACAGCTCACACTGTTCTAGAGACTGTGCTTGACTACTCCTACATTATAGGCCCATTTACTCTTCAGGGATGTGCTGCATGCCTAATATATATGAAGTGGTCACAGGAGACTCTGTGGAGCAAGTATAAATGGTGTAAATTGTGTCCTCTCTCCATCTCACTAAAAGACCTTGATAACAACAAGTGGCAGTAAAATTAGCCCATGACAGCAAATATCTGAAGTGGACCCACTGAGTTACTACTAGATTTGACCGAGGCCTTAAACCTGGCGGTAAAGCCTAAGGGTCCAGCAATGAGGTTTGGATTTTCCCACAGCGAATCTGCAGGTTCCTACCCCAGAGTAGTTGTCATTAGCAATGACTGGCGCAAAGAGAACCGACACTAAGATAGTAGGCAGGAGTGGAAATTAGTTCATGGATCAATGCAGCTAGAGAATGATCAAGCAGAGATCAGAGCAGAGAAAACCATATAAACCAAATTCATCTAGTGGTGTTAAAATTAAAACTAAGCTGTACTCACCTTCCCCTAACCCCTGCAGCTGCCATGCCCCTCGTCATCACTGTTACTTGGTAGTTTCTGGTGACGCTTATCCCTATAAGATTGACTGAGACAGGATACTATTGTGACCAGTGATTGGTTGAGTGGGGCATGTCCTGCTGGGATAGCGCATCACCAGGAAATAACACTGATGAGCAAGGACTATGATCATTGGCATGGAAGCAGCAGGAGTTCAGGGTAGGTGAGTATAACTACTTTTTTCTTTTTCAATTTATTTTTTCTTTTCTTTTTTTAGTTTAGCAACATGTTTCATACCCTGACCCCTTTCTACAACTTTACAGGCACACCACAGTGTATAAGAATAGAAAAATCACAAACAGTACAACTTGCAAATTTTGTACATTCTCTAAAATCAATTAAACATTTTTTTTGTCCCTCCAAGCGCGGTCGCCATTGGCATACCAGTGGCTGAAGAAGTTGGATACAGCCTATGGCCTATGGCGGTATCCATGTTTTCCAGGACTGCCAAAGGCTGCATCCTACTTCTACAGACCCCAGTATTCAAACGCTGAATGATTGGACCGACCATGCTGGAGTAGTGTTCATCTCTAACTATTACTTATTGTTATCCATTTAGAAACAATTGGGAATCATCGGTCAGATCAGTTTAAACCAAATGTAATAGACTTTTCAGAAAAAATCTAATTCTAGAACAATGGTAGTCAGCACTCCTATATGATGTACAAAAGCTTTATCTTCTAGAATATGGTTCCCTTGAAGGGGTACTCCAAGCTGGGGGGCTTTTTTGTCTATGGCCGGGGAGGAGATGGATGAGGGCAATGACGTCCCCTTACCTCCCCGATTCCAGCGCCATGTCCCGGATAGCACCGCTGCGGTCCGAGCTGCCTGGCTGCTTCCTGGTCTCTCCAGGGGCTTGAGACGTGACATTTCCAGTCTGCTCAGCCACTCAGTGGCAGAGGCGGGATCCTGTGTCAGTGACCAGGAAGCGGCCGGGCAGCACAGACCGGAGCGATCCGGGACATGACGCTGTAAACGGGGAGGTAAGAGGACGTTATTGCCCTCATCCACCTCCTCCCCAGTCATAGACAAAAAAGCCCCCCAGCCCCTTTAGGGGGCACGTGAGATAGATACCCTTGAATATGGGGGGTTACCAAAGGACTGAAGAGACGACAACAGATTTTCCGGCTCAATAAAAGAAAACTGTTCAATCATTATTGGAACATAGAAAAGCCGACGCGTTTCGAGTCTACTGACCCTTACTCATGGCTGTAGTGGGATAAACTTGATACATAGCATAGTGAACATGCAGAATCAGCACATGCGTCGTTTGCCACAGCGGGAGTCCAGATCCCTATAACCTATAAAACAGTTGCATGTTTGCTATGTATTAAGTGTATCCTACTACAGCCATGATTAAGGGTCAGTAGACTTGAAACATGTCAGTTTTTCTAATAAAGATTGAAGTTTCCTTTCGTTGTTTCGTTATTGTTTCTATTGTTTTTTCATTCCTTTCTACCTGTAAGGGTACAAACCCACTTGCCGGATCTGCAGCGAGTCTCCTTGCTGCGTTTTTGCAGCGAGACTTGCTGCAGATCCCAGCCCTATACTTTCATTAGCAGAGAAACTCGCAGCAGGGATGTACATCCCCGCTGCGATTTTGTCTGCAGCCCTCCCCATTAGCCCCCCCGGCCGCCGGACATTGTACATTACCGGGTCCCCGTTCCGGGTGCGGGGGGCGATCATGCGGCCGGGGGCTGCGGGGGGCGATCGTGCGGCCGGGGGCTGCGGGGGGCGATCATGCGGCCGGGGGCTGGGGGCGATCGGGGCTGCAGGGGGGGCGGGCAGGATATACATTACCAGGTCCCCGCTCCTGCTTGCTTCGGCGGCTCCCGGCACGTTCCGCCCGGCCAATCAGTGCGCTGCCCCGCCGTAAAGACACCGGGAGCCCCGAAGCAAGCAGGAACGGGGACCCGGTAATGTATAAGGTCCGGCGGCTAGGGGGTTAATGGGGCGGGCTGCAGACAAAATCGCAGCAGGGATGTACATCCCTGCTGCGAGTTTCTCTGCTAATGAAAGTATAGGGCCAGGATCTGCAGCGAGTCTCGCTGCAAAAACGCAGCAAGGAGACTCGCTGCACATTCGGCAAGTGGGTTTGAACCCTAAAAGTGAATTCAATCAGAAGTTGATTGCTTACTCGGCAGGATCCATCTCTGTATTTATTAGTATATAAAAGCTGCCTTTTGCGCTCCCCTTTTTGCCATCGGAGCTTGAATTTGCACATGTGAAATTTCAGTGGACCTGTATCTAGGATATAAATAGTTTCCAGAATGTATTTTTGGTTGTCAATGTGACAGCTGATCAATAGAGATCTCCCCAAATGTTCTCCTCTTCTATCCTAGCCGGTTATGGTCGGTCCGCTATAACATTCAAAATTGGTGTTGGGGTCCTCAGATGTATTACCAGTAGTGTATTGGCCTATTGGTTTGGTCAATATGTTTTAAAATGAAGACACATAAATTAATCAAGTGATAATATATTCAACACATCATATTATAAAAGCATATGGTACATGTATAGATTGTTAAAAAACATATAATATGTAGAATCGCGATGTATATGAAGGAAGAAAAAATTAAAATTAAAAATCTAGAAAAAAATGAGAAAAGATGAACAAAAATAAAAATAAAAATAAAAATAAAAATGAAAATGAAGTTCTCTATGTATAATAAAATCTTAGTTTATATGGTATGTTGTAGTTAATTTCATCCAAATGATCCTTCTTAATAGTAACGATCCTTAATTGATTGAAATAATTGGTATATATAGTAACGATCCTTAATTGATTGAAATAATTGGTATATTGGTATATTTCAATCAATTAAGGATCGTTACTATTAAGAAGGATCATTTGGATGAAATTAACTACAACATACCATATAAACTAAGATTTTATTATACATAGAGAACTTCATTTTCATTTTTATTTTTATTTTTTATTTTTATTTTTATTTTTGTTCATCTTTTCTCATTTTTTTCTAGATTTTTAATTTTAATTTTTTCTTCCTTCATATACATCGCGATTCTACATATTATATGTTTTTTAACAATCTATACATGTACCATATGCTTTTATAATATGATGTGTTGAATATATTATCACTTGATTAATTTATGTGTCTTCATTTTAAAACATATTGACCAAACCAATAGGCCAATACACTACTGGTAATACATCTGAGGACCCCAACACCAATTTTGATCTCTTTGTACACTTTTTCTTCCCCTCTGGTATAAGGGTAAGGGGTTAACCTCGGTGTAAACCAATTGCAGTTGATCTCGTACTAATACCTCTTTTTTGCCTATTCCATTTCCGCTATAACATTCCATCACTGCCCCCGCCTTCTTGTTATTACTGTTCATGAAGTATATAGGAGGAAATGATTTGTGAAATAATCTCAGGTTATCTTAGCGCAGCAGATGGGATTCCTGAAGGATAAGCACATCACACTTAGCTCTGATTGCCTCTCTCTAGGCCAAATGCCTTCACTACCCAGAGATCAACCTATTAACATTAATGGGAACAATTTTCAACTTCATATCCTATTAAACTCAGCAACAGTAAAAGGGAACTCTCCAAAGAAATAAAGGGAAGAAAAAACAACGGAGAACATGGAGCCTTGTGTTTCTGCTGCAAATGTGGGCGCTAGTACTGCAAACTGTGGAAAGAAAAACAAATACCTTGGGTTACAAGTAACTTGGTCTAACAGCGGTTTGCAAGACAAGCTAAAAATTATTTTAAAAAAACAAACAAACAAGAGTTAAAGGAGAAGTCCAGCAAAAAATTTTATGAAAGTATTGTATTGCCCACCTAAAGTTATACAAATCCCCAATATACACTTATTACAGGAAATGCTTATAAAGTGATTTTTTTTCCCTGCACTTACTACTGTATCAAGGCTTCACTTCCTGGATAACATGGTGATGTCACTTCCTGGATAAAATGGCGATGTCACTTCCTGGATAACATGGTGATGTCACTTCCTGGATAAAATGGTGATGTCACTTCCTGGATAACATGGTGATTTCACTTCCTGGATAAAATGGTGATGTCACGACCCAACTCCCAGAGCTGTGTGGGCTGTGGCTGCTGGAGAGGATGATGGTAGGGGGACACTGAGAGACACAGGGCACTGGAGGGACACTGAGCATCCCCCTGCCATCATCCTCTCCAGCAGCCACAGCCCGCACAGCTCAGGGAGTTGGGTCGTGACATCACCATGTTATCCAGGAAGTGACATCACCATGTTATCCAGGAAGTGAAGCCTTGATGCAGTAGTAAGTGTAGGGAAAAAAGCACTTTGCACTTTATAAGCATTTCCTGTAATAAGTGTATATTGATGATTTGTATAATTTTTGGAGGGCAATACAATACTTTAAAAAACATTTTTAGTGGACTTCTCCTTTTAATAATCCGAGCCCCATTTATCCCCATCCTAATACTGTACTGGATAAAAAGCCCCCTCATTTTAACCTACTGCTACATGATCAACTCTGCCGGTTATTGGATGCCTTCCTGCTCTACTACGACGTCAGGGACCTTGTAGAACTGCAGAGATCCTCCTGTGGAAGCGAGCAGCTTGGCCTTATCGCTTCTCCCTGCTGCAGGAGGACTGAGTGTGAGTGAGGCTGCTGTGCCCTCCTGGTCTGGTGCTCAGGCAGTCAAAATCCTGCATGCACAGACATAACCCAAGCAGTGAGTGCTTCAACTCTCCAGGGTTTCATCCAGATACCTCCCGCTACCATCTTGCCTACACATGGCACTGGATGGTGTGAGATTGCTGCTTCCCTCTGGCACCTAAATGAACCCTTCTCCCATAGTTACTCCAGGCAGCCAGCACTAGTACCAGCACCAGCAGGTTTGCAGCCACCTGGGGAGTTTTGTGTGGATGAAAAGGTACCTAATTAACCCCTTCTTTGCTGATACAGAACATCTTACCTACCTTATTTTTGGGTTGTGGAAAGAATCATATGTGCTAGAATTATTTGTTATGGAAAAATTACAAGCATGTTCCCGGAATGAATTATGGGGGAAATTTATCAAACATGGTGTAAAGTGAAACTGGCTCAGTTGCCCCTAGCAACCAATCAGATTCCACCTTTCATTCCTCACAGACTCTTTGGAAAATGAAAGGTGGAATCTGATTGGTTGCTAGGGGCAACTGAGCCGGTTTCACTTTACACCATGTTTGATAAATCTCCCACTATGATCATAATACAAAGTTTCACTGTATATGGTACTGGGACACCTACACATTACATTTATAGGAGTCATTCCTTTTCTAAATCCATAGAGTGTTCAGCCTTGGGGGTCATTCTCTACATTTTCTACAAAAATGTCTATGGGAATTTTTGTCCATCCAGAAGAAGTCAAAGCATGATGTTGGATGAAAGGACCTGGCTGGCCAATCTCAATCATAGTTCATAACAAAGGTGTTGGATAAGTTTGAGGACCTTCCTGAATGTACTGGGGCACAGTCACGGTACAGCAAAGAGCAGAACCGATACTGTCCCAAACAAAATCCGAAATACTGTCCGAAATGCCTTGGTGTGCTGAAGCATTAAAGGGCTTATCCAGCGAAAATCTTTTTCTTTCAAATCAGCTGGTTTCAGTAAATTATATAGATTTGTAATTTACTTCTATTTAAAATCTCAAGTCTTCCCATACTTATCAGCTGCTGTATGTCCTGCAGGAAATGTTTCTTTTCAGTCTGAAACAGTGCTCTCTGCTGCCACCTCTGTCCGAGACAGGAACTCTCGGACAGAGGTGGCAGCAGAGAGCACTGTGTCAGAGTGAAAAGAATACACCACTACCTGCAGGACATACAGCAGCTGATAAGACTTAAGATTTTTAAATTGAAGTAAATTACAAATCTATATAACATTCTGAAACCAGCTGATTTGAAAGAAAAAGTTTTTTCCTGGATAACCCCTTTAAAGGAGACTCCAGCAACTGTTTTTTTTTGTTTGTTTGTTTGTTTGTTTTGTTTTTTTCAAATCAGCCGGTGTCAAAAAGTTATATAGATTTGTAAATTACTACTATTTAAAACTCTCCAGTCTTCCAGTATTTATTATCTGCTGTATGTCCTGCAGGAAGTGGTATATTCTTTCTAGTCTGAAACAGAGCTCTCTACTGCCCCCTCTGTCCAAAGCAGGAAAAGTTTTCTATGGGGATTTGCTACTGCTTTCGACACTTTTGTCCATATAGTATATCTAACAATACTAGGGGAGCAAAAGAAAAAACAGTGTCTTGAAAAAATATAATACAGTGTTGCCTGGGATTACGAGCATAATTCGTTCCGGGGCCGTGCTTGTAACCCAAATCCACTCTTAAACCAAAGCAAATTTTCCCATAAGAAATCATAGAAATGCAGACAATTGGTTCCACATCCCAAGAATAATGATTTATTATTCTGAACAACATGTAGAACAGATGAAACAAACATTTAGAAACAGCAGAATATGTGATATTATAAGTTACTGTACAGTAATGGAGAGGATGGGAAACACAAGGGCTGACGGAGACTGCAGGGAACATGAAGGAATGAGCAGGACAGATGTGGGCACATACATGCAGAACTCTCTGTCCGGGGAGAGAGGGGTTACAGCTATGGAGAGATTACCTCCACAGTCCTGTCCCCTGATGTAAGCCCCAGCCTGAAGTGGATCTGCTATGATTTGGAAGGTGAGGGAGACTTGCTGGGTCAGAGTACAGTGCTGTAGACCCCGCTATGCAGAACATGCCCCTCCTCCACTCGCGTTCCCACCCAGTCCTGGGAGCTCTTAAACCAAAGCAATGCTCTTAAACCAAGTCAAAATTTTGAAAAACTGTGAGCTCTTAAACCAAAACGCTCTTAAACCAAGTTACTCTTAAACCAAGGTACCACTGTATTTAAAATCCCCAATAATCATATGAATCAATGGTTGTCCAGTAGGTGATCAGTTGTTCGGTACAGTCTATGTTGATCTATTAGATAATCACTCCCAGGGCTACAGACAGACAGGCAGCTCTCACTAGATCTGATCTCATACACATAGTAGTGGGTGGAAGTTGCAGGATTGTCCCTTTCCTCCTCATTTAGAAGTGATGCCGAGCAGTTTACTAATACTTTCTGCCAGTCTGATGCTATTTTCTTGGTCTTTATTGTTAAGTTAATGTGTCTGCCATCTGGCCTGCAGTTAATAGGCCCCAGGACAGTGATCTCTAGCTGCAGTGACGTCCATACAAGAGAAAATAATCCCGACTTTCCCAATTAACAGTTTTATGGGAGTCCCCAGTTGTGAGACATTTACATACTTGTCAGTTACCGGAATTTTCTATGACAAAGAAAAACTGGGAGACTATGGCGCTATATTTTGTACAGTTCACATAAGCTCGGCTATATTTTGCCCTACATGGATCTGTGCTAGATATATGGGTGCATTAGCAGCCCTCTTAGGGCCCTATTCCACCGGACGATTATCGTTCGCATAATCGTTAACGATTAACAATCCTAAACGACCGCTATTGCGAAAGACCTGAAAACGTTCACTCATTTCCGTGGAACAATAATCGTATTTGCGATAGTTTTTTCTTCGCTAACTCTTCGCTATTGCGTTCGTATCTACTGCGAACGACCGAACGACGTCTTATTCAATGTGAACGATTTGCGAACGTTTTGCGAACGAGCAACGATAAAAACAGGTCCAGGTCTTATAAAGCGATCAACGATTTCTCGTTCGGTCGTTAATCGTTAACTGCATTTCAACCGAACGATTATCGTTTAGATTTGAACGATTTAACGATAATCTGAACGATAATCGTCCGGCGGAATAGGGCCCTTATTCTTTGGGCTCGGACAATTTGCAGATCCCTCTCTTATACTGTCCGCCTGAGTTTCCAGCAGCTAGTAATCTTTTCTGGTTTCACGGACTCCGCATATAGGCACGATATTACGTCTTGATCCAAAAGAGTACCTGTCATAATAAAAAGAAAACCTCTGACATGTCACAGGTACATGTCAAAAGTTTTGATCAGGCAGGGTCTCTGGAGAATGAGCATGCTGTCAATCATCTCCTTCCAGGCAGCCTCATACACTTCTAATGGAGATGACTGCGAGGCAGGGATGGAAATGCGTGCTTTCCCTAGCTCACTCTCCTCATCTGATGGAAACTTTTGACATGTCCCTATGACAGTGCCCATTTAAAGGGGTAGTTCACCAACAAATTAATTAATTTAATTAATTTACTTTTCAAACAAGTCTTCCAGTACTTATAAGCTGTTGTATGTCCTGCAGGAAGTGGTTTATTCTTTCCAGTCTGACGCAGTGCTCTCTGCTGCCACCTCTGTCCGTGTCAGGAACTGTTCAGAGTAGTAAAGGATTTCTATGGGCATTTGATCCTGCTCTGCAAAGTTCCTCCCATGGACAGAGAGTACTGTGTCAACTGAAGAGAATACACCACTTCCTGCAGGATATACAGCAGCTGATAAGTACGGGGGGGGGGGGAGCATGACTGAAATCTTAAATATGTTAAAGGCCTAAATAAGGTTCAGGAGGGAAGTGTTTTAATAAGAAACTGATCACAAGAGGTAACAGTGAGAGGTTAGTTTGGGAGAAAGATCAGAAACAACACAAGAAAATATTACTTTGCTAAAAGAGTAGTAGATGCTTGGAACAAACTTCCAGCAGATGTGATAGGTATATCTACAGTAAGAGAATGTAAACCTGCCTAAATGACAATCTTTTATGTATCAGATGATGTTTAAAAACTAACACTGAAAATGAAAATAAAAATTAGCTGGGCAGCCACCGAGTAAACATTGCTGGTTCACACATCACCCATATCTGATCCAACCTGTTTCTCAGATCAGGTTTGGAAATCTGCCATAATCCACAACCATGATTTACAATTATTCCATTATTAATCCAGGTGTATACATGCTACCAGGGGGCTCAGCCCCACAAATGTGGACTGGACAGAACATTTCCACAACAACCCCTCCCCCCACCCCCATAAAATACACCTTGTATAAAGTAAAATTGGATCTGACAGCGCTTTCACATTAAAAGGGTACTTCAGAGGGGGAAAAACAGCTTTTACTTCTGTAATCTCCAGTCTTTCAGTACTTATCAGCTGCTGTATGTCCTGCAGGAAGTGGTGTATTTTTTCCAGTCTGACACAGTGCTCTCTGCTGCCACTTCTGTCTATGTTAGGAAGTGTCCAGAGCAAATCCCTATAGAAATCCTCTACTACTCTGGACAGTTCCTGACATGGACAGAGGAGGCAGCAGAGAGCACTGTGTCAGAATGGAAAAAATACACCACTTCCTGCAGGACATACAGCATCTGATAAGTATTGGAAGGCTGGAAAATTTATATACAAATCTATATAACTTTCTGACACAAGCTGGAGTACCCCTTTAAAGGAAACCTAACAGCAGGTTAGATTAAAGTAAAAAGATTTAAAGAAAAGGGCCCTGAGGATGAACGTAGACAATGACCTTCATTCTCAGCCTTCTGAACCCTATAGGAACATTACAGCAAGTTAGAGGCTTCTCATCTGCTGTTTGTTTTCCTTTAAGCTACTTCTCTACTTTGTTACATCATAAATCCTTATGGTGGTAAATACTTCCAATCAAATTATTTTAGGAGTAATACCTTTATTGGCCAACATTTTTTTTTTTTTTTTTAGAATTGTCAGAATTTTTCTGGTTTACCCAGTACCATACTATATATATATATATATATATATATATATATATATATATATATATATTATTTTTTTTACAAATAAAATAATGTAAACAGAGAATATATGGGTGACATTTTATGGGGCAGAGAATACAGGCTATGAAGGGGTTTTTGTTTGTTTTTGAGGTGTTTTTTAGCCTTGGTAACTTGGCTGCTGTACTTGCTGGCAGACGAGTGTCCTGTTGCATTGTAAATATTCAGGTCCATATACCTAAATATGGAGTTAACTAGGGATGAGTGAGCGACAAGCCTGGTTGGCTGTAAACATTGTTTGGATTTGCAGACATTGCCATAGACAATAGTATGGATTTTCTCCTAGAGCACCTCGCTTAAAATAGCATGAAGTAGGATAGCCCGCTCTATGTCCCCATAGTGTCACTATAAGCAGCACCTCTGTGTATCAGGCCAAAGAGCTTTTCTTTACGGCTTTAATAAAATATATTTAAACAGTAAACCTCTCCTGCTCTGCAGACTAGAAAGAATACCACTTCCTGCAGGACATATAGCAGCTGATAAGTATTGGAAGACTTGAGATTTTTTTTATAGAAGTAAATTACAGATATCTGGCACTTTCTGGCACCAGTTGATTTGAAAGAAAAATATTTTTGGTGAACTAGGCATTTAACTCTGTTTGGCCGGATGCTTCTAATCCTATAAACAATCCAGGTTACAGCTGTGTTCACACACTGTGTTTTATAGTCAATTTTTTGCCAAAATGCATTAAACATTCAATGTGTGAACACAGCCTACTTCAGATTAAGATTAAAGGGGTATTCCAACTTAAAGGGGTTGTCCAGGGAAAAAAAATATCTTTCAAATCAACTGGTGTCAGAAACTTATATAAATTTGTAATTTACTTCTATTTAAAAATGTCAAGTCTTCCCATACTTATAAGCTGCTGTATGTCCTGCAAGAAGTGTTGTTTTATTTACATTTAGAAACAGTGCTTTCTGCTGACATCTCTGGCCGAGTCAGGAACTGTCCTGAGCAGGAGAGGTTTTCTATGGGAATCTGCTGCTACTCTGGACAGTTCCTGACTCGGCCAGAAATGTCAGCAGAGAGCACTGTTTCTAAATGTAAATAAAACAACACTTCCTGCGGGACATACAACAGCTTATAAGTATGGGAAGACTTGAGATTTTTAAATAGAAGTAAATTACAAATCTATGTAACTTTCTGAATCTGACACCAGTTGATTTGAAAGAGAAAATTTTTTGTTGGACAACCCCTTTAAAATGAACTTGTCCCCTATCCACAGGACATAAATGTAAGTAGCACATGGAATTGTTAGAGAAAAATGGACTACGGACTATTAGTATGGACTATAAAATATACAGGCTTGGGTGCAGGAGGATCAGCTGTAGATTGTTTATATAGGTGCTTGGTTGTGTGGTCTGTTCTGTAGTAGCTCAGTAATTCAGCTTTTGGCTACAGTCCCAGCAGCTCAGTTATGAACCTCTCAGACTCTATAGGAAATAATCCATCTCCTAACTACAGTGGTTGTCACTTGTAGTATTTCCCATAGAAAATCCCCAGGCTTCAGCCGTGGATAGAAGGAGACCTCCGGAGCAGCACAGTAAAAGCTCCATCCACATCTATGTTTTTTGTCTATGTTTTTGGACACCAACAAAAAAGGGATCAGATTTGAAAGAGGCCTATACACAAGGCCGTTTCCAGGCTTTATGCCGCCTGAGGCAAACCAACGTCTGCCCGAGGCGTACGCCAGGGAGAAGGTGCAGATTTGCCCCTTCTCCCTGGCGTACGCCTGCCATATGCCCCGCTCACCCGATGGGCGGGATGGGGGAGCTTGACAAGGGGGGGAGGATCCAAATCTACACTTGCTGGAAGCAGATGTAGATTTAGTACGCCGGGCGTGCGCCTCTTAGTGAATCCTGGGAAAAGGGGGCAGGGCCTAATATAACACTGGAGTACTTGTATGCCAGTCTTCATAAATCCCCCGCCTCTGTGTAATAGGGTTATGAAGGGGGAGATTTATCAAACATGGTGTAAAGTGAGTCTGGCTCAGTTGCCCCTAACAACCAATCAGGGTTATGAAGGGGGAAATTTTTTACAGACTATTTGAAAATGAAAGGTGGAATTTGATTGGTTGTCTGGGGCAACTGGGACAGTTTCACTTTACACCATGGAGGGGATTTATCGAACATAGGGGGAGATTTATCAAACATGGTGTAAAGTTAAACTGGCTCAGTTGCCCCTAGCAACCAATTAGATTCCACCTTTCATTCCTCACAAACTGTTTGGAAAATGAAAGGTGGGATCTGATTGGTTGCTAGGGGCAACTGAGCCAGTTTCACTTTACACCATGTTTGATAAATCTCCCCTATGGTGTAAAGTGAAACTGTCTCAGTTGCCCCTAGCAACCAATCAGATACGACCTTTCATTTTCCAAAGAGTCTGTGAGGATTGAAAAGTGGAATCTAATTGGTTGCTAGGGGCAACTGAGCTAGTTTCACTTTACACCATGTTTGAAAAATCCCCCCTTCATAACCCTATTACACATACTGTCTACTACTCTGACCCTGGCCAGACTAAAGTATATGTAAATCCTCTTATAGACATTAGGTGTGCATGTTTATAGCCATTAGCAAAATAAGTGGCTAGCAGAAACCTCTAGCAGGAGGGCAAAGGATCAACTAGGTTATTATTACTATACATGATAAAAATATAGATATACCGTATGTGGTAGAGCATAGAGTAGCAACCATCCCATAAGCCCTCCATGCTTATGGTGGTAAGGCTGGGTTCACAATGCATTTTTGCAATCCGTTCAACATACCTGTTTTTAATTGGTTAGTTTTAACGGA
The DNA here is from genome assembly GCF_027789765.1 of Dendropsophus ebraccatus. Lineage (NCBI taxonomy): Eukaryota > Metazoa > Chordata > Amphibia > Anura > Hylidae > Dendropsophus > Dendropsophus ebraccatus. The sequence continues at coordinate 40,297,311 of NC_091455.1, read as the reverse complement.
CAGAAAAACATAGTCGTCCACACTACTTTTTTGTGTGTTAAAAAACGCATTCGTTTCAATACCATTTTTTTTTTTTTTATAATGAAAGTCAATCAAAAAATGAATTCAAACAGATCCAAACGTTTTTGCATCCGTTTTTTCCATAAAACATATATATTAAACACATTGCAAAAACGCAGTGTGTGGTATTTAACAGGGACTATACAAGCGGACCTACAGTACATGTAACATTAACATAAGAGAGAATCTGGTCTCGGCCTCTAAATGTAATGTCCTGCATTGTACTGTACTCTACAACGTGTGGGTGAAAGGTGGCACACGTAATAAAACGGCCATTAAATGCTTATTTAATTCTGATTTTATATGCAGGTTTTATGTAGGTCAACTGCTGCGGGCTATTATTCCCTGTAATGTAGGACTTGGCAGTCATCATTTAACAACACTGAAAGCCATGTGCAGAAGGAGAACCTGTCATATTTCACACCGGTAATGAAATGTTCATGAGCTGCACAAGTGGCTGGACTATTTTTTTTTTTCTGTCCCCATTAGGACTATGTAAAATCATCAAATGTCATCTTTGAGTTTGTATAAGGTAAAAGGGGGTAATAAAGTAGCTAAAGCTGCTGACTATACATATCACATAAAGTTTGCCAAACTAGCCAAACTGAACCCAAGAACAAGAGGACAAAGTGAGAGATTAGTTGGGGGAAAGATCAGTAGCAACGTGAGAAAATATTACTTTACTGAAAGAGTAGTAGATGATTGGAACAAACTTCCAGCAGATGTGGTTGGTAAATCTACAATAACAGAATGTAAATCTGCCTGGGATAAACATACATCTATCCTAAGATAATAAGAAGGGAAATACTAAAAGACTAGGTGGACCAGGATGGCTTTTTCTGCTGACAATCTTCTATGTTTCTATAAACATTTCCAGGCTCAATAAGTTAGAGAGCTGCATATGCCTAAAGTGTAAGTTTCATTTTAAAGGAATGTTCAAAAGTTCCCTGGTTGTGTTACATTAAAAGAGAAGTCCAGCGAAAATGTTTATTAAAGTATAGTATATAGTTATACAAATTACTTATATACACTTATTACGGGAAATGCTTATAAAGTGCTTTTTTCCCGGCACTTACTACTGCATCAAGGCTTCACTTCCTGGATAACATAGTGATGTCACTTCCTGGATAACATGGTGATGTCACTTCCTGGATAAAATAGTGATTTCACAACCTGACTCCCAGAGCTGTGCGGGCTGTGGCTGCTGGAGAGGATGATGGTAGAGGGGTGCTCAGTGTTCCTCCAGTGCCCTGTGTTCCCCTGCCATCATCCTCTCCAGCAGCCACAGCCCGCACAGCTCTGAGAATTGGGTTGTGACATCACCATTTTATGCAGGAAGTGAGACCTTGATGCAGTAGTAAGTGCAGGGGAAAAAGAGCACTTTGTTATGCATTTCCCACAATAAGTCTATATTGATGATTTGCATAACTTGGAGGGCAACACAATACCTTAAAAGAAATTTTCGCCGGACTTCTCCTTTAAACCTTTAGAGCAGTGACAGGATGATTTTGGGGCTTTCATTCTTTTCATTTCAGGGTGTAGGAACAGAGCTGGACTGTCTGTGGCAGTGCTCACACCTGGACTTTCTTTCCGTTACTTCTTTGGCCAGTCAGGGAACAACACCTACTGGTCTCTCTATCATGTCATTCAAGTACAGGCCGGACTGAGGCGCAGGCTTAGGGGAGACCTGCATGACTGGGCTGGGGTGGGCAGTGGGGAATAGGGGTCAGGGGATTGGGGGGTTAGGGGGTATGGCAGGTAGGTGATTGGGTAGTAGGTAGGTTGCTAAGGGAGGGGGGATGCAGTATTTAGGTTAGCAGGGGGGCAGGGGCCAGCCAGTTTTACTGTCAGCGTGAGAGGAGTATTTTTGCAAGTCGAGATAAGGATGGCCTGGACTTTTTACAAGAAAAATACATGAACGCCATACAACCCCTTTAAGGTGACATGAGAGGGTAAATGTCTTGTATCTGAACAATAGGATACCATCATTTCCTTTTAGATAAATTCTCAATAAAACACGGAATAAACATGTGTCTGCAGCCATTCTAGCTCTTAGCCATTTTGACAGATGATATTGCTTTGATTCTAAACTTGGCAGCAGATAGGGATCAACTATGCCTGCCCTGCAGGATACGTTGTTCACGTCTATCAAGTTAAAGTCAAGTCTATCAAGTTCAGCCCATTATATTTTCCCTCTGCGTTGACTCCTCTTGCTGTTATTACCTACAAAGCTTGTTGATCAAGATGTCGGCCGTGCAGCAGCAGAATGTAGAAGAGTTTATTCAACTTTCATTCACTACATGTAAAGGCGAGCAGGAGCCGCGGCCTCTTGTGCTTACGTAAAGGAGTTTATGTAAAAATGTAAAGTATAGGTTTGTGCAATGAATGGTTTACAGCGCTACTGACAATGTGGTGTGTGTTGTATAACATGGCTAAAAAAAAAAAATCAAATGTCCTTTTTTGGCCGTCGCTCAGCCACGTTTTTGAATGGACGTCATTTTGGAGCCAAAAACTATTCGGTCGGCTATTTCATGAAAATCATGACCGTCATTTGCAGAAAACAATCACATTTTGGCACTAAAATGACGTCCGTTCAGAAAAACGGCTGTGAAGCGGCCGAAGAAAGACGTTGTGCGAATGTAGCCTAAAGCAGACAATTTTTCCCACTTAATATAGATTTTAATTTAGTTTGTACGACTGTAGAAAACATGGTTGCTTTCTTCTACAAACAGCACCAAATCTGTCCTTGGAGAAGGTATATGTTATAAATAGCTGACCACTGGTGGGGTCCAAGATTGGGACCACCCATTACTCAGGATGGGAGCACAATCCTCCCCCGAAATGCATGGAGCCCTCATGGTGCTTGATTGGCCACCGCGGCCTGCGCTCTATTCATTCTCTATGGGACTGTCGAATGTTTTCTAGCACTGGCTTGTCGGCTCTCCTGACACATCTATTTTGGTAAATACATGTACTTCCCATGAAATAACCATTCTGGAACATCTTTTCTTAGATTTCTGTATTGTCATTTCCTCTGTATTTCCCCCTACAAGATTATGGATAAATCTACTACTTGTGGGTGTGTCTACACACTCCATCCAATCATTGTGGACAGTGTCATACTATGTAGGGTCACACCCCTTTGACAAGGAGAATAGTAAAACCCAATTGTGAATTTCTTAAAGAATTTTCAGAAGACAAGACAAGACGTTCCAAAATTGTTACTTTTTGGGGACTAAGAGAGGTGATATTTATAGAACTTTTTAGAACCACTGTATATTTAACTCCACTTAATCCTCATCCACATTTCTGCTCTAGGCCATTGACATCACAATGGTATTTCTAATTCATTTGTGATTGTTTGTGTGAAAACATACAATATCATATGAAGGACAGCTCATCAAGGCGTTCCCAGATATCACATAGAATCAGCAGGTTAGACGGGACTGACACTCCTGCCACCTCTTTCCAGTACCTGAGCTGTGTACCTGTGGTATGGATGTACAGTTGTTTTATGTATAGCAGGAATGTTCATGTAATTGCAATTGCAATGTATTCCAAGGATGGGGGGAGGAAAAAACATATGGCAGTATGACAGCTCCAGGTTGTGCAGAGCAGTGATAGGTCACCCCTACACTCCAATGGGGCCATAATGTATGTCTCTGATTTAATACATGGCGTGCTCTGCCAGATGCTATGTTGTAGAGCAGGGGCGGATTAACTTTACCATAGGCTGTTCACCAGGCCTATAGCAGCACTAGCGTGGTGTTTATGGTACAGGATAGATAATGTCATGATCTGTTCAAAATTGTGGTAAAAAATGAGCCATTTTTAGCAAATCATGGCAGAACTGTAGCCAGGAGACAACACACCACTGAAAGTATAAGTCTTTTTAGGTGACCATGGCCCCCCCAGGAGCTCAGAGCCCCGGGCTACCACCCAAAACGGACCTGTTTTAATCTGTTACATTGTAGAGTTATCCTCTTATAGACACATTGTTTCTAGAGTACCATCAACATATATTATAGCCAGTGTCGGACTGTGGTATCTGGGGCCCACCAGAGGAAATGATCCTGGGGGCCCACCAATGAAGAACCATTGAGAAACAAAATGTCAGTAAGGGTTTGTGCAGGTTTTATAGCTGGGGGCCTATCGGAGGATCCTCTGGTGGGCCAGTCCGACACTGATTATAGCCACCATATAGACATACACATATAATGCAGCATAAAGGAACATGGCAGCATATGGCGTTCTGTGGCTCTCACCTGATTCCCCAACCTGCTTTCTCTGATCCTGACACCTTCCGTGGACTGGAAGTATAAAAAAAAAGTGACAACATTGTCTCCGATAGATTTTATTAAGTGCCCCCAATATGCTTTATGTACCCCCATGATTAGCTGAGGGGGAGGCGGCATTGCAACCTCAAATTGGGATGTTCTTACCAGGCAACCTATATATATATTTTTTTCCATGGGGAGAGGAGGGGTCCAGCATTGAACATCCACCATCCTAAACATTTTCCTGTTAGTGGAGAGGTTGGGTATAAGATGCATGGGGACCTTTGGACAGAGAGAGAGCTACCCAATGTAATAGCTGATCTATTATGTACAAGCCAATCAGCACTCATTTTTAAAAAGTAAATTTTTCGTGCAACTTGACATTCTACCCTAATTCTACTGCAATACCAGACCCAGCCCATAGATAGTGCTGTTATAGTATGGAAAAAGTTTGCCAATTCTTTGAGCAGAGGGCGACGGAAGCGGAGGCGCGTGAGCCCTCCAATAGAGACACTGTGTGACACTGAGGCAGGCGGGATTCCCCAGCAGAGAGCTCCACCGCTATTGCTCCGTGTGAACTGGCCCTTAAAGAGGAAGTCCCACGAAAATGAAAACTGGCAGGCAGAGGGGGTGAGAGAAAATAATAAAAAAGTAAACTCACTCCTCCTGTCATCTTCTGCTGCAACGTTGAGGTCTGCTGAACGATTGCCCGTTCAGCCAGTCAATGACCCCAGTTGCTGATTGGCTGAGCACGCAATCACTTAGGCCCCATTCACACGTCCGTGTCAGTTTTTACTGTCAGGAAATCCTGATCAGGAGACCTCAAAAGTCATCAGGAAAGTATCAGGATTTCCTGACAGTAATCCAGTTTTTACCATCAGGAAACCATCAGGAAAAACCTTCAGGATTTCCTGATGAGTAAAAAGTGTTTCCACATCGAGTGTACCTGGATGGCCACAGGCTGCAGAAATACAACTCCCATCATGGCCTGCCAACAGGGGCATGATGAGAGTTGTACTTCTGCAACCTGGATGGCCACAGGCTGCAGAAGTACAACTCCCATCATGGCCTGTTAGAAGGACATGGTGGGAGTTTTAGTATTGGGGGGGGAGGGGGATGTGTATCTCACCTGTCGGCGGAAGAACAGCGGCGGCAGCTGGTGGGAGTCGCAAGCGGGTGCAACCTGCTGCGGTCTCAGGGGGGCGGGGCCAACAGAGGTCGGGAGTGGCGGCGGGGTGATGCGATGCGGCGGGGTCATCGGGGGGCGGCGGCGGGGTGATGCAATGTGGCGCGGCGGGGTCATCGGGCGGCGGCGGGGTGATGCGATGCGGCGTGGCGGGGTCATCAGGCGGCGGCGGGGTCATCAGGCGGCGGCGGGGTGATGCGATGCGGCGTGGTCATCAGGCGGCGGCAGCGGGGTGATGCGATGCGGCGCGGCGGGCAGCTGATGTCCTGTCCGATCCCTTGGGGTGGTGGCGGCGCGGCCTTCGGGCAGCGGGGGTGCCGGCGGGCTGTCAATCATCCGGAATCATGGGCACTTTCCTGATGTACATCAGGAAAGTGCCCGTGATTCCGGCGCTCCCATAGACTTCTATGGGGGCGTCCGGGCCGGAATTCCGGACAAAAATAGGACATGTCCTATTTTTTCCGGATATATTTTCCGGAACAGACACCCTTCTGGAAAAATCCGAAAGGGTGTCCGTGACCAATTAAAGTCTATGGGTCCGGAAATCCGTCCGGATTTCCTGATAGGAAATCCGGATGGTTTTTCCGGACGTGTGAAGGGGGCCTTAGCCAGCACTTTGTTTATTATTTTCCTGCACCTCCTGCCTGTCTACATTTTTTTTCAGTTTTGTAGGACTTTGACCAAATTTGCCCAAGTTTACTACAGTTTCCTTGTACCAGTATCCTGAATTGGATATATATATAGGAATATAAGCATTTTCCATCCATACTTCTTTTATACAGGGGCGGTCTTGGCATTTCTGGGGCCCCAAGCGAAGTTATGTCTGGGGCCCCCGCTCGACACGCGTTCCAAAACAATAGACCGCTGTGTGTTGCCCCCAGTAGTATATACCCCTTGTGCGCTACCGCCAGTAATATATACTTCTTGTGTGCTGCCCCCAATAGTATATACCCCTTGTGTCCTGCCCCCAATAGTATATACTCCTTGTTTGCTTCCCCAGTAGTATATAGACCCCTGTGTGTTCCCCCAGTTATATATAGCCCCCCCATGTGCTCCCCCAGAAGTATATAGACCTCCTGTGTGCTGCCCCAGTTGTATATAGACCCCCTGTGTGCTGCCCCAGTTGTATATACCCCCTGTGTGCTCCCTTACTAGTATATAGGCCCCCTGTGTGCTCCCTCAGGGGTATTTAGCCCTCCTGTGTGCTCCCCCACTTGGATATAGACCTCCTGTGTGCTCCCCCACTTGGATATAGACCCCTGTGTGCTCCTCCAGTAGTATATAAACCCCCTGTGTGGTTCCCCAAGTAGTATATAGACCCCCTGTGTGCCCCACCAGTATTATATAGACCCCTTGTGTGCTTCCCCAGTAGTATACAGACCCCTGTGTGCTCCCCCAGTTATATATAGACCACCTGTGTGCCTCACAAGTAGTATATAGACCCCCTGTATGTTCCCCCAGTAGTATATAGACCCCCTGTGTGCCCCACCAGTAGTATATAGACCCCTGTGTGCTCCCCCAGTAGTATATAGCCCCCCTGTCTGCTCCCCTACTTGGATATAGACCTCCTGTGTGCTCTCCAAGTTGTATATAGACCCCATTCTGCTGCCCCAAGTAGTATATAGACCCCCTGTGTGCTGCCTCCAGTAGTATATAGACCCCTCTGTAAAGGCCCAGTAGTCTATAGCCCCCCTGTGTGCTCCCCCTGTTATATAGCCCCCTGTGTGCTCCCCCCCATTTATATAGACCCCCTGATGTGCGCTCCCCCAGTTAAACAGACCCCTGTGTGCTCCCCCTCCCATATAGTATATAACACAATAAAACAAACACTTATACTCACCTGGGTCGGGCGTCTCCTCTTCTCTTCACTCTTGTGGCCGTAGGAAGTGTTTTCCCTGCGGTCACAAGAGGCAGCACTCCCCTTGTCCTGGCGCCGATGCTCCAGTGATGTCACTGGAGCTCCGGCACCACAAGGACAAAGCTGCCACTTGTGACCGCAGGGAAAACCCTTCCTGCGGCCACAAGAGTGACTGACAGGAAGGGGGCCAATGTCTCCCGCCCTGTCAGTGCTGCTGCATGTAACTGTGAGCGCTCATTACGAGTGCTCATAGTTACAGTTCAGATGGCAGCAGCGAGCGGGGCAGCGGCCCTGTCCAGCGGTCTTGAGCACAAGAGCGGGGCGTGGGGGCCCCCCTGGATGTTGGGGGCCCCAAGCGATCGCTTGGGGTGCTTGGTGCCAAAGATTGCCACTGCTTTTATATGTGTTATAATGGAAAAGGATGGGAAGCAGAACACAAGCAAAGGGGGCAGGATGATCTCCAGAGGCTACTGACACTGTTTAATGGAACTATTTCTTCTTTATATCCTTATCCAGAAGCCGCCCAGGAAGAGGTCACTCATTATTATTAGAGCCATGTTCTTGGCGAGCCGCAGTTTGATCACATAATGCAAATGAATCATTTTGCATTGTAATGTCATGTTAATAGCTAAAGAGCTCCTTCACCCTGATCAGTGAAACTACAATAGGCTGTAGAATTAATTCTTACATATAATAGAAAGGAAGTTGTTTTTCATTGTATGCAGTTAACACCTTAAGGAGAACATGACCCAGTTTAGGCCTTGAGGATGCAGGTTGTTTTTTTTGCATTATCACATTGTGAGAGATTGTTGTTATGTAAGGGCATTATGCAAGACAAGCTTTGTTTTTTTGTATTGTACTATTTTTAAGGACTTAAAGGGGCGTTAGAAAAACATGGCCACTTTCTTCCAGAGACAGCATGACTCTTGAACCAGAGGATGAATTGTTGGCATGTCTCTAGACAAGTGAGTTACCCCTAGACCATAGCCCCAACATATTTGGGTTCAGAAATTCAACTATACCTGGAGTGTTTCTTTCAGACATAAACTGCCTACAGAGGACTGATCTGCTATCAGAGACACTGGCTGGTAGCTGAGTGAGCAGGAGGCCGTGCAGCATTGATTATTCCCGAAGAAGAGGGAGGAGGAAGGAGTGGTGAGGTGTGGCAGAGTGTGGCACAAACAACTCTTTGACACTTCATTACAGTAGGAGACGTGAGATTGTGCATAATCCACTGCACTGACAAATTATCAAAAAGTACCATACTCACTAGGGGACTGCCAGCTACGTACACTGTCAGCACTTTAGGTAGGGCCCAGGAGCTGACAGATTCCCTTTAAATAGGCAATATTGAAATTCAGGCACCTGGGAAGGCAGGGTTACCTTCTGTGGCCTACATTGCCACAATAAGTGTAAACTAAGAGTTGCAACCAATACTATAAAGCAAAAATACTCACAAATAAAGGTGTGATGTGTCCTAAACAGCCAGGCCCTGGTATAGAAGTAAATGGGCTCTAACGCCCAATCCTTTTCCTGAATTCCCAGTTTTGATGGTGAGGTCGACCAAAGGAGCTTCATGACTCTGTAATATGTGATCGACCCACTACTCTCAAGCAAAATGAATGAAACCAAAGAACACAAAATAAACACACAACACATTGTAATCAGGTGTCATTGGTTACAATTGTATTTAAAATCACATGACACTAAAAATGGCAGACACCTGACTCACGAAGAGTCACCCTCCAGCACTTAAGCGAGGAAAAAAACCCTGTGGGGGAAACCTCGAGGGAGCCATGGCTGGAGAGTTGCCCCTCCCCTGGGCTTAGAAGGTAATACCAATATAACATAGTTTACAAATTTGTACTTTTTATCCAATTTAGAGACAATAATAAAACAAAAATAGACTATAAATATACTACACCGGATGTAGGAGAGATCTGGCTGCAATATCTGTCACCTTATTAATGGCTGGATGGAAGCCATGTTTAAACGTGTTTAAAAAACAAAACCCCAATTTACCCTATTTTTTCGCACCTGATTATAAGACACACCCAGGGTTTAGAGGGGAAAATAGGGGAAAAAATATTTTGATCCAAAAAGTGGGCATAATGTCAGTATTATTTTTGTAAAGGTCTTTTTACGATGTTATAGAGCTTAAAAGTTTTTTAAAGTTTTTCAAATTTTACATACATGTACATGGGCCTGCACTAAAGTATAGCAACCAGATGTACATGTATGTGAAATTCACACATTAGTTACTATATGTAAGGCTGTAAATAATTACACTTCCTTCTGTTTAACCCCCCCCCCCCCCCCCCCCACTCCCTTTCCTGCCACTGTACCCTAAAAAACACTTTTAGTTACTAGTGGTCAGGAGGTTTACAGATGTTTAACCCCCTCACTGCCATTGTACTTAAAAAACACTTAAAAATCCTTGGTGGTCATTGGGTGGGTAGCCACTCATCACCCTGACCCCCACCTGAAATATGTATTTTATATATATATGTGTGTGTGTGTGTGTGTATATGTATATATATATATATATACACATATATATATCAGGAATGAGAATAAAATCTCCAAAAAAAGCTTTCAAAATATGTTTTACATAAAAAACCTGATTCATCCTGCACTACTATGTGATGGGATCCCCAGGGTTTCTCAGGATGATGACATCATAGTATATAGTAAAGCACCTAAAAAACAAAAGCAATATTTCAGTTTTGGTTTGCATTGTTCATTCCAGGCTATATGAGCAGAATAAAGGAAGCAGATGTAAGTAATAAACACCAATGTACTCGACATGTCATTAGATACGACGATCCCTAAGGATAAGCATTTGATTGTGATTGTGTTCGGTTCAAATACCTAAGTGACCAATAAATATTCCTTTACCTACAGGACAGCAGGAAACTTTATAATTATTTTGTCAGTCAGATTGGCATCTAGGAGGTTGACATGGAGAGTCGTGTCCCTTGGTGAACACCAACCGGTTTAAAGATGTAGAATACTAAAAAGCTGATTTCTGACCTGGCTTTTGTCGCACACATATGCATGGTAATGGATGTTTATTATTTCATTCTTAAAGGGATACTCGAGAGGAAAAAAAATCTTTTAAACCAACTGGTGTCAGAAGTATTTTACTTAAAAAAAAATCTTCAGTTTTCTAGTACTTATCAGCTTCTGTATGTCCTGCAGGAAGTGATGTATTATTTCCAGTCTGACACAGTGTTCTCTGCTGCCACCTCTGTCCATGTCAGGGACTGTTGAGAGCAGCAGCAAATCCCCATAGAAAACCTCTCCTGCTCTCCAGATAGGAAATAATTCAACACTTGCTGCTGGACATACAGCAGCTAATAAGTACTGAAAGACTTGACATTTTTTAATAGAAGTAAATTACAAATCCCTGGCACTTTCTAGCATCAGTGGATTTGAAAGATTATTTTTTTGCTGGAGTACCCCTTAAATATACATGAAGGAATCAAAGACAGAAGGCAGAGAATAAAATAAAATGTAACATATGTACATTGTCTGATGAATAGTCTAAATACACATAGTGAAGTGCTGGTCCTTTATTGCAGCAGGCAAAAGGACAACAATATAAAACCTCTATTGCATGATTGCACCATTGAAGAACAGTGTGCTACAGTAGGGGTATTTATTTGGGTAGGGGGAGTGAAACCTGATTTCAGTACAAGGTTTGTGAGTAGGTAGAAAAGATGAATACAGGAGGTGTAACCAATGAGATAACCTAAATGGGTATTTAAAGGGGTTGTCAAGCGAAAATCTTTTTCTTTCAAATCAACTGGTGTCAGAAAGTTATATAGATTTGTAATTTACTTCTATTAAAAAAATCCAGTCCAAGTCTTCCAGTACTTATCAGCTACTATTTGTCCTGCAGGAAATGTTGTTTTATTTTCAGTCTGACACAGCGCCCTCTGCTGCTCCCTCTGGCCGAGACCAAAACTGTCCAGAGCAGGAGAGGTTTTCTATGGGGATTCATAGAAAACTGAGACAGAGTTCCTGTCTCAGCCAGAGATGTCAGCAGAGAGCACTGTGTCAGACTGAAAATAAAACAACATTTCTTGCATGACATACAACAGCTGATAAGTATGGGAAGACTTGAGATTTTTTTAATAGAAGTAAATTACAAACTTTCTGATACCAGGTCCTGCTGAGATCCTTTCATCTAATTTCTTGTCTGCTAATACTTATCTCTTCTACCTGATCCCGAGACAAGACAAGAGGTTGGAGCAGGATCACTGGCCATGACGGGACACCGATGTGACCGCTAATTAGTCAGCAGGTCTATCTCTGACCTCTGTTTTTTTAGAGGCAGGTAGAAGGGACCTGTGGAGGAACAGGGGTAGGAAAGTATAGCTTATTATTATTATTATTGTTGTTGTTATTATTTTTGTACAGCCCCAGTATATATAGGAAGAAATTTAAGAGGAGTATTCTGCAAAGCAGTCTTGCTACGCCATGACAATGCACATCCTCGTACAGTAGCTCCTCCGAGCCCAGATCTGGTCCACTGAAGGAGACTTTGTGTGGTTTACGATTCATCTTTCATGATAAAGTAAAGAAAGCAGGGCTCACCTTGATGTGGAAGCAGCCAAAAAACTTCAGAATCTTTGTCCGAACAACTGTGCCTGTGTCTTATTTCATAAGATAGGAATTTTTACAGGTCAATAAACAAGTAAAGCCAAGACATGATGCAATGGCAGCACTGATTAGAATTCATTACACCAGCCGTATAGTAATAATAATAATAATAATAATAATAATAATAATAATAGTAGTAGTAGTAATAATAATAATAATAATAATAATAATAATAATAATAATAGTAGTAGTAGTAGTACTAGTAATAATAATAATAATAATAATAGTAGTAGTAGTAGTAGTACTAGTAATAATAATAATAATAAAATTAATAATAATAGTACTAATAATAAAATTTATAATAGTAGTAATAGTACTAATAATAATAATAGTACTACTAATAATAGTAATAATGATTATTATTATTATTACTACTACTTCTACTATTATTATTATTATTATTATTATTACTACTACTACTGCTACTATTATTATTATTACTACTACTACTATTATTATTATTATTAATCCAGGTTGCTGTATACTACAACACTGTGATCTGGACATGGTACAGAAACTATATTAACAAATGGGGTGACTTCAGTTTCTAATACACAGTGTTTCTAGGTTACTCTTCATATGCAGTATGAGCAGGATATCTGGGCACCGCTAACACTTTCTAATTTGATCACATGGTATCATTCACCCACCGCAAGTGAGCTGCCAACCGTCCTTGATTTCCAAGAATTCACTGTCCTTGAAAAACTTTGTCCCTGAAACAACCTTGGTTGTCAGCCGGGCATCATTCTATTTGCACTGTATGTTTATATAGTATATTATGCGGATTATATAAACGCCCTATGCTACAAAAAAAAAAAAAAAAGCGACCAGCTCTGAAGTAAAAACATCAGAGAGCTCATCTCATGGACTGATCTCCAGCCCCTCTTACGGCCCTGAGACCAATATAAGTTTGTGCGCCCCTGCCTTAGATGATCACTGTATGCATTCTGTGCCCCCATAGAGTAAGCATGTCCCCAATGCCCCATACAAATATAATTCCCTCTGTGCTCCCATACAGTAATTGTGTCCCTAGTGCCCCCATATAAATATAATTTAATATTATTAAATAATAATTATATTATTTAAAAAGTGATGGATATTCGATTTGAATAGCTCCCAATATTCGTATATTCGAACGAATATTGGATCCCATTATAGTCTATGGATGAAAAATACTTGGGACCTGGAAATCAATATTCGACGACTTGAAGGCTACCAAGTGCACAATGACACCTGTGGAAATGATGCCAACACCTCTGGATGCATATAGGACAGCAGGGGAAGCATGCCTGGCTGCATCTAAGACTAGTGATGAACGTAAAGTAGAAGCGTACGTTTTGGCCTAGCGGTACGCACTTGCGTAATATTAGCGTATATATAATATATATAATAAAACATATATTAAAATGAAAGGGCTCTTCAACTCCTTCACAGGATGCAGATTGCGCAAATCACTAGTAGCAAAATGACAGGTATTATAACCAGGGCCGTTTTTACCACTCGGCACCCGTGGTCCGGTGCCTAGGGCGGCGCCTTGCTGGGAACAATTTTTTTTTTTTTCTAAAAAAAAAAAAAAATTTTTTACCCCCGCCGCCGTAGGCACCGGCCCATGGGTGCCTGGTCCACGACCCGGGGGTGGGGGGGGTAGGGGGGGTGTTGTGCCGCTTCGGTCCGGTGAGCTTCCGGCACACGCTGCCTCTTATCACTGGCCGGAAGCTCACAGCTGCAGCCCTGTGGTCCTTCTCTCCTGCTCGGCAGCGGCCGCTCCCTCTTCCCCCAGCCTCTCCTCCTGTACCCCCCCCTCCAGCCTCTCCTCCTGTACCCCCCCTCCAGCCTCTCCTCCTGTACCCCCCCTCCAGCCTCTCCTCCTGTACCCCCCCCTCCAGCCTCTCCTTCTGTACCCCCCCTCCAGCCTCTCCTCCTGTACCCCCCCTCCAGCCTCTCCTCCTGTACCCCCCCTCCAGCCTCTCCTCCTGTACCCCCCCTCCAGCCTCTCCTCCTGTACCCCCCCTCCATCCTCTCCTCCTGTACCCCCCCCTCCAGCCTCTCCTCCTGTACCCCCCCTCCAGCCTCTCCTCCTGTACCCCCCCTCCAGCCTCTCCTCCTGTACCCCCCCTCCAGCCTCTCCTCCTGTACCCCCCCTCCAGCCTCTCCTCCTGTACCCCCCCTCCAGCCTCTCCTCCTGTACCCCCCCTCCAGCCTCTCCTCCTGTACCCCCCCCTCCAGCCTCTCCTCCTGTACCCCCCTCCAGCCTCTCCTCCTGTACCCCCCCTCCAGCCTCTCCTCCTGTATCCCCCCTCCAGCCTCTCCTCCTGTACCCCCCCCTCCAGCCTCTCCTCCTGTACCCCCCCTCCAGCCTCTCCTCCTGTACCCCCCCTCCAGCCTCTCCTCCTGTACACCCCCCCCCTCCAGCCTCTCCTCCTGTACCCCCCTCCAGCCTCTCCTCCTGTACCCCCCCTCCTCCAGCCTCTCCTCCTGTACCCCCCCTCCAGCCTCTCCTCCTGTACCCCCCCTCCAGCCTCTCCTCCTGTACCCCCCCTCCAGCCTCTCCTCCTGCACCCCACAGCCTCTCCTCCTGCACCCCACAGCCTCTCCTCCTGCACCCCACAGCCTCTCCCCAGCCTCTTCTCCTGCACCCCCCCCAGCCTCTTCTCCTGCACCCCCCAGCCTCTCCTCCTGCACCCCACAGCCTCCTCTCCTGCACCCCTAGCCTCTCCTCCAGCCTCTTCTCCTGCACCCCCAGCCTCTCCTCCAGCCTCTCCTACTGCACCCCCCAGCCTCTCCTCCTACACCCCCCAGCCTCTCCTCCTGCACCCCACACCCTCTCCTCCTGCACCCCCCAGCCTCTTCTCCTGCACCCCCCAGCCTCTCCTCCTGCACCCCACAGCCTCTCCCCCAGCCTCTTCTTCTGCACCCCCCAGCCTCTCCTCCTGCACCCCCCAGCCTCCCCCCCAGCCTTTCCGTCAGCACCCCCCCCCAGCCTCTCCTCCTGTACCCCCCCCTCCAGCCTCTCCTCCTGTACCCCCCCTCCAGCCTCTCCTCCTGTACCCCCCTCCAGCCTCTCCTCCTGTACCCCCCCTCCAGCCTCTCCTCCTGTACCCCCCTCCAGCCTCTCCTCCTGTACCCCCCCCTCCAGCCTCTCCTCCTGTACCCCCCCTCCAGCCTCTCCTCCTGTACCCCCCTCCAGCCTCTCCTCCTGTACCCCCCCTCCAGCCTCTCCTCCTGTACACCCCCCCCTCCAGCCTCTCCTCCTGTACCCCCCTCCAGCCTCTCCTCCTGTACCCCCCCTCCTCCAGCCTCTCCTCCTGTACCCCCCCTCCAGCCTCTCCTCCTGTACCCCCCCTCCAGCCTCTCCTCCTGTACCCCCCCTCCAGCCTCTCCTCCTGTACCCCCCTCCAGCCTCTCCTCCTGCACCCCACAGCCTCTCCTCCTGCACCCCACAGCCTCTCCTCCTGCACCCCACAGCCTCTCCCCAGCCTCTTCTCCTGCACCCCCCCCCAGCCTCTTCCCCTGCACCCCCCAGCCTCTCCTCCTGCACCCCACAGCCTCCTCTCCTGCACCCCTAGCCTCTCCTCCAGCCTCTTCTCCTGCACCCCCAGCCTCTCCTCCAGCCTCTCCTACTGCACCCCCCAGCCTCTCCTCCTACACCCCCCAGCCTCTCCTCCTGCACCCCACACCCTCTCCTCCTGCACCCCCCAGCCTCTTCTCCTGCACCCCCCAGCCTCTCCTCCTGCACCCCACAGCCTCTCCCCCAGCCTCTTCTTCTGCACCCCCCAGCCTCTCCTCCTGCACCCCACAGCCTCCCCCCCAGCCTTTCCGTCAGCACCCCCCCCCCAGCCTCTCTGTCAGCAACCCTCAGCCTCTCTGTCAGCAACCCCCAGCCTCTCTGTCAGCACCCCCCAGCCTCTCCGTCAGCACCCCCCAGCCTCTCCTCCTGCACCCCCTAGCCTCTCCACCAGCACCCCCAGCTGCTCTCCCGGCCCCCCAGCTGCTCCTCCTGCCCCCCATCTTCTCCCCCTGCCCCATCTGCTCCTCCGCCTGTCACCCATCTTCTCCCCCTGCCACCCCAGCTGCCCAATCTTCTCCCTGCCACCCCAGCTGCTCCTCCTGCCCCCCTTCTACTCCCCCTGCCACCCCAGCTGCTGCCCCCGAGCTGATCCCTCTGCCCCACATTGCTCCCTCTGCCCCCCATCTGCTGCTGCTCCCTCTGCCTCCCCAGATTCTCTCCCTGCCACCCCTAGCTGCTCCCCCTCCCCGTCACCCCAGCTGCTCTCCTTCCCCCTGTCACCCCAGCGGCTTCCCCTGTCACCCCCAGCTGCCTCCCTTCCCCAGTCACCCCCAGCTGCCTGCTTGCAGACTAGTTGTGGTCGGAGAAGTCTTCTTGATTGCTGCGCCAGATGGAGAAGAAAGAAAAAAGTGAGCGACGGCAATCGGAGAAGACGTCACCTGTGAGTCATTAGTAACTGCACTGTAATCACTTCTATAGTGTGCAGAGCCTGTGTACCATTGGGGTCTAAATGGGTCAGTGTATTGTTTGCGGTAGTGTACTGACACAGCCCCGGGGTCACTACAGTACACTAGCGCAAACTTTTAAACTAGGACCCAACTACAACAGCCGCAGGCACTACAACTCCCAGCATATGCTGAGGGCTGCAGACTGTCAGTAAATGATGGGAGTTGTAGTGCCTGCAGCTGTTGTAGTTTGGTCCTAGGTGCACTATACACTGGATGCTTTGTAGCATATAAGAATACATAGATCTGTGGGGGCTCAGTGTAGTGAAGTGACCCCAGAACATCACTAATAGGGGATAGGGGGAGATGTTTTTGTTCTATTCCCTATTAGTGATGTTCTGGGGTCACTTCCCTACACTGAGCCCCCACAGATCTATGTATTCTTATATGTCACAAAGCATACAGTGTATAGGACCTAACTACAACAGCTGCAGGCACTACAACTCCCAGCATGTACTGACAGTCTGCAGCCCTCAGAGTATGCTGGGAGTTGTAGTACAGTGTAGACAGATGTATTGCTGGACCTTCAGGGCTGATGGTTGTCACCCACAGATTGCAGCCACCAGGAGCCTCTGCACACAGTGATTTATTACAGGGTTGTCCTCTCAGAGACTACAACTCCCAGCATACCCTGAGAGCTGTATAAATGTAGGGATTTGTCACAAATACAGATGAATTCAGGAAAGGAGCGGGTCAGCATGTCGTGTCTCACTGGTTCTATATTGGTGGGCCCCAGGTCCCCCAGTCCGACACTGGACAGAAGCGGCCCCCAAACTAAGACGTCCCCGGCCTCCTTCCTTCCTCCATCACATTTGTTTGATGAGAACAGCGGGCATCAAGCAGAGCAGCACCCAAGTGCCAGGGTATATACCATGCATGTACAGTAATGGGGGGGGGGGGGGGACGCCTCAGCGTGCAAAATGCCTAGGGCAGCATAAACTCTAAATACAGGACTGATTATAACGCAATCACAGTATACAGCCGTATACTGGATATATAATTGTTTTTACAGTAATAAAATGAAAAAGCCTTTCAACTCCTTTACAGGACGCAGACTGCGCAAATCTGGAGTAGCAACATAACAGCTATTATCCCACACTCACAGTATACGGCTAGGTTCACACTATGTAACTGTGCGGCTGTATTTTTTATGCGGCTGTAAATGTGTGGATGAAACTCCGGCCGTGGGAAAAAATAGACATGCGGCTGAAAACATACGGTCATTTACTTGGAAATCTGGTTCAACTAAAAATAACAAATAAAATCTTAAGAAAGTGATGGAAACACCTCTGGATGCATCTGGGAAAGCAGGGAAACAGTTTACATGAATCGCTATTACCGGGGTTTGCGATCCTCTGCAGTATGCCGATGCCGATGCCTCTCATGTTTAATATATTGAATTAATAAAACACATTTTCGTTGTAATAAAGTCCCTTTCATTGTTCAATAATTAAATTTAAACGATTCCATCATTTTGCAATTAAATATACTGTTAAAATAAATATATATAAATAAATGTATATTTATATATACATTTATTTTTTGACAGTATATTTAATTGCACAATGATGGATTCGTTTAAATTAAATTATTGACCAACGAAACTGATTTTATTTAAACGAAAATGTGTTTTATTAATTAAATATTAATTAGTACAGGAAGCTCCATAAGCCGTTAATTCATATTGCCGGCAATAGAGCATTCTGTACTAATCATCACTTTACTTTAATGAAAACATCAAATGTTTCTTCTAATTATGTTATCACAATAGCATTATTAGAAGAAACATTTAGAATTATATGTGCGCTCAGCTGATTGGCTGATCGGCTGAGCGCACATATAATTAGCGGGTCCGCAGTACAGTGACTTCATTGTGCTGCGGACCAGCGAAGAGGACACATCGGGGTGAGTATAGAGCTCTCCCCACCCCCTCCCCAGCACTGCACCCCTCCCAGCAAGGAAGGGGGGTCACTTAACCCCTTCCTTGCTGGGATGGGTGCAGTCTGACATCAGTCTGGCCCCCAAGGGGTTAAGGGGGATGCAATACATCCTCCCTTAACCCCTTGGGGCCAGACTGTAAGCAGCGATCTGTAAAGATGCTGCATACTGTAAGGAGCACAACACCGCTCACAATGATGGGTGTTGTGCTCCTGTTTGTGTGTTTTTTGTGTGTTTCTCCCTTTTTGTTTTTCAGATATCGGTATCCTGGGGATTACGTCGGATTCCGTGGACTACGTCGATGACCAGCGGTTGTTTGTTGTTTTTTTTTAATAAAATGGTCAATGAGGGGTGTGGGGGTGTTTTTATTTGAATAAAAAATTTTTTTAACTTGTGTCTTGTCTTTATTTCTTTACTTTATAGACTTAGTAGTGGAAGTCGTCTAATAGACGGAATCCATTACTAAGTTGGGGCCTAGTGTTAGCCGGTATAAAATGGCTAACACTAACCCCCTATTATTACCCCAGTACCCAATGCCACCAGGGGTACTGGGAAGAGCTGGGTGCCAGTGGTCCCGGAGCATCAAAATTGGCGCTGCTGGATCGGGCGGCAGCAGGCTGGTAAGATTTAGGCTGGGGAGGGCCTAAACCAATGGCTCTTCCCACCCTGGTGTTACCAGGCTGCTGTCGTTTGGTTTTTAACCCGGCTGGTTATAAAAATAGGGGGGACCCCATGCGTTTTTTTTTTTTTAAATAAATAAGGTGACGTAGTGAGGAGACGTAGTTTAGCCGGCCAATCACAGTTAGAGGTTTTTTTTAAAGTCCTGCCTATTCCTTGTGCCTGTCCCCCCCCCCCCCCCACACACACACATTTTTATTGGCTGGAAAAAAGTGTCAGAATGTGGGAGGACGAATCGAATTTTTACTGCGTTATCATTCAAATATTTGAACGCAATCAAATAGCGTGAATAGCGTACTATTCGCTCATCACTAGTAGATATTTAAACACACTGGCCCACATTTACTAAAAGTGTTAGACTAGATCAGGGATGGGGAACCTACGGCCCCCCAGCTATTGCAGAACTACAATTCCCATCATGCCTGAATAGCCGAAGCTGCAACAGCTGGAGGGACTAAGGTTCCCCATCCCTGGACTAGATCATCTTTAAATGCGTCAGATGTATCAGGCTGTTTGATAAATCTGTCACACTTTTTTTTTTTTCCAAATCAACTGGTATCAGAATGTTTTACAGATTTGTAATTTACTTCTATTTAAAAATGTCCAGTCTTCCAGTACTTATGATCTGCTGTATGTCCTGCAGGAAGTGGCAGCAGAGACATACTACAATTGATATGTATGAGAAGACTTGAGATTTTTAAATAGAAATTAATTAAAGATTGTATAACTTTCTAAAAACCAGAAACCCTTTTCTGTACTAGCAGAAGCACCAGTCCTTTTTTTTTCCTGTGTGTGAACATAAGCCTAACATGTGTAGTCATGCTGCAAACCAGCCCCTAAACCTAGTATATTAATTCTGTACAATGTACAATTTTATATATAACTATGTAACCTTCAATTAATCTTTTGCTAAGGTTAATGGGGTAGTCTGGCAGCTGATAAGTACATGAAGACTTGAGGTTTTTTTTAATCTTTATAACTTTCTGGGACCAGTCGATTTAAAAATATTTTTTTCTCTACTGAGTATGTCTTTAGGTGTCCCATAAGCCGCCTCTACTAGGCCAGGGTGGACCGAGCAGGCTTAGTACAAGCTTTAGTCGGACACTGCATAAAGACATGATGGTGGTATGGTGATCTAAAATGTGTGATGGGTTCCCTTTAATAGCTTTAGATTAATCATCATGTAACTTCTTTATTCTTATAGTTAAGAGGGTGAAAATCTGTATATTCAGCAATATCACATTTTGAAATGGTGGGATCACTCTCTTCCTCTTTTCTGTGGACATGCAAAGAAAGCAAATGATACAGTTAAAAAGAAAAAAGTGCATCAAGTTCAACCATGGGGGTGTGGGGGGAATTAGAGGGGTTGGCACAGAAATTTTTTTTATAGAATCAATGGGGGAGATTTATCAAACATGGTGTAAAGTGAACCTGGCTCAGTTGCCCCTAGCAACCAATCAGATTCCACCTTTCATTTTCCAAAGAGTCTGTGAGGAATGAAAGGTGGCATCTGATTGGTTGCTAGGGGCAACTGAGCCAGTTTCACTTTACACCAGTTTGATAAATCTCCCCAAATGTCACCTGTACACACATGGTAAGTACCTCCTATTTCTCACATTCTACATTCTACCTCTGGTGCAGTGGTGATTAGTGCAAAAGAACACTGCAGAGACACCATCACATGTCTCGACATTAGTAAGCTAGCCAGACCTTCCTCCGGGAAGGAACAACCAAACCAAGGAATGTCTGCAATCAATAAATCCACCCAAGCAAGGTATCCATCCACAGACAGCTGTTTCGGGGGATTTTCCCCTCATCAGTGTGGAGTAGGATTCTGGCTAGTGGGAGCTGTCTGTGGATGGATGTCTTGCTTGG
This sequence comes from Dendropsophus ebraccatus, assembly GCF_027789765.1. Lineage (NCBI taxonomy): Eukaryota > Metazoa > Chordata > Amphibia > Anura > Hylidae > Dendropsophus > Dendropsophus ebraccatus. The sequence goes on along the minus strand of NC_091455.1, from coordinate 40,276,259 downwards.
GTGGTTTCCTTGATTCCTTTGCTTGGTTGTTCCTTCCCGGAGGAAGGTCTGGCTAGTTCACTGACGTCGAGACATGTGATGGTGTCTCTGCAGTGTTCTTTTGCATATTTGATTTCCCAGGGGGTAATGTTCTAGAATACACTGACGTCGAGACACGTGATGGGGTCTCTGCGGTGTTTTGGTTGATCTCCCTGAGGTCAACCAGCGTCCTCTTGCATGCACTTACTAGTCATTGCCCCCACTAGCCAGAATCCTACTCCACACTGATGAGGGGCAAATACCCCGAAAAAGCTGTCTGTGGATGGATGTCTTGCTTGGGTGGTTTCCTTGATTTCTTGGCTTGGTTGTTCCTTCCCGGAGGAAGGTCTGGCTAGTTCACTGACGTCGAGACATGTGATGGTGTCTCTGCAGTGTTCTTTTTCATATTTGATTTCCCAGGGGGCAATGTTCTAGAATACACTGACGTCGAGACACATGATGGTGTCTTTGCGGTGTTTTGGTTGATGTCCCTGAGGTCAACCAGCGTCCTTTTGCAGTGGTGAGTAGAAACACCTTGTTCACGCTTGGTGGCCGCTTTCTCTGCCGGCAGTGTCTGCGGGCTTAAGGGGGCCCTTGGGGTTTTGTCCTGTGACATTGGGGTTGCAGGGCCATTCCGTGTCCTCTCTTCCCTGCTTGTGCTCGATTTGTGGGGTTGGCGGTCGCTGACCGGCACAGTGTTGATTTAGTGTAGGGACTGCAGGTGGTACATGAGGCAATATGGTTTGATCAAATTATATAGCAACATCCTGGCGTTGATTCTTAAATGTAGCCGAGAGGCATTAGTGTCAGCCATAGGTGTGATGTACAGCCCATCATCAGGGTCTCCACTCAGGGATGATATTTTTCCTATTTGAAAATTAAAAAGAACATTCTTAGTGGTCAAACCAAAGCCCCCAGCAGCCCCACATCACACCATTAGTAATACATAAATGCTTATCAAACCCCACGTGCCCCGGAGGTCTCTGTTACTAAGCAGCGGATGGCACATAGTCAGGCTGCTGCTCAGCAAACAGTGCCGCTAACCAGAATCCACTATGGAGTGTGACAGACTCTCTGATGACCCGCAGCCATCTCTGCTATCTAATATACATCTATACCCCCTTAGGGTGGGTTCAGACTACGGAATCCGCATGGATAAATTTCGGCGGATTCCATAGCTCGTACGCATTCACGGCCGCGCACCTCTCCGCTGTGCCATAGACACCATTCTATGGACGGGCGGATTCCGCATTCCGACGAAAGAATTGACATGTCACTTTTTTGGGCGGATAGCGGAATCGGCCCACCCATAGAATGGTGTCTATGGAGCTGGCAGAAAGGCGCTCGGCCGTGAGCCCGTACTAGCGACAGAATCAGCCAGAATTTATCCATGCGGATTCCGTAGTCTGAATCCACCCTTACATTGTCTTCCCTAGGATCAGAAGGCGTTAGGTAATGTAGAGGTAGGACCGTGTATAAGGCCCCATTAGCTTTATGGTTCAGGGCCATGTTCGACGCATAATCCTATATAGAAGAAACATAGAAACATAGTCACCCATAGCTGCAGATCCAAAGCCATCCACAACCTGCAAGCAGCAGCAAGGACCCCTTCATACGGATATGTGAAAGGGGACTAAGGCTGCTACAGTGGCTGGGATCAGGGCTAACTCCGATCTTGGCCTTGGATCACATGGTCACCACCAAACAAACTGCAGAAACTGTCCAAAAGGTACATTACAATCAATGAGTTTGGAGAGCCGCATATAATGGAGTCTATAGAGGCGGTGGAGGGAAGCGGGAGAACGAGGGGACGAGCGGCGGATTCTGCATGGAGTATTCAGCGAGAATTACTCTGTGTGCATATACCCTAAGGTAATGAGTCAGGCTCATAATGTGAGGGTGGTATTACACGGAACGATTATCGTTCGAAAAATAGTTAAATCGTTCGAATTTGAACGATTATCGTTTAGTGTAATAGCAGATGATTAAACGACAAATCGGTTGTTTAATAGAATTTGGACCGATTTTTATCGTTGATTGTTCGCTTATCGTTCACATGTGATAAGACGTCTGGGGTAGCAGCGGTGAACTCAATAACGATCATCGTTCCGTGTAATTGGGTGAACGATTTCAGGTCGTTCACCATGGCGGTCGTTTGAGTTCGTTTATCGTTGATCGTCGAAAAATCGCTTCATGTGTATGAACCTGACTCTTTCACTGACACTGAGTGGTTAGCCAGTACCTTGAGCTGTGGCTTCAAGGGGCTGCCTTAAAGTGTCAGTGCATGTTGGGAGTTGTAGTTCTGCAACAGCTGTAGAAAAGTTGTCGAACACTGCCTTCCAGGACGTCCTATGTGAGCCCAGGTAGAAGGAACGCTTCCCCATGTAATGCTGCAGCACGGCGGTGACCACCCTGCGAACTCCCGGCTAACCAGCGCCGGCCGACAACTGTAACACCGCTGACGTCACACATCCCAGGAGGCGGTCGTTCTCATAGGACAGTGGGCGGTGACGTCAGGTGGGTGTTCCCTGGGAGATGTGTCAGGGGCGGGGCCTGGGCGGAGCTCTGTGATGGCCGCAGAGGTGCTGGGAGAGGGGAGAGTGTGAGGCGGACGGCAGCGGGGAGAAGAGCAGGACGGCCCGGCTACGGGAGGCCGAGGACGGGACATCTGCCCGGTACGTGTTGTGCTGAGCGGTGATTGGATGAGCGCGGTGACCCTGGTGACTGTCGGTGCACAGCCGGCTCCCTGCCCGAGCCTCATCCATCTTGTGTTCGGCTGTCTCCCCCCTCTGGAGATCACACACCCTTTGTACGGCGCTGCCTGTACTGTCTCATTCTTCTAGGCTGCTGGTCTCCTCCAGTGACACTCAGGGGCGCTGTGCTGGGGTCTAGGTACTGTGCAGCTGCTGGCTGACCCCTGACCACTGCCTGTGCCTCATACCCCCTGCCTGTGCCTCATACCTACTGCCTGTGCCCCCATACCCAGTGCTGGGTGCCCCATACCCCCTGCCTGTGCCCCATACCTACAGCCTGTGCCCCCATACCCAGTGCTGGGTGCCCCATACCCCCTGCCTGTGCCCCATACCTACAGCCTGTGCCCCCATACCCAGTGCTGGGTGCCCCATACCCCCTGCCTGTGCCCCATACCTACTGCCTGTGCCTCATACCTACTGCCTGTGCCCCATACCTACTGCCTGTGCCTCATACCTACTGCCTGTGCCCCATACCTACTGCCTGTGCCCCATACCTACTGCCTGTGCCCCCATACCTACTGCCTGTGCCCCCATACCCACTGCCTGTGCCCCATACCTACTGCCTGTGCCTCATACCTACTGCCTGTGCCCCATACCTACTGCCTGTGCCTCATACCTACTGCCTGTGCCCCATACCTACTGCCTGTGCCCCATACCTACTGCCTGTGCCTCATACCTACTGCCTGTGCCCCCATACCCCCTGCCTGTGCCCCCATACCCCCTGCCTGTGCCCCATACCCCCTGCCTGTGCCCCCATACCCCCTGCCTGTGCCCCCATACCCCCTGCCTGTGCCCCCATACCCCCTGCCTGTGCCCCCATACCCCCTGCCTGTGCCCCCATACCCCCTGCCTGTGCCCCCATACCTACTGCCTGTGCCCCATACCTACTGCCTGTGCCTCATACCCCCTGCCTGTGCCCCCATACCCGCTGCAGGGTGCCCCATACCTACTGCCTGTGCCCCCATACCCTCTGCCTGTGCCCCCTACCCCCTGCCTGTGCCCCCATACCTACTGCCTGTGCCCCATACCTACTGCCTGTGCCCCATACCTAGTACCGGGTGCCCCATACCCAGTGCCGGGTGCCCCATACCCACTGCCTGTACTACCTGGTGCTTCATACCCACTACCTGGTGCCTCATACCCGCTGCCTGTGCCCCATACCCTCTGCCTGTACTGCCGGGTGCCCCATATCCACTGCCGGGTGCCCCATATCCACTGCCGGGTGCCCCATATCCACTGCCGGGTGCCCCATATCCACTGCCGGGTGCCCCATATCCACTGCCGGGTGCCCCATATCCACTGCCGGGTGCCCCATATCCACTGCCGGGTGCCCCATAACAACTGCCGGGTGCCCCATATCCACTGCCGGGTGCCCCATATCCACTGCCGGGTGCCCCATATCCACTGCCGGGTGCCCCATATCCACTGCCGGGTGCCCCATATCCACTGCCGGGTGCCCCATACTCACTGCCGGGTGCCCCATACCTACTGCCTGTACTGCCAGGTGCCCCATACCCGCTGCCTTTACTGCCAGGTGCCCCATACCTGCTGCCTGTGTTGCCAGGTGCCCCATACCAACTGCCTGTGTCGCTGGATGCCCTTGTCTGTGAGTTGTTGTGTGCCCTCTGCTTGCCACCTGTGTCTCTGGTTGCCTTGTGACTAAAGCCTGTGTCATTGGGTGGCTCGTGCCGACCATTGGTGTGCCACTTGCCCATCTTGCACTCTGCCTGTGTAGTCACCTTACTGATGCCTGGTGCCTAACCTGTGCCCACTGTGTGTAATTGTCCATCCTATGCCCACCTATAACATATAGCACTGCCTAACCTGTTCCTGCCACCTGTGCCCATCTAGTGTCACCACTGCTCCTTGACCAAAGCTTGAGTGTTGTCACCTGTGGCGTCATCTGACCTCTTCCAGCCTCCGTTGATGCCACCTGTGCCAGCACTGCCTCTGTCAGTGACCTTCCTGGTGGACACCACTATGTAGAGCTCAGGTAGTATGTAGTATGTTCTCAGTATTTGTACCCAGTACCAGGAGAGGAGCAGAGAGTGAGGAAAACTACCATGGAAGGAATAGGAAGAGCTGAGTATATGGCAGAACTCTCCACCACCCTGGGGTGCCCGGTGCCGGCGGGCCCCTGCAGTGTAGCGAGGCTGTTGGTGTACAGCAGCTGTAGTCCACAGTGTGACCTGGGCCGGATCTCCTCGCCCTTTGTTGTCCTGTCTCTGTTGTGTCTCTGGGCCCCTCTTTCATCTCCTCTCTCTCGCAGTATGCGGCCCCCTCCTTGTAGACCCTCGGTGGGATTTCTTTCGCTTCCTCTGTACACACAGAGCTTACAGTACAGGGATCATGTGGGCTCCTAATCCGGGACACGGGGCCCCACGCTCACAACTTGTGCTGTACACATGTCCTGTGTCTGATCCCCTGGATGTAGACGCTGCGGGGTCCCTGTGTCTGGGAGCAGTGTGCTGCGGGGTCCCTGTGTCTGGGAGCAGTGTGCTGCGGGGTCCCTGTGTATGGGAGCAGTGTGCTGCGGGGTCCCTGTGTATGGGAGCGGTGTGCTGCGGGGTCCCTGTGTATGGGAGCGGTGTGCTGCGGGGTCCCTGTGTATGGGAGCGGTGTGCTGCGGAGTCCCTGTGTCTGGGAGCGGTGTGCTGCGGGGTCCCTGTGTATGGGAGCGGTGTGCTGCGGGGTCCCTGTGTATGGGAGCAGTGTGCTGCGGGGTCCCTGTGTATGGGAGCAGTGTGCTGCGGGGTCCCTGTGTCTGGGAGCAGTGTGCTGCGGGGTCCCTGTGTATGGGAGCAGTGTGCTGCGGGGTCCCTGTGTATGGGAGCAGTGTGCTGCGGGGTCCCTGTGTATGGGAGCAGTGTGCTGCGGGGTCCCTGTGTCTGGGAGCAGTGTGCTGCGGGGTCCCTGTGTATGGGAGCAGTGTGCTGCGGGGTCCCTGTGTCTGGGAGCAGTGTGCTGCGGGGTCCCTGTGTCTGGGAGCAGTGTGCTGCGGGGTCCCTGTGTCTGGGAGCAGTGTGCTGCGGGGTCCCTGTGTCTGGGAGCAGTGTGCTGCGGGGTCCCTGTGTCTGGGAGCAGTGTGCTGCGGGGTCCCTGTGTCTGGGAGCAGTGTGCTGCGGGGTCCCTGTGTCTGGGAGCAGTGTGCTGCGGGGTCCCTGTGTCTGGGAGCAGTGTGCTGCGGGGTCCCTGTGTCTGGGAGCAGTGTGCTGCGGGGTCCCTGTGTCTGGGAGCAGTGTGCTGCGGGGTCCCTGTGTCTGGGAGCAGTGTGCTGCGGGGTCCCTGTGTCTGGGAGGGAGCAGTGTGCTGCGGGGTCCCTGTGTCTGGGAGCAGTGTGCTGCGGGGTCCCTGTGTCTGGGAGCAGTGTGCTGCGGGGTCCCTGTGTCTGGGAGCAGTGTGCTGCGGGGTCCCTGTGTCTGGGAGCAGTGTGCTGCGGGGTCCCTGTGTCTGGGAGGGAGCAGTGTGCTGCGGGGTCCCTGTGTCTGGGAGCAGTGTGCTGCGGGGTCCCTGTGTCTGGGAGCAGTGTGCTGCGGGGTCCCTGTGTCTGGGAGCAGTGTGCTGCGGGGTCCCTGTGTCTGGGAGCAGTGTGCTGCGGGGTCCCTGTGTCTGGGAGCAGTGTGCTGCGGGGTCCCTGTGTCTGGGAGCAGTGTGCTGCGGGGTCCCTGTGTCTGGGAGCAGTGTGCTGCGGGGTCCCTGTGTCTGGGAGCAGTGTGCTGCGGGGTCCCTGTGTCTGGGAGCAGTGTGCTGCGGGGTCCCTGTGTCTGGGAGCAGTGTGCTGCGGGGTCCCTGTGTCTGGGAGCAGTGTGCTGCGGGGTCCCTGTGTCTGGGAGCAGTGTGCTGCGGGGTCCCTGTGTCTGGGAGCAGTGTGCTGCGGGGTCCCTGTGTCTGGGAGCAGTGTGCTGCGGGGTCCCTGTGTCTGGGAGCAGTGTGCTGCGGGGTCCCTGTGTCTGGGAGCAGTGTGCTGCGGGGTCCCTGTGTCTGGGAGCAGTGTGCTGCGGGGTCCCTGTGTCTGGGAGCAGTGTGCTGCGGGGTCCCTGTGTCTGGGAGCAGTGTGCTGCGGGGTCCCTGTGTCTGGGAGCAGTGTGCTGCGGGGTCCCTGTGTCTGGGAGCAGTGTGCTGCGGGGTCCCTGTGTCTGGGAGCAGTGTGCTGCGGGGTCCCTGTGTCTGGGAGCAGTGTGCTGCGGGGTCCCTGTGTCTGGGAGCAGTGTGCTGCGGGGTCCCTGTGTCTGGGAGCAGTGTGCTGCGGGGTCCCTGTGTCTGGGAGCAGTGTGCTGCGGGGTCCCTGTGTCTGGGTGGTGGATGCTGCGGGGTCCCTGTGTATGGGAGCAGTGTGCTGCGGGGTCCCTGTGTGCGGGTGGTGGGTGCTGCGAGGTCCTGGTGTCTGGGATCCTGCTGGTGTCTCGGCAGCTATAGATACCAGTGTGTGCCAGCTCCCGGTGATGCATTTCCTGGCAGTCTCTTGTATAGTCGGTCCCGTCACCTGTACGAGGCTTCCGCCTTACACTTCCTCTCAGCTCTGACTCTTTCTGTTCTCGCTGCTCTAGGAATAACTTTCACATCGATCTGTAGGAAATGTTACTGGCAAATATTGACTTGTGTATATACGCCATATATTACAGGGTATACACCATATATTACAGGGTATACACCATATATTACAGGGTATACGCCATATATTACAGGGTATACGCCATATAGTACAGGGTATACGCCATATAGTACAGGGTATACGCCATATAGTACAGGGTATACGCCATATATTACAGGGTATACGCCATATATTACAGGGTATACGCCATATATTACATGGTATACGCCATATATTACAGGGTATACACCGTTACAAGGTATACACCGTTACAAGGTATACGCCATATATTACAGGGTATACACCATATATTACAGGGTATACGCCATATATTACAGGGTATACACCGTTACAGGGTATACACCATATATTACAGGGCATATTACAGGGTATACGCCATATATTACAGGGTATACACCGTTACAGGGTATAAAGCCTTAAAGTGTCGTTTAAATTTTTTTGCAGAAATCTATAGTACAGTAGAAACTTTGTTATTGGGTTTATTAGCCGAAAATGCATTTCTATCATGGAAAAGCAGTTTGAAGCTCTCCCCCCTGTCTTTGTGGTTCTCTTATGGAGAGGGGAGGGGTGGAGGGAGATGGGTGGAGGCACCAAAACAGGGCAACAAAGAGTTAATTTACAGCTACATCACCGGGCTATCTCCTCTGAGGTAAGCACTGACCTCTCTGACCTTTGAATACCGGCTTTCACACAGGTCCAGCTGTGTAATCCTTTGTTCTCTGCTCTCTGCTGCCGACTAATCTCCCCCCTCCCCTCTCCATAGAACAGACAGGGCTCAGCTGATGTAAAAGAGTCGGGATTTCCTGATAATGAGCAGTGAATGAGAGAGAGGGGGGGGGGGGGAACCTGGGGAAAGTTTCTTAAAATCGCCTGTACTATTGATTACTGAAAAAAAAAAATGAAATGACCGTGACACTTGACTTTAAGGGGTTCTCTGCGTTGGACAGTCCCTTGTAGTGCGTCCTCCTGTTGAGACCCTAGCATCAGCTGTCTTCAGTAAGGGCCCTATCTAACAAAGCGATTAGCGGCAGTATGTGACAGATTTCCGGACGTTCTGGCCAATAATCCTTCATTATCTGTGTGTGTAATAGCACAGGCAAGGAGTGGGGACCGCGGAGGAAGCCAGTGCTGACCTGACAGGTCGCCACTCCCTTCCTCCTCCTAACCGCGCCATGTAATATGTCCCCTAATTGTTCAGTTTCCCTGCAGCGCCTCCGCAGGGGGACCTGAGTATTACAGTGTTTATTCAATTCTGTGGGTGTTAGGTGTAATTCAAGACGGAAGGCGAGACCCTCTTCAGCGCTGCTCTCTATTGTGGACATAAAGATCCTGCACCCACAGTGAGTGACCTTCCTTAGTGAGTTTGCTTGAAGGTTATTTGCCACCATTTTTCCTATATATGGAAATAAATAGAGAAGTAACTCTGCGACTAGCTTCCCCCGTTTAGTGTACGCAGCTCCTGTGTGCCAGGTTGGTGCAGCTCTATGATTACAGACAAATAAACCCTGTCTGATCCTGCAGCCTGGCTCCCCACCCGCTTATTACTGACAGCGGCCTCTGTGGTCCGAGCCCATCAGGCTTCCTCCTAAGTCTCTGACACGTCTGTCACATGAGGAGCCTGATGTATAGTCTGCACCCGTCTCCTAGTGTCAGGTGGAAAACTAGTCACAGATCTAAAGCAGGGAAGGGGAACCTGTGGCCTCACAGCTGTTGCAAAACCACAGTTCCCATCATGCCTGGTACAGCTTTGGAGCTTTGAAGGCAACCATAAAGCTGATGTGCCCCTCTGTGAAAATCATTTCTATAGAGAATGAATGGGGCAGCAGCTGCACAAGGATACACCATCGCTTTACCAGTCCTATGTCCTTAGTGGTGACGACGGTTGTACGTCCTTAGCGGTGACGACGGTTGTACGTCCTTAGCGGTGACGACGGTTGTACGTCCTTAGCGGTGACGGCGGTTGTACGTCCTTAGCGGTGACGGCGGTTGTACGTCCTTAGCGGTGACGGCGGTTACTGGGCCCTTAGCAGAGACGGCGGTTGCTGGACCCTTAGCGGTGACGACGGTTGTACATCCTTAGCGCTGACGGCGGTTGCTGGGCCCTTAGCGCTGACGGCGGTTGCTGGGCCCTTAGCGCTGACGGCGGTTGCTGGGCCCTTAGCGCTGACGGCGGTGTTCAGTTCTCAGCTATACAGTGCGCTGCATAGGTGCAGGATTTCTATAGTGTTTGCTCTGGATGAGTGATGTTATGACGGCTGTGTGAGCTCTTAATTCCTAACAGGCCGCTGCTAGTGACAAACTATTTCATCATGTGTTCATCTGTGTATTAGCTCTCCCAGCGCACAACCCTCACACACAGCGCAGGGCCAGGCTTACCGACTATAGAATGAAGTTAGTGCGATCATGTGACTGAGTCTGATATATATGGGGGGGGGGGGAGGGGCTTCCTGATTCATCACAGCAGATGTTGTGGGGGAGAGGGATTGGGCATGTTTTTTGTTCTCTGAGAGGTAAGCCGCCAACAGAGGAGTCTATTATAACCAGGGCTGTGGAGTTGGTAAGCCGCAGCTTCAACTCCTGAATTTTATAAGGTCCGACTCCTGCTCCTTCATAAATGGCCGGTCAGATACCAGGGGAGTTATATATCACACTGGCTCAGCAGCTTCTCCCTAATTTCCTACATGATCCTGGGGCGACTTCTGAGCAGGGGCGGTCTTGGCATTTCTGGGGCCCCAAGCGAAGTTATGTCTGGGCCCCCCCCACTCGACACGCGTTCCAAAACAATAGGCCGCTGTGTGTTGCCCCCAGTAGTATATACCCCTTGTGCGCTACCGCCAGTAATATATACTCATTCTGTGCTCCCCCCAATAGTATATACCCCTTGTGTCCTGCCACCAGTAGTATATACCCCTTGTTTGCTTCCCCCAGTAGTATATAGACCCCTGTGTGTTCCCCCAGTTATATATAGCCCCCCGTGTGCTCCCCCAGAAGTATATAGACCTCCTGTGTTCTGCCCCAGTTGTATATAGACCCCCTGTGTGCTGCCCCCAGTTGTATATACCCCTTGTGTGCTCCCCCACTAGTATATAGCCCCCCTGTGTGCTCCCTCAGTGGTATTTAGCCCCCCTGTGTGCTCCCCCACTTGGATATAGACCTCCTGTGTGCTCCCCCACTTGGATATAGACCCCTGTGTGCTCTTCCAGTAGTATATAAACCCCCTGTGTGGTTCCCCCAGTAGTATATAGACCCCCTGTGTACCCCACCAGTATTATATAGACCCCTTGTGTGCTGCCCCAGTAGTATACAGACCCCTGTGTGCTCCCCCAGTTATATATAGACCACCTGTGTGCCCCACCAGTAGTATATAGACCCCTGTGTGCTCCCCCAGTAGTATATAGCCCCCCTGTGTGCTCCCCCACTTGGATATAGACTTCCTGTGTGCTCTCCAAGTTGTATATAGACCCCATTCTGCTGCCCCAAGTAGTATATAGACCCCCTGTGTGCTGCCCCCAGTAGTATATAGACCCCTCTGTGAAGCCCCAGTAGTCTATAGCCCCCCTGTGTGCTCCCCCTGTTATATAGCCCCCCTGTGTGCTCCCCCCATTTATATAGACCCCCGATGTGCGCTCCCCCAGTTAAACAGACCCCAGTGTGCTCCCCCTCCCATATAGTATATAACACAATAAAACAAACAATTATACTCACCTGGGTCTGGGCGTCTCCTCTTCTCTTCACTCTTGTGGGCGCAGGAAGGGTTTTCCCTGCGATCACAAGAGGCCGCACTCCCCTTGTCCTGGCGCCAATGCTCCAGTGATGTCAGTGGAGCGCCGGCACCACAAGGACAAAGCTGCCACTTGTGACCGCAGGGAAAACTCTTCCTGCAGCCACAAGAGTGACTGACAGGAAGGGAGCCAATGTCTCCCGCCCTGTCAGTGCTGCTGCATGTAACTATGAGCGCTCATTACGAGTGCTCATAGTTACAGTTCAGATGGCAGCAGCGAGCGGGGCAGCAGCCCTGTCCAGCGGTCTTGAGCACAAGAGCAGGGCGTGGGGGCCCCCCTGGATGTTGGGGGCCCCAAGCGATCGCTTGGGGTGCTTGATGCCAAAGACCGCCACTGCTTCTGAGGAATAAGGAAAGATATAAAGCAGCTTCTCCTGTGTGTGCAGTGGATGCAGCCAGTCTCCAGCCTCCATGTCCTGAACTACTCAGAACTAGACTAGATGAAGCAGGTGGTCTTTTCCTGCTGACAGTCTTCTATGTTTCTAACTAATATTCACCATACACACAAACACTGCTAACAATGCCAGATACCTGTAATATAGAGGTCAGCCATAGTGATATAGAGGGGGTCACACATAGTGATATCGAGGGGTCACTGTGGGTGTGAAGGGACGCCATAGCACGCGCGCGCACACACACACACACACAGCCTGCTGCAGCCATAACACACACACACAGCCTGCTGCAGCCATAGCATACACACACACACAGCCTGCTGCAGCCATAACACACACACACACAGCCTGCTGCAGCCATAACACACACACACAGCCTGCTGCAGCCATAGCATACACACACACAGCCTGCTGCAGCCATAGCATACACACACACACAGCCTGCAGCAGCCATAGCATACACACACACACAGCCTGCAGCAGCCATAGCATACACACACACACACACACACAGCCTGCAGCAGCCATAGCATACACACACACAGCCTGCTGCAGCCATAGCACACACACACAGCCTGCTGCAGCCATAACACACACACACAGCCTGCTGCAGCCATAACTGACACACACAGCCTGCTGCAGCCATAGCATACACACACACACAACCTGCTGCAGCCATAACACACACACACAGCCTGCTGCAGCCATAGCATACACACACACACAGCCTGCTGCAGCCATAGCATACACACACACACACACACACACACAGCCTGCTGCAGCCATAGCATACACACACACACACAGCCTGCTGCAGCCATAGCATATACACACACACACACACACACAGCCTGCTGCAGCCATAGCATACACACACACACACACACACACACACACACAGCCTGCTGCAGCCATAGCATACACACACACAGCCTGCTGCAGCCATAGCATACACACACACACAGCCTGCTGCAGCCATAGCATACACACACACACACAGCCTGCTGCAGCCATAGCATACACACACACACACACAGCCTGCTGCAGCCATAGCATACACACACACACACACAGCCTGCTGCAGCCATAGCATACACACACACACACAGCCTGCTGCAGCCATAGCATACAGACACACACACAGCCTGCTACAGCCATAGCATACACACACACACAGCCTGCTGCAGCCATAGCATACACGCACACAGCCTGCTGCAGCCATAACACACACACAGCCTGCTGCAGCCATAACACACACACACACACACACACAGCCTGCTGCAGCCATAGCATACACACACACACACACAGCCTGCTGCAGCCATAGCATACACACACACACACACAGCCCGCTGCAGCCATAACACACACACAGCCTGCTGCAGCCATAGCACACACACACACACACACACACACACAGCCTGCTGCAGCCATAGCACACACACACACACACACACAGCCTGCTGCAGCCATAGCACACACACACACACACACACACAGCCTGCTGCAGCCATAGCACACACACACACACACACACACACACACACACAGCCTGCTGCAGCCATAGCACACACACACACACACACACACACACAGCCTGCTGCAGCCATAGCACACACACACACGCACACACACACACACACACACAGCCTGCTGCAGCCATAGCACACACACACACACACACACAGCCTGCTGGAGCCGTAGCACGCACACACACACACACACACAGCTGCAGCCATAGAACACTGAAGAAAATAACAACACTGAGGACAGAGGTTACAGCTACACTACTTATGTCTCCTCCTCCTCCTCTATATTACACAGGATATCTTTATATTACACTGCTGCTCATATACAGTCATCCAGCATCCAGGAAGAGAACAGCACAGATCTCCCCCCACACAATGGACTCTTCCAGCTCAGAAACAAGCTGCCAAATGGTGACCGACAACTTTTCCTTCACCCCCCTTATCTAATAGGGCCAGTGTCCTATTAGAATGTTGATCATAATTTATATTGATGAGCAAAACGTATAAAATTCATATCAAAATTCAATTTATAATAGTTCTAAGATTGTTTTTAAAGCTGGAGTCGGAGTCTGTACATTTTTTCCGACTCCAGCCAAAGCTAGTTCCGACTCCACGACTCCATAACACTTCCATGGAACTGAGCTGCAGTCCCACACACAAACTAAATACAAAGTGGCGCTGTTTCTGCAAAGAAGCAGATTTGTTTTTCTAATACAGGATAATCCCTTTAAGGGGTTTGTCCGGGGACAAGACGTATAATATAAGGATATAAATCCCTGCAGAATGAATCCCTAACCTTGGGCAGTCATTCTAGTAATACAAATAAAATGACCCCTCCAGGCAGAACTGATATAGGGTGCAGTGGGTGACCCCAGAGGATGTGTGTGTCCGGCTCCGGCCTTCACCCCCTGCACTGGGCATAGCCCCTTACTCGGAGTGCTCCTGTAATGGTTAGGTCCCAGCCCCTCCCATTATATACATTGGCGGGGATATACTGTGTGTCCTCTATGTCCCTACAGTCCGTCATTGTCACATTACTGTCACTTCTAATCGGATGACGTTTACTCCATTTTTATTTGGAAAACGGGCCGTGCCCTATGTGACTGTCTAACAAGGAGCTGCCGCCCTGACATTGGCAACATTCACAAATAAGCACCCCCCTGCATTGCTGTAATCCTTTTTATTTCTCACAGTAAGGTGCGTTCACACCTACAGGATCTGCTGCAGTTCCTCTATGTGTAATCGCCCTCTTATATATTCTTCCGCTATGTCCTTACTATAGTTAGACATCAGCCCCTCTCCCCCAAGAGGCTGACAATCCCATATCCCAATCCATCACCCCATCTACTGTATAGGAAGCCAGTGCTAAAGAAAGGGGGTCCCATAGACTTTCAGTCAGGCCTTATTCACATATCTGTAGCTCTGTCTATGGTAGTGGACAGAACATCAAACCAATGGGGGAGATTTATCAAACATGGTGTAAGGTGAAACTGGCTCAGTTGCCCCTAGCAACCAATCAGATTCCACCTTTCATTCCTCACAGACTCTTTAAAAAATGAAAGATGGAATCTGATTGGTTGCTAGGGGCAACTGAGCCAGTTTCACTTCAGACCATGTTTGATTAATCTCCCCCTATGTGTTTCATCGGCCCCTTTCACATGTCCGTACATGTGTATGGGGTCGCTATCTTCAGTGTAGTGCTCTGTGATGCACATTTCTAGTGTGTCAGACTAAGAAGAATACACCACTTCGTGCAGGACATACAGCAGTTGATAAGTATTGGAAGACTGGAGTTTTCATATATAAGTAATTCACAAATCTATATAACTTTCTGGCAGCTCTGGAGTACCCCTTTAAGAGATTAGTTCATACTTTACATTTTGATACAGCTTCTTTTTTTTTCTGTGAACTAGTAGTTTGTCTCCGAAAACAGGCGTCCTATCCCTAGCAACCAGTCTGTCAGACAGCTCTTACTTAGCAACCAGTTATCTCTACTCAGGTGAGGGAAGGCAGGAATTCTTTACAGGCCTTAAAGGGGTAGTCCACCCAAAAAAATTTTCTTTCAAATCAACTGGTGCCATAAAGTGCCAGAGATTTGTAATTCACTTCTATTAAAAAATCTCAAGTCTTCCAGTACTTATCAGCTGCTGTGTGTCAAGCAGGAAGTGGTGTTTTCTTTCCTGTCTGACACAGTGCTCTCTGTTGCCTCCTCTGTCCATGTCAGGAACTGTCCAAAGCAGGAGCAAATCCCCATAGAAAACCTCTCCTGCTCTCCAGACTGGAAATAATACAACTTCCTGTTGGGCATACAGCAGCTGATAAGTACTGGAAGGCTTGAGATTTTTTAATACAAGTAAATTACAAATCTCTGGCACTTCATGGCAGCAGTTGATTTGAAAGAATTTTTTTTTGGGTGAACTACCCCTTTAAAGGCGTATTTTTTGTTCAAATTAACTGGTGCCAGAGATTTGTAATTCACTTATATTAAGAAAATCTCAAGTTTTCCAGTACTTATCAGTTGCTGTATGTCCTGCAGGAAGTGCTTTTCTTTCCAGTCTGGAGAGCAGGAGAGTTTTTTTTTATGGGGATTTGCTGGTGCTCTGGACAGTTCCTGACATGGACAGAGGTGGCAGCAGAGAGCACTGTGTCAGACTGGAAAGAATATACCACTTCCTGCAGAACATAAAGCAGCTGATAAGTACGGGAAGACACAAGATTTTTTTTTTATAAAAGTAAATTACAAATCTGGCAACTCCTTTAAAAATTACTCATCAGATCATGAGAAGTATACTGGTTCTCAGTATATACAGGCAGCATAACATTCTGCACACGGCAATCAGTGCGGCATGCTGGGAGTTGTAGTGTGACGATAGCCGAGAGACACAGATTGCAGACACTGCTGTTTATCATCTCATCCCAGTGTCAGTCCTGTTTGGCGTATAGTAATGTGTCTGCTGCCTGCAGGCGTCTTCCCGTAACGCAGCCAGTTTCATCCCTCAGACGTATTAAATAATTTTCTGCCATAGATTTCTAGGAAATCATCCCTGAGAGAAATGGAGAAAAGTTAATTAAATGGTGAATTGAATGTGTAACCCTACTTAGGCGTAACTGGTTGTATCAGCGATAAGCCGTCGCTGTGGAAATGTCTGACTGGCGTGTCGGCGGTTGTTAGAAAGCAATGCGTCCTCCAGCTGAACGCAGCGTCGCCTCGCTCCACAGAGTCTGCACCTTTGTACGTAGCAAAGTCCATGAAGTATTCGGTAATCCGGTGTATGGCGGTGTTCACACACAACTCAAACACTGAAGATTAAAGTTAATTTGAAAATCCGAAACAAATCTGCAGCGTAGTTGCTGTGTGTGAACATACCCTAAGTGCTGCAGTATCAGGGGATTAGGAGCTGGTAAGGCATGAGTCTAAAGGGGTACTCCGGCGAAAATA
Source organism: Dendropsophus ebraccatus (assembly GCF_027789765.1). NCBI lineage: Eukaryota > Metazoa > Chordata > Amphibia > Anura > Hylidae > Dendropsophus > Dendropsophus ebraccatus. The sequence goes on along the minus strand of NC_091455.1, from coordinate 40,259,732 downwards.
TTTTTCTTTCAAATCAAATGGCTTTATATAGATTTGTAATTTACCTCTATTTAAAAATCTCAAGCCTTCCAGTACTTCCAGTATTAAAGGGGTTATCCAGCGCTACATAAACATGGCCACTTTCCCTCTACTGTTGTCTCCAGATTGGGTGAGGTTTTGAAACTCAGTTCCGTTGAAGTAAATGGAGCTTAATTGAAAACTGCACCTGAACTGGAGACAACAGTAGGGGGAAAAGTGGCCATGTTTTTGTAGTGCTGGATAACCCCTTTAACTGCTGTATGTCCTGCAGGAAGTGGTGTATACTTTGCAGTCTGACACAGTGCTCTCTGCTGCCACCTCTGTCTATGTCAGGAACTGGCCAGAGCAGTAGCAAATCTCCATACAAAACCTCTACTTTTCTAGACAGTTCCTGACATGGACAGAGGTGGCAGCAGAGATCACTGTGTTGGACTGGAAAGAGTACGCCACTTTCTGCAGCACACACAGCAGCTGATAAGTACTGGAAGACTTGTGTTTTACGGTGGGCCTAGCAGACAGACCCTCTACCATCAAACGCTTATCTCCAATCCAGTGGACAGGAGCTAGGTATAGGTTATTATACCCAGAGTCCTATCCCGTTGTAATATAACTCTGGTCACCTAGTGGTGCCTATATACATGGTTCCCAGTGATTACGTCACATGCGATGATGTCATTGCTGCTTGTTGGGTAATAGAGACTGAGTTGTACAGATGATTTGGCAGTTAGGGTCCTATTACATGCAGCGACTAACGATTGCAAACGAGATTGTTTATTGTTAAGCTGAAACCGTTCACCATATTACACAGAACGATGGTCGTTAGATACGATCGTTACTGCGATCATTACTAAGATCGTTTACTCCTTCTGTTCCCAGCAAAACAATGAACCATGTGCAATTACACTGGACGATTAGTGGAAAAATGCGGGACTTGAGCGAACGAATGTGGAATTGCAGCGAGCGATTAACGAGAATTTTAGGTTCAGATCTAAATCAACGATCGACATGCGAACGATTTTTCGATCGGTGCCTGCAATTGCACAGAACGATTATTGTTTACATTCGAATGATATAACGATTTTTCACATGTGTAATAGGGTCCTTAGGAAGGAACAGGGGGCACGGCAATAATGGAGGCAATGTATGAGGGTATGAGGAGGGGGATGTGGTCCCTGGACCGTGCAGCCATCATAAATCCCCATCAGTGACCGATCATCCTGGACTGTATGACATCAGGCTCTGGGTGTGTAACACGCCGGGACGTATCGCTGTTGTGACGTGTATCCCAGTGTAGATTTCTCTCTTCTCACCGGCATACTGCAGTGTTGTAATACCGCCACATGCTGAGCGCTGACAGCTGAACAGCTATCCCCATACACTTCAGTGCTGCGGCTCGAGCGGATCCTCTCCTGCTCATTTCCTTATATAAAGCCTTTTTCTTACAGATAGTGTTATATAATTGTATCTTATTGTGGAAGGTAAGCAGAACCGAGCTAAGGAAGCCTCAGCTTAGAGGGAAACATTAGGCCGGCTTCCAGATAAGCAGTAAAATCGCATCAGTGAGGCGTGATAGACTCTGGATTACCCAGTATACAGAACTGGTATTATGGTAGGGGAAAAAGGGTGAGAAATAACACCTTCAGTCTGTTCCCACCACCCATATACATTAGAAGGTGGTTTAAAGGGGTATTCCCATGTGAAGAAGCTGATGGGTGGTGGTCCAACTGCAGGGAACCCCCTCCACTCACGAATAAAGGAGCCACCTCTCATGCAAGGCCAGTGCTCCATTATCTCTCTGTATAAGGTTTAGCGTAATGAATGAATAGTTCCTTAAAGAGGAACGCCAGCTAAATTCTTTTTCTTTCAAATCAACTGGTGTCAGAAAGTTGTATAGATTTGCAGTTTACTTCTATTTAAAAATTTCAAGTGTTCTAGTACTTATCACCTGCTGTATGTTCTGCGTGAAATGGTGTATTCTTTCCAGTCTGGCACAGTGCTCTCTGCTGCCACCTCTGCCATGACAGGAACTGTTCAGAGCAGGAGAGGTTTACTATGGGGATTTGTTACTGCTCCGGGCAGTTTCTGTCTCAGACAGAGGTGGCAGCAGAGAGCACTGTGTCAGACTGAAAAGAATACACCACTTCCTGCAGGACATACAGCAGCTGATATGTACTGGAGATTTGTAGTTGATTTGTAAGAAAGAAAAATCACTGGAGATTTTAAGGGTCAGGATGTTTTCAATAAGTATGAGACTCCTGGAGCCAACCTCATGATCTCATGGAGCAGAATCCCAGGTGACAAGGCCCGGTGACCTTTGAATGTCTGACCTCAGGAAAGGCGTTCTCAGCTCTATCTGTTCTCCCTATGTGCTAGTTCTCAATGCCCAGCACTGGGAAAGGGGCCAGAACATGTAATGGTGTCCTCCTCTTCATCCTAGCTGGGATGGACTCGCTAAATGACTGTAATTATATGCAGATCATCTGCCTGCAGATGTCCTCGCCGGCCGCATAGGCTGAGGCGGCTACACACACTATTCTAAGGAGGCTTTCCAATTTAACCATTCATATACAGACGCTGTCCAAAGAATAGCCTGTAGACTGCAGCTGTGGCTTAAAGGGGACGTATCGCCTACATTTTTCTTTTGCTGATTAGATCCCGATACTAAACATGCTCTTTTTTTTTGTAATCTGTTTCTATCTATTTTCTAATTGTAATTGTAATTTTTTAGTACATTATTATGGGGGCTGCTATCTTGCCTCAGCAATTTGGGTCCTATTACACGGGCTGACTACGGCACAATCATTTTAGTAAATAATCGCTGCTTGTTTACTTGGACCTATTAGATGGCCCGATAATCGGGCAGCAAGAGCTGCATGGACATCAGTAGTGATTGCCCAAACACCTGATACTTTGCCTCTCTCCGCTCCCGGTCTTCTTTCCTGTGCTCCGCTGCTCCCCGTTCCGGGCGGCAGCAGCCAACGCAGCCTGTGATTGGCTGGGCAGCCTGTCAGTTGACAGGACACTCAGGCGCTGCAGCCGCCGGGGCCAGGAAGCTGCGGAGCATAGGAGAGAAGACCTGGAGCAGGGAAAGGTAAGGTATCAGGTGTTTGGGCCATCATCAACCATCAACGTCCGACAATTTTAGGTCCAAAACTGAAAACAACGACCAGCCGATAATCGTTGTTTCTAATTCACAGAGCGATACTCATCCGATTTAGCCCAATTCTGCTGATTATCGCTCCGTGTAATAGAGCGCTTAGTGATCTATACATCTAAATCAGTTCGGGCTATATACCACTTAGTACGGGCTATATACCAAGGGGAGCCAAGCGTACACGGAGTTTAGCTGTCTGGCAATGTTAGTGATCATTGCTGCCCTATAAAGTGTAGGATCCTCTCTGTTGTGATCTGACAGAGGATGTCCGATAGCAAGCGTTACAGACCACCTTTGTCTCTTCGTCAGCCGTGGTCCAACCCAATATCTCAAGAGTCACATGTGTCTATACAATTAGGGGGCAATCACATATTCTGTGTGGTAGCTCCATAACTGTCTAAATAGTGTCAGTACAGTAGTGTGAAGATTTAAACAGTTTCGGCGCTCCCGGCACGATGATCAATGATAATGCCGGGAGTTTGGAACTCTGGTAGCATATCGTCTGTAATTACAGAACGTGTCATTGTCCTTTAAGTCATGGGACCAGTGAGGTGGATAAGGAGGAGTGATGTAAAGCAGCAGAGGAAGGAGGGCAGTAAACCTCCCCAGCCATAAATAGTTGGAGCCATTCACAGATAAGGGGGTGTGAAAGTTTTATTACCCTCTGAGATCTTCAGATGTCGGGTGAAAGGACAATAAGATTTTCACGCTCCTTATCTGTCAATTCTAACAACTGTTTGTTCCCCTTTTTTTATATTGTGGAGATGGTATCCCCTCTAGGAGGAGGAGCGCCATCTGTCTGAAGGTAGCTCTCCTTTAAGTCAGTGACCATCCCTAAGGAAGGACTGGTCACCCATCTGTAGGTACATATCTATTTTTACTATGTAGTAATAAGGATTTTATGATCGTGCAAGAATCTGGTGGATACTGGTTTTCATTGAGGAGATCCACCTAGGCAAATATGCAAAGTGGCTCCCTTTCTACGGGAAGAAACCAGTCTCTATAGTGCCACCTATAGGCAGCTTTCCTGTAAATCAGCCCATTTAGGATGACTTGGGATATCTGTCATACTGGACACCCATCTGTAGACCTTCTCAGACATCACCCTGATGACCCCTTAAATAGAATCCTATATAGTGCAGTTGTTATATCATTCACACCTAACGTTACTGGGTTAATTTTCCATGGACTGAGTTATTGTCTCCTAAGGAATATGCATTTTATTAATGGTAAACCACAATCCCACACACAGACACCATAAAAGCCATTCATTTACAGCGAAGCCGCCCTCTATCCAGTGACAACCTTCTAAATGCTGGAGAGACTAGGCACTTCTCTAATGTATGTATGCATGTATCCCCACGTTCTCCATGTATCCTGTATACATCCTATCTGGGATGAGCCATTGAGGTAGCTTCTTCATTGATGTCTTCCAATCTTCATCAGTTTCCTGTTTCTAGGCTGTAACATTTAAAGGGGTACTCCGGTGCTGATTAAAAAAAAAAAATCAATCATAAACATAGTTTTCCCACTTACCATCCCTCCTGAGTCTGTTTCTGTTTGAATTTCTCGCTGTTTGCAGCTCCCTGAACCTCCAGTTGGTGGCTTCATTTTTTCTTTACTTCCTGGTTTGGGCTTTCCCATGATGCACTTTGTCTCCTGTGATGTCTAACTGACTCTGTAGAACTGTTAGGTGGCTTACATCTTTCTCAGCCAATCAGAGATGAGCAACCTGAGTCATCTGACAAAGAGAGACTGGCCTAACAGGGCTTAGACCCGCCTCCATCTTGATGATGTCATTGTCACAACATGGCTTCCACAGAGCAGCCTGGGGTCAACAGTAATTAGGTAAGAATGAGTTTACTTCACTTCCTGGTGGGGGCTTGAGGGGGAAAAAGATAGGGAAGGGAAAAAGCTTTTCACTGGAGTACCCCCTTAAGAAAAGAAAAGGGACAGATGTAAGGGATGGGACTACACAGGGTGTGTTGGTAGTCTGTAACCATGGAGACACACAAGGCTGCAAAGGAGCGGTATACTTAAAATGGTTATACAGGCTTAGAAAAACATGGGCACTTTCTACTAGAAACAGCACCTCTCCTGTTCTCAGCTGGGTGTGGGTTTTGTAGTTTAGTTCTGTTCACATTAATGGAGCTGAAGTGTTATTCCGCAGATGACCTGAGGACAGGGTGGCGCTGTTTTCCCAAGAAAATATCTTTCTTTTTTTTTTCCTTTTTTTCTGACCCCCCCCCCCCCCCCCCCCCCCCCCCCCCAATCATGGATAATCCCCTAGATTGAAGTTGAGGCCGAGCCCCGTCTGGAAATCAAGGGCCTGGGCCCTGGCAGCCGATCCTGTGGTCTCTGTTGCTTTCCCTATATGTGTATGGGCTTCTTCTATGCAATCATATTCAGTTCTTATGTCTGGCTGTGACTATTTGCTGCCCTAGTGCAGGATATAGGGATGCACTGACATACGGTACTGTATATCATGTATAGGGAGCACATTGAGTAGTTTTCCAGCTATTGTCTCCTGGGATTTTACTTTTTCAAGTTGTTAGTTTGGTCAGTAGGGATGGTTTGGGCCACGTTCCCAGTTATTGTATTCCCAGCAATACACCATATGATTTAGACTCTTCGCAGCTACTACGAGAGCAGGTATACTATGTATAGTGCCAGAAATAATGCTAAACTAACAGGATGGTCATTCTGTGAACGAGGAGGAGGCGAGCTCTGACCTGTTTTGCTCCCGCTGATCACCCTGTGTAATAGGGCCTTAAAAGCTGTATTATACGTCCTGATAATCCAGGGAAGCGATTGCTGACCCGTCAGTTCAGTGCTCGCTTCCCCCTCATTCTTATACAGCAGTCATGGCCGCCCAAACAATCCTTAGATCATTCAGTTTGGGCACTGAAGTCAGCTGCCGCCATTTCTAATACATAGAGCAACGCGTGGCAGACCACCAGTGCACAAATCATGCTATTACAACATGTTGAAAGACCACGATGGCTGGTTGGAAGCTTTTTATCATGCCATATTAGACTGAAGGATTATCGGCCTGAACGGCCAGTATTTGGTCGAGCAAGGCCCATAATAGTTTAGTATAATGGGGCCTTTAGTAGTGTCATAAACCTCCGACCTCTGGGAAGTTTACAGACTCCATAGAATGACTCCATAGAGTCGGTTTAATATGCTGAGACATCATTGTTCAGCTGCATCTCGTGCTACGTTGGTGACTTATTCTTGTTTTGTCCGTGTCTCGCTAACTGAGTCATTTTCTACACAATGGACTATACATACAGGACTAGAGATGAACCTCTGTGACTTTATTGTGGACGTCTTGATTCACTGCTCCACAGTCTGTGTGATCATCCTGAATCATGGATGACCGGCTCTGGTCAGGAGACCTCATACGGCCCGGTGCAGGCAGCGATAGATCCGCCGTCATGGCTTGTATATCATATATTTTATAGGTGCATTGTGTTGTCACATCATTCTCAGCAGCCAGCGCTCGCCGCCATTGGACTAGTCTGTAGGTTTACTCTAGAACTGACTTTGAAAGGGGATCAAAAGTTAAGGTCTATGGCTCGCTACATGGATGGATTCCTAGCAATCTGGCATCAGACCTCTTTAATCTGCCATTTCTCAAAGGGGTTTTTAAGAATGTTAAAAAAAACATAGTTGCTTCCTTGTAAAAACAGCTCCACCCCTGTCCCCCAGGTTGTGTGTGGTATTACAACTCTGCTCTATTCACTTCAATGGAACTGAGCTGCAATACTGCACACAAAGGGGGGGACGTGTATGAAGACAGGTGTACAAGTTAAAAAAAATAAAGCACTGCTGCATCGGCATCCCCAAACCAGCGCTGGAGTGAAAAGAAGGGAAAGGGAAGACATGGTCAAAACCTTTACATATGTTACACGACTAAGGGAAAAACTAAGAGGGCAGACTAGATAGATACATAGATATAGGAAGATAGATGGATTTTTTTCCACTTATTTTTATTCTTTTCCACTTATTTTTATTCTTTTCTATTATGCAGTATTGCAACAGTCGAGATTATTGTTGCATGATTTTCTGTATTTTCTTGCCTTGAGAACACGTCTCTGTGATGATAGAGTAGAAGGATGAGGAGACGGGATCTCCGGCAGATGGCGAGTATTGGAATTGCAGGGCAGCCTGGTTGAGCACTGCAGTGAGAGGAGCTGCTCAATGCAGCATAGAGAGCTGTGCTCCCAGGTACTGTATGCTGACGTGCCTGCACCAGCCAGACCAGCACATTGTATATAGCCGAATGTTGGGGCTGGTGATACTAGTCCTAGGTTGTGCAGCATTGGGGTTTATTCTAGAAACCTGCACTATTACTGAGGATATGAGGTTGGTTGTTTTTGCATTTCTGTCTGTGTGACTTTCATCTTGCTGTGTTTTAGTGATACAGCGGATGTGATCCACATTTTGTATTGTCAGCAGAACTACATATGAATCAGGCAGTGATGGATTGGAAACATATAGGTTTAGACTATTTGGTAGAATATAGTCAGGTGTCCCTCTAATATAACATGCCATTTATAGTGCAAGTGAGAGGAGCTTGTGTCCCCCATAGGTATTGGGCTTTAATACAACTATATCTGTAGCATGTATGTATGTATGTAGAATCATATGATTTTACTGTTTACTTGACTATGCAGAGTATTTTATATTTATGGGAGCAGCAAACATCTGACTGATGAATAATGTTCTCTGACAAATAACATTCGAAGTAAAATTGAGACCCAGGTATGATGTAATATGCTGTTATATCTAATATAACTGGCTGCGGGACGCCCACAGCTGAGTGGTATTCCCACTGGTTAGAAAGAAATGGAAGAATACAGAACTGAAGAAGGGTCAGACTACACAGGGTTTGTTTGTAGTCTGTAACCATGGAGAGACACAGAACCTATAAACAAGAATACAGAACTGAAGGATCAGACTACACAGGGTTGGTTTGTAGTCTGTAACCACGGAAACACACATAACCTATAGACAAGAATGTAGAACTGAAGGATCAGACTACACAGGGTTGGTTTGTAGTCTGTAACCACGGAAACACACATAACCTATAGACAAGAATGTAGAACTGAAGGATCAGACTACACAGGGTTGCTTTGTAGTCTGTAACCATGGAGACACACACAACCTATAGCCAATGGGAAGATTTATTAATTAATTTTGGTATAAAAAACAAAGGTTGCACACAATTTTGCTAAGTATTGTCAGTGTGAACAATGTGTAATGTGGTGATCCGCCAGCGTGAGTGACTTGGCTCCAGTGGGTGAGTGATCGTCAATAGTCAGATACATGTCTGTTTACTATGGGTGGATGTTCTGCTCATTTTGTTCTCCAGCACGGGAGGCGTATATCTGTACACACATCTATGTGTCAGCAGTTCTGGAGGAGCCTTTCTGAGGTGGTTTTTTTTTTTTTTGTACTATATTTGGGATGTAAGTCAAATATGAACTAAAGTAGTACTTCTGCTTTAAAAGTCCCTTAATATATTATTGTAAAAAACTTGTTTGCAGATGAAAATACAGCAGCCGGGCCAGTGGAGGTTGTAGTTTCACCACATCTTCCCTATCAGTCCACCAGCACATTGATAACTGCAGGGGGGTCATGTGCAAAAAGAGTATGTGGCCTCCCCATTTTCCATGAACAAGATAGCCCCAATTGTTATCCATCAGCCATTGTAATAAGAAATAGTGCTGTCTATTTGGCCCCTATTACACCAAACGATTATCGTCTGTACTTGGCCGTTCCGTTTGATAATCGTTTGGTGTAGCAGCACCTGTTAAAAGATCACGGTCAGCCGACATACGCAGTGTCAATGTTGAAAAATCTTGATCACAATAGTGACGGTCTGCTGCTCGGATCATTTGGGCAGCTCCCCGCGCCACCTGATCTTATGGTCAGGTTAAAAGATGCAATCAACGACATATGAAAGAGAATTTCCGTTAGTCGTTTGATCGTTGCCGGCCTACTCACGGAAAGATTATCGGGCCCTTAGAGGTACACCAGTCATAATTAATGCGGTTCTTCCAAGATTGAGTTATCCTCTATTAACAAGATAGATTACTAGCTGATCAGTGGGGGTCCAACTGCTGGCACCCCAACTATCACAAGAGTGTTGGTTAAATCTCCCCTAGATGGATGGAGTGACCATGTGCATATCTGGCTATCACCCCATTCACTGTCTGTGATGCTCCATCAGAATGCCCCCATAGAAGTGATTGCTTATAAATGTCGGCTACATAAGGCCAAGTTCACACTGCTGCTATAGAATCAGTATAAAGTAATCCCTTCCCAGATCAGAAATTGCAATAACTATGGGACTGATGTGTATAGAACCGGATGCTCAGTGTGACTGACTGCAGGAGACAGGCTCCTTAATAAGTCTATGCAACCAGATGGTGTGAGCGGCGAGGTGGGGAGTGACGCTCTGTGCTGCACGCTCTATCTAGTGATCACAGGGGGTCAGGACATAGGGGGGCTAGATATCAAAGCAGTATTGGAGACTTAGTGAGTTTTTTTTTAAAGTTCTGTGCACCTATTGGGACATGTTCCTGCGTCTCTTCAGCTGTTGCAAAAGGACATCTCCCATCATGGCATGGTGAGAGTTGTAGTTTTATGAGGCATTGGTTGGAGACCACCGCTCTATGTTGAATAGTGCCATATTACGGAGTTATATTCTTGCCAAAAATTATCTATCTATCTATCTATCTATCTATCTATCTATCTCCTATCTATCTATCTATCTATCTATCTCCTATCTATCTATCTATCTATCTATCTATCTATCTATCTATCTATCTATCTATCTCTCCTCTATCTATCTATCTATCTATCTATCTATCTATCTATCTCTCCTATCTATCTATCTATCTATCATCTATCTCCTATCTATCTATCTATCTATCTATCTATCTATCTATCTATCTCCTATCCATCCATCCATCCTATCCCATCCTGCCCCTCCTCGCTCCCCTGCCTGCAGTAACAGCCTTGTGGATGTGCTGATGTTTGTCCCATCTGTCTCCCTGTATGCGGTGACATCAGAGTCACATGGCAGGCAGTGTCTATAGTCTCTGGCACAGGGAGGAGGCAGCAGCTGCTGGGAGTGTGTGACGTGCTGCTGCTATGGGCTGTACAGACACTGTGAGTGCATCTTCTTCTTTATCCTCTGTGTAGATCCTGTGCCCATTGTCTCCTCTCTGGGCATCGGGGGGCGCTCCAGCTCCCAGCATTCAGGTTTCCCTTTCCCCCACCTGGTGTCATACACAGCAGGCTGATCTGGGTGCAGAGGGATTTACTTGTGTACACACAGATACATTGTTGCTTTTTTGCATCTATAGAGTTACATAAGGAAACCTAATATGTCGTTTATTATGTATCTATATAGCTATACGGATGGTTTCTCTGTGACTGTAACTACCTTACTAGCAGGGTATGGGGTTACAGCAGGCTTCTCCAATCTGTGGATCATCAACTGTTGCAAAACTACAACTCCCATCATGCCCGGACAGCGGACGCCACTGTCAGAGTATGATGGGAGGTGTAGTTTTAGCAATAGGTTGGGGAATACTAATATAGAGGACATACATGGCAAAGCAATGCCGCCTTCTGCGATTTCTCAATGTGTTATGCTGAAACCACTGTCAGGGCATGATGGGAGTCGTAGTTTTGCTTTTGGGTTGTGGAACTCTGTCTAGAGAACCCCGGGATGTCTCAAAATGATACGCTGAAACCGCTGTCAGGGCATGATGGGAGTTGTAGTTTTGTCAGTGGATTGGGCAGCACTGACAAAGCAATGCTGTCTTCTGTCACGTCTACAACTTTCAGGGAGTTGTAGTTTTGCAGTAGTCCAATTAGTAATAAGTTGGGTAACAGTAACATAGAGGAAACCCCTTCCTCCCCAGCTTCTGGGATGTCTCAGTATGTTAAGCTGAATCCACTGTTGGGGCATGATAGTAGTTGTAGTTTTTCAACAGCTATATAAAAATTAGTTGGGAAACGCTGAAATAGAGGACCCCATTTTCCAAAATAATGTTTTTTGTGTTTTTTTTCTGGGATGTCTCAAACTTTTGCGGAAACTGCTGTCAGGCAGGCTATGATGGGAGTTGTAGTTTTGGCATTGGGTTGGGGAATACGGACATAGAGGACCTCACCTAGAGAAAAAACTGCTGTGTTCTCGTAGGATGTCTCAAATGTTGGGCTGAAACCTCTGTTGGGAAATGATGGGAGTTTTAGTTTTTACAACAGCCCGATAGCAATGGGTTGGGGAACACTGAAACCTGTATGGAGCCTAGACAGTATACATTGCTTGTGTATATATTGCTCTGTTGTTACAATAACTTTCAGGTACAGGTCACTGATCTCTGTTAGTTATCAGGATATGTTTCCCTCTGCTTCGAGCTTCATCCTTCTATGTGATGCCACATTTGTCCATTATTCTCACGCAGTCTTCTGGTCCTCCGCTCACACACTACTGCCCTGTCTCCCAGCGCGGACGTGCAGAGAAGATATGGCGCCTCCATCTACGTGAAGACTGTAAACCTCTGGCCCTTACACACACACACTTTATCTATCTATCTATAGAATATATATATATATATATATATATATATATATATATATATATATATATATATATATATATATATATATATATATATATATACACACACAGTGAGTCCAAGAAGTGTTTGATCCCTTGCTGATTTTCTTTGTTTGCCCACTAATAAAGACATGATCATTCTATACTTTTAATTGTAGATGTATTCTAACATGGAGAGACAGAATATTAAAAAGAAAATCCAGAAAATAAATCTAAGGAATATATATTAATTGATTTGTATTTCATGGAGTGAAATAAGTATTTGATCCCTTAGTATTCATTAGCAGTTCTGGCTTTTACAGACCAGTTAGACACTCCCAATCAACTTGTTACCTGACCTGAAGCCACCTGTTCTCACTAATCACTTGTGTGAAAAACAACTGTCCACAGAATCAGACAGATCACACAGATTTCAAGTCTCCAACATGGGTAAAACCAAAGAGCTGTCACAGGACCTCAGAGTCAGAATTGTTGACCTTCACAAAGCTGGAATGGGCTACAAAAAGATTAGTAAGGTGTTGGATGTGAAAGTAACAACTATTGGTGCAATTATCAGAAAGTTTAAAGAGTATTGGTGCGTTTACACAGACAGATTTATCTGACAGATCTTTGAAGCCAAAACCAGGAACAGACTATAAACAGGGATCAGGTCATAAAGGAAAGACTGGGATCTATCCTCTTTTTAAATCCATTCCTGGCTTTGGCTTACAAAATCTGTCAGATAAATCTTTCTGTGTAAACGCACCCTATAACATGACAATCAACAGACCTCGGCCCGGTGCTCCAAAGAAGATTTCGCCTCGTGGGGTGGCAATGATGCTGAGAACAGTCAGAAATCGTCCTGCAACCAATCGGCAGGAGTTAGCAAATGACCTGAAGGCAGCTGGGACCACAGTTTGCAAGGAAACAATTGGCAACACTTTGCGCAACAATGGATTCACATCCTGCAGTGCCCGAAAGGTACCCCTGCTGAAGAGAGCACATGTGGAGGCGCGCCTCAAATATGCCAATGATCATTTGAAAGATGAACCAAGTTATTGGGAGAAGGTTTTGTGGTTAGATGAGACCAAAATTGAACTTTTTGGCCTCAACTCCACCCGCCATGTGTGGAGGAAGAAAAATGCTGCCTATGACCCCAAGAACACTGTGCCCACCGTCAAGCATGGAGGTGGAAGCATAATGTTTTGGGGGTGTTTCTCTGCCAAGGGTACAGGGCTACTTCACCGCATCACTGGGAAGATGGATATAGCCATGTACCGCACAATCCTGAGGGACAGTCTCCTCCCCTCTGCCAGGGTTCTGAAAATGGGCCGTGGTTGGGTCTTCCAACATGATAACGACCCTAAACATACAGCAAAGGCAACAAAGGATTGGCTCAAGAAAAATCACATTAAGGTCATGGAGTGGCCCAGCCAGTCGCCAGACCTCAATCCGATCGAAAATCTATGGAGGGAGCTGCGACAAGCGACAGCCCACCAACCTTCATGATTTAGAGAGAATCTGCAAAGAAGAGTGGGCCAAAATTCCCCCTGGTGTGTGTGCTAAACTTGTGGTTAACTACAACAAACCTCTCACCGCTGTGCTTGCAAACAAAGGCTTTGCCACTAAGTATTGAGTGTGTTTTGCAAGAGGGATCAAATACTTATTTTCCTCATTGAAATACAAATTAAAATATATTCTTTAAAATTATATTCTGGATTTTTTTCTTGATATTCTGTCTCTCCATGTTAGAATACATCTACCATTAAAAGTGCTGAAGGATAGTGTCTTTATTAGTGGGCAAACAAAGAAAATCAGCAAGGGATCAAATACTTCTTGGACTCACTGTATATATATATATATATATATATATATATATATGTGTGTGTGTATATATGTATATATTTATATATAGGAAGGAATACTGATCCCAGCCTGTCCTGTAATGTGGTCATGTTCTCTGCTGTCTCTATAGGCTCCATGACCGTCACATGAAGTATACAGGGAAAAGCAGGTATATAGCACATGATAACGTCTCATTAGATGGCACTGAGCAGTGTATACAGGGTATATACCACGTTCCCTTCTATTACTGGGTTCCGTATAGAAGCTGTGTTTATGTGATCACACTAAGCTGAAGGGAAAGTTGTCGGCCACTGCCCTAACCCGCAGGCACATGACAGTGACAAATCCATCCTATAGAGAAAACATAGTGTGAACATCGCCTTGTGTCCAGCTTTGCAATATGCTTCTTGTTTTTTACTTCCTTAACATTTCATTGGCTTCTGCTTGCTGTCGGTGAATGAGACATTGTGTACTGGTAGCCTGTACTCACCGAGTACTCTTCACATTCATCTTGTGCTGGGATATTATCTACACCGACACACTGTAACAAACCAACAGAATGGAACTTTACACTGATTGCCTAGGCTGCATATATGTGTAGCTGACATCATCTGTGGGAAGTATTACATTTAAAAGTGTCAACAAACTTATAAATCAGTAGTACAAATGACGGTAAGGAACTTTTCTATATATCTTATCAGAGAAAAAAGTTTATTTCCCTTATCAGACACCTGCACTCTACGCATTACACTTGACTGCTGTCTTGTATTTACCGGCTCATTGACTGATCAGGTTACATACTGCCCATACAAGTCAACTTATTGGAAAGTTGGGGGTTATTGGAAAGACCAGAACAGAAAGAGACAGTCTAGAAAAGAGTGAGTTATTATATCTCGCAAGAGGGCTTTGATATACGTTTCCGAGTGATGATATATAGATGGCCGCCATACAGTAACATCACCCATCAGCACCCATCAGCCTGTGCTCGTCCATACAGCAAATAAATCTAAATTCCTATGCATAGTGCCTAATGACGGCCCAGATGACCCTCTTTTGGTCTCTGTTGGGTAACAGGGAGTCTATAGATACTCTTTGCTGTATACATCAGAAGCTTTCCTTCCACAGTGTAAATGTACAATACAGAGCGATGAAGTCAGGAAGTATAGCTGTCAGCTGACGCATGTTGAAGGCGTTCGGCCTCCTTCACATGACTGTATGGGCAAATGCACATGAGTGTGGATACCAGAGCTGCACTTATACAGTCTGGGCTCTATAGACTTCACAAGAACACTGTTTTCTCAGACACCGCACCGCCGTTGCTGCCCACGTGCATCAAAGCCCCATTCACTTGAATAGGACCCAGTGCACAGACAGAGGGGAGCTGCCTATGGTAAAAGCCCATAGGTCCCCTCATTCTCATAATAAATGGGGGTTAGATTTCCATCAAGACTTGTGGCACGCCAAAACACATCAACTGCTTTGTTCCTGTTTTTTTATGCTGGTTTTGCAATAAAGAAGTATTCACATTGTATCTCCCCTGAGTGCTGGAACTTTTCTCTAAATTCCATGCTGCCTGGTTCCGGGCCTTTAGGAGTTCCGGAGTAAACACGGCGTAATTCCGTGGCGGACCTCTCCGTCACGGAATCCCGCCATGCTCAGTGTGCTGCTGTAAGTGAATGAGAGGGCGCTTGCTTGTCCGCTGCCGCCGCTCTCTCCGCCCGAGGAAGTAGCGTGTTACTACTTTGAGCGGAGAGGAGAGGGAGCGGACGAGCGTGCGCCCCCTTTCATTCACTTACAGCAGCACACTGAGCATGGCGGGATTCCGTGGCGGAGAGGTCCACCGCAGAATTACGCTGTGTTTGAACTGGCCCTTACCGTGCAACAACAAGGGAGATTAGGACTGGTGAGTGGACTACTTGCTACATTAGATTTCCATCACTCACACATTGGTATGACTTGTCTAGAGCCCCTTTAAGGGGTTATCCCAACATTAAAATGTCTTCCCTATCCACAAGACCCCAACCATCAAGAGAACAGGGGTCTTTCATAGTTATAATGAAGTAGCATACATGTTAGCCATCACGTCATTACTGTGGGGGAGATTTATCAAACATGGTGTAAAGTGAAACTGTCTCAGTTGCCCCTAGCAACCAATCAGATTCCACTTTTCATTCCTCACAGACTCTTTGGAAAGTGAAAGGTGGAATCTGATTGGTTGCTAGGGGCAACTGAGCCAGTTTCACTTTACACCATGTTTGATAAATCTCCCCCTATCTGTATGAATGTATTTAGTGAATGGAATATCTCCCGGAGCGTCAGCCGCGTTCTCCTACTACATCAGCAGGGGAATTAAAAGGACCATTTGCTTGCCTGTCAGCAGATAGCGGCGGTCTGCTGACTGTCAGCTAGAGGAGCAGGAACATTGGACTTGTTCCAGGACTCTTCAATAGCTGAAGCAAGTCACACCATGGCTCTCATGTGCTTCCCTTCACCCCCTGGATACTCCGGCTCTCATCTTTTGGCGTGCCGTATGCCTATTAACATATAGGGGCAACAGGAAGCCTACTGTGGTGGAGTAAAGCCACCGTACAG
The DNA here is from genome assembly GCF_027789765.1 of Dendropsophus ebraccatus. Lineage (NCBI taxonomy): Eukaryota > Metazoa > Chordata > Amphibia > Anura > Hylidae > Dendropsophus > Dendropsophus ebraccatus. The sequence continues at coordinate 40,243,500 of NC_091455.1, read as the reverse complement.
GCGGTAGGGATATACATAAATACTATTCTGCTGACTGTAAGGATCCGCCGCAGCGTCTATAATGTGCCGGCTCCCCCCCGTGATGCTAAATCATTTATTAATGGATCTGATGAAGGCTGTCATCCCCCTGCAGGCTATAAATATGATCCTAGTAGCAGTGCCAGAACATGAGCTTGTCTCCCGGCCAGGTTATAAATAGGTTGTAACACTTCACAACAACTGCGTGTTTGTTGCTGCGGAGCAGTCACCCCGAGACCCCAGTCCGCTCTGATTTTATGGTTATGCAATGTGTTCTTCTTCACCCCAATTGAGCATACACACGCATGGTGACGTCATGCGCCGGGATACTATAAGAGGGCCATTGTCATACTACAAGTATGGAGGAGCGCAGAAGGATCTCAACGTTCATCCTCAGACCCCAAGGTTGCTTTAATTGTTATTGACTATGTCAGGGTTACAGTAAAGGCTATTTCTTCATTGCGGCTGCACTTTGCTATCACCTCTGTACTTTGAGATGGTCACCCATGAGTGATTTTTGCCTCGCTCAGCTGTTATACAGAGCACGGACCTGTTTACATTGTAACCATTCTCACATTATGCTTCCCTTTGGTGTCTCGTAGGCCTGACCCTGTAACCTGACATGGCCACAGCCTCACCAGGGCCGGCTAATAGAAATAGTCATGAAGGTTTACAGCTGCACGTGACAGGTAAGGTGCATTCATCTATTATTATCGGTGCACAAGCCTTTACATCAGGGATGGGGAACCTGCGGCCCTCCTGCTAATGCAAAACTACAATTCCCATCATGCCTGGGCAGCCAAAGCTTTAGCTTTGGCTGCCCAGGCATGATGGGAATTGTAGTTTTGGATGCAGAAGACATAGAACTTCTCCACTATGTAGGCCTCATGTAGAGCAGGCGGAGCTGACACTGGAAAACTTCCCAGCATGCCTTTTTCTTCTATTATTCCCCTTTGTCCCCCTATATGACTTATTTTGCATCTTTTGGAAGCCTTCCATACATAGTATAAAGAAAGAGAGCCATGGAAAAGACTGGATGTTGTGCTATAGACAGATGTTCTGTTGTACTGGTGCTTTATATATAATCTGTCACTACTGCCTCTCCCTGTCACGCAGTGTTTTATATACAGTTCTGTGCGCTGTGATTCATCTTTTACAGTGACTGCAAACTCAATTTAGGATGAGGCTTATACATTGGTGTAAAGGTGCAAAAGACTAAGAAATTGGATGGATTTGCAGAACTTTAGGTTAAAGCGAATGTACCACTATGTGGATTTTTACATGAATAGACAGGCACAGAGATGCCGGTGTTATGGCTTTTTATGAACCGCGACCCGGTTCCCATGCATGGCATCGGTTTACTCTTGGGCACCAGCATGAAGCACCGTGGCAGGCCCGCCGCCCCCCAGTGTGACCACACGCCCCCCCCCCCCCTCTGATGCGGCTCTGTTAGAATCAATCGGGCCTCGTCACAGAGGGGAGATCGTAATGTTAGGGGCCGGCAGACCCGGCACCAGCATCCCCGCACCGGCGCCCTCGTCTATTCATGTAAAAAAACACAAAGCAATGTACCTAGTGGTGCATTCGCTTTTATGCTTTTTCAGCCACAATTTATGTTTTTGTTTTTTTCTGAAATTAATGATCATAGTGAAGAATTGAGGCGCCAAGTGTGTTAGTGTTGCTTTACTATTCATTTCATAGTAACTGTTTTAGTTATGAGACCGAACAATCCCTTTAAAGAGTCACCATCATTAAAAGTTAACTTTTGACAAGTCATCGGGCAAGAAGAATAGTAGATTCCCACAGCATCCTTAGTGCATTCAAAATTCCAAACTTTATTTACAACATCTGGTACAGAAATGCGACGTTTCGACCCAACTGGTCCAAACATTGCAACACATCAAACCATGCTCCTTTAAATATGCAGTGAATAACCCTGTGACGTATTGGGGTAAGAGGGGGATGGGGAGGGCAGAAAATGTGGAGCCACAGATCCAAAATCTGGGAGTACATCCAGTCAGTCAAGCATGTATATACATGTAGGTATAACCAAGAAACATATGCATATGTGAAAAATTGATGCTGAAATAGCCATTCAAATAATAACACAAAGAATGATCAGTACATCAATAAGGGAAATGGAAACTAAATCTATGCACAGAATATAAAAAAGATACCATGTGAGGCCATGTCTCCCAGCAGAGGAGGACGATTCCTAATGCCCCAAGACGCCAAGGGCTTCTCTTGTGTTGCTGCGCACGAGAAGGATCACATGCCCCGGCCAATTGAAGAGTCCATGGGCTAGGCCAAGTGGGAGAAACATTAGCAAACACCATGCTCTTAGCGATCGTGCTGACCGCTTGCCGCACTGAAAACGAAGATGCCAGGGCCACCCAGGCCAGGCACATGCATACAGACTCCATACAAGAGAATGTACCCTTGGGGTATAGGGGTCTGAAGGAGAGGTCTATGCCTGTGGTTATGGTCCATCGAGCCCCAATAAAGACCCATGTGCGTCAAAACGTCACATTTCTTCACCAGACGTTCTAAATAAAGCTTGAATTTTAAACGCACTACGGATGTTGTGAGAATCTACTATTCTTCAAGTCTGTTCCTTTGTCCATACTAGGATTGTGGACTTTCCTGCCTGCATCCTCCATCTACCTACGTTGAGGCCACTTATTGGGCCATGTACCTTAATGCTGTTGGATCTTCTTAGACTTGGTCATCAGGCATGTCAAAGATTGTAGTAGTTATAGCCAGTGAGAGAGTGCAGCAGTGCGATCCACTCCCCAGTCGTTCACTAGTTCTGACAGTTTAGCCTTATAGATATAGACTATAAAGGGCCAAACTGTTGGCATTAGTGAGTGGCCGGGGAGTGGATGGCATGGTTGCCTTGGTCTCTCCCTGGCTATATCTCTTGAGTCTCAGCACTGAGACAAGCTACGATCAATAACTTTTGACATGCCTGATGACATGTCAAAAGTTACTTTTAATGACATTGACTCTTTAAGTGTAATAAGTCTTTATCCATTTACATGCTAATCAATATATAACCCTAGTGATCAGCTGTTCTGGTGGGGGAAATGGCGTCTGGCCAGATACAGTATTTCTCATAGTGTGTGTTACTGTAGGGGAAATATAGCCTAACATGCCAGCTATTCTTTTTTTTTTTTTTAATTCTCAATTTTATTAAATTTTTCAAACATTTCACATAAAAGCCACAGCAGAAAACAATGAAGACAAACAAACCAAAAGCAGGGGTACACACCACATGCCAGCTATTCACATGTGTCACTACTAGTGTTAAGTGAACTTGCCGAAAGTTACTGAGCAGTGTTGCTAAATGCTGAGGGGAATAGAAGACCCCAACACTTTCTTCACTCAATAACTGCAGAGACCAGAAAATGTGCATTGGGAGCATAATGTCGGGGGTTTGCATGGCTGAGCAGCTGCATGCAACCCTGCAACCTTACATCACCAGTGCCGCAGTGCACAATGCCAAGCTTCAGATGGAGTACGCCACCATTGGACTTTTTATTCTGTAGGGAGTGAATCACGCATCTGGCCATCTAATGGATGTCTTAGTTTTTATGTGTTTCTGACTGTCCTTTGAAGTTAGAGATCCCGAGGATAACACTGTGCACGGCTCGGAGGGGCTCACATCATGCCAGACCCTCCATGATGGCCTTAGTCCATACATTCAGGATCCTTAGGAATGGAGGCTGTTTGTGTTCCTGGATGATAACAATGAGTGAGATGGATTGTATGGCCTCTGTGAAGCAGAATCCTTCTGCGCGGCGTCGTATGTTCCCAGAACAATGGCTCCTGTTTGGAGAAGTTAATCTTTAGATTAATCATTAAACGTTACATGGACGGAGTTATGTGGCTGACAGACTTATAGTGAGCCGTATGCATGAAGAGACTGGTGACTGTACCCCAGACGCCGCAGGCCGAGGCCGGACACAGCTCACATGTAAAGGCTCCGCCTATTTCACATGGATGTCTATGGAAGGTCAGATTAAAGAGTTCTCATTGGTTCCAGGATTTCTATTATTCTATTATTTTGTCCATTTCTGTAAATAAATAAAAGTATTACCACCCAGGCAGTACGTCCAGATCGGTGCCGGCAGGGACTCTTAGTTATGAGAATCTTCTGCCAAAGGGATTATGTGCTACCGACTCCTCATCTGCAGTAACTCTGCCCGTCCTTCTCTTTAACCCTGTAAGGACACTGACAATATTCCCTTTTGTTTTCTTTCCTTGCCCTATAGGATCCAAAGCCGGCAAGTTGGGGGATGGAGGAGACCCTTGTGCCTCCATCTAACTGCTTTAGAGTCTGGGGTCTCTATTGGGGTCACATATTTATGGTTCCAGGTACTGATAAGGTGTCGCTGTAGTGACATATGAACTTGTCATCACTCTGGCTCTCTATATCCTGTAATAATCGTGGAAAAGTGTTCACAACACCACAACCGATTCAGCTCGTGAGACCAGATGTAGTAGTAAGCCATGAGGTCTTAAGGGGTTAAAGCTTAGCTGTGCAGACATTTTTTTGCCTCCTTATCGTGGTTACATCATCGGTGGTTGAAAAATTACAAAAGGTCATCACATTCACCCTTTTATGCTTCCACACCCCGGTTGATGATAGACCAGTGCTATACAGTAGGTGAAATGCTTCTCTGTTGATCTATAGCTGCTGTAGTACTAGTATCCCTCTGTAATGTGTTTCTCTTGGCATAAAGCTCTGCTTTGTCTCTGTGCCGGACCCTGCTAACCTGTCCGTCTTCCTCCCTTCTATCTGCAGTCAGTGTGAGCTGCTTCTCCTTGTCACATCCTGGAGCCAATGAGCTGAAACTCGAGGGCCATAGGCCATATACATTACTGCATTGGATCCACTGGGGATCGGACGCAAAATGCAGCATGCAGTGTTTTTTTTTTTTCGTTTTTTTTTGTTAGTCTGGTCAAATCGTGCTGATAAAACCCAACGGACCCCATTAAAGTCAATGAAGTCCATCGCTCTTCATTAGTGTCCATGGTGCAGCCAAGCTGCCTGCTCCCAGACAGAGCCTTAGATGAATGCTTACATGGCCTAAGGCTCATCTGTCTGACACCTAGCTATCTCCCCTCACTCAGGGTGGTATCACACGGGCCCATGGGGGCCCAATAATACCTGTAAATGAGCAGCGATCTGCTAGATCGTCGCTCGTTTACTGGACCTATTATACGGCCCGATAATCGTTAAACAAGGGCTGCAGGGACCGATGTCCTTGTAGCCATTGCTTAACTATATACAATACCTATCCATGTTCCAGGGCTGCTGCTGCGGTCCTCTTCTCCACGGGTCCTGCGCGCTTTAACTTCAGAGTGGCCGCTCAGCCAATCACAGGCCGGGACCGCCGCAGCCTGTGATTTGCCAGTCGGCTTGTCGGCTGACAGGCCACTCTGAAGCTAGAGCGCGCAGGACCTGGGGAGAAGAAGACCGCAGCAGCAGCCCTGGAATGTGGATAGGTAATGTATATCGTGAAGTCGCCAGCCGCGCACCGCTATTACACGTAGCGGTGCGCAGTGGGCGCCCGACTAAAATCGTTCCAAACCTATATCAACGATCAGCCAATGATGGTTGTAATCGGCTGATTGTTGTATTTATTACATGGAGCGATAATCGGGCCAATTTGGCCGATTATCGCTCTGTGCAATAGAGACAAGGATCGGCTGATGAAACGATCATCGGCTGATCGCTTCTTTAGGCCCAGACCTAAAATCATTGGTCCACGACTGCTGGCGATTGCCCAAACAGTTAATAAGTTACCTCCCCATGCTCCTGGTTTTCTCCTCTGCTCTGTATGCATACCGAACCACGTGCTGCAGCTTCAGAGCGGCCTGGCTTAGTGGCCTATCAGCACAGACAGGCCCCGATGAAGCTGCAGCACGCTGTGCCGGTATGCATAACGAGCACAGGAGAAGACAGGAGCTTGGAGAGGTAACGTATTTATTTGGGTAAGGGGTTGCACAGACATCGCTAACCATGTCCGTTCAGCCCTTGCTAAATGATTATTAGGCCGTGTACAGTATTGATCGGGCCTTCATTGGCCCGTGTTATAAGACCCTTACACATGCATGAATTCTGAATAGAGAGAAAAAAGGTAGGGAGCCGATGCCAAAGATGGGAGTTGCCCATACACATCAGATGATCCATCAGTCTCTAGAGGTCTTTTTGACATCAATCTGATGTCTATGACCGATTTTAACATCCCTGTACGACAGTGCCTTTCCTGATGTGTAAGCTGCTTACGTCATAGACACTAATGGAACCCTGTACCGTCACAGATGGAGGCTTTTGAACTGTATGTTGCTTACAAGATTGATGGTCCCTCTCCCCTTGAGTCTGCAGATTTCCATTCGTCTGACCACCATGAACCTTGACCCAGATGGCAGTGATTTTGGATCATGTCAATATATGGCTGCTAAAGTCCCAAGCATCCGTTAATGATCATCAGCCTTGCCCCTTGCACCAAATGATCTTTTGATGGTATTATATACTATAGACCAGGGGTCCCCAAACTTTTTACACAGGGGGCCAGTTCACTGTCCCTCAGAGTTGTGGAGGGCCGGACTATATGCTGTTGCTGTATCTGGCCCGCGGGGAGCCGTTCCCACTGGAGGATGTCTCTGCCCATGAGGAGGAAGTGGAGGGGAGGATCATACTGCTCGTCTGTCTCTGGTCTGGAGGAGGAGTATTGGGGGTGACTTAGGATGGTGGATATGTAGTCCTACCACAGCCACACAGGAGCATGCTGGGAGTTGTAGTTCTACCACAGCCACACAGGAACATGCTGGGAGTTGTAGTTCTACCAAAGCTAAGCAGGATCATGATGGGAGTTGTAGTTCTACCTCAGCCACACATGAGCACTAACACACACACACACTCCATTCGCACACACATATTCCGCTAACACACACATTCTCACTCCACTAACACAGACAAACACACAGGGCAGTATCTAGTTTTTTTTGGCAATAAGCTAATGTTGATAAAAGCATCCCTAATGTCTCCCTGTGGTGTCCCCCCATTGTAATAATGTCTCCTTGCATTTCCCCCATAGTAATAAAGTTCCCCTGCATTGCCCCCATATGTCCCCCTGCATTTTTTCCATAGTGATAATGTCCTATTGCATTGCCCCAACACATAAAAAAAAAACACATTATACTCACCTAATCCTGGCATGGAGCCAGCCTTTCTCTCTTCTGGCTTCTTCTCACCTCTCCAGCCTCCGGAGGGATCCCCCAGCAGGCGCAATGACGTCAACACTGCCAATGTCGGACTGGGATACCTGGGGCCCACCAGAGGAAATGATTCTTGGGGCCCACCAAAGAAGAATCAGTAAAAAGCGACATACTGACCCTGCCCTATTCTGGATTCATCTGGATCTGCGACAACTCCCTTCAGTCAGAGCAGGCTGTGGCTCAGAGATAGCATTCTTCTGACTGTATATACTGGTAGTTTGTGCCCATATGATGCAGCTGCACCCCATATCATCATTTTATTACCCCCTTCATCCTCCTGCCCCCCCATCATCATACTATCCCCTTCTTTCTCCTGCCCCTCCATCATCATACTACTACCACCTTCAATCTCCTACCCCTCCATCATCATACTACTACCCCCTTCATCCTCCTACCCCTCCATCATCATACTACTACCCCCTTCATCCTCCTGCTCCACCATCATACTACTACCACTTCATCATCATACTACCCATCCATCATCCTCCTACCCCATCATACTACTACCCCCTTCATCCTCCTGCCCTTCCATCATCATAGTAGTTCCTCTCTCAACCCTTTGCCCCTCATCACCATACTACTGCCTCTATCATTCTCCTGCCCCTGCATCTGTATTTAAAACAAAAAACAGCTATAATTACCTCACCTGTATGGTTCCTCTTGTCCCCCAGCGACTCTTCTTCCTGCTGTGCATCAGTGACATAACTTGTGCCGACAGGGGGTGGGGCTTCCCGCGGCGGGGGCGGAGCTTCCCGAGACATATCGGGACATGGTGTCAAAAGGGCCTGACACCTGCCGCAGCGTCCGACGCTGGGGCCCACTGAGGACAGACAGCATCACTCTATGGCTGTCTGGGGTCCCTAGCTGCTGGACGGTCAGTGGGAGTGGGGGAGGGGCCCAGTCCAACACTGATTACTGTGCCTGCTGGAGGATCCCTCTGCTGAGAGGCTGATGTGGGAGGTGAGATCCGGGGGGAGGGGGGTGGCGCCGAGGAGTGGGGGGGTTCAAGGTCCATTGTACCTGCCGCGGGGGGCGTTGCTGTCGCTGGTTGCGATTATGCTGTGAGTCTCGGTGGCTGGGCGCCCCCTAGAGGAGGTGGAGAGAGGAAGTTTCTGCCACGCCGAGGCGGGGGGGGGGGGCGGATAAACGACCTCGGAGGGATGCAGTTTGGGGACCCCTGCTATAGACGGATGGACTTTCAACGTTTTCTCAGTTTACTTTGAACAAATTTTTTAAAATCGTTTTACTCTCGCTTTTGCTCTTTTCATACAGTCATGTGACTTCTTCCACCGATCCCTCAGCAAATGCGCTGTGGCACAGGATCCCTGGGCATTAAAGGGGAAGTCCTGCGGGGGGGGGATGAATTATGGGCAGGGGGTGGTGGAATATAAAAAAACTAGTTATAGTCACCTATCCCAGCCCTCGTGTGGAACCGCGCCCCCCTCCTGGATGACTGTCTTCTAAGCTCCCCTTCAGCTACGTCACGACCCGGCTGACTGATGCCCCACTCAGCCAGTCAGTGACTGGGGCGGGACATCGCTGTAGTCACTAGTTGGCTAAATCCCACCCGTCTGTGACCTCGAGCCAAGGTCATGACGTACCCTGACTAGATTGCATTTGTGTTGAATACTTTGTTGTTTCTGGATATTAATAATTTTTAAAAAATTAAAAGGGAAACCCAAAAAGAACCCCTTTCCCGGCTCGTGGATAAACAGATCTTCTTTTCATTAGATGTAATTTTTACATGGGACAAACAGGGAAACTTTCTTCAGACTCTTCGGCTATAACCTCCTTCTGCAGAAAGTAAGAAAAATAATCTTTGTGTATTAATGTAGGATTCAGCGAGCGCTCAGGAAATCAGATGTTTGTGACATAATTTCCTCAAACTTTTTGCTGCCTCATATCTTGCAAAAAAATCACCTCTCACCCTTTAGCCGCACGGCTTATCTCAGCCATGATGTCTGTTTCCTAAATCTTTATGAAAGAAAATAGTTGCTGCCCACCTATTTGTCCGGATGTGGTAGTGGGGCCTGATAACGCGCTGCTACAGTCTGTCGCCTAAATGGACGCAGATCATTCTCACTGGCGTCACTTATGATGTAGGGATGTCATGTATGGCACATTGGATCCTAACCATGGCCCGGTGGACCCCATTGACATAGGATGGGCTCTGTCAAGTTTAGTCGATTCAAGTATCGAAGCATTTCTGATACACCATGGGGGGAATTCATGAAGACTGGCATATTTGTATGGCCTAATACTTATATTAAGCCCCGCCCCTTTTTTCGCGGCAGGATTCACTAAGAGGCGTACGAATCTGCACCCGGCCTACTAAATCTGGAAGCAGGTGTAGATTTGCATCATGATTTGCGCCTGCGAACAGGCGTAAATCATGACAAATGAGGTGTGGGAGGAGGCCACGCCTCCTCCCCACCTCATCACGCCTTCGCAAGCTCCGCCTACCCACTCATCGGGCGAGCAGGGCGTACGGGAGGCATACGCCAGGGAGAAGGGGTGAATCTGCACCTTTTCCCTGGCGCACGCCTGTAGTGTACCCTTCGTAAATCCCCCCCCCCCCCCAAGTCATCATTTGGTCTTGAGTACAGAATTTTTATTTTATTAAAAAAGCTAATAAATATATGGTGGTCTCTCAGATCCCAGTCTCCTCCTGTCCAGTGGTCTCTATCAGATTCCAGTCTTCTCCTGTCCAGTGGTTTCTATCAGATCCCAGTCTCCTCCTGTCCAGTGGTCTCTTTCAGATCCCAGTGTCCTCCTGTCCAGTGGTCTCTATCAGATCCCACTCTCCTCTAGTCCTGTGGTCTCTATCAGATCCCAGTCTCCTCCCGTCTAGGGGTCTCTATCAGATCCCACTGTCCTCTAGTCCTGTGGTCTCTTTCAGATCCCAGTCTCCACCAGTCCAGTGGTCTCTATCAGATCCCAGTCTCCTCCTGTCCAGTGGTCTCTATCAGATTTCAGTCTCCTCCACTCCACTGATTTCTATCAGATCCCACTCTCCTCTAGTCCTGTGGTCTCTTTCAGATCCCAGTCTCAACCAGTCCAGTGGTCTCTATCAGATCCCAGTCTCCTCCTGCCCAGTGGTCTCTATCAGATCCCAGTCTCCTCTGGTTCCAGTGATCTCTATCAGATCCCAGTCTCCTCTGGTCCAGTGGTCTTCATCAGATCCCACTCTCCTCCCATCTAGTGGACTCCTTTTAGTTCCCAGTCTTCTCCAGTCCAGTGGATAGTCATGAATAGCGCCCCCTGCAGTTACTAGTATAGGTAGCAATGAGATACACAGTAGTGGATAGAGGCCAGTAGCAGCTCATTGTATCTCTGAGGATCAGAAGAGGGATGATGAAAAGAGAAGGCAAAAAGCAGTGGTATGAGATCTGTAAAACTTGTGTGACATCAGAGGCGGCGTAGCAGATGTGCCCAGTATGTGCCACTTCCTCCATACACAGGGAGAGGTAATGGGGCTACATGTATATTATACAATCTAAGCAGAGCATTTGTGTCATACAGCGCGGATTACCTTATCCCCGTGTGTCCATCTGTTATTTGATGAGATGGGAGAACAGAGAGCGGGTTTTATCAGCCGGCTTCATGTCTTCCTGCCGCCTCTGCTGAGCACAGCGTTTCTTGTATACGCCTTCCTGCAGGGTCTGTACCACTGAGGATTCATGTTTCCAAACTGAGATTGTAGTAAAACAAAGTGTCGTCCATAGTCGGAGCAAGACATTCCCTTTTTAAAGGGGTACTACCACTTCAACTACCACTGTAATTATACTACTAGATCTGGTCAGGTTGAATAGTTTAGTAAATACAATCATTTATCAGAAGGAGGTGGTAGGTTTGCTTCATGAATAAATTTGTAATAATTATAATTAAAGCTGTGTAAGGATTATGGGTTTGTGTCATTAGGACATATGTCTCCCACAGCCTGTCACTTCAGTGGGGAGGAGTTGTAGTTCTAGACACAGTCCATGGACAAGTGTGATGTTGCTTCTAGTGGGAAAAGAGACCCCCATTATCATGGACAAGCCCTTTAACGAATTTAGAGGGATGTTTCCATCTCCAATAACATAGGTCTACTATTGTTTTTTTTAATCTCCTCATACACACCATAGGACTGTTCATCCTGATTTCACTTGTTCATCAGTAAGATGACAGAATTGCTGGTAACAATAAATGTTGAACGTCTACATTCCCCCCCCCCCCCCCCCCCCCAGCACGTCAGAAACCCTCCAGATACCTTTTCTCCCCTTCAAGCACCTCTGAAGCCCCCCAAATACATCTGCCACACCCCAGCACTTCCGAAAGCCTCCAGATACCTCTGCTCCCCTCCAAGCACCTTTGAAGCCCCCCAGACACCTCCCTCTGCCCACCCCTATCAGACACCTTTGCCCCTCCCTCTCAGAACCTCTGAAGCCCCCCTCCCAGGTACCTCTGCCTCCCTCCAAGCACCTTTGATGCCCCCCAGACACTTTAGCCCCCTCCCTCCCCTCCAGGAGGTGGCTTATCTCCCATGGGCCACCTGCCTATTGGAGCTGCATAAATCTGCAGACAGGTCTCCTATAACTAGAGCAGAAGGTATAAGGAGGCGATTATGTTAATATACTGTGGGTTGGTATAATCCCAGATTAATATCAGAATTAAGGTGACAAATGCAGGTTAATATAAATGATGATTCCGCTGTCATTATTATCATTACTTATCATGGCAGCAAGGGAGGAATCATCCAGAGTGAATCATGAGGTGCATAATACAGACCATGGAGAATTCGCCTCATCCTTACAGTTTATACAGAAGTTTGAAGATGGACAAAATAAAAAATTATTTCCCATCAAGCCTACTTCTCAGTTGAAACACATGACATGGGCACAGCTCTGTATTGTTGCTAGGGTATGGCTTTCTGACAACTTGATAGGGAGCTAGTTGTCAAGCTCTGTTGTAGCGCTAGCAATGGAACTGTCAGACACCCTCAAGAGTTTCAGAAGTTAGGGGGAGATTTATCAAACATGGTGTAAAGTGAAACTGGATCAGTTGCCCCTAGCAACCAATCAGATTCCACCTTTCATTCCTCACAGACTCTTTGGAAAATGAAAGATGGAATCTGATTGGTTGCTAGGGGCAACTGAGCCAGTCTCACTTTACACCATGTTTGATAAATCTCCCCACAGTCCGTAAACTTTTCCTTTACCCACATTATAGGAGATAACTAGCTGACCGGTTGGGGTCCAACTGCTGGGACCGCTAGTTATCAACAGTCACGTCTCCCAAATGTAGTGGCAGTGACGGCGTTCAAAAAAGAAGCTATATATATATATATAGATATATATATATATATATATATAAAAAAAAATTTTTACACTCAGGCTAAATGCATTATATGGTCGGTGTTTAATATAGTCTATTTTGGCCCGCAAAACCCCTTTTAATCATTCACTTATCATTATTAAAGGGAATGTACCATCAGGCTTAGGCTGAAGCACTGGAGGCGGGCCGACTCACCCCCCAGTGGGAGGAACCCCCCACCCCTCTTTGACGCGGCTCCATTAGAATCAATGGAGCCATATGATAGAGGGGCGGGGGTTTCCTCCCACTGGGGGTGAGTCGGCCCACCTCCAGTGCTTCAGCCCAAGCCTGATGGTACAATCCCTTTAACTAAAATTTGTCTTGAGAGACTATATAGATTATTACTGAGGGATCAGATTACAGTAGGGCATATTCTCTGGGAAAGGAAGGAGGAGGAGGAAGGTGGTATAGAGGGAGAAGCAGAGACTCACACATGTATTAAGTTATCGCTGGGTTTACACTGTGTTTGGGGAGTCACATATAGCCATCGGGCAGAAAGGGGTACCAGCATATACCATGGTGTGCACTTGGCAGGTCCATTTAGTTTAATAGGATGTACATAGCCACTAGACTAATTTTGAGCCATTTCCAAAGATGTATAGTTACTAGAGATGAGTGAACCTCTAGCACGCTCTAGCTCATCTAAACCGTAAGTCTCGGCATTTGATTACTGGTGGGTGAAGAAGTTGGATGCAGCCCTAGGACTGCCTGGAAAACATGGATACAGCCATAGGCCATAGGTTACATCCATGTCTTTCAGGACTCCCTAGGGCTGCATCCAACTATTTCAGCCCCCAGTAATCAAATGCAGAGTATTGGAGGTTGGAGGACTTTAAGGTGGAACAGCTGGATGGCCTGACATCTTACAATAAGACTCTGGACGATTTTAAGAGCCTCGACTCTGCACCCAATTAGTACCAGGAGGCCCTGATCCACTAAGTTCAGGGCTTTTTTTTTTTTCTTTCTTTTTTTAACTCACTCCATATGGCAGACAGTGTTACTCTAGAAAAATGCACGGACATGGCTGGAAACCACTATATCCACAGCCGTCACTTATCTCGGAGTCTTCTGATCCCATCTCCACCCCTGTTTGATTTGGCAGCCGTCTTATGCAGCTACCGGCTGATACTGAATCACTGGAGACTTGTTGCAACACAGTTCATTCTGCCCTTAGATTGATTTCATTACTTTTTCAGGTCCTATTAAAAGCTCAGGAAGATACAAAAGTGCGCCTCATCTGTTGTGTAATACCAACACTAGTGCCATAAAAGCGTGCGCTCAAGTTGTTAACACTTTATAGGACTGGAAAGTGTAACCGTTCAGGGCCACAGAAGGATTCTAGTTCCACATGTTGGAAATATGTACGTGTGTGGACCTGTGTTCCCCATATAATAACAATCCAGCACTGGCACATAGCTCTGTGATGTGTCGTTCCCATGTTGTTCTAGAAATTAACAAATTAATGAACAACTGGGTTTTACTAGTTTGGGGGGGGGGGGGGGGGGTGTCCCTACATTGTCTGGCACTAGCCAATCAAAACAGTATCACATTATGTCATGCCCTAAACTGGTAACTCCCAGATGTCAATTTATTCCTAAACTGCTAGTAAGAAAAACGGAGCAACAGCACAATGTACAACCATTAGGAAAGATGTTACAGAATTGATATAGGGAACTTAACTGCTCACTGAAACAGGTCAGGAGAGGTCACAGGTCCTCTGTTTTGGAAGACTATGATCATTGGCATCTCAGTGATTGATCCAGCAAATGCTGCTTTTACACGGAACGATTATCGTGCAAATTCGCACGATAACGATCGAATTCGAACGATAATCATACGTGTAAACGCTGCGAACGATCAAACGACGAACGAGAAATCGTTCATTCAGATCTTACAACATGTTCTAAAATCGTCGTTCGCAAAAAATTCGCAGATCGTTTCGTGTAAACAGTCGTTCGCCGATTTAACCAATGTGTGAGATAGGCTTAAGCGATGGCAAAACGAATTTACATACGATATATATTACCGTCTAAACTCTGATCGTTATGAAAATCCGACATCGTTAATCGTACGATCGGGTCCATTATCGTTTTGTGTAAACGCAGCATAAGGGTTACTTATCTAGACCATTTTTACATGGAAGAATAGAACGCACATGCTCAGTCACTCTCCCCACAACCAGGTATCTGTAAAAAGTAGCTAATAGAAATATTTACCAGTTTGCCAGAGAGGGAGCAAAGCCTTTGTAGTACATAGCGGAGAGGACTCCTTGTGCAGACTAATAAGAAGGGACTATACCGTCAGGTACCAGAGGGGAAAGAAGAATCCGTTCAGAGTCCTTCCCTAACAGTAAGGTTTAGCAGCAGCATCTAAGTTGGACATTTTTTTTTTTTTTTTTAATTCTTAGGAGAAGCCCTTTAATAGATACCACCCTGTAAGGTACAGGGCATGTGGGTGTGTTTCAGCAGAGGCAGGGTAAATACGGCAGTACCTGTTATAAAGCCTCAGGGGTTGTAAAGAGTTGAAGAGCTGGGGTGCAGGATTAACTCTGCTTCATTCCAATGGTGGGGATGGGAGTGTAAATGTAACACATGAATGAAGCGCCTGCACTTGTGTTTTTTTTCTTTCTAGTGTCTTGTGCCAAACTAAAAAAGAAGAAGAATTGGTTTGGAACGGTCTATACAGAATTAGCTGCTGATGGGGAAACAAAGAAGACTGCAAAAGCAAGCAGTTCCAGCAATCCAAGATGGGAGGAACAGTTAACTGTGTAAGTCCTGTCCGTATGCAGAGTGTGGTTGGCAGATTAACCTGAGTAGATTGAAATTTAGTAGTGGGTGTGCATGGTATGGCAGCCCAGTCCTATTGAATGGAACTGGACTATTGAAGTGGGGGAGATGCATAAAATGTACAGATATGTGCCTGGTAAGATATACAAAAAGCTTCAGAGATTCTTTTTTGAATATTTAAAGGGGTTAATTAAAAAACAGCACCATCCCTGTCCTCAGGTTGTGTGTTTTTTTTTTTAAATTCTGCACAATCCCTTTAAATTTCATAGAAGGAATCCCCAAATGGATACTACAGAACTGTGATATCACTTTTGAAGGTTCCAAATCTGTGCACTCCAACTAAGCAGTATACCATTTAGCGGTTTACTAGGCACTTATCCATACATTTTGTAATGGTGCATTGCAATAGCCATACACTTTATTCCGCTGCGGATATGTAACCCCATAGAACTTCACACTACCAGAATTCGCAGGGTATTTCGCTGCAAACTCGCAGCGTGAGATCCGCTGCAAATCTGGTACATGTGAAGGTACCCTAAAGCTGTTTCAGTCAGTTCTTGATGGTCAGGCCTTTACCAATTTGATGTGGGCAGCCTGTCACGGTCCTGGAAAACTGCTTTAAAATGTTTATAGAGACTTCGTGTGTCTAGATGTTACATCCAGTCTTGGAATTGAAGTTAGATACTCAAAAGAAGCTTTTGTTTGCACACTATCTGACCTTTTTAAAGCATCTTCTTGGAGGACTCCTTTAAGCCCAGGCCCGTATTGCGACACTAAAAGCTTTTCATGTGTCAGCCAAAGATTTAGCCATTTGTATCCAAAGCTGACGGTCACATTACAAGGTTGCTCAGAAAATGTTAAACTTTTTTCCTGTAATGTTGCAGATTGGTTTAGCCCTATACCGATAGTATAGTCCTACAGTGAAATCCATAATACACAGTATTTACTGGGGAGAACAGAGTCTATGCTTAAAGTGACTCTGTACCCACAATCTGCCCACGCCAAACCATTTGTACCTTTGGATAGCTGCTTTTAATCCAAGATCTGTCCTGGGATCCGTTCGGCAGGTGATGCAGTTATTGTCCTAAAAAAACAACTTTTAAACTGGCAGCCTGTGCCCAACGACCGTGGCCTTACAATATTTGTGCCCTAACCTTGCACCACCCCTCCGTCCCTCCTCCCCACCCTCCTCATCATTAGGAATGCCACTGGCAGGATATTTCCTATTTCTCTCCAGTGAACACTGCACAGGTGCCTTAACCATCCAGCCCATGTGCCGTGCTGACACAGGTGATGAATAGGAGAATACCTGCCTGGGGCATTCCTAATGATGAGGAGGGTGGGAAGGAGGGACAGAGAGGTTGTGCCAGCCCAATGCACACACACTCTAGGCCACGCCAGTTTGACACAGGGCTGCAAGTTTAAAAGTAGTTTTTTAGGACATAACTGCATCACCTGCCGAACGGACCCCAGGACAGATCTTAGATTAAAAGCAGCTATCCGAAGGTACAAGCGGTTTGGGGTGGACAGATTGTGGGTACAGAGACACTTTAACTATACATGTCTATTGCCGAGACCACTCATGGATTTTTCTTAACATCTATATTCATCATATATTATATCAGCAATACCAAAGAGACAAAACTGTCTAAGGCCAGTATCACACAAGCGTACTATGGATGAATCATTGTGTCTGTATTATGGCGGTAAGCCCTTGCCTGGCGGTGGACTGACTACTGTAACCTTTCACCTTAAAGGGAGCATGGCATCATTTTCATGCTCCCTGAACCATTAGTTAATGGGGCGGTGCCTGGCAGCTTCTCTTCTCCTCACCAGCCTTGATAGATGACCCTATACCCAAACACAGGCTTAGTGGGGCTGGGTGGCTTTTTGTTCAGAATTTATGCATAAATTAACAACTGGGTGTGTCCCTGCACTGTCCAACCTTATCCAATCAGTGCTGACAGTATCAGTCTGTCTTGGGACACACCCCTTTGACAGTTGGGATAATGACGCCCAGTTGTCAATGTAGGGCACAGTGCAGAGATGCTCCAGAATTCTCATTTTCTGTAGAATACATGTACTAAGGGGGAGATTTATCAAACATGCTGTAAAGTGAAACTGCCCCTAGCAACCAATCAGATTCCATCTTTCATTTCTCACAGACTCTTTGGAAAATGAAAGGTGGAATCTGGTTGCTAGGGGCAACTGAGCCAGTTTCACTTTACCTCATGTTTGATAAATCTCCCCCTAAGTGTGGTGACAAGACATCAACAGTGGGGCCAGCTCCTAAAACTCTACAAGTCAGCTACAATGGACCATACAATGTAATGGCCTTTCAGCTAATCCCTTCATTGGTCTCACAATACTCTATTAGGGCATATGGGCCTCCGTTGTCAGCATAATTACTTCACCTTTAAGAGGTCTCCTGTCAGTCCTGTAAGGGTCTCCTCATCACACCCTAAAATAGCCAATAAATGTTATCTGCTCAGTGTTGTGTTGTGTAAAAAAGCTCCATGTTGTAATAGTATCATCGGCTGTGTTTCCAGGAAGGTAACCCCGCAAACTACACTTGAATTCAAGGTATGGAGTCACCATACGCTGAAAGCTGATGCATTGCTCGGCAAAACGGTTGTGGACCTAAGGCAAGCGCTGGAAACGCATAATAGAAAATGTAAGTGATGAGTATGAGGGTGGGCCGGGGGTGAGCGATGGGGCCGGGGTAAGGACTTGCTCCAGTTTTAGCAATTTGTTGTTCATGCTTGTTGGGTGAATCTCCTTGATGAAGTAGAGATGCACTTTTACTGGGTCTAAGGGGTTAATCCATCTTCTATCCATTGTATCCTGCGGGATGGAGAATCAGTAGAAACAATTGTGACTCACCCTGATTCAGTGTCTCCAGGCAAACATGAGGGCCTCAGTGATAAGCATAGATGAGAAATCCATGAAAAGGTTGTGTTTGCACCAAGTCTACAATAAATCCAAGTTCCTGTATAGTATCCTGTACAATGTACCTGTCATAGCTGAGGCATTGTTACATCCGCCTGCAGTGTGACCCATACTGTGGCCTCAGGCAGGGTGAGAAAGCCTCCTTCATGCCATGTACAACTCTTAAAGAGGTACTCGAGCGAAAAGTGAAAATCGTCTGGTGTTAAAGTGCCAGAGATTTGTAATTTACTTCTATTAAAAAAGTCTCTAATCTTCCCGTACTTAACAGGTGCTGTATGTCCTGCAGGAAGTGGCGGATTCTTTCCAGTCTGACACAGCGCTCTCTGCCGCCACCTCTGTCTGTGTCAGGAACTGTCCGGAGCAGTAGCAAATCCCCATAGAAAGAATACAACACTTCCTGCAGGACATAAAGCAGCTGATAAGTACTGGAAGACATGAGATTTTTTTAATAGAAGTAAATTACAAAACTCTGGCGCTTTCTGGCACTAGTTGATTTTAAAGAAATTTATTTTTGCTGGAGTACCCCTTTAAAGAGGCAAGGGGCAATGTAAGATGTGTGAACATTGCTACAATAGTAAGGAGATCAGCAGAAAACAACTCTAATTTATATTAGAAAATCTGCTCTACATGTAATCCCACTCTAATGCAGAAGCGACGATAGGCCCACCGCCCATCCTGTCATCTCATGGAATTTCTTGACACATTTCATTGTTAAAAATAAATAAAATTTGACCAGTATAATTCAACACGTAAGACGTTATTTGTGGGACTGCTAAAATTTAGGATCTGCAGCAGATTTCATCTAAATAACTGAACACAGCATCAAATCTGCTGCAAATCTGCTGCAGATCCTGTAGGTGTGAACGCACCCTTAAACTCCTTTTTTTCCTGCTTTAGTGGAAAGAGTAAAAGAGCAATTGAAGCTGTCGCTAGATGGAAAGCATGGCACAGTCCAGACTGGTGAGCTGACCGTCATCTTGGATGGGTTAAGTGTAGAACCGGAGTCCAATGCGCCATGTAATTCCACAGCCCCAGCACCCAGTAAGTATTGTGTGTGTGTGTGTATACGGGACTTGGACTCGGTATGTGAAGGCACTTCAAACTTAGTCAGTTTTTCTTTGTATTTTTAGCAGAAATCCAGCAAAATGGCAACGCGATCCGTGAAAATGGAGGAGAGTGTTCGTCGGACATTAGAGCTGGGTATGTGACGTGGTATCGAGCACTAGATGGGATAAATGTATTCTGTATACAGCACAGTAAGCACCCTCTATACATGGTCTTAGAGGTCACTGTAGCCTTAAAGGGGTTATCCAGCGCTACAAAATCATGGCCCCTCTCTCGTCTCCAGATTCGGTGGGGTTTCAATCTCAGTTCCATTGAAATAGAGCTTAATTGCAAACCACATTCGAACTGGAGACAAGAGAGGGGGAAAAGTGGCCATGTTTTTGTAGCACTGGATAACCCCTTTAAAGAGTGTAATCCCAAGGACAAGGCAGGGATAAGATGCAGTCTGACTGCTCTGGCTTATTCCACATAGAACAACAGGGTCGGGTGGGGAAAAAAAACAAAAAAACAACGCCCTTGATCCTTCTCTCCACCAACGCAATCTGTTGGGGCAGCATTGGGAGGCCCCCAAACACCTTAGGAATTTAGCTAAACCTGACAAAGGTAAACAAGCACCTTTAACCGCTGGGCAAGGAGGAGGTAGTAAATTGTCAGCAAGCAATAGAGTGTTCAGCGGAACAGTGGATGGGGAAACACCTGCCCTGGAGACTAACAGCAGGTCAGACTCCACGGTGAGAAAATTTCCTTCATTCTGTGCGCTATGGAAACATAACAGCAGTTTTGCGTCTTCTAACTTGCTGCTAATTTCCCTTTTAAGAAAGTAAGAAAAGTGAAAGGAAATAAGTAAGGTCAGGTATGAAGCTCTTCTTTTGTGTTTGGCGTTGTGGCTTACTTAGAGGTGAATGAGATCAGGCCTGGAAGGGCTGTACTAATGCCTTGCGTGCCCTGCAGGATGCTATGACTCTGTGTGCCAGTGTATGTGGAGGATATGGAGGGCAATACTTCTAGGGAAGAGTACATCGGTCATAGGGCCTTTTAATGAGAACATTGCCGTATACAAAAAGATAATAAGGCCCCATGCACCTCTGTGTTTGACCACACTTAGATATCCTCGGCGTTTGAACACTATCCGAACAAAATTCCCCCCTGAAGTTTCGTCGCTATCCGTACAAAATCAAGGGAGATCAATGTCAGCCAAACTATTGTTCAGCTGACAGTTATTGAGGTGTCAGGGAACACCAAGGTTACAGGAGCGGGGATTCCCATCATAATGAGGGGAATCCCCGCTCTAAACGGGTGTCCCCCACAGCAGAGAGAGAGGCAGGAGAGCCTGGCTGTTTGAACTTGCTACGCTGCTCCTGCTTCTCACAGCTGCGGGGAACACCCTGTAAAAGAGTGGGGATTCCTGTCATTATGACTGGAATCCCTGCTCCTTTACAGTAAGTAGTGGTGTAAGATGCAACGCTACTTACTGATAGTCTTTACACCCTGTGGGCCGTTGATGATGAGGATGGACGTTAAATGAATGGCGCTGCCACAAGCATGCTAGATTAGCGCTCTATTCATTCTCTAAGGGGCTTCTATGCATTGCAGAGCTCAGCAGTGTTATGAAGCCCCTGGAGAATGGAGAAAAGACAATGCATGATCGCTGCTTCTCCATTCATTTGGTGGGGGTCCCGGCGCTCAGGCCCCTATAATCAGCTGGTTAAAGGATTCATGATGAGAATACCCCTTTATATGCAGCCGCCTTTCCTGTGTACACCTAGGCTTTTTATAGTACTCCCATTTTTACTTACTGTTTATTTACATATCACTCGCTGTGAATTAATAATGTTCTTTTATTCCTCTCCTGAAGATCTTCTAGTGACGTTCCCAATGGGACAGCTAATGAAACAACATCCAGTTACGCCGAGCAGAATGCCTTTAATGCACAACTAGCAAATGGAGATGGCACTCGCTCCCCTTCTCATGTTGCAGCCCGACCCAAAAATACACCAGCACCAAATCCTCTTACTGCACAGGCTGGCACTAGAACTGGTACGTTGCGACTACATCTTCGAGCATGCTTGTGTATGAACTCCATCACCCGATAAGCAAGGGCACCTCATTGCTATGCGCTGCGAGGAGCCGGTGTATGTAGTAAATGAGTACAGGGCACTTAAATGATGATGAGTTATGCAATAAATTCATCTTGGCTCCGGCACAAGTGGCTGTCACAAGACGAAAAAGTCTCTGGTTACAGCATAGGCTTTTGGATGCCGACATTGTACCCCAGGCCCCATTTAACCCATTCAGACCTGAAGAATACAAATGGGAATGGGAAGCTTGTAAAGTGTCACTGTCATTTAAATTTTTTCTGCAGAAATTAATAGTACAGGCGATTTTAAGAAACTTTGTAGTTGGGTTTATTAACCAAACAATGCATTTTTATCGTGAAAAAGCAGTTTGAAGCTCTCCCCCCCTGTCTTCATGATTCTCTTATGGAGAGGGAAGGGGTGGAGGGAGATGAGGCACCAAAACAGGACAGCAAAGAGTTAATTTACAGCTACATCACCGGCTATCTCCTCTGAAGTCAGCACTGACCTCTCTGACCTCTGAATAGCGGCTTTCGCACAAATCTAGCTGTGTAATCCTTTGTTCTCTGCTGGCGACTAATCTCCCTCCTCCCCCCTCCCCTCTCCATAGATCAGACAGGGGCATGTCTGATGTAAAAGAGGCGAGATTTCCTGATAATGAGCAGTGAAGGAGAGAGAGGAGGGAGGGGGGACCTGGGAAAAGTCTGTTTGAATGCAGATAATGGCATATTTGCCTAATAAACCCAATTACAAAGTTTCTTAAAATCGCCTGGACTGTGACACTTTACGGTGGATGGTTCTGTACATGCTGCGGAGTATACGCTGATGATTTCCTGCCTTGCTATAATGCAGCTATGTCTCACGGCAGCCAATCGTCATGAAGACAAACAGGAAACTCCATTTTCATCTCTTTTTGTTGGTCAGTTCCTGGTTCTCCCTGCTGAAAGTCAGTGCAATAATATGATGACTCCAGTCAAAACACATAAGGGGCTGCTTTCC
Organism: Dendropsophus ebraccatus; assembly: GCF_027789765.1. Lineage (NCBI taxonomy): Eukaryota > Metazoa > Chordata > Amphibia > Anura > Hylidae > Dendropsophus > Dendropsophus ebraccatus. The sequence continues at coordinate 40,220,966 of NC_091455.1, read as the reverse complement.
TGTGCTCCTTTGTGTCGACTGCAGCGAAAATATGTCCCCTAGAAGCTTAAAATTCCTGCTCTTTAACATTCCCATGTGATTGTAGCATTAGGGATTAACCATTCTGCTTTCCAGTATGCACTGGGGTGGTTAGAAGGAGCTGAGGATGTGTGACTATTAATACCTCCTGCACACAATGGAGCCTGTGTGGCTAAGACCGTGCCCCCAAGGCCTGTGTGGTTGAGCCACCTGATTGGGCCAAAGGGTGGCCATACACCTTCAATAACTGTCGGGCAAATAATCTTTTGACAGACCGTTATCTCTCCTGTCCTCCTCATACACATGAATGTTCGTCTTGGCCGAACCTGTGTTGTTTATGGGGTGGGGTAAGCTGCAACCAGAGTAGTACTGCTCTGGCCGCAGCTTCTTTCTTGGAACACTTAGGGGTCGGGCATCGAAATTGCATTATGCTGACCTAGGGCTGGGCGATTAATTGAATTCGATTAATTTGCCCAGACAGTTAGAATCGATTAGATTTTTGTGAAAATCGTAAATTCGATTTTCACAAAAAATCATTGCGGGCAGAGCGGTGCTGGGGCGGCTGGCGCGTTAAAGTGTCGGGTCCGGAGAGAGTTGCAGGACGGTGAGATGTGGCACCGGCGGCTCCAGCCTCTTCACAGAGCCGCTGCTGACCTGTCCCTGCCCCTTACACAGCAGAGCCGCGTTGAGCTGCGTCCCGCTCTCTTACCGACACACGTGCAGGTCCCCGGTCTGTGGAGGAAGCGGAAAGGGATTGCAGCAGAAGGAGATAGCGCCGCTGCGGGTCCTGAAGCTGTACAGCGGGCAGCGACACCATCTCCTTCTGCTGCAATCCCTGCCGCCTCCTCCACAGACCAGGGACCTGCACGTGTACCAGGAAGAGAGCGAAAGCGTGAAGAGGCTGGAGCCGCCGGTGCCACATCTCTCCTGACTGCCGGCCCTGCATCTCACCGTCCTGCAACTCTCCGGACCCGACACTTTACCATGCCTGCCTTATGCCCGCATACCCCCTCAGTGACCCCCAGTGTGCCCCATGTTCCCTCAGTGACCCCCAGTCTGCCCCATGCCCCCTCAGTGACCCCCAGTCTGCCCCATGCCCCCTCAGTGACCCCCAGTCTGCCCCATGCCCCCTCAGTGACCCCCAGTCTGCCCCATGCCCCCTCAGTGACCCCCAGTCTGCCCCATGCCCCCTCAGTGACCCCCAGTCTGCCCCATGCCCCCTCAGTGACCCCCAGTCTGCCCCATACCCCCTCAGTGACCCCCAGTCTGCCCCATACCCCCAGTCTGCTCCATACCCCCTTAGTGACCCCCAGTCTGCCCCATACCCCCTTAGTGACCCTCAGTCTGCCCCATACCTTCAGTCTGTCCCATACCCCCTCAGTCACCCCCAGTCTTTCTCATAACCCCTCAGTCACCCCAGTCCCACTCAGTCCCCCTCAGCTGCCCCAGCCCCCTCAGTCACCCTCAGCTGCCCCAGTCCCCCTCATCTATTCCTATACTACTACTACTACACCCCTCCTCTATACCTGTACTACTACTACACCCCTCCTCTATACCTGTACTACTACTACACCCCTCCTCTATACCTGTACTACTACTACACCCCTCCTCTATACCTGTACTACTACTACACCCCTCCTCTATACCTGTACTACTACACCCCTCCTCTATACCTGTATTACTACACCCCTCATCTTTACCTGTACTACTACACCCCTCATCTATAACTGTACTACTACTACTACTACACCCCTTCTCTATACCTGTACTACTACACCCCTCCTCTATACCTGTACTACTACTACACCCCTCCTCTATACCTGTACTACTACACCCCTCCTCTATACCTGTACTACTACACCCCTCCTCTATACCTGTACTACTACTACACCCCTCCTCTATACCTGTACTACTACACCCCTCCTCTATACCTGTACTACTACTACACCCCTCATCTTTACCTGTACTACTACACCCCTCATCTATAACTGTACTACTACTACACCCCTCTATACCTGTACTACTACACCCCTCTTCTATACCTGTACTACTACTACACCCCTCATCTATAACTGTACTACTACTACTACACCCCTCTTCTATAACTGTACTACTACTACACCCCTCTTCTATAACTGTACTACTACTACACCCCTCCTCTATAACTGTACTACTACTACACCCCTCCTCTATAACTGTACTACTACTACACCCCTCCTCTATAACTGTACTACTACTACACCCCTCCTCTATACCTGTACTACTACTACACCCCTCCTCTATACCTGTACTACTACTACACCCCTCCTCTATACCTGTACTACTACTACACCCCTCCTCTATACCTGTACTACTACTACACCCCTCCTCTATACCTGTACTACTACTACACCCCTCCTCTATACCTGTACTACTACTACACCCCTCCTCTATACCTGTACTACTACTACACCCCTCCTCTATAACTGTACTACTACCACCACACTCCTCATCTTTACCTGTACTACTACTACACCCCTCATCTATAACTGTACTACACCCCTACACCACTACACCCCTTATCCACTATACCCCCACTACAACTCCCTACCTAGATGGAGGCACAAAGAAGATCTCCTATACTATATGGGGCACATATTTGGGAAAACTACTTATATGGGGCACACAATGGGCTTGTCTACTACATGGGGGCACAGGTGGAGCACTGTCACACTAGGAAGCAATACCGATGTCTCAAACGTAATTAAGATAGTATCTAATGCTGCAGGGAGAAAAATGTGCTGTTTATTTAGCAAAAATAAAAAAAACATCGAGATTTAAATCGAGAATCATCCAAAATTTGTTTTAAAAAAATCGAGATTTTATTTTTTGGCCATATCGCCCAGCCCTATACTGACCTATCTCCACCAACATCTGTTGGTATAATCTCCAGAGCCCCCCCCATACACTTTATATTAAGGGCCGAACCTTCCGCAATTATAAAGTACATGGGGAACTATCAGCAGGTTAGAAGAATCTATCCTGCTGATATATCCCTTCTGCACAGGAGACGCTGAGGAGGAAGGTATATCTCTTACCTTCCTCCTCAGTGCTGTTCCGGTGCCGTTAGTCTTTTGGTCCCTGGTCCGGTGAGACATACCTTGCTCCTGTGCAATAGGGACACATTAGCATGTTAGATTAATCTAACCTGCTGATACTTCCACCGAAAAGGGCTTATCCAGTGCTACAAAAACGTCACTACTTTTCCCCCTCTCTTGTCTCCATTTCAGGTGCGGTTTGCAATTAAGCTCCATTTACTTCAATGGAACTGTGTTCCAAACTGCACCCAATCTGGAGTCAAGAGAGGGGGAAAAGTGGCCATGTGTTTGTGGCGCTGGATAACCCCTTTAAGTCGGATATGAATCCAGGGAGTGGACACCAAATTGCAATATTGTAGAGCGATGTGTTTCCCTAGTATATCTAGTATATGATTCCCTAGCATCCATATACTACTGTGCTTCATTTCCGATCCACTGCTACTACTCATGTAGATGGAGATAGGGTGCATTCAGCTTTTATTGGGCCTCGTACTGTGTTTCCTATGAGAACAATAGACTTTGCATACATACAACTTAAATGAAATCCTTTAGTCCATTTCTGACACTGAATATTGTTCCCTTTCAGTTAATGGCACAGCTGCTGCATCGGAAGCCAATAGCACATCTTGCCATGAAGCTGCAGCGGCTCCTGCGGGATCCCTCATATCAGATTGCACGGACTCTACGACTAACACATCAGATACAGCAGCTAATACCGCTTCTGAAAGTGGCACCCCCGCTGCTAATACTGCTCCCGAACCTGTAAGGGTTTCGGACTCTGTGTCATCCTCCGCTGCTGGCAGCTCGAGTCCCGATGCTGCGAAGCCCAGGCAATCGTCTGTCGCTGCCTCTGTGGATCCTGTGAGACAGCAGCCTGGCACTGCCGCAGAGCCTCTGCCATCTGGGTATGCTTTGTAGTCTGTTAGTGCTCCCAGAACTGTGCGCGGTCTGCTGTATTACAGCAGCGTCTGCAGTGCAGGGACGGCTCGCTCTGGGGCTTCTCTGTAGTCATCCTTTTTACAGCACTTAGTGATTTCCAGTATATTAACTCTTTGTCTGCTGAGACCACAATGACCATTTCTCTGGTAAATACAGACCTAGAATTGTACAGGCATCTACTATTCACATCTGCGTTTGTGAATTAATCCTTTCGCGCGCTTGTTTCGGTCGGTCATACTAGTGTCTGTGTCGTGATGCTCCGGGACCCTTTTGTCTAAAGTCACAATATGACGCTTGTTGTTGCAATATGTTCGGTTGTTATATAGCACATCATTCAGGACTTGCTTAAATCCTTCCTATGCCCAAACATTGATGCCTATCCACAAGTGCTTGGGAGATGTGAAGAGATACTTACTTCTTCTAGTGCCCCTTAAGAGCAGTCTCCTGTATCTCTATATCGTGTTGCGTCAAGGCCAGCTCAGCCAATCAATGAAAGCAGAGATGTCCCGCCTCAGTCACAGATTGGCTGAGCTGGCCTTGACGCAACACGATATGGAGATACAGGAGACTGCTCTTAAGGGGCACTAGAACAAGTAAGTATCTCTTCACATCTCCCAAGCTGGGTAGTTCCTGTCTGTCATAACACAGGAACTGGGAGATACAGAAGGCTGACAGTGAGTTGTGGCACTGCGGGGACACTGGGACAGGTAAGTATCATGGTTATGCTTCCACCACCCCCTGCCCTCCCTGTTTTTTTTATCTTAGCTTGAAGGTACCACTTTAAAACGTTCAGCTTTTGAGTCTATAACTTTTATGTAGACCTATACGTCTCCATAGTAACAGACTACAAACCAAGCCCTTTGTTGTCTGATTCTGCAGCCTGCTCTCTTCTACCTGTGCCCTGTTCCTACATAGATGTGTGAGAGTGCTTGTTTGTGTTTTTACCCTATAGAGCACTTTTTGGAGTGAAGGTATTCATTATAAATATAAGGGAATGAAGAAAAAGAAATTCTGATATATTATTAATGGGGCAAGCCATGTAAAACATATAGTGATAGATCCCTGTATATCTTTGGGGAGGGGGTTGGAACACTGCCAGTTCCTAAATCACAGAGGCCATGGCATTCCATAGCCTATCAGAACCCCGGAGCTCAGCAGAAATATCCTAAAGGATTGAGCCAGAAAATGTATGTCTAGACTGGGATCACACATGCAGTGTTTGTGGCAGGAGCGGATCTAAAAAGAAAAAAATGTATAAAGGAGACACCTGATCCCTTTTCATTGCTGTATCTACTACACACACGTGTTTCCATGTTGGTCGAAAGGGTAGGTGCAGGGTGATATGGGCACCTCATGCAAATATATAGCTATACACAGTATGAAGTGGATTATGATGTCTTTGGTGATGTGGATCCCCACATAAGGATTCTATGTCAGCACAGCACATGACACGTCATCAGGGTCTGTCCACTGCACCATTAAACAATGGATCCCTATCATCAAATGGTCATGTCTCAGCATAGATGTAGGTTGTTATACCACCTTTCTTATGTAATATATACTAAAAATATTGGTCATTCATGGGTTCTAGTTTGAGATCTTTGTTTCTTGTATGATTGTATAATGATCTGTTAACTCTTTCTTCGCAGGTGGGAGCAGAGAAAAGATCCACATGGTAGAACTTATTACGTTGATCACAACACAAGGACTACAACTTGGGAACGACCACAGCCTTTACCACCTGGGTATGTTCCTTATGTCCACCTAAACCCTAAAAAAAAGTTAGCAAAACAGTATATAGCGGAACTAGTTGAGCGTATGTGTAATTATGCGATCATGAAAGCCACAGCAGGATCATGTAGCTACAGGATTTGCCGTCACATTGGAGTGGGAATGATGGATGGAGTCTTGAAAAGGGGAAAACGGATTAAAAGGATGATTAGAGTGTTTGTACATAGGGCCCACTACATGGTCATATAAATTATAAAGAAAGCATATAACTACACTTACATTAAGAAATAAGTGCTGCCTAGGAGAGCAGAGGAGCCGGCTCTGTTATTCCTATTGATTACAATAAAGGCTTTGCGGCCTTACGAAGCATGTGATGAACATTGATTCCTTCACTTCCTCAGGCAAGAAATTATGCTGCTTACCTGTTCTGTAATCCTGAACATAATAGAAAAAAAAAAAAAACTCCTTTTTGCCTTTCAGATGGGAAAGAAGGGTCGACGACCGTGGTAGGGTGTACTATGTTGACCATAACACTAGAACTACAACATGGCAGAGACCCACCATGGAGTCTGTCCGCAATTTTGAGCAGTGGCAGTCACAACGCAATCAACTCCAGGGAGCTATGCAGCAGTTCAACCAGCGATACCTCTATTCGGTAAGTCACACCCATTATCGTCATATCGACCATCGTTTCACACTTCTGTGTAGTAAATGCAACTGTCAATATATACATTGTGTGAGGGTTGAATCTATTTAGTAACTTAAAGGAGAAGTCCGGGGAAAATTTTTATTAAAGTATTGTATTGCCCTCCTAAAATTACACAAGTCACCAATATACACTTTTTACAGGAAATGCTTATAAAGTGCTTTTTCCCCTTCACTTACTACTGCATCAAGGCTTCACTTCCTGGATAACATGGTGATGTCACGACCCGACTCCCAGAGCTGTGCGGGCTGTGGCTGCTGGAGAGGATGATGGCAGGGGGACACTGAGGGACACAGGACACTGGAGGGACACTGAGCATCCCTCTGCCATCATCCTCTCCAGCAGCCACAGCCCGCACAGCTCTGGGAGTCAGGTCGTGACATCACCATGTTATCCAGGAAGTGACATCACCATGTTATCCAGGAAGTGACATCACCATGTTATCCAGGAAGTGAAGCCTTGATGCAGTAGTAAGTACAGGGAAATAGCACTTTATGTACATTTCCCGTAGTAAGTGTATGTTGGTGATTTGTATAACTTTTGGGGGGCAATACAATACTTTAATAAAAATTTTTGCTGAACTTCTCCTTTAAGTGAATAATTTTGATATGGTACACACTGATATGCACATTACATGTTATACACACACATACACCTTATACGCACATTATACATATTACGTACACATACACATTGCTCCATTATGTACACATTGTCTTACACATACACAAATGCACATTATAAACATTACAAACGCACATACATTCACACTTTAAACATTACACTTATTGTAGCAAGTATAGTAACATGCAAAATGCTTAATTCTAGGCTTCAATGCTATCAGCAGAAAATGATCCCCTGGGTCCTTTACCGCCAGGTTGGGGTAAGAGCACATTTACCATTTTTATGGCATTCTTTAGTAACATGACCTCATGGTAAAACTTCTTATTGTACCATTTGTTTTCCAGAAAGAAGAGTGGACTCTACAGATAGAGTGTATTTTGTGAATCACAATACAAAAACTACCCAGTGGGAAGACCCTCGAACTCAAGGGTAGGAATACACCCTCTATGTGCTTCTGACACTTATGTTAGCTTTGTCCATCACATTGCTCCATTCCATGTTGTAGAAGACTCTTTTCCTTTTAATTTGAATATCCCGATGTTTGCCTTCATGTCGCTCACTTGCAGGATGAAAGCATCGATTCTTATTGTCACCATAAATGTGCCATTATTCCATGTAAATGTACGCATGATATATGTGTGGTATTGCTGGGTAAGGTTGTCTTCAGGTCAGTGCAAGGAGGTTGGATTCTTTAAAGAAATGTGTTCAACAATGCCTGTCATCTCTGGACACTAGGAATGCTTTGTAGGCTGGACCAGTAGAAATGATATTGTTTTTTACTCAGATCCAGTCTCTGATCTCTGCTTACAGCTATTTATTGGGAAGCTGTAGTTATATGGTCAATGTACTTATAAATCATTTACTCTCCATACCCTAAAGAAAACACTCTAAGGTCGACTGTCTACTGCCTGGTAGAGGAAATCTGTCTCTAGTAACAGCTAGATCAGGACAAAACACAGGAAGAGAAGGTGGGGCTTTGCATGGGAGAACCTGGCAAATCGGTGTCGATCACATGACCATTAGAGCCTTTTTTTTTTAATTATTTCTTATTCCCTGGATTAGAATAATAAAAGTTTCCATTCGGTAGCAGCAAGCAGAGATCCACGTACGAGAATGAATGGGGATCATATAGCAAAACAGTCCCCGACACAAATGGTCTTTTTTTTTCTGAACAAAATGTCAGTACAGGAAATGTAACAGGCTGAGAAGAAATTGCCGCATGCCTAAGACTATGTACTGTATAAGAATGCAGCACCTGTGAATGTGAGCATAGTGTGTATCTGTATGTACACACACCACCTATACATGAGTGATTGCCTTATCTCCCCTTCCTCTTTGCTGTATATATGCATGTGATTTTTGCAGACTTGTTACCGGCTGTCAATTATACAAGTAAACCTCCCCTTCCCTTAACCTTGTATGTGAGAGCTGGACGAATCCCAGAAGCCAGGGCATCTAAAAAGCAAGCACTTGGCCCCGAAGATTCTGATCAGTTCTTATAATATTCAGGTTTTTTCCCGGCTAGTAAAAAGTTTATTTAAAAACGGGTCAGATTGGCTTCTGGAGTGATGGGACTGGCTTCTAAAGTTTACACTATTTGTCCACCCCAGCTGTAAGTCTGGGAGTGGAAGAGAGAGGGCGCCCTCATGAACACTAGCGGCATGCTGTGATTTGCTGCTTGATTCATCCCTGCTGAAAGCTTCTGTTTCTCTTTGGTACCTTAGGTAGACAACGTCTCTACAGCAAGGGGCAGCCTGTGTTGTCAGCAGATATAATTGATATAGTTATATATTTGTGTTTGCTTGACTTGACTTGACTCGTTATTAAAGGCATATTCCCATCTCATCCAGATATTATATGCCATCATGTTGTTGGTTGGGGTACAACCCCTGCACTGCAATGCTCTTACATGGCCCGATTATTGGGCAGGAGTGTTGTTCGGCCCGTATAAAAGTGAGAGGGAAACCCCCCGATCTTCGGCTGATCGCATCTTTTCGACTACTTTAAAAGTAATTGCTATCGGCCAAACATCTCCCTATGTAAACAGGAAATGTGCAGCCGATGGCAAAGGGAGGTAGACAGTACAGATATGCATATATCCTTGTTGTCAGTTTCCAGATCACACAAGCAGTTCCTACATACCTTCTGTGCTGCTGTGTGATCTGGCATCCCACGCTTCGGCTCTCCCTTTGGCCGGCTGTATCTTCAGGTCGCTGCCTGCTCCACAATGACTGACATCCGGAAGAGGTGGGGCGGCCTGAAGATACAGCCAGCGACGGAGAGCAGGATGCCGGATCACACAGCATGTATGCACTTGTGTGATCAGGAAACTGACAGCACGGATATATGTCCATGCTGTCAGTTTCCATGGCCGCACAGATGATACAAGGATCGTTTGTACATCCCAGCCGCTTGATTAATTGTGCTGTGTAATGGTACGTTTACACAGGCAGATTTATCTGACAGATTTTTTAAGCCAAAGCCAGGAACAGACTATAAACAGGGAACGGGTCACAAAGGAAAGACTGAGATTTCTCCTTTTTTCAAATCCATTCCTGGTTTTGGCTTCCAAAATCTGTCAGATAAATCTGTCTGTGTAAACACACCCTAGGGTCCATTTACACAAAGATTATCTGACAGATTATCTGCCAAAGATTTGAAGCCAAAGCCAGAAACAGACTATAAACAGAGATCAGGTCATAATGGAAAGTCTGAGATTTTTCCTCTTTTCAAATTTATTCCTGGTTTTGGCTTCAAATCTTTGGCAGATAATCTGTCAGATAATCTTTCTGTGTAGATAGACCTTAAGGGCACTGGAAACCAGCACCAATCTCGCTGATCGGCGCTTGTTTGCAGCCGCCCGCATCCAAAAAATCTTTGGCTGCCCGTCTCTGCATGCATCTGCATCTGCACAGTCAGACAGGAGCACTGTACTGCGGAAAGCCCCTTCATTGTCATGATTAGGTAAGACCCCCACCAATCATAATCTGATGCCATGTCCTACTTTGAGATGGGAATACCTTTTAAAGAGTCTCCAGAGCAGACTCTGCTAACAGGATAACCATATATTGTAGGCTGCTGTACAGAATTGAGTAACAACTTTGTTAAAGAAGACCCACAACTCTCCTGACATGTCTGTGGTAGAAAATACTTGAATAACAATTCAGAACTGTGTTGTGTTATCCATTTATTATTCCTCCGATAAATGTATATGAATAAATTGACAACGGGGCGTTACTATTCCCAGAGTATATACTACAGCAGGCACGTCAGGGGGCTGAGGGGTCCTCTTATTACTAATAATCTGTATTATTGTGAAACCTTGCTGTGCTTAGAAAGGCTTCTTATTAATGGTTGCTCCCTCCCCACAGTTTACAAAATGAGGACCCTTTGCCCGAGGGCTGGGAAATTCGGTACACAAGAGAAGGGGTAAAGTACTTTGTAGATCACAACACAAAGACCACTACATTCAATGACCCCCGGACTGGAAAGTCATCAGTGTAAGTAACGGGAAGCATGAGCCGCAGTCAGATCTGAGCTGCGCTACAGCTTATGTTGGGATATAGTGTGAACACAAAGGTCAGGAACACACACGTGTTTATTTCCTCCTCTCCCTCGGCAGTGATATGGCAGCTGCTGATCATTCATCACTGTCTATGGCGATGGACTGTCGGCCTCCTCTGGTCACTCCCAGTGAGAATAGACGGCTGATTGCTTCTTATTGTCTGCCGTAAAGTGACGTGTGTGTGTCCCCGGCCTTACACCGTGGTGGTACTGCTATATATTTCCATCTGTATATGTATCTGTAAAATATACGCTCATTGTACAGCGAGCCAGCTTCCTCCCAGATGTTCATGTGAAGAATATACATGCGGCATGTATAGCTCTTCATCCGCGCTGTGTAACACATGTTTTATTTCTGTTTTGGCTCATCCGATATGCAGCTTTATTCACATTGGCATTCCCACGTCATGTGTAGCTATGCCGTCTATATAGATAATGCAAACATTACGGCCGACTTCAATAGGTTCTGAATGGTGCTGACATGGACCATGCCTATATGCTGCAGTCTGTAGATGCTTCTAGTCCATAAACATGTATGGACACCATTGGTTCTCAGTATCTCAACTCCAGGATATATAGGGGGAGATTTATCAAACATGAGGTAAAGTGAAACTGGCTCAGTTGCCCCTAGCAACCAATCAGATTCCAACTTTCATTTTCTAAAGAGTCTGTGAGGAAAGAAAAGTGGAATCTGATTGGTTGCTAGGGGCAACTGAGACAGTTTCACTTTACCTCATGTTTGATAAATCTCCCCATAGTGTATATAGTATGCCTTCTATATGTTCATCACAACCCATGACCAACACCCATTGCTAAAGAAGGACTTGAGGGTGGCACCCTTATGCCATGTAGTTTATTTGGGTTTTCTTATGCATCCTATGTACCCTGGGGGACATCAATGATCTTTTCCCCCTATTCAGAGGAGTTGCATGAGAGCAATGGCTGAGAATGTACATGGGACACACTATCCAATCCAGCGGAGATTTACACATCTCCCATAGATTTTTACACTCAGCCGCTGCTCCAGACAACTAGTTTGAATAGGTAATGAGTTATTTTTGGCAGAGTCTATCGCTGCACATACCAAAAAAGAGAGAAAAGCAGACAGCGCCATACATTGTGTAGTGGTCATACTGGGTTACTGCAGCTCAGCTCCTATAGGAGTGAATGGGAGCTGAGCTGTTGTTGGCGTGCCAAGAGTCTTGATATTAATGGCCTATGTTCAGGAAAATGTCCTTTAAGCTGTGCGTACATAATGGTGTGATCTGGTGACAGTCATGACCATGGGACTGTCATCTGTAATGAGATGACAAAATCAGATCCAGGTAATTGTTCCCTGCCGTAATTCTCATCCAGCCTCCGGATCCTTGTCCAGTGCCCCGATCACTCTTCTATTACAGACTTTTACTGTAGTGTCCCATGACAAAATGAGGCAAATATAGTCATGGACGGTAACTAATTTTGCTTAGTATTATATACTGTATATATATATATATATATATATACATATATATAATCACACATACAACACTCCTACAGTTAGGTTCCTTTCTACTGGCATGAATGCGGCCTCAGTGGTGCAGGACGCCAAACTCTGCATTATCCTGCAGAAAGCAAATTGTGAGTCAGTCTTGCGGTACTCTATTATCAGAGAAATCAAACACCAGATTAGAGGATGTTGTTTGTTAAGATGACAGTGCCCCTCACTGGTCAGAGATGGTACTGCAATAGCTTGCCAGTTTGTGTTTGCTGCCCCTACATTGCTGTCACCCACTTGATGTTTGTGGTTCCTATGTTGTACTATTGGGCCTTATGTTGTACTATTATTTTCACACTAGCATAATACGGATGCATTTTTGCACGCCCAGTATTTACAGCCATAACATGGACACAAAAATATGTCTGTATTACATTAGTGTAAAACCAGCCTTAAGGTTCTGTTCACATTTTATTTTAAGTCTATACGCTGGGAGCATTTGTGCCTTATACTACTTACAGACGGATGCTACATATATCACTATAGAGGAATACGGGGATATACCTTTACCTCTATATATGCGTGGTGTATGTTGGTACATTAAGGCCCAGTGTATACCTAAGTGCCTTTTGGCATACGCTGGGTGCCTATGAATGCATTGGAGGCAGATGTAGGTGATCACTCCCAACATGCACAAAGACAAGATGTGAAGAGAATCCAACGTCTGTCCATTTACTTAAAGAACAACTAACTTGTGTCATGTGATCGCAGCCATGACAGTAACAGATAGGCGGTCACAGAGCACACGCTCTATAATCTGGAGCTGATCTCTCGCATGCTATCCCTGCTTTAATAATGGCTCATGTGCGGGAATCCTTAGGAAACCAGCATGCACCCTGGCTTCAGTGCAGAGCGCCTCTTACTTTATATCCCTGCTGCTGCTGACCGCTCTATTGGCTGCTATGGGCAGAACCCCCCTCCCCACCTGCACAAGTAGCCCCCTTTGATCTGAGCCGTCTCCTGGAGTGCAGCATACTTCTGTGATTCAAAGCCTTGAAGATTGGATCAAGATGCTGACGCTCATCTGCCATGAATTCCGCATGTGCCTTTAATATATTGTACAGGACTAAAGCTTCAAAACAGCTCTGTGTTCTGGTAGATGAGGAGCGGTGATGTTCAGAAACTCTGAATAAAACTGGACTATCCCAGTACATGTTAACTGAATCTTCTTATCAATGTACTATTTTCTGCTCTGTGTATACAGCTCCTATGCTGACTTGTATGTTTCCATGGTAACAGACTACATACAAATCCGTTTCCTGCAGCCTTATGGTGCCCATACACCTTATACTAAAGTCGGACATATCTGCTAATTGTGTAAGGTGTAAGGCAGTCTAACCCATAAACATTAGCTGGACATATGCCAAACACTGTAATGTTGTCAGACCATTGATGTGTATGGGAGGTAACGTACATATTGTCAGTTGGCAAAAGAGCGGATGGGTGGATGGCATTAGGACTACAGGATCAGACTAATAGTCTTTTGTACTCAGTTACCATGGACATAACATGTCTGTGATCTAGAAATAAAACGGTATGAAATTTATGGGTAAAAGGGGTTATTACTAGTGTTAAGTAGACCTGTCAAACTATTCGGGTACTAGCCGTCACTTGTACTGTGGTTAGGTGGGGATGTTTAATCCTGGGATTAACCCCTTTTCCAAGGTTCTTGGAATTCTGTTTCAGATGTATTGGACCAAAAAAAAAAAAAACGGCTGTCCCTTTAACATTATAACTGATATTACACAGACTATGTAGTGTCTCTAGGATTATTATGGGGTTTTCTGTATAATCTGAATTTCTGTCTATTTCCTTTTTTTTTATTTTTTATTTTTTTTTAAAAGCCTCATTTTTATTTTTATTTTTTGCGGTTTCAGGACTAAAGGGCCGCAGATCGCTTATGAGCGCAGTTTTCGGTGGAAGCTCGCCCATTTCCGTTATTTGTGTCAGGTAATAATTTTTTAAGGTGGTTATTGTAATGCCGAATCCTTTGAAGCTAGCGGACAGGACGGGGCCCTCCTATCAGTCCGTGCAGGCTGTCATTAGGGAGATGGCATTCGTCTTATTCCTCCCGTATTCGCAGTGTTCTCTGCCTTCTGCCCCAGACATTGCGGACATGAAGCGCTTACTAATTCCTAACTTCCTTGCAGTCAAACGCGTTGCCAAGCCATGTGAAGATAACCGTCTCCCGGCAGACACTATTTGAAGACTCTTTTCAACAGGTAAATATCAGCACTAAGGTGACTAACAATGGGGAGCAACACCATAGGAAGGGGAATGTGTTCTGTATCCTGCTGTATACTCTGCAGCTGCTGTGTCTGAACCCCTGGTCTACTCCTCACTGACTGGGGACATCCATCTGCTTCTAATATACTGTATGTAGCAGAGAGGAGGGAGTTAGGGCCTTGTTCATATCACTACTTTATTGCAAAAACTTCTAAAAGGGTTTTCTGTTCCTATAGGGTTCCAAGGCATGGAGTAACATACCCTTGTACACTCACATATGTACATCACTGATCTGGAATAGTACAAGTCACTCTTCATTCTACGTCCTATTAATGAGTTTCCCTGGTTTTTATTGCATTATAAGGAGAGGGCAGGGACTATGTATTTCCATGGAGTGTGACTGACTTAGACCCCCAGTGCAAGTCCTGTATCACATCCCCCCAGCTATCACTTATCATTCATTCTCCTCTTATCCTCATATGGGACAGAACACCATTGTGGACCTCCTCAGGCTCACAGGTTCAGCTGCAACTACTACTTCTGAACCTCCTGTAGTAAATCTTAAAGGGGGTTTACCAAGATTATAACATAAGGATAGGGAGTGAATAAAGCGACAGCTTGTATGCTCAGCCTCTGCCCTATTTATTTCTATGGGACAGCTGAGTGCTCTACTTGTGTCTGGTACCACTACACTCACATGGGGGACAAGGGAACCCTGTGTTTGGTGGGGGTTCTAGCAGCCGGACCCCACTGATGAGATACATATGGCCTATCCTGTGGATATGGGATGAGTATTAATCTGGTGCTAATCCCATTTAAAGGGATTATCCAGAATTAGTAAAACATGACTGCTTTCTTCCAAAAAACAGCGCCACAACCTGGCTCCATTTACTTCAATAGAACTGATCTGCAATACCACACACAGACTGAGGACAGGAGTGGCACTGTTTCTAGAAGAAATTAGACATGTTTTTCTAATCCTGGATAACCTCTTCAACTACTACTTGAACCTGTCTATTATAGTCAGAAGAGGTCATGACATGCATACATAAGGCTCAGCACCCCATGACGGCACAAGAAGCGGTCTCAGCTAAGCTTTGCTTATTGGCAGATCTGCTTCAGTCTCCATGTCATGTACTGACATACAGTTCATCGCCCTTCTCAGCCAGCCAGGATCAGCGCAGAGTGCCGCAGTGACCCAGTTTCTTCATTGCCGTTCACATCCAGATAATTGCGCTCAGACATATTTAGTATTCATGAATTCAGGTTTTCCTGTATGAAAAGTGTCGAGCTGTGGAAGGTGATTAAGGGAAGTTGGTCAAGGTCTAATTGTTTTCTCTCTTTTCCCATTCAGATAATGGCGCTGAAGCCTTATGACTTAAGAAGACGATTATACGTTATGTTCAGGGGCGAAGAAGGTCTGGATTATGGAGGCTTGGCGAGGTAACATAACATGAACATGTGCTGCACCTCTGTGCAAGATCAATACAAGGAATGGGAAGGCTTGTTATGGCTGGGAAAACAGATCTTATTCATATCCATAGAGGTGACATAAACTGTACAGCAAATATGGTGCAATAATATAAGGAAGGAGTCTTTACAGTAATGGCCCTATTCCACGGGACGATTATCTTTCAGATTATTGTTAAATCGTTCGAATCTAAACGATAATCGTTCGTTTGAATAGCAGTTATCGATTAATGACCGAACGAGAAATCGTTGATCGTTAAATAAACCTGGACCTATTTTTATCATGCTCGTTCGCAAATCGTTCGCATTGAATAAGACGTCGTTCGCAGTAGTGACGAACGCAATAGCAACGAAAAGACGACCGCAAGAACGATCATAAGTAACGATTATCGTTCCATGTAAATGGGTGAATGATTTCAGGTCTTTTGCAACAGCGGTCGTTTGGATCGTTTATCCTTAACGATTATGAGAACGATAATCGTCCCGTGGAATAGGGCCCTAAGGGTGATTAGATTCTGAAATGTAATGGCCACATAATGGGATTATAAAAAGGACTTCTAAATGTATAGCTAGGGTCCATTTGTCCATGCAGTGAAAGGGCTTATTAATTTTTCTTTACTCCCTATGATTCAGATGGCTTAAAGGGGAACTCCAGCAAAAAAAAAATCTTTCAAATCCACTGGTGTTAGAGAGTTATATAGATTTGTAATTTACTTATATTTAAAAAATATGCAGTCTTCCAGTACTTATCAGCTGCTGTATGTCCTGTAGGAAGTGATTTATTCTTCCTAGTCTGAGGGTATGTGCACACTAAGGAATCCAGGTGGATCACCTGCCGCGGATGCCGCAGCTCGTCCCAGCTGTTCAATCTTCGGGCGGACAGCGGGATCTGCCTGACCATAGTATGAAGTCTATGGGACCGGTGGAGATGCACGCGGCCGTAAGCAGGGCCGGAATCTGCGGCAGGTGATCTTCCCGGATTTCTTAGTGTGCATGTACCCTGACACAGTGCTCTCTGTCAGGAACTTTCCAGAACAGTAGCAAACCCGCATAGAAAACCTTTCCTGATCTGGACAGTTCCTGTCTCGGACAGAGGTGGCAGCAGAGAGAGCGCTGTGTCAGACTGGAAAGAATACCCCACTTCCTGTAGGGCATACAGCAGCTGATCAGTACTGGAAGGCTTGAGATTTTTAAATAGTAAATTACAAATCTATAGTACCTGTTTAACATAGCCAGTGAAGCATTCAACTGAAAGCCTTGGCCTCTGTCTCTCTCTGTCTCTCCCCCCATATCCACTCATACACATTTATCCAAGTATATATGTTCTAAAAAGAAGGGGGGGGAGGGATTGTCTCCCCTAGACCAAAAAGATCAACTGAAATCCACTGTTTCCCCCAACATGTCAGATGGTTGACCACTCTGCTAAGATTTCTGATCCATCTGAGAAAGGTTAAACCTTATGGAGTAAATGTGTAACTCACATTATTTGGTGACTATTTTAGTGAATAAATGACTTGAGGTTATCCTAAGATTATCCACAGGACAGATCATAACTAGCTGACCGGTCGGTGTCTGACCACTGGGTTCCCCAATGATGATGACAACTGAGATCAGTTTCCCCCCATGTGAAGGGTGCTGCAGCCAGGGCTGTGGAGTCGGAGTCGTGGAGTCTGAGTCGGAGCTAGCTTTGGCTGGAGTCTGAGTCGGAAAAAAATGTACCGACTCAGACTCCAGCTTTAAAAAAATCTTTAAAAAATGTAGAATTGAATTTTGATATGAATTTTACAAGTTTTGTTCATGAATATATATTATGAGCAACATTCTGATAGGACACTGGCCCTATTACATAAGGGGGATCATGGAAAAGTTGTCGGTCACTATTTGGCAGTTTGTTTCTGAGCTGAAAGAGTCCATTGTGTGGGGGGAGATCTGTGCTGTTCTCTTCCTGGATGCTGGATGACTGTGTATGAGCAGCAGTGTAATATGAAGATATCCTGTGTAATATAGAGGAGGAGGGGGAGACATAAGTAGTGTAGGTGTAACTTCTGCCCTCAGTGTGGAGCTTTCTCTCTGGGAGAAGATTGTGAGTTCTATGGCTGCAGTAGGCTGTGTGTGTACTATGACTACAGCAGGCTGTGTGTGTATGCGTGCTATGGCTGCAGTAGGCTGTGTGTGTGCGCTATGGCTGCAGCAGGCTGTGTGTGTGTGTGTGCACACACTATGGCTGCAGCAAGCTGTGTGTATGTGTGCTATGGCCGCAGCAGGGTGTGTGTGTGTGTGTGTGTGTGTGTGTGTGTGTGCTTTATGGCTGCAGCAAGCTGTGTGTGTGCTATGGCTGCAGCAAGCTGTGTGTGTGTGCTATGGCTGCAGCAGGCGGTGTGTGTGTGTGCACACTGTGGCTGTAGCAAGCTGTGTGTATGTGTGCTATAGCCGCAGCAGGCTGTGTGTGTGTGCACTATGGCTGCAGCAAGCTGTGTGTGTGCTAAAGCTGCAGCAGACTATGTGTGTGTGTGTGTGCGCGTGCGCGCGCTATGGCTGCAGTAGGCTGTGTGTGTGCGCTATGGCTGCAGCAGGCTGTGTGTGTGTGTGTGTGTTTGCGCTATGGCTGCAGCAGGCTGTGTGTGTGTGTGTATGTGTGCTATGGCTGTAGCAGGCTGTGTGGGTGTGTGTGTATGCTATGGCTGCAGCAGGCTGTGTGTGTGCGTGTGCTATTGCGTGCCCCCAGAGTGACCTTCTATATCACTATGTGTGACCCCCTGTAAATCACTATGGCTGACCTCTATAGTACAGGTATCTGGCATTGTTAGCAGTGTTTTTTTAAGTATGGTGAATATTTAGTTAGAAACATAGAAGATTGTCAGCAGGAAAAGACCACCTGCTCCATCTAGTCTAGTTCTGAGTTGTTCAGGACATGGAGGCTGGAGACTGGCTGCATCCACTGCACACACAGGAGAAGCTGCTTTATATCTTTCCTTATTCCTCAGAAGTCGCCCCAGGATCATGTAGGACATTAGGGAGAAGCTGCTGAGCCAGTGTGATAAATAACTCCCCTGGAATATGACCGGCCATTTATGAAGGAGCAGGAGTCTGTCCTGATAAAATTCAGGAGTTGGAGTTGGAGTCGGAGCTGCGGCTTACCGACTCCACAGCCCTGGCTGCAGCGCTCATGCTCGGCCACCGTCCCATAGACAGTAAATAAAGCAGTGGCTGAGCATGCACACAGCCGCTTCATTCACTCTGGGGTACAATCTTCTTCTGTTCTGCACAAGTTTCAGTTGTCGACCCCCCCACCCATTAGCTAGTGATCACTTGCCTGCTCATTGCACTTTGCTGTGTAACCTGTGATTACTTCTGCTGTCAGTCACCCTGACGCTGTCTGTCCTTTCTTTCAGAGAGTGGTTCTTCCTTCTGTCCCATGAAGTCCTCAATCCCATGTATTGTCTATTTGAATACGCCGGGAAAAGCAATTACTGTTTGCAGATCAACCCGGCCTCCACCATCAATCCCGATCACCTGTCATACTTCTGCTTTATCGGACGTTTCATCGCTATGGTGAGTTCTCGCTTCCACAGGATACTACTTTATTCTGTTAGGAGGGGTTCATTGTGCGTGCGGCATTTCTCATCATTGTGCAGAGAGGCGTCATCGGGACCAGTATAATAGCGGAAACCTAAGTAATGGGCCATGGGATTAGAAATGATCTTTCTTCACATTTAACATATACTGCATATGTAGTACCCTAAATATAGTAGACTCTGCCGTATAGGTCATAACTACATTATCAGACATGTTTTTCTGCCAGAAATGACTTCATTAAAGAGATATCCCAGGGAAAAACAACTTTGCCCCTATCCTCAGGATCTTCGTATCAGGCCCCCGGCTTCTGTAATATGAATGTAGGTGCGTGTACCGCGGCTCTTTTTATTCCTATGGAGCCAGCAGGAAGAGCAGAGTACATTGTTCTTCCGGCGTGCTCATCTCTTTCCATCGCTCCATAGAAATGTATAGAGCCGCAGGTCACATGCCATACATGCACCTCTATTCATTACACAGTACCGTAGCCTAATACGGAGATCGTCGGGGGGTACAGAGGTCAGACCCCCCGCAAGCTCCTACTTTTCCCCAATCCTGTGCATAGGGGAAAAGTTGATTTTCCCTGGAGTACCCCTTTAAATCCCATTGATGTAGTGCAGGGCGGGGTGGGGGAGATGCATGAGGACTGGACCAAAGGATCTCACAGGCTTTAGGTTTCCACCCTTGACTTAGGGTATACAGGGACAAGCTCTCTGCATTAGGTGTGTAACAATTAGAGATTTATATGCTTTTTTCCAGGCTTTGTTCCATGGCAAGTTCATTGATACCGGATTCTCTCTTCCATTCTACAAACGGATGTTGAGCAAGAAGCTTACCATCAAAGACCTGGAGTCAATTGATCCCGAGTTCTATAATTCCCTCATATGGATCAGGTAAGTAAGTTGTGAAGTGTGTCCATATACTAAGGGCCCTGGCCTTAATATACCTAGTTTAAAAAGAAAAGCTAAGTATATCGTCCAGAAGAAAGAAAGCAGTGTCTAGTGCCACCTACAGGAAGCTACCCTGTACTGCAGTGGGTGTCCCAATAGAGAGCCCAGATGGACAACCAGTCCCTTGCTCAGCTGCTTTAAGGATATTCTAGGAGTCAAACATTGACTGACATGATAGTTACCTATACGTGGCATAGACTGTTCTCATCCTTCTGGAGGAGAGCTGTTTTGTCCATGTTTTCCCAGGAGCATCACCAGTGAGACTCCATACACCAGCCAGGAAAACTAGCACCTTCCAAGAGTTAAAAAGAAAAGGAAATCCCTATACATGTTGTGTGAATGTATAATAGCAGTTCTGGCAGATTTCCATCTTGTCTGTGGGGTTCCCTGTGTTAATGTTCTTCTCTGCTGCTTATTTCCAGAGACAATAACATTGAAGAATGTAACTTGGAGATGTACTTTTCTGTGGATATGGAGATACTAGGAAAAGTCACATCCCATGACCTCAAACCTGGGGGGTCTAATATCCTTGTTACTGAGGAGAACAAGGAAGAATACATTGGGTAAGTGGATTGAAAGTGGATGTGCAGAATACTAGGCTGATGATCCCATGTATGTTGCAGGGGTTAAAAATGCTATAAACCTGTTTCTTGCTTATAGTACTGGGTGTTACTGATTCTCTGTCTTCAGAGGATGAGTAGTATAGTAAAGCAGGTGTTCAGACAATGGAAATAAGGGCACTTTTAGACTGCCCGAGTGGTCTGGTCAGAGAGTGCTTGGTACCTAGGGCACTGACAACAGTAATGTAATGGGCTCTCACTATTACATCTCTGTTATATGGTGACAACAGGTGACTTAATGTTTCCTGTCAACCTCCCTCTTCATAGTAAAGAGAATGATTCATAACTATAGTAAAATGTAAAAGAAAAACTTATCTATGTATATTTCAGAAATTAAGTATAAACAAAAACAAACTTAGCTCTGAGCACGTAGACCTTGACCGGTCAAAACTTTTGACATTTTTCTGCATGATAAAAGATTTTCCAAATTACATTGACATTTTATAACAATAAGGTGGAACCTCCACAATATAATTTGCATTTGCCTACAGGTGTGAGCTCTTATGTGTCCTGTAAAAAAAAAAAAAATGGGTAAAATATAAAACAAGCATAAAAGGTTTAAAGGACAAGTGCCATGAAAAACTTTTTCCCAGTAATTGAAGCACATTACAAAGTTATATAACTGTGTAAGATGCTTCAATCACCTATCTGCCTCCCTTCCCTGTCTTTTCCCCCCTCCACCCCCCACCAGGAAGTGTCCTAACTCACACAGACCTAATGACTGCCGTCACCGTCACCAGGCAGCTCCTTCTTGTGAGGATGAGTCATCAGCAGGAGGGCTGCTCTAGGTCCTGTTACAGCAGCCCCCCCCCCTCCCCAGTCCAAGTGATGGCTTGCAGTTGTTCAGCCAATGGGAGCTGAGCAAGCTGAGTCACCTGACAAAGCAGGGGAGGGGGGGGGGGCTGCTGTAACAGGAGAAGGAGCTGAGAGAAGAGCTTGGTGACGGTGACGACAGTAATCAGGTCTGTGTGAGTTTCTTACACTTCCTGGTGGAGGGTGGAAAAGACAGGGAAGGGAGGCAGATAGGTGATTGAAGCATATTACACAGTTGTATAACTTTGTAATGTGCTTCAATTACTGGGGAAAAGTTTTTCATGGCACTTGTCCTTTAAGAAAAGAAAAAAACCCTCTCAGCATGAAGGTCCAAAATGCTTGTGGTTAGGAAAGGGTTAAGCCTGTGGTAATATGGCTGAATACATGGTGTATATCCAGGTAATTCATTTGACTCCTGTCCTGAACCTCTTTCTTCTTCCCTTCTAGTCTGATGGCTGAATGGAGATTTTCGCGAGGTGTTGAAGAACAAACCAAAGCATTTCTTGATGGCTTTAATGCCGTCGTTCCGCTACAGTGGCTGCAGTATTTTGATGAAAAAGAGTTAGAGGTTCGGCTCCTACAAATGTACATATATACATATCTATTTGTTATTGCTCTAGGACACACACAACCCTCCCACCTCCACACTGCACATACTGTAACATGGGAGTATACACACTGAATGTCAGTGTATGTGGGTGGGTGGTGGTGGTGGAGTAGAGTTGTGCATGTTGAGCAGATGAACAGTGTTTCTCCGAAAACAAGACAGAGTTGGGTCTTATATTATTTTCTTCTTATTTTTTCATGAAAAACAATGACTTGTTATGTTGGATTCCTTTCACTTACCCCAAGTTTTTTTTTTTTGTTTTTTTTTTCCAGTAGAGCTTATATTTAAGGCCTACTCCAAAAACCCTACAAAAATCAGGCTAGAGCTTATTTTTGGAGAAACAGGGTAGTAATACTTTTGCACTTTATTCATATACTGGTACTTTATAATGTCTACATTTTTAATGCCTAATTTTAAAAAAAAAATTCCGGTTTTCCTGATGGAACTTCCCTGGGAACAAAATGTATTATAAAATCTTATCTGCCATAATAAATAGAAAAGAAGAACAAAATAATGCACTGACGTGTCCATAGCCATTAGAGGCCGTGTATTGAGAAGTTTCTTTATACTGTGTTTCACTCTTACAATTGAGTCATTCTTCTGCTGTGGTGTTAACCTTCGCTGCCTCTGATAAACAAGTGTAAGAAATGTAAGCCCTGTGTAATGTTTCTCAGGTAATGCTGTGCGGCATGCAAGAAGTGGATCTGTCTGACTGGCAGCGGAACACAGTCTATCGCCATTACACGAGAAACAGCAAGCAGATCATCTGGTTCTGGCAGGTAAGGGTTTCCAGCATTACGGTTTGTTCACACACTGTCTATCCGCTGCAGATTTGTTTCAGAAAATTTGTAGTGTTTTTGCCCCAAAATAAGTCAATGGGGCAGATTTATAAACTAAGCCCCCTGGCGTGTGCCACAGAAAAAGGCACATTTTTCTGTGCAAACAGGCATAAATCATAGCAGAAATCTACACCTGCACATGAGCAGGTGTTTATAACCCCCCCCCCCCCCCCCCCCCCCCGGAATGAACCCTTAAAGGGCTTATCCAGAATTAGAAAAAGCACAGCTACTTTTTTGCAGAAACAGCACCAACCCTGTCTTCAGGTTGTGTGTGGTATTGCTCCATTCACTTAAATAGAACTGAGCTGCAAAACCCCACACCCAAACTGAGGACAGGAGTGGTGCTGTTTTTGGAAGAAAATAATTATGTTTTTCTAAGCCCTTTAAATCTGTACGCTTCCCCGTTATATCTTTATCTATACATCATGTGTTGCTCAGGTGAGTTCTTCACACTTTTTTTTGGATTATATAGAGTTTCTTTCTCTCCTGCAGTTTGTGAAGGAGATGGACAATGAGGTCCGCCTGCGGTTGCTGCAGTTTGTCACTGGCACCTGTAGATTACCTCTAGGAGGATTTGCTGAGCTGATGGGTGAGTGTTAGATCGGCAGCTTAAATCTCAGTGAATTACTCTGTATTTACTCATTTACAATTCTATCACTACAGGAAGCAATGGTCCTCAGAAGTTCTGCATTGAAAAAGTTGGGAAGGAAACATGGCTGCCAAGAAGTCATACATGGTACGTTAAATTTCACTCTGAATGATGAATTACATCCAGGATGCAGACATCACAGCTATGCCTATCTATCTATCTATCTATCTATCTATCTATCTATCTTTTTTTTTAAGAACACATTGATCACTGAAAAACTTACAAGTCTCTACAAACTACACAAGTCTCTGAATTGCTTACAATCCATTAAAGCGGTTTTAACTAAATCAAAACTGATCACCGATCCTGCGGATATAAGCATCAAGATTAGAGATGAGTGCAGCTCAAGCTCTGCTTGTTCGGCATTAGAATACCAGTGGCTGAAGAATGTTGATGCAGCCCTAGGGAGTTCCGGACTCCCTAGGGCTGCATCCAACAACTTCAGCCACTGGTATTCTAATGCCGACAAATCTGGGCTTGAGTTGCGCTAATTTCTAATAATGCTAATTGTGTGCATGAGAGAGATTCTGATGGCAAACAATCTGAGCTTGAGTTGCTCTCATCTCTAATATGTTTTTGTTGTAAAGAAGATGGTGATGTAGGCTGGAGGAGTTGGCCAGAGGTGCCGACTTCTCTCAGTGGGTGAATCTTGTTTTAAAGCGAGTGTATCATCAGTACATTCATTTTAAGTTTTGTACATGGATAGAATGACGCCGGGGAAGCCAGTGCCTTCGCCTTTTTTTTTAATTGTTAGCCAGTTCCAGCGTATGGCACTGTTCTATTCCTTGGCATTGGCCAGGGGGTGAAGCACTGGATGCGGGCCGGGCCGCCCCCAGTGAAGGAAACCCCTGCCCCTCTATCTTGCGACTTCATTGATGGGCCACAGTTCAAAAAAGGACCACGGCACAGGCTTCCCCACACCGGCGCCGTTCTATCAGTGTTCAAAACTTAAAGGGAATGTACTGATCCCTTTAAGAGACAATATCTAGCCAAGCCTTCTGTGACATCAGAGAATGATGCTGAGACAATACCACATTGAGAATAAAAGGACTACACAACTTCCTATAAGGCATAATTCAAGCAAAAACATGCTGAAGCCAGTACAAGTTGTGGGACCAATATACTAGTTAATTATATATTTTGAGGTGATAGTGTTATTTAAATGCAATTTCCTGATCTCAGAATATCCCTTTAAGATTTGTGGCTTATAGATCCTGACCTTTAAAATGTTCTTTTCCTCCGCAGCTTCAATCGCCTGGATTTACCACCGTATAAAAGCTACGAACAGTTAAAAGAGAAGCTGCTTTTTGCCATTGAAGAAACAGAAGGCTTTGGACAGGAATGAGCAGCAGTAGCAGCTGCTGTGTGTGAACAGGAGCATTGAACGGTTATGGACATCTATTTTCTGCCCAGCCAAGAAAAATTGCACACTCTTAATTGTACATAAGCTGTGTAGTCTGTACAGTGATCTTTCTGATACTAATGCGTAGAGATTTCTGTTCTTCCACATAGATATGCAAACACTTTAGCCTTTTTCTATTTTTATTTATTTTTTTTCCTCCAAAATGACTGAATAGAAAAAAAAAATAACTTTTAATTTTAAATGCTGACTGAAAACTTTATTTTAAGATTTATATATCTATGTGTACGTACCGAGAACTCTAGTTTTATAGGGTTCGAGGTCTTATAAGACATCACAGCCATTTGATGAGGCCTGGACTTGCTTTATTCAGTACAATAAAACCTGCAAACAGTGGCTGTTCACATATGACATCTTTTCAACAGATGTTTATTGCATGGCTGCCAACAAAGCTGTTGAAAGCTAATGCCAAAAAATAAAAATATACAAAAAAATCTTTTGAGTAAAATGTACAAGAAAAAAAAAAAACTGCTGCTGGCTTTATAAGATGGCAGAATACGCACAGTTCTGTCGTTCATTTATTTCAGTGTGATAGCCGATATATTTTTTTTTTTTGTGAACGGAGCAAAAGTAGCCAAGGCCGAGAGTGGAGTCGCGCAGAGGTAGTTTTATCATGATTCTTAACATATACTAGCGGAGGGGCTCGCAGCCGCAGTGAGTTGTGATTCGCGCCCTTACGTTGAAGTGTTAGCGAGAGAACAAGTGGCGTGCGAGGCCACGAGCAAGATTTTTAGGTACAAGACTGAAAAAAAAATGTCTTGGATGAATATCAAAAATACAATGCAGAACTTTAAAAAGAAGTTGAATAAATTTTTTTAACCTCATTGGTTTTGGGTGTTTCCTTTAGCGACGTCGTAAAACGGTTCATTGGTAAACTGAAGTAAGGCCAATTGGTGTTTGTCATATAGCGGTAACAGGAATACTTAGGGATTAGAATTTTTTTTTTATTTTTTTTTTATTAAGGACACTAGCCAAAATAAAATCTGTTTGTATGTATTTTTTAATGAGATGTTCTACTTTCACGCCTACCTTGGAGGTTCCGTTGTCTTGTCCCATCATTGGAGTAAATGACAAATAAACCGTTGCTGGCAGATCCGTTACACACAAGATAGGAACAGCATCTGATGGATCTCACTGACTTAAAGGGGTTATCCAGCGCTACAAAAACATGGCCACTTTTCCCCCTACTGTTGTCACCAGTTCATGTGCGGTTTGCAATTAAGCCCCATTTACGTCAATGGAACTGAGTTTCAAAACCCAACCCAAACTAGAGACAACAGTAGGGGGAAAGTGGCCATGTTTTTGTAGCGCTGGATAACCCCTTTAAAGGGAACTCCAGGCAGCCTTGTTGAAATAAAAAAAAATATCAAAACGGTGAAAGGTTCTTACCTACACTCACCGGCCACTTTATTAGGTACACCTGTCCAACTGCACGTTACCACTTACTTTCTAATCAGCCAATCGCATGGCGGTGCATTTAGGCATGTAGACAGGGTCTAGACAATCTCCTGCAGTTCAAACCGAGCATCATTATGGGGAAGAAAGGTGATTTGAGTGCCTTTGAACGTGGCATGGTTGTTGGTGCCAGAAGGGCTGGTCTGAGTATTTCAGAAACTGCTGATCTACTGGGATTTTCACGCACAACCATCTCTAGGGTTTACAGAGAATGGTCCGAAAAAGAAAAAACATCCAGTGAGCGGCAGTTCTGTGGGCGGAAATGCCATGTTGATGCCAGAGGTCAGAGGAGAATGGGCAGACTGGTTCGAGCTGATAGGAAGGCAACAGTGACTCAAATAGCCAACCGTTACAACCAAGGTAGGCAGAAGAGCATCTCTGAACGCACAGTACGGCCAACTTTGAGGCAGATGGGCTACAGCAGCAGAAGACCACCCGTTACTAGCATGGTGTACCTAATAAAGTGGCCGGTGAGTGTATGTTCCCCTGACAATCTTCATGTGGTTGTACATTAGTCCGGCTTCTCTAATGCTGATTTCTGCCTGCTCCATCTTTCTTGCTGTTTCTCTTCCCCTGCACTGCTATCGGGCTACATCTCCCAGTAGTCGTTGCGTGCACACTTAGAACATCCTGTTTCTCCTACTCCTCTAATCCATCCCCCTCTTACTTACCCCACCCCTTTCCTTGGCTTGCATTTATGCCACGACCCTTTCCCCTTACACTCAAGCACATCTGCATCTCAGTCTGTGGGCAGCAAACAAACCGAGTGTTAGACGATGGTCACACGGTCTAATTCTCCTGCGGGGAGAGCAGAGGGAGCAGGAGACAGATTGGATTGCAGGGTGGCCAGTTTTCTTCACTTCCTGGATGGTCAGATAACTACTTGTGCAGCAGAACTGCACTGGCACACATAAGTCCCTACTCTAAACCAACACTGTGTCGGTCAGCAACCGGCAACCCCACAAAGCAAGTGACAACAGGGGAGGGGGGGCCTCAGAATAGCCCTGCAACCCGAATGTCACAGGACCAAACCCACTGGGCCCCTCACAGCCCACAATATGGTTTGACCAAATTATATACCAACATCCTGGCGTTGGTTTTTAAATGTAGCCGAGAGGCATTAGTGTCAGCCATGGGTGTGAGGTGCAGCAACTCCTTTTTCTCTAATTTTGTATGTTCTTTTTGAGTGGCTAGCACTCTTCCTTGTAAAACCCATGTGACCCCCAATTAGCAGGTAGCACCTGTGCACATATGGTAAGTACCTACTCTTTTTCCCATTCTACCTGCTGGTGCAGTGGTGAGTAGTAAGACCTTGTTCACACTTGTTGCTTGGCAGCCGCCTTCTCAGTCTGCGGGGTGTGGGGGGCCCAGTGGGTTTGGACCTGTTACAGTGGGGTCACAGGGTTATTCTGAGCCCCCCCCACTCCCCTGTTGTTGCTTGCTTTGTGGGACTGGCGGTTGCTGACTGACACAGTGTTTGGTTTAGTGTAGGGACTCGTGGGCCAGGGGACCTGCATGCGGTACATGAGGCAATATGGTTTGATCAAAGTATATACCAAGATCCTGGCGTTGGTTTTTAAATGTAGCCGAGAGGCATTCGTTCCAGCCATAGGTGTGATGTGCAACAGCTCCTTTTTCTCTAATTTTGTACAATGTTATTCAAACACTGCGTTTTATTCCCCGCCGCTGCAGTAGTTGGGTGCCGCCCTAGGGAGTCCTGAAGAACATGGATATAGCCCTAGGGCAGCACCCAACTACGGCAGCGGCGGGGAGTCAAACACATTGTGCTTTGTAAAGGCACTGCCAATCTCGCTGATCGTGCTTATTTATGGCCAAGGATCGGCAAGTGTAAAAGGACCCTTAGTGTCCTATTACACCAGCAGATTATCTGACAGATTTTGGAATGGATTATAAACAGAGAACAGGTCAAAAAGGAAAGACTGAAATTTCTCCTCTTTTCAAATCCATTCCTGGCTTTGGCTTAAAAAAAATCCAGATCTGTTGGTATAATGGGGCCATTACTCTTTATCAAGTAAACTTTATTTACTTAGCTGTTGTATGTGAACCTATTTATTCTCCCTCTACCATAAAAGAATATGGATCTGGGAACCCCATGAAGATGTTTTGTACTATAACCTAGTAGTTCTGCTATGTGTGAACTCAGACTGTAGATAAGTGCAACTCAAACATGCTGATCGTTCGGCATTTGATTACCAGTGCCTGAAGTTGTGTGGAGCCCTGGAAAACAAGCTTCTGGCCTATGGCTGTATCCATGTTTTGCATCCAACTTCAGCCACCAGTAATCAAATGCCAAACGAGTTGTGCTCATCTTAATTAAACAAATTTATATAACCTACCAGAAGACAAGAACTTAGTGATATATTTGGATTTGTTTGTAATGCCACACCTAAAAGATACAAGGCGGTTAATACAATGGACAGGACCCCAGGACAGCAGTGTACAGATTCATCACATTATAAATTTCGAGGCTGTGATATCAGAAGCGCTTGTTATGTCATATACATAGTTAGTTTTACAGACGAGATTAAGCCGATAAAAATACTAAGATGTCTTATCGGATTACTATGAAGAGGTTTATAGCCCATAAACCAATACAATTAACGCAGATGAGCTACAGTACACATGACAAAAGGTATACACAGACACTTCAGAGGAAAGATCCATGTAAGGGCCATAGTAGATGGCTCGATCACTATAGTAAATGAGCGCTGATCTGCTAGATCACCATTCGTTTACTGAGCCTATCACATGGCTTGATAATTGTGCAGCAAGGACTGTGTGTGTGTTTTAGTGATGTCCGTGCAGCCTTTGCTTTAAAAGGGTTCCAGTCTTCCCCCAGCCGCAACTTCAGAGGTGGTGTGTGAAGTGATTGCTCAGCCAATCACTGGTCCTGTCCCGAGATTGGCTGAGCGGCTTGTCGCTTCAAACACTGCCTCTGAAGCTGCCGGGAGAAGACAGGAAGACACCGGGGAGCAGGAAGAGGGAATGTATTAACTTTAATATTTTCTTTACAGATTCATCAGCTGTGCATCACTATTACACGAAGCGATGCGTGCCTGGCCGCTGATTTTAGTTCCGGGCCTTAAGCCACAATCAGCTGATGATTGTTGTCTTTATTACACAAAGAGATGATCTGCTGAATCGGCCTGATTTGGCAGATTATTACTCTGTGTAATAGAGCCCTAACAAAGACAGTACCTCTAAATTGTTTTCCGATCTTACCATTGTATTTGGCACATAACTAGAAATGAGCAAACTTACAGTAAGTTCAGGTTTGTGTGAGCGCAATCACTCAGTATTTGATTACTAGTGGCTGTAGAAGTTGGATTCAGCCATAGGCTTTATTAAAGCCAGCAGGCAAGAACTTTTAAAGTGTCACTGTCGAGTTTTTGCAGAAATCAATAGTACAGGTGATTTTAAGAAACTTTGTAATTGGGTTTATTTGTAGAGATAAGCGAACTTGCCGAGGTTTGGGTTCGTATGAACATGTACTCTCGGAGTCTGATTCCCACTGTCTGCCCGCTCCGTGAAAAGGGTGGATATAGCCGGAGGACCGGCTAGAAAACTGGGATACAGCCATAGCCATAGGCTGTTTCCCAGGCGGTCCTCCGGCTGTATCCACCCTCTCTACGGAGCGGGCAGACAGTGGGAATCAGACGCCGAGAGTCCATGTTCCTACGAACCCGAACCTCGGCAGGTTCACTCATCTCCATTAGTCAAATTTGCCATTATCCGCATTCAAAAAGACTTTCCCCTGGTTTCCCCCACCCCCTCTCATACACTGCTCATTATCAGGAAATCATGTCTTTTTACATCAGACATGCCCTGTCTGTTCTATGGAGAGAGGAGATTAGTTGCCAGCAGAAAAAGGATTACACAGCGGGACCTGTGTAAAAGCCGGTATTCAGAGGTCAGAGCTGACTTCAGAGGATGATGTAGCTGTAAATTAACTCTTTGTTGTCCTGTTTTGGTGCCTCATCTCCCTGCACCCCTCCCCATAAGAGAACCATGAAGACGGGGGGAGAGCTTTAAACTACTTTCTGATGATAAAAATGCATTTTTCGTCTAATAAACCCAATAACAAAGTTTCTCAAAATCGCCTGTACTACTGATTTCTGCAACAACAAAAAAATAAAAATTTAAATGACAGTGACACTTTAAATAGATGCTTGTAGTTAGCCCAGGCAGACTGCAGCCATCTGAGCCATTTTTACTTTACAGATTACTGCTCTGCCTACTGTAACTAATAGTGCATGACATATACATACTCTCCATGTCCTCCAATACTATATATGCTTCTACCACTTACAAACCTCTGCTCCCTTGAAGTAGTGCCCAAACAAAAGGTCCACCTAACAGCCCACATGTTTGCTCTGGGGATGAGCGATGCTAAATCCTCTGTTCAGTTTTGCACATATTCCTTACCAAACCAAAAAGATTTTACTTATTAATGTCTTTTACCACATGAGATGGTAGCAAATTAATGTACTGATCAAAGGAGACAAAGTGTAAACCAGATATTCCATGATAGTTTATTAGCATTGTTTCATCACTGTAATACATCATTCCTTTGGTACATGGTGTAATGCTGAACCCTGAGTAGTTGCACATCTGCAGCAATTCTTTATTCCTCTGGTGACCGCAGGGAGCTGCAAATTCTAGGTCTCCCCAAACAAGTTGTACATGTCTATAGAAGTGAAATGGTGACCGGCAGTCATTGCAAACAGTATATTGTACTAACTCTACAACACAGTACAGCCTACTATGTATAGGGACATCTTCTCTTCATTCATTATAGCTGTTTTGTTGTAAACCTGTTTCTGTTAAAAGATCTTGTCTGGAATTAGAGGGGATATAAAAAGTCATTTGTTTCTCATGGCAGGCCCCACTTCTGTCCATAGACTCTTCAGGTATTGAAGCTCAGGCTTTTAAATTTAAAATCTTTTTCTTTCAAATGAACTGGTTTCAGAAAGTTATGTAGATTTGTAATTTACTTTTATTAAATCTCAAGTCTTCCAGTACTTATCAGCTTCTGTATGTCCTGTAGGAAGTGGTGTTTTTGTTTTCAGTCTGACACCCCTGTCCATGTCAAAAACTGTCCAGAGCAGTACAGGTTTTCTATGGGGATTTGCTGCTTCTCTGGACAGTTCCTGTCTCAGACAGAGGTGTCAGCAGAAAGTACTGTGTCATACTGGAAAGAATACACCACTTCCTGTAAGGCATACAGCAGCTGATAAGTATGTCCTACAGTAAGTATTTTTAAATAGAAGTAAATTACAAATCTATAACACTTTCTTAAACCAGTTTATACGAAAAAGATTTTCGCTGGAGTACCCCTTTAACAATGCAAAACAGTAGCACCAGACACAGCCTATAGACATAGGTGGTACATTTTTTGGAAAACTTAAGTTACCTAAAAAAAAAAAAACCCTTCCCCCATCCTGCATTAAATTTCCTTTTATGCTCCACATTTGCAAGTGCTTGTGTTGGTTAAGGCATCACGCTGAAATTTCCAGTTTTAGTTTTGTTTAAATGATCACTATCGTTCATTAAACAACTTCCCTCCATGCAATCACCTAAGTGATTCATACAGTATTTGCAAATGACTTCATGTAACATAAATGACTCCTTAACCTGAGAAAAACACCTCCAAAGTATTGGCCACAAGGTGTCTCACTTCCCTGAAAACTGCTGTCTACTGTGTGTTGTAGGAAGAATCCTGTCTCTGCTAACAGCTAGATCAGCGCAGAATACAGGAGGTGGGTGCGGGGCTTAGCGCATGCTTTGGGCAGGAGAAAGAGTGTGCTTAGGAAAGTCTGAGATTATCCATACTGTTGGTGGAGGGATAATCAAGGCTTCTCTCTCACTACTGAAGGTTTAGGGTAGCTTTCCCTTCTGTACTTACTGCAGTATGTAGAGTGTGCTATGGTGTAATCTTCCCTCTCCCTTTGCTGTGATGCAGCTGTTTTTATTAACTTTCTGCTCACAAAGTATAGTGCAAAGCCAGTGCATCAATAAGCCTTGTCTTCCCCACATGCTATATGTATTATTGTACTGTGAAAATCATCCCCCGACACATTGCCAGTCTGTTCAGTCAAGTTCACCATCACAAGTTCAAGGCAAAGCAGAGAGGTAAGGGAAGTCTATATATGTATACTACTGTCAAGCAGCCCCAGCTCTGGTCTCACCCCCTGGAATGGAGTGAATGAGATATAGCTGTGTACCGTGGAGGGGGCTGCCAGGGGCTCAATAACAGTAGTAGGAGCACCAAACACGCCACTCTGAGGGGTAAATGTAACCAAACCAGGCTGGTTTTTATAAATCTTTTGAATTGACAAGTATGCTTTAATTTAATTAAATTTTTATGAAATAGAAACAAAAATTACACTAAAATCAAATCATTTTTGTATTGTTGTAGGCTGCAGAATCAGACTTTTTCTCCCAGTGACTTCAGAATATCAGTAGCCTCCTTATACACCTTTAAAGAAGAAGAGGGAAAAGTTATATTATAGGTTATAACAACGTCCAGAAGAAGTGCCACTATTGTCCATATTATCCCCAATTTACAGGAGAGATTATATGCAATACCAGCCACTGCCTACATCTAAGAGTGGCGTCGTTACCGGAAAACATGTATAGTTTTTTTTCCAACTCCTGGACGACCCTTAAGTCCCCATTCACAAACCTGTCAAAATGTATTTGTTCAATCTTAAGTTTTCAGCATATCAGACCAGGAACAACTTCTAATATATCCTGACAGACAGGAAACGTAAGATCACATCACTGGAGGTTGTAATGTTTCCCGCAATACCTCCTCTTACCTCCTTGTCCTCCTCCGTTCTTGCAGGATAGGCTTTGGCTTTTTGCAGCCACTGGACGGCCAACTCATTGTTCTTCAGCTTTAGAAACGTCTTCCCCAAGTATAATAGGTTTTTGCTGTAGAAATTGGGATCAACTACCAAAGGGTGAAAAAAAAAACATTAAAGGGGTTATCCAGCGCTACAAAAACATGGCCACTTTTCCCCCTCTCTTGTCTCCAGTTCAGGTGCGGTTTGCAATTAAGCTCCATTTACTTCAATGGAACTGAGTTTCAAAACCCCACCCAATCTGGAGACAACAGTAGGGGGAAAGTGGCCATGTTTTTGTAGCGCTGGATAACCCCTTTAAAGACATAAAATCAGTATTTTGTATAATATTGTACTATACACTTTGGATATCTTAGTTGGAGGGGGTGGTAGGGTTAGGTAAGGATTATTTTGCACTTTTGAGGGTTAAAATCACATAAAAACTTCTAACAGCCAAATATCCATCTATACATCACTGAGGTAATGTCATTTACCTTCTTCAGCCATTTCAAAATATATTAAAGCCTTAAAAAAAAAAAAAGAAGAAACAATTACCATCAAGCAGTGTATCCTGTAGCTGTACAGTATATCAGTTATATAGAAGCCTCAGTCTAATGTCTAGTATGTACATAACGCTCCCCACAGACCTTCAATACCTGTTGACTGTCAGTTATCTCTCCCATCCTCCCCATACACAGGAACATTTGGCATGGCCGAGCGTTCTTTTATTCTCTATGGGGAGGAAAGGGGAAAGCTCTGGCTGTGGCTTCTCTCCCACCAGACAAAGGGGTTGGGCAGTGATTTTCCATCACACCTGACCCCTATCTCCATCAACATCACCTGTTGAAGACCGACCCCATCGCGAGTGGTTGATACATCCGACTAAAGTTTGAGGAGTATGGGGACCATAAAAGTGTAAGAGTGTAAAAGTGTTTTAAGTCTGAGCTGCCAATGATTTATATTTATGTGAAATATTAAGGGTACGGCACTGTTTAAAGGGGTACTCCAGGCACTTATATTTTTATATATTTTTTTGTTGCATAAAAAATAAACAACTTGTTCTCAACTAGCACATTCCCTTGGGTGTCCCCCGCACAACGATACCACTATACTAATAAGTATATATATATTTTTTTTATATAGTTTTATATGCAATAATTGCTTGTACAGATCAATGCTATACATATGTATTGCATTGATCTGTTCAATGGGTGCTTTCTACTAGTACAGCCTGCCTATGGCAAGGGCAAACTGCAAACAACATGAGAAAGAAGGATCAAATCCTGCTGAAGCCATAACTTCAGCCATCAATATCATTGATATTTTTGTTTCATTTTCTTGTTGAATAAGTGAAGATCTGAGGGAGCAGATACAGACATGGATGTAAGGGTCAGTGTATGACCTCTGCACATCTTTATATACTTCTTACAGCGCTCAGCTATCTTCGTGTTGGAGTAGCAGTGTACATATACAACCACTACTCCTTTCAAACAGGGGCACTCTGACCCCATTCTCATCTGTGGGGGTCCCAGCTGACATCTATTACTTATCAGTGAGCAGTTGTAATTTCGGGATAACCCCTTTAACACTCTGATGCTCTGTGGGTAATGCTTTCCCACCTGCAGCCACATCTTTATGTTCTTGCATGTTTCTGAAGTGGGAAAGGCCTTTCTATGCATTGGAAAATCCCTTTAAGTAAAAAATAATTATAGTGATTACAAAGAAAAAGAAGCTTGTGTGTATTCAGATTTGTTACCTCATCAAACGTTGAGGAAGGCGGCGCTGCAAATAAGGCTGCGGCTATTTTTTTCTGGTACCAGGGTAACTCAGCAAACGTGTAACACCTGAAAGATACTGACCTGTTAATACAGCAGACAGGACAGCAATATATATGGGCAGAGATCACGCTATAACTAAGGCTAGGTTCACACTGCGTTTTTGCAAAACGGATGAAAAAAACTGATGCATTTGTGTGCATCCGTTTTGATCCGTTTTTCCATTGAATTCCATTGTAAAAAAAACAGATCAAAACGGATCAGTTTTTTTTAACGGACACAAGTAGTGTCAGCTACGTTTTTGTGTCAGTCAAAAAAAAAAACGGATCCGTTTTTTTTTTTTACAATGGAGGTCAATGGAAAAACGGATGCACACAAATGCATCCGTTTTTTTCATTAGTTTTTTTGAGAAAAAAAAAACAGATGAAAAAAATGGATTGCAAAAACGCAGTGTGAACCTAGCCTAAGTAGTAAAGAACCAGCCTCACCATATTCTCATTAAACACATTATAAATTCACCCGTTTCACTGAAATCTGCCTAATCTTCAGGCTCAGGAGGGCTTGTTATCTCTCATACATAACGCTAGTCTTATGGCCCCATTACACTAAATGATTATCGCCCATACTTGGTCACTTACCAACTGTTCAGGCTGACAATTGTTCAGCGTAATAGTGCATGTTAAAAGGCAACGATTATCCGACATGCCGGATGTCAGCTGATTATGGTCCTTCCGTGCAATAGGAGCAGCGGTAGCAGATCGCCACTGACCTCAATGGGTTGCCCGAACGATGTAATGATTGTTTGGGTGGAGCCTCCCACTGATCCACACTTGCTGTCTGTGCGTAGAATAGCACAGGCAGCAAGCGGGGGAAGGAGCGCTGAGCGGACAAGACGGCGCTGGCTAACCAAAGGCTGCACATTGGAATAATCCTCCAATATTAGATTTATAGTTATCAACTTTTTTTCTTTTCATACATACCAAACGCCGATAAGATGGATAGTGGTGGCATCTTTAGGATTCAGCTTTATGGCTCTCTGCAATGAAAGGAGCAGTATAGTATAATACTATAATGTGTATGCTCAAAGGCTGTCCCTTACCATAGCAAAGAATCTACAATGACAATATTGGGCTTTCCTGTTGTCTATGGTTCCCGCACCCTGGCCCACAAGGTAAATACTGCTTGAGGAGTCTCACCAATTGTCACCCCTCCCCCTCCATAAAACAACATGTAAGTGGGCATCAGGGTCAACAACTTGGCCACCTTTACCGATCTGTTTCCACCACCTGTAGGTCTTATACTAGCACTTATATTAACCCTGTGCTGTCTGGACAACAAATCCTTTTATTAGGTCCTTTACCTGGAAGTGATCCCTGATGATGTAGGCATTTCCAATTTTCACTTTCATGCCTTCATAGTCTCCCACCTCGCTGAGGCATATGGCGTACCACTGGAAAGGAAATAGTATACATAATGAAAAAGTTAGCAGGGTAAAAATATCTCCTGTCTGTCCATACACCTGTACAGCTGTGGAGGTCTTAATCTTAAAGAGACTCTGTCAGTAGAATTATACTGTCCTATCTCAGGGTAGCATAAACTAGTGACAGAGAAGATGAACAGAATGATGTATCACTTACATAGTTCTGTGCAACTGATCCAGAGATATTCTCCTGGACAATAAGTAGTTCACTCCATTATGTGCATGAACTCAGTAGTCCTGGATATTCATGAGAAGCAGAAAACTCTGCCACTATCTATCCATGCTGTGTATAGTCAGAAACTGTGTGTGGCAACAATCCTATTCTACTACATGTTAGGAAAACTGCTACACCAATCAGTTCAGCATTTCCATCACTAGTTTTTGCTGTCTTCATTTAAGGCACCGTAAACCTAGTGACAGATTCCCTCTAAAGTAGCTGCCCAGGTTTTTTTTTTATTCTTCCCCCTGATGCAGGCTGGCATTTAAACTTCAATAAGGAAAAAAGAAAAAACGTGGAGAAGACTACAATGGTTGTAGATACTATGTAGACAATTTATACACAATTAAAAACATAGGGTAAAAACATCAAAAGGTTTTTCAAAGCATACAAAAATACAAAAATACAGCAGCATAAAATGTCCCAAGATGGATAACTGTGATTGCGAGCTGATGTTTGCAAATGCCAATTTTACTCACGCTATCCGGCCGGATAAGCAGCTATAGTTCAAGAGCCTAGTCCATACGAATGGAACAACCAGATGGTATAATCCTCGGCAGCTGATCTCCCGGACGTCGTGCCGTGGCCACAGCACGTGATGTCCGCTCGTGGTATAATTGGTTGTTCAAGACGCAGAAGTACTCCCAACAGAGTCGTATTGGAATCACAGTTAAAGTAGATTCAGTAGGTGTATGATGGGGGTAGTTGTCCACCCGACTGTACTGTGCTAGACGCGTTTCGGAAACTCTCTTTCCATCCTCAGTAGCGAAATGGTTAATTTATTATTAAAGGAGACAATTTATAGTAACGGGAAAATAGAAAAAATGTATAACAAAGTAAAAAACAAAAAGATGAATGGACGAATATGACCTGGGTCTTTGGTGGATTCTAAAACCTGGATCCTGTCTGTTCGGTTAGAATAAGTGCCTTATATACTGTGTGTAGGTGGTGCTCCTCCTCCCTGCAGGACTGCAGGTGCGAATTCTAACCGAACAGACAGGATCCAGGTTTTAGAATCCACCAAAGACCCAGGTCATATTCGTCCATTCATCTTTTTGTTTTTTACTTTGTTATACATTTTTTCTATTTTCCCGTTACTATAAATTGTCTCCTTTAATAATGAATTAACCATTTCGCTACTGAGGATGGAAAGAGAGTTTCCGAAACGCGTCTAGCACAGTACAGTCGGGTGGACAACTACCCCCATCATACACCTACTGAATCTACTTTAACTGTGATTCCAATACGACTCTGTTGGGAGTACTTCTGCGTCTTGAACAACCAATTATACCACGAGCGGACATCACGTGCTGTGGCCACGGCACGACGTCCGGGAGATCAGCTGCCGAGGATTATACCATCTGGTTGTTCCATTCGTATGGACTAGGCTCTTGAACTATAGCTGCTTATCCGGCCGGATAGCGTGAGTAAAATTGGCATTTGCAAACATCAGCTCGCAATCACAGGTATCCATCTTGGGACATTTTATGCTGCTGTATTTTTGTATGCTTTGAAAAACCTTTTGATGTTTTTACCCTATGTTTTTAATTGTGTATAAATTGTCTACATAGTATCTACAACCATTGTAGTCTTCTCCACGTTTTTTCTTTTTTCCTTATTGTGGTTGTTGAAGTGCATTTGGTGTACACTTTGGAGTGTGGACTCTGGTTGTAGGCGGTTTTAAGTGAGTGGGACGCTGTTTTTTCTTTTTTCTTTTGGCATTTAAACTTACCATTGGTAAGTATATCTGCCAGCCAGAAGCAGGGAAGAAGAATAGAAAAAAAACTGGACAGCTACTTAAAGGAGTAGTCCAGCGAACATTTTTAATAAAGTATTGCATTGCCCCCGAAAAGTTATACAAATCACCAATATACACTTATTAAAAGGAAATGCTTATAAAGTGCTTTTTCCCCCGGCACTTACTACTGCATCAAGGCTTCACTTCCTGGATAACATGGTGATGTCACTTCCTGGATAAGATGGAGATGTCACTTCCTGGATAACATGGTGATGTCACTTCCTGGATAACATGGTGATGTCACTTCCTGGATAACATGGTGATGTCACTTCCTGGATAACATGGTGATGTCACGACCTGACTCCCAGAGCTGTGTGGGCTGTGGCTGCTGGAGAGGATGATGGCAGAGGGATGCTCAGTGTCCCTCCAGTGCCCTGTGTCCCTCAGGGTCCCCCTGCCATCATCCTCTCCAGCAACCACAGCCTGCACAGCTCTGGGAGTCGGGGCAAGACATCACCATGTTATCCAGGAAGTGACATCACCATGTTATCTAGGAAGTGACATCCCCATTTTATCCAGAAAGTGACATCACCATGTTATCCAGGAAGTGACATCACCATGTTATCCAGGAAGTGACATCACCATGTTATCCAGGAAGTGACATCACCATGTTATCCAGGAAATTACATCACCATGTTATCCAGGAAGTGACATCACCATGTTATCCAGGAAGTGACATCACCATGTTATCCAGAAAGTGAAGCCTTGATGCAGTAGTAAGTGCAGAGAAAAAAACACTTTATAAGCATTTCCCGTAATAAGTGTATATTGGTGATTTGTATAACTTTTCGGGGGCAATACAATACTTTAATAAAAATTTTCGCCGGATTTCTCCTTTAAACCAATCTCCATGCTGACGCGGGTCAGTACACAAACCTTATGGGCGGCAGAGCAGGACTCATTTATTTCCAGGGCTTTGTTGGCAAAATCTCGAGCTTCATACACCAATCGCTTCTTATCGTTGGGGGCAGTCTTGCTGAGCTGGGCCAGATCTCTAGACGCCCGGGAAAGTCTCCAGAGGATTTCAGCATCATTACTGACAAGAAAGATGGCAGCATTAGATTATATACCCGTTCTGTGGATTATTATACAACATCTCAGTGTACAGCACTCAGACCTTGACCGATAAAAACATTTGACATGTCTCTGATGTATCAAAAGTTCCTCGGTGACAGGTGCACTTTAAAAGGGGTTGTAATTTACTCCTATTTAAAAATCTGAAGTCTTCCCATACTTATTAGCTGCTGTATGTCCTGCAGGAAATGTTGTTTTATTTTCAGTCTGACAGTGCTCTCTGCTGACATCTCTGGCCAAGACCGGAACTGTCCAGAGCAGGAGAGGTTTTCTATGGGGATTCATAGAAAACCAAGAAAGAGTTCCTGTCTTGGCCAGAGATGGTAGTAAATTACAAATCTGTATAACTTTATAATATCAGTGGATTTTAAAGAAAAATCCATAGACTTGTGAAGAGCAGCCACGCACATGCTCTGCCATTATTGTATACAAGTCCTCCCCACACCGGCCAGTCACTGATGGACTAACTAGGAAAAACCTAAGAGGGAACAGTGCTCCATTCTGGCCATTCTAGTGTTGTTAGCAGTCACATTTCACTGGATCTACGATCATCAATTATAGCAGATACAAGTTAATGGCCCCTTAAGGGGGGGGGGGGGGGGGTGTTTCCAAACCAACAGTAAATAAAGTATCCATATATGTGAATGTGGACCACAACAGATCAGAAGATGATATTTTCAGCATTATCCTCATGGATGCTGCCATGGCCTGATGAAGGCAATTCCCATGAAATTTATCTAATATTTATGCTAATATTTACTCTCTTCACACATCACAGCTCTGCTCTTTTAACGCTGATCAGAGCTGCTGCCCAGCATGTGAAGCACAATCCCTTCTTTGCTCAGTGGGGGAGACAAAAAATCTGCAATTCTTAGACCATGTAAAGTATTACTAGTACAAAGAGAATCCAAATATAATCACAAATCTCAGCTGGAAGGTCATGAACATGGTGCCCACATTACCTGTCCCTGTGCTGGCTCAACAGCTCATATAACTTCTCGGTCTCTGCGCTTCCGTAAAGATAATCCGCTTGTTCCTTCACGTCTTCAACTGTAATACAAATAGTTCAATGCTTGGAGTCCTTTACTGCTCTGACAGTTCATACACTACAAAGTCAGTGCAGACGTAACAGTAGTAACATTTTTATACACTCACTTTTTTCCTTTGGCAAACGTAACATCTGAGAACACTGACTTTTAGGATTCAATAGGTTTTTGGGGGAAACAATGAATAAATACAACTGAGTAAGGGTGGTATTACATGGCCCGATGGGGGCCCGTCAATAGCTGTAAATGAGCACTGATCTGCTAGATCGGCGCTGCTTTACTGGGCCTATTACACGACCCGATAATCATTTAACAAGGGCTGCATGGACATCGTTACCGATGTCCTTGCAGCCCTTGCTTAAACTGCATACATTACCTATCCATGGTCCAGGGCTTCTCTTGCGGTCCCACGCGCTGCAGCTTCAG
Organism: Dendropsophus ebraccatus; assembly: GCF_027789765.1. Lineage (NCBI taxonomy): Eukaryota > Metazoa > Chordata > Amphibia > Anura > Hylidae > Dendropsophus > Dendropsophus ebraccatus. The sequence goes on along the minus strand of NC_091455.1, from coordinate 40,179,466 downwards.
AGCGGCCTGTCAGCTAAGACAGGCCACTCTGAAGCTGCAGTGTGCGGGACCTGGCGAGAAGCAGAATGCAGGAGAAGCCCTGGACCATGGATAGGTAATGTATGCAATTAGCAAATCGTCAGCCGCTAGCCACGCACCACTATTACACGTAAAGGTCAGTGCCCAACAATTATAAGTCCAAACCTATATAAACGATTAGCCTATGTTCAATGTCATCGGCTGATCATTGTGTTTATTACACAGAAAGATAATTGGCCGAATAGGGCCAGTTTGGCCGATTATCGTTCCGTGTAATAGTACCTTAAAGGGGTAGTGCGGCGCTAAACATTTATTCACAAAATAACACACATTACAAAGTTATACAACTTTGTAATGTGTGTTATGTATGTGAATGGCCCCCTTCCCCGTGTCCCCCCCCCCCCACCCATGCTAGACCCGGAAGTGTGGTGCATTATACTTACAGCATTCGTGTGGTGCATTGTACTTACCGCATTCCAGCCGTCCCTCATGCCCGCCCCCCTCTGCCGCGACTGGCTGAGCACAGTTATGCTCAGCCAACGTCCCGAAGATGGCGGCCGGGGGTCGACACGAATGCGGTAAGTATAATGCACCACACTTCCGGGTCTAGCGTGGGTGGGTGGGGGGGGGGGAACACAAGGAAGGGGGCCATTCACTTACATAACACACATCACAAAGTTGTATAACTTTGTAATGTGTGTTATTTTGTGAATAAAGTTTTAGCACCGCACTACCCCTTTAAGTCTTAATGGCGATGTGTTTATCAGAACCTTTTAAAAAAGTTATCCAGGCTGTGAAACATATGGCCCTTTCTTCCAAACAGTGCCTCTTGTTTGGGTGTGGGGTTTTGTAGCTCAGCTCCCTTAAAGTGAATGAAGCTGAACTGCAATACAACACACAACCTGGGGACAGTGGTGGTGCTGTTTTTGCAAAAACTAAACAGTGTTTTACTAAGCCTGGATAACCCCTATACAGTTTAATATGACAGTGGAGCACAGATCCAGTATCCCACTATATACTTTCCTCGTTGCATCATAACCTGCACCCCAATGCTGACAGTGCTGCCACAGGAGGAAGAGGTCCACAACCTGAGCAACACCACCCATTATGGGAGTAGGTTTAAGCAAATATGTTTTTCTTTTTTGTGGGGGGCACACCGGGTGCGGTGAATAATTTGAATAATTTATACATTTACCTTTAATACTAGCGTATACAACAGCACGCCTGCTCTTCCATCTATAGGATCCAATGGCGAGCAAAGACAGGGATGACAACACAAGACCCTTCTCCAATAAGGCACTTTTCCCTGATACCTATAGCAGAAACAAAAAGACATTATTGTGTTATATATATATATATATATATATATACACTTCGCACAAAAAGTTAGGGATATTTGGCTTGAGGGTGAAATTTATGGAAAATGTGATATGATATCATGACAGCCGGCATTAAAGGAGCACCGAGGCCGGCTGCTCCCTCGCCCAGCTTAAATGCTCCCTGGCCCGTGTCAGACGATGAAGCCTGTGCCTGGTGGTGAGGTCAGGTATCCTTGCAGGTCATCTAGCATACAGACCACGCTGATGTCAACAACTTTGAATGGTCTGACATGACACTTGTTCACAATGAATCGGTCATCAGTGTGGGATGTGGCCAAAGGACGTCCACTTTTGTGCCTTCCGGTGACACTACCCATCTCTCTGTTGCTTCCTGAAGATGACTCTTTAAAGTGTCACTTTTTTTTTTTTGCAGATATCAATAGTACAGGCGATTTTAAAAAAAACTTTAAATTGGGTTTATTAGGTAAATATGCCATTATCTGCATTCAAAAAGACTTTCCCCAAGTCCCCCCTCCTCCCTCTCATCCACTGCTCATTATCAGCAAATCTCGACTCTTTTACATCAGTCGGATCCTGTGTTACCTATGGAGAGGGGATGGGGGAGATTAGTCACCAGCAGAGAGCAAAGGATTACACAGTGGGACCTGTGCGAGAGCCGGTTTACAGAGGTCAGTGCTGACTGTCAGAGGAGATAGCCCAGTGATGTAGCTGTAAATTAACTCTTTCTTGTCCTGGTTTGGTGCCTCATCTCCCTCCACCCCTCCCCTCTCCATAGAAAACCATAACTACAGGAGGGAGAGCTTCAAACTGCAATTTCCAGCTAATAAACCCAACCCAGGGATCCAGGACCTTAGCACTGACTCAGCTCCAGCAAAGCATTGCTGATGTCCCAATATGTTCTATAGGAACCTGCACTGTAGTCTCTATGGTGCACATTTTCCCAACATGGATTCGAAGATTCGGAGGAGCAAAAAAAATATAAAAAAAAAATAAATAAAAACTGGTGATTGACTACCATACAGTATTTCCTCATTGTATAGGGCGAATATGCATGTTAAAACCGCAGCATGCAATGTCCCCATGTAGGCCTCAGAGACTACTACTCCCATCATCAGCATATACTATGCTATATGATGGACAGATAATTCTCTCAGATATTGGCAGGGTTTTCTATGACATATATATGAGCTTTTTGTAGCTGGAAAAAGCAAAGAAGGATGAAGCACTACAAGTCCCAGAAAGCAATACCTACACCATCCTCTTATCAAAGTATTGTAGATTTGTATCTCATATTAAATCTTGTCAAAACCACCTGTAACTTGTCTGCTATTGTGAAACTACATCTCCCAGAATTCCCATCCAGAGCGCGCTACTCGGGGCATGCTGGGAGTTGTAGTTTTGTCCCGGCAGCAGGACGCAGACAGGGCTATAGCTGATATACATATGGGACATCCAGCCCGCCCGCTTACATGAGTGCTCACAGAGCGGGAGGAGCTCCTGCCCGTCAGTCCGGTGACATAGCCGCGTCCTAGGCGCCGTCCCCAGCTCAGGAGGGAGCCCCGTGCCCCGGCCGCCATCCTGCACAGCCCCGTGTAAACCTACGAGCACAGTTCACTCATTCCTCCAGGTAGAAACCGGGCAGGACGGGACCTTGGCTGACGTCACGGTCACGTGGGAAAGGGATCCAGGAAGAAAGATGGCGGATTCCTCAACCTACGACTTACCAGTTGTTGCAAAACTACAATTCCCATCATGCGTCCGAGCAGTTTTGCAACAGTTGGAAAGCCTCTGATTAGGAAACACTAGCTTTAATGCCTCTTGCTGGGATTTGTAGTTCTTTTTTATTACTATGAAATATTGAGGGAAACGTTTTTAAATTGGTTCAGAGTTTCAACGTAGCAGCTGATTATTGCAACCAATCAGGATTCAGCTTTCATTTTTGGTTGCTATGGGCAACTGCTTCACCCTGCAAGACTATTTCTCCCTCTTGTTTTCAGCCCGTACTTGCTGATATTTGTGGTTCTCTCCCATAGGTGATGTAATATTACCTAAGATCCTTGCAAATATGAGATAATATACTCTCTACCATCTGTAAAAATTCCTCCCCAAAAATCCACACTGAGGGTGCCTTCACACATACCGTATCGCTGCGTATTTATCGCATGAAACTCGCATGAAAGTAGCTGCGTTTTTTTGCGGTGTTAAACTCTCCTGTAAATATCATGTGAAAATCAAAACTCACATGTAAAAATCGCACCAAACACGCAGCGAGAGTACACATACATTGACTTTATATCAATCAGTATCACTGTGGATTTATGTGCGAGAAACTCGCAGCGATAAATACACAGCGATACGGGACGTGTGAAGGCACCCTGAAGAGAACATTATCATTGGGTAGGTCAATAGGGGCACCAACTGGGGCAAATAAATACCCATAACCTGTTCCCACCATGTCTTTTTCTGCCATTTGACAGACATCTCTCAAGAAGGCTGGCAATTTGAGGTCAAATAATGGCCGTTATTTATACAATTATACAAGTTGTGAAGTATTTCCCCGGCCGTGACTTGTTATGGGGGGCAGCGTTTATACACTTGCGTCAGGATGAAAATTCCACTGCGATTATGTAAACCTATTGAAACTGACAGTGCGAACTCTCAGTGTGAAATCAGCTGCCATTCCGCTATGTGTGAACCCACCCTAAGATGGATCCCAACTCTCAAGAAAAAAGAATGAAATGAAAGACTGAAAAATAGAGAAGCAACACATTGTGATCAGGTGTCATATGGCCACAACTTTATTTTAAATCACATGGCCCTGTGAGGATACACCCCCAGCACTCAAAAGAGCAAAACCCCCTATGGAGGAAACCTCTAGATCACCATGGTTGGAGAGTTGCCCTTTCCTTGGATTAGAGGGTTAATGCTAATATGTAGCTTAGCGTAGCTTTAGAATGTGTACATTATACTAGATTTACAGAGAATACCAGAAACATAGACTAACTATACTGAGTTTGATGTGGGAAGGATCTGCCAGCGATAATAATAACAACTCTATTTATGGACAGGTGGAGGGAGCTAGGTCCGCCTCTCAAGAAGCTGGACACTTGGTTGAGGGGGTTGTCTGCTGTGGATAACCCCTGGTTAGAAAAATCATTAAAGGAGAAGTCCGGCAAAATTTTTTTTATTAAAAGTATTGTATTAACCCCCAAAAGTTATACAAATCGCCAATATACACTTATTACGGGAAATGCTTATAAAGTGCTTTTTTCCCTTCACTTACTACTGCATCAAGGCTTCACTTCCTGGATAAAATGGTGATATCACGACCCGACTCCCAGAGCTGTGCAGGCTGTGGCTGCTGGAGAGGATGATGGCAGGGGGACACTGAGGGACACAGGGCACTGGAGGGACACTGAGTATCCCCTTGCCATCATCCTCTCCAGCAGCCACAGCCTGCACAGCTCTGGGAGTCGGGTCGTGACATCACCATGTTATCCAGGAAGTGACATCACCATGTTATCCAGGAAGTGAAGCCATGATGGAGTAGTTAGTGCAGGGAAAAAAGCACTTTATAAGCATTTCAGGTAATAAGTGTATATTGGGAATTTGTATAACTTTTGGGGGCAATGCAATACTTTAATAAAAATTTACCTGATCCCGGCTCCGGCTTGCTTCGGCGGTTCCCGGTGTCTTCAGCAAGCCGGAGCCGGGATCAGGTAAAGTATATGCTCAATCCAGCCGCCCGCCTGCAGCCCCGATCGCCTCCCCCCCCCCCCCCCAGCTTTTCCATGACCCTGAATAGCTGCAAGCTAATTGTTTAATTGACACCTGGAAGCTGAGTTCCAAGCAGGGTCAGATATAGGGGGGTAAGGAGGTGTTACAGATTGTTGCACTTCAGGAGCTTGGGAAAGCCTATTTGACTCACTGTAGAGTAAAAAGCATTTTCTGGAAGCACAGCTGGATATATGTTCTCCAGACCAGTTTGTGGAGAATTTTGCTGACATGGAAAAAAAAAGAATAAGTGCACCCCTCACCATAAAGGAATACATTAACCGCTCCCCCACCCGCCCCCTACATAGTGCATCATTAGCACTCGCTTATGTCAAGGTGCGGTCCACAGAACACCATCCATGCATGGGCAGATTTCTGCGAACATGAGACTGCCCCCTAAGGGTGGGTTCACACTGAGGAATCCGGGCATACAACCCGCCGCTTGCGCCCGCATGGATCTGCGCCTGTGCCATAGACTCCATTCTATGGTCGGGCGAATTCTCCTGTCTGCAGAAAGAATTGACATGTATATGGCACGGGAGCAGATGAGTGCGAGGGGAGGAATCCGCAGCGGGTTTTCCGTGCGGATTCCTTGGTGTGAACCCACTTTAACATTTTAACCAAACCGGACAGAATCAGAATCAGAATAGGGGATGGTGGAGTGGTTGGACATGGCACTACCTGCCCCAACCCAGCCCCTCCTCACTCCCCAGGCTAGGGGACTCTCTATACCAGAAATCCCTCAAGGAGGGATAAACGATCCTCTATTACCTCCGACACTCAAAGGACTACTCCAGGTGCCTGCCTCTCTCGCTCCCTGGGTAGTAAAGGACCCTTCCCCAACCTGCCTAAATTTATGACAATCCTTCAGCCATATGCCACTGGCAGACCTCTTAGATGCTGACTCCAAACCTGACCTGCCGAAAGTGGAAAGTTTGTGACCTTTCTCCACAAGGCTCACATCGCCAAATGCTTTAAGCAACTTTTGGCTGAGAACACGATCCCCAGGGAACCTACGAAGTTCGAAAAAATGTATCAAGTATACTAGGAAAACTAGAACCACTTGGCATTTATACCAACTTCTCACCTCATTACAGTCCTCTTATAAGCCGGGCTTCTTCCAGTCTTAGGCCTTATGCACACGTTCAGTAATTTTTTTCTGGTCCTGAAACAACCCGCTAAAAATTGCGGATTGGACATCCGTATTGCATCCGTATTCCATCCGTATTTCCGTAAATCCATTTTTACTACTCCAATGCTTTTCAATGCACTTCATCCGTATTTTTTTGCGGAAATACGGATGCCAACATGTTACAATCCGTAAACAATCCATAAACAATTGATTTCAATGAGAGAATCCGTAAAAAAAAAAATCAGGGTCCGTACTAGGACATGTCCTTTTTTTTTCAGGATTGATTTTCATCCATTTCTGCTACTGATAGTGTGAATAGCCCAATAGACATCAATGTGCACTAACTCGGATCCGTAAATTACAGAACGTGTACATAAGGCCTTAGGGGAAGGAACTGAAAATCACACTAACAGACACAGAAGTCCACACAATTCTGACCCATTCACATGGGTACTCTAGGTGCATTTATTGCAGGAAAACACCTTTAAATTTCTATCAAGGTGGTATAATAGATGTCAGAGTGGTTATACACCTATAAACTGGCTACTACTGATCAATGCTGGAGGTGTCTGACCCACACTGGCTCCCTGACACATATTTGGTGGAGTTGTCCAGAGTTAGAGCCCTTTTGGCAACCCTGGCTAGATTCCAAATTCATTGCCACAGTTAACTTACTAACGCCTACTCTCCCGAATAGTCCCCCCTTTGGCTCCCACCCTGGTCCTGTTGTAAACTAGTCAGCTCTAGGTACTGGTGCAGACCGTCTGCCCCCACCCTACCCTCCTCCAAGTTATCCTTACTTCTCTCTTCCCCTCCCCCTTTTCTCTTCTACTCTATATCCTGTCGTTATCGCCCGATGTGGGCCCCCACTCTCACGCCAATAGTTTAGGTTGTTTAAACATTGTGGTTAACACATTCTGTAGGCTGAGAGCCTTCTGTATTTTGCCTGGTCTTTATTGTTCCCCTTTTTGGTTACTGCTGTATGTTGTTCTTTACTATGACCTAAATTATTTGTACACCTACTGTACATGTTCGCTGTCAAAATCATACAGCTGCATGTGTTTCCACCCACAACCATTGTTGTTACACAATACAAAGCACTTTCCAATGAGCTGAGCTTCACTTCTCAAAAATGTGCAACCTTTGGTTCCTGATCCGCCTTTCTAGTAAAAAAAAAATGTGTACAGCGGGATGAAATCTTATATTTATGACTAGCTCTATAGGTAAGTTTCATATATTATGTGCGTCTTTTTACTCTTTGTGCAAATTTTCGGAGGAGTCTTGTACTTGTACAAGTTGTCTGTGCAGATTTATTACATCACATGTAACTTTTTGTAATTTCTTGATAACAAAGTTTAATGAAATTTTCAGTGGAAATGACATCGTATGTGAAGCCAAAGAAGTAGAAAGTTTTGCAGTATACATGTAAAGAGGCAGATTCTAAATATTATACACACACACACACACACACACACACACACACATACAGACAGACACACAGACACACACTCTGGTCCCAACCATGTCAGGCAGGCTGCACAGGCCCAGCACACTGCCCCCACCATCTCAGCTATGTGGCTTAGCAGAGTGTAGGAAATCCTGCTGGGAGGAGAGTAAAGAGGGAGGGGAAGATTTACCTCCCTCACTACAGCAGACACCACACTCACACTACAGAAAGTGAGAAGGGGACATCGCCCAGAGGCTGCTCATATACAGAGGTGGGTGTCTGGCTGCTGACGCTTATATACATGGCTAGTAATGGTTGCTGGGTGGGGTGTATCTACATTTGCAGCTTGCAGTCTGGTATCAGGGAGAATGCAGCTACATAATGAGGCCTGGAGCTTTGTAAAGTTACTGATAATGTATATACAGCTATAGTGATTGCTCATATAGAGCATGTGTGTGTGTATATATAGCGTTATTTTATGCCAGTAGTATACAGGGTTTGGCTGCAGGGTTGTTGACCTAAGGCTTGGCCCGTTCTTCTTGCTTCTTGGCTGTCCAGGCATGATGGGAATTGTAGTTTTGAAACAGCTGGAGGGCCGAGTGTTACCCATTTCTGCATTAGGCTTTGTTCCCACACAGTATTTTGCAACCAAAACCAAGAATGGATTGAAAACACAGAAAGGCTATATTTAAACACTGTTAAAATTTAGTGGATGACCGTCATTTTATGGCAAATAACGACCATTATTTCATAACAACGGCCTATGTTTTAAAATAATGACAATTATTTGCCATAAAATTATGCACATCCACTACATTTCAACATTGTATGAACAGAGCCTTTTCTGTGTTTTCAATCCACTCCTGGTTTTGGTTGCAATATGAGGACCACAATACTGAGCAAAAATACTGTGTGTGAACCCAGCCTTACAGTCATAACAGACTACAAAGCAGGTCATAAATGTTAGTGTCTACCTCTAGGGACACTCATACACCGACATGACATCAGACATGGAGAGATGAACCTGCACTCTGGGTAATATAGTTGCCAAGGCAGCTGTGAGTATTGTGAATGGGTTCTATTAAAAAGAATAGGACTTTCCAGTTACCTTGGCAACTTTGCTATCCACTTTATAGTCCCGTGTCGCTAATTGCAACAACGGCCGTGATTTACACTTTGTGTGAACATGGCCTTAAAGTGGCAAAACTTGCTGTATGATGCCAAATCCTATATGCAGATTGTAACATGGCGGTGAGAAGTGAGCGTTCTGTGAGGTATGACCTCCATGGTAGGAAGGTGAGAGCCCAATGCAGATGACAGTCACCTGAGAGGGTGTCATGACCCTAGAAGTCCTGGGAATAAGTAGCCCAAGCTTGGGTAGTAGAACTGAGAACCGGTGACATACGTTGTAAATGATTAGTAAACTCACATGACGCTGCCATTGGAAAAAAATACTATGTGGTTTAGTTATGTGACTAGTCCAGGAATTTAGAAAGTGTTTCAAAACTACCAGAGAGCGGTGACTGGTGACTCATGTCTTCCATGGGGATCTTTGTCCATGTTATCATGACGTGGTGATGAGGTCACGGCTTTCAGATAACTATATAGTGGATTTGTCCTGGGAAATCCCTGTCAGTGTACACGGTGATCTGCAGAGTGTGGAGTAATAGGAGTTACTGGTGAGGAGACGGTAAGCCAGTACTGTGTCACTTCCCTCATTCTCTTCTGTTGTGTTTGTGGGCAGTATTAGTAATGATGAATATATAGCCGGCCAGTGACAGGTCCACTTTACTCTGATTAGTGTGCTTAAAGGGGATATCACATATCTCCAGGATAACTGACCGGCGGTGGTCCAAGCCCTAGGTTTTATATTGTGTATTACAATTAATGGTATATGTGATTTTCTGACAATTTTTTTTAAGAAATGCAATACAGCTTTTTAAAAAATACTTTAAGGGTGCGTTCACACCTACAGGATTCACAGCAGATTTGATGCTGTCCTTAGTTATTTAGTTCCATTGATATCTGCGCCATCAAATTTGATGCGGATCCTGTACATGTGAACACAACCTAAGGCTATGTTCACACTACGTAAAAAACACGGCCGTATTTCATAACTACAGCCGTAGTTGTGCGAACAATGGCCATATTATGCAGATGACGGCCGTTGTTTGCGCAACTACGGCAGTAATTATGAAATACGGTCATGTTTTTTACGTAGTGTGAACCCGGCCTAAAGGGGGGAATTTATCAAGTCCGGTTCTAATATGAAAGTGCTCTGCTTTGTGCTTTCCTGATTTGTTAGGATTGCACACACCCACTAATAAATCAGGCAGTGAAGCGGGCAGAGTGCCATGCTGGGTGCCATGCATCTAAAATCCACACCAGCTCCAAGCTAGCGTAGATTTTATATCAAGGAAATTAGAGCAGTTGTACAACTCCCATAGATTCAGCTAGGGGATTCTTGATCAGAAAACCCTAAAATTCCACGGCACTCACTTTTCGGTGAACATAGTGCAACAATGTATTTCATTATACGATACAGGAAAATGTGTAATGTTTCAACTATACAGTGATCCCTAAACTAATGGCCTCAAGATACAATATTTTCAACAAGTTAGTGAAGTGCATGCACTGGTTGGCCTGTCTGGTATCTCCTCACAACAGTACAGTATGATACTACATGTCCTGAACTGCTGTGTGTGTCTGGTATCTCCACTCAACAGTACAGTATGATACTACATGTCCTGTACTGCTGTGTGTGTCTGGTATCTCCACTCAACAGTACAGTATGATACTACATGTCCTGTACTGCTGTGTGTGTCTGGTATCTCCTCTCTACAGTACAGTGTGATACTACATGTCCTGTACTGGTGTGTGTCTGGTATCTACCCTCTACAGTATAGTGTGATACTACATGTCCTGTACTGCTGTGTGTGTCTGGTATCTCCTCTCTACAGTACAGTGTGATACTACATGTCCTGTACTGCTGTGTGTGTCTGGTAGCTCCTCTACAGTACAGTGTGATACTACATGTCCTGTACTGCTATGTGTGTCTGGTAGCTCCTCTACAGTACAGTGTGATACTACATGTCCTGTACTGCTGTGTGTGTCTGGTAGCTCCTCTACAGTACAGTGTGATACTACATGTCCTGTACTGCTGTGTGTCTAGTATCTCCTCTCTACAGTACAGTGTGATACTACATGTCCTGTACTGGTGTGTGTCTGGTATCTACCCTCTACAGTATAGTGTGATACTACATGTCCTGTACTGCTGTGTGTGTCTGGTATCTCCTCTCTACAGTACAGTGTGATACTACATGTCCTGTACTGCTGTGTGTGTCTGGTAGCTCCTCTACAGTACAGTGTGATACTACATGTCCTGTACTGCTGTGTGTCTAGTATCTCCTCTCTACAGTACAGTGTGATACTACATGTCCTGTACTGGTGTGTGTCTGGTATCTACCCTCTACAGTATAGTGTGATACTACATGTCCTGTACTGCTGTGTGTGTCTGGTATCTCCTCTCTACAGTACAGTGTGATACTACATGTCCTGTACTCAGGGGCGGATAAACTTTACCATAGGCCCCGGGCTGTTCACCAAGCCTGGGCCCCCCCACCCCACTGTAACTATGGCAGCACTAGCCTGGCGTTCATAGTACAGGACAGATAATGTCATGATGTCCTGATTTGTGCAAAATTGCCATAAAAAACCTGTGATTTTTGCAAATGATGGCGGAAGTGTAGCCAGGAGACAGTACACCACTCAAAGTATAAGTCTTTTTGGGTGGTCATGGGCCCCCAGGAGCTCAGGGCCCCAGGCTACCGCCCAAAACGCCCCTATTATAATCCACTACTGCCTGTACTGCTGTGTGTGTCTGGTAGCTCCTCTACAGTACAGTGTGATACTACATGTCCTGTACTGCTGTGTGTGTCTGGTAGCTCCTCTACAGTAGTGTGATACTACATGTCCTGTACTGCTGTGTGTGTCTGGTACCTCCTCTACAGTACAGTGTGATACTACATGTCCTGTACTGCTGTGTGTGTCTGGTAGCTCCTCTCTACAGTACAGTGTGATACTACATGTCCTGTGCTGCTGTGTGTCTAGTATCTTCTCTCTACAGTATAGTGTGATACTACATGTCCTGTACTGCTGTGTGTGTCTGGTATCTCCTCTATACAGTATAGTGTGATACTACATGTCCTGTACTGCTCTTTACTAGTGCCAGGATGAGTTGCTCCTTTGGGCATCAGGTGAAGGCAGCTTTATTTTATATTTCTGGCACCCTCTGTGACCTGTACAGGACCTGACAACACTCCAGTTCTCTACATAGAAAGAAATTTAGAGTCTCCTATAGCTCCTTCTGACTGTTATATGTAAGGACTTGCTGTATCCATGTTTGTTATCTGCTTATTTTCTTTTAAATTTCCATTTTTTCTCATTTTGAGGGATTTAGAACCAATTATCAGTTTTCCATAGAGTTTTGGTCTCAACATACAATGGTTTCAACATACAATGGTCGTCCTGGAACCAATTAATATTGTATGTTGAGGGACCACTGTATCTTGCAGTCGTTCTCAAGCTTAGATTTTATCTACAATGTACACTACCCCTGTAGAGTAAATGGTGATAAACAAGCCACATCCACTCCATATAAAGCTCCACCCACTTGGCAGTGTTAAAAAAAAACAAAAACGCTAATTGTTTGCCTATTAAACTGTGTGAACAAAGGGGAAATTTTCAGCTGAATTCTATTTCATCCAATGTAAAATATATGGATGTTTCTTTGGGCCAGAATTAATGTCCTTCCCTCTATCCATTACTCTCAGGGGAACAAAGAGAATGTGACACTTTGCTGTATGTAGTTTTATATTGTTCCTATAAAAAATGTAAGATCCTGTTCTGACATTTCCAGCATAGCCTTCGCCAAAAGTCATTGTGCAGCATGTTGACTAGTTTGAGGCTCAATGGTGACTAAATGAGCAATATTATTATACTATTCAATTACATTAGATGACAGGAGGAGGCCGCAATGCAAAAGTTCCAAATTGTATTGTATTGCATTGCAATTGCTGCACATGGACAAACCACAGCTGCATGCACTGACAATGCCAGCACAATGTTGCCACAATATAAACAACATTGGGCTTCCATTGGTTACTGCATGCTACTGCTGTCAGAGAAAAGTTAGGCCCCAATGCACACTAGATGTTTAGGCAACTGCGGACAGAAAATAGGGTCAATGGGGGAGATTTATCAAACATGGTGTAAAGTGAAACTCAGTTGCCCCTAGCAACCAATCAGATTCCACCTTTTATTTTCCAAAGAGTCTGTGAGGAATGAAAGGTGGAATCTGATTGGTTGCTAGGGGCAACTGAGCCTGTTCCACTTTACACCATGTTTGATAAATCTCCCCACTGTATTTAAATGGCCTTATTCTTGAATCTGTAGGTGTGTACAGGGCTGTGATCTGCAAAAAAAAAAAAAAAGGACAGGCCCTAGTGCGGACTGAAATTTTTCCATGGACACACCAATAGAGCCCTATGGGATCCGTATTGTTGTGGATGTGGATTCCGTGCGGAATTCCACCAGAGGTGATTCTAGGCAGAACACTTTCCCTGTGGATTCTGTGCAAATTCCACAAGAACACTCTTCACGCTGATTGCTCAGTGTGAACTGTCCCTGAGGTGGCATTCACATGTTACGGACTGGGAAGGAACAACATGGATGTGCCAGTTACATGCCGGCAGCAGAAAAACTCTTTGAATTGTCGCGGCACTGTAGTGATAGAGCCCCGGCAATTCAAAGAGTTTCCCGGCTGCCGGCATGATACGGACACACTGGAAACAAATCTATGACATTCCTTCCCTGTTCATAACGTCCGCAAATTTTCGGACGTGTGAATGCCCCCTTTGTCCTCATGTAAGGCCTTTAAAAACCAGCACTAGGAGTGGCTCATCTGGCTGCCAGGCTACCCTGATATCCCGTCATGAACTTGTATTTGTTGTCACTATTATAATGTCTTGTTTGGCCATAATAGTGAGTTTGGCAATGTGTGTGGAAACAATGTACACTGCTCTAAAGAGGAATTCAGTGTACAGGTCATCCAACATAAAACAATCCGATGATTATTTTATGGCTGTAAACTGAATGGAGTCCAGTCTGTATACGAATAGTAATTCCTATGTATCAGTACAATGGAAATACTGTACTTAGTCACGAGGCCAATGATGACCGTTCCCTGTGTTATCTATGAAACAGACGTAATATAAAATAATACAGCGATAGATATTGGCAGCTGTCCTGACCTCTCACATCCTGGGGACTCTGCAGAATATGGCCGGGCGGGGTCATTACTGTTCTGGGTGGATATACACTGAAAATCATTTCATAGACTTTGTTTAAAGCATGGTGTATGTGAACTTACCCTTATACTACTTACTACTCTCTTAATCTTCTTAAGGGAAATCTGGATAGGTAAGCAGAAATGCAAGAGGAGAGGATTATCTGCTGTGCAGAGGAAGCTCCTGGAACTCAATGCAATTTTGGTTGAAAAAACACTGACAGAAATACTATGTCAGTATAGTCAAGGTCTATAGTATTGTTATAAAATTGTGTTAAAGGGGTTTGCCTCTTTATAGTAAAATTGTTGTCTATGTAGTATAAGTGTATTCAAGTTACTGACAGCTGCTCCCTGTGTACCTCATAGAGCTAAAATCAGACTCCCCTCTTCCGGGCCCTGCTTTGTGGTAAGTTTGTCGATAAGATGGCCAACATGGAGAAGCATGTGACCATGACCCCCCCCCCAGTGTCCTCAGTGGTGGACACTGGGGGTGGGCATGGTCGCATGCTTTTGCATGTCATCCATCTTATCGACAAACTTACCACAAAGCAGGGCCCGGAAGAGGGGAGTCTGATTTTAGGTCTGAGGTATACAGGGAGCTGCTGTCAGTATATACAGTGAGTACACTAAGTAATACTGTACACTAAGCAATTTTACTATAAAGTGGCCAACCCCTTTAATATTTGTGCAGGTGGTTAGAACTGAGTGACAGCTGTATGACAGCCATGCATTCCTCCTGTTTTCACATGAGACAAATGACATTATGGTGTAGGTGTGTAAGAGTCATAGAGGCCCTTAGGCTGACTTTTATAATAGCAACCACCCTGTTCATATCGAGCGCCATGCACGTCACTTGGCTATTTCTAATGATTGGTTGGGGTCTCAGCCCTGAGATCCTGATGGATCGAAACTTTAGTCACAAGTTTTTTTTAAAGGGTAGTTCAGAAAAAAAAATCTTTCAAATCAATTGGTGCCAAAGAGCTTTCTATTAAAAAATCTCAAGCCTTTCAGTACTTATCAGCTGCTGGATGTTCTGCAGCAAGTGGCATATTCTTTTCAGTCTGACACAGTGCTCTCTGCTGCCACCTCTCTCTTTGACAGTAACTGCCCAGAGCAGTAACAAATCCCCATAAAAACCTATCCTGCTCTCCATACTAGAAAATATAGTTGGCCACCAGACATTGTAATTATTTAATCACCTTTCGACTTCCACTTTTCTATCTTATTATGCAATAATGATGAAACCATTTATATGAGGAGATGGAAGTGTGTTAAAGCCGACAATGTTAGTCATAAAGGTATCGTAATCCGATTACGTGTTTTATAATCGTGGTCTTTACACAGCTCACTATTGTGACATTGTGATATAAAATGTGTGGTTATTAATCATGTGCGGTTTCCTCTCAGATACTGTTACTCTAACTGTTGTGCCCATATAATTTGCAGTACCTCTCACAATGAGACCAGTTGTTTAGGGCCAGTCAGGTAGGAGCCCACCATACGACTGCTCTGGGGCCCTTGGAGTGACAATACACTGTAACAGCATGTGCCTTCAGTAATTCGGGGGACCTCACTAAATGAAATGCTAATTGTATAAATATGCACTAAGCTCCCTCTAGTGGTGACAGCATGTAGTCAGAAACTTATTATTTAACTGGCTGTGTAAGGGGATAACTAAACACTGCTTAGTGATGGGGGTACCCTGATTTTTTGATCTGAAGAGAGTCCTGTTCATTCTCTGATCACCCAGTGGTTGCTGTCATACAATCCTTGTCTGTCTCTCTCTCTGTCTCTCTCTCTCATATATATATATATATATATATATATATATATATATATATATGTATGTGTGTGTATATATATATATATATATATATATATATATATATAATATAAATAATGTGTGTGTATATATATATATATATATATATATATATGTATATATATATATATATATATATATATTATATATATATATGTGTGTGTGTGTGTATATATATATATATATATATATATATATATACTAGAAAATGTACCCGGCGCTGCCCGGGTATAAAGTGTCAGTGTGTTAATTAGATTTGTTCTAAGGTGCCCAGGAGGCCAAGCTAAAGGTATTGTTTCATCTGAGTTAA
This sequence comes from Dendropsophus ebraccatus, assembly GCF_027789765.1. Taxonomy (NCBI): domain Eukaryota; kingdom Metazoa; phylum Chordata; class Amphibia; order Anura; family Hylidae; genus Dendropsophus; species Dendropsophus ebraccatus. The sequence continues at coordinate 40,163,277 of NC_091455.1, read as the reverse complement.
TCAGTGGAATTAGTGTATACCTGTAGTGCATAGTTGAAGGGGTTCTGTATACCCACAATGTATAGTTTTTAGGGGTCTCGCATATCTGTAGTGCATAGTTGGGGGGGCTGTATACCTATAGTGTATAGTTGAGGGAGGTCCTGTATACAGTACCTGCAGTGTACAGTTGGTGAAGGTCCTGTATACCTGTACTGTATAGTTTGGGGGTCCTGTATACCTGTAGTATATAGTTAGTGCTGTATACCTGTAATGTATAGTTAGTGGAGGTCTTGTATACCTGTAGTTTATAGTTTAAGGGTCCTGGATACCTGTAGTGTATAATTGGTGGAGGTCTTGTATACCTGTAGTATATAGTTCGGGGGTCCTGTATACCTGTAGTAAATAGTTTGAGGGTCCTGTATAACTATAGTATAGAGTTGGTGGAGGTCCTGTATACCTGTAGTGTATAGTTTGGGGTCCTATATACCTGTAGTATATAGCTGGTGGAGTTCCTGTACACCTGTAGTATATTTGGGGTCCTGTATACTTGTAGTATAGAGTTGGTGAAGGTGCTGTATACCTGTATTATAGAGTTGGTGTAGGTCCTGTATACCTGTAGTGTATGGTTTTGAGGTCCTGTATACCTGTAGTGTATAGTTTGGGGTCCTGTATACCTGTAGTATATAGTTGGTGGAGTTCCTGTATACCTGTACTGTATAGTTTGGGGTCCTGTATACCTGTAGTATATAGTTGGTGGAGGTCCTGTATACCTGAAGTATATAGTTGGTGGAGGTCCTGTATACCTGTAGTATATAGTTTTGGGGTCCTGTATACCTGTAGTGTAAAATTTGGGGTCTTGTATACCTGTAGTATAAAGTTTTGTGGAGGTCCCGTGCACTTGTAGTGTATAGTTTTGGGGTCCTGTATACCTGTAGTGTCCTGTATACCTGCAGGGTTGTATTTACCCATATGGCAGTGTTATTCAGTCACAGTGTGTCGGTATTGGTCATGTCTGGTATGGGGGTGTTATCCAGTCACAGTATGGCGGTATTGGTCAGGTCTGGCAGTGTTATCCAGTCACAGTATGGTGGTATTGGTCAGGTCTGGTATGACAGTGTTATCCAGAACAGTATGGCGGTATTGGTCAGGTCTGGTGTAGCAGTGTTACCCAGTCACAGTTTGGTATACCTGTAGTGCCCTGTATATACATGTACTGTATGGATGGAGTAGGGGGCCCTGTATATACATGTAATGTATAGATGGAGTAGGGGGTCCTGTATATACATGTAATTTATAGATGGAGTAGGGGGTCCTGTATATACATGTACTGTATAGATGGAGTAGGGGGCCCTGTATATACATGTAATGTATAGATGGAGTAGGGGGTCCTGTATATACATGTACTGTATAGATGGAGTAGGGGGCCCTGTATATACATGTAATGTATAGATGGAGTAGGGGGTCCTGTATATACATGTACTGTATAGATGGAGTAGGGGGTCCTGTATATACATGTCCTGTATAGATGGAGTAGGGGGTCCTGTATATACATGTCCTGTATAGATGGAGTAGGGGGCCCTGTATATACATGTACTGTATAGATGGAGTAGGGGGCCCTGTATATACATGTACTGTATAGATGGAGTAGGGGGTCCTGTATATACATGTACTGTATAGATGGAGTAGGGGGCCCTGTATATATATGTACTGTATAGAGGGAGTAGGGGCTCCTGTATATACATGTACTGTATAGATGGAGTAGGGGGTCCTGTATATACATGTACTGTATAGATGGAGTAGGGGGCCCTGTATATACTGTATAGATGGAGTAGGGGGTCCTGTATATACATGTACTGTATAGATGGAGTAGGGGGCCCTGTATATACATGTACTGTATAGATGGAGTAGGGGGTCCTGTATATACATGTAATGTATAGATGGAGTAGGGGGCCCTGTATATACTGTATAGATGGAGTAGGGGGTCCTGTATATACATGTACTGTATAGATGGAGTAGGGGGCCCTGTATATACATGTACTGTATAGATGGAGTAGGGGGTCCTGTATATACATGTCCTGTATAGATGGAGTAGGGGGTCCTGTATATACATGTACTGTATAGATGGAGTAGGGGGCCCTGTATATACATGTAATGTATAGATGGAGTAGGGGGCCCTGTATATACATGTACTGTATAGATGGAGTAGGGGGTCCTGTATATACATGTACTGTATAGATGGAGTAGGGGGCCCTGTATATACATGTACTATATAGATGGAGTAGGGGGCCCTGTATATACATGTAATGTATAGATGGAGTAGGGGGTCCTGTATATACATGTACTGTATAGATGGAGTAGGGGGTCCTGTATATACATGTACTGTATAGATGGAGTAGGGGGTCCTGTATATCCATGTACTGTATAGATGGAGTAGGGGGTCCTGTATATACATGTACTGTATAGATGGAGTAGGGGGTCTTGTATATACATGTACTGTATAGATGGAGTAGGGGGCCCTGTATATACATGTACTGTATAGATGGAGTAGGGGGCCCTGTATATACATGTACTATATAGATGGAGTAGGGGGCCCTGTATATACATGTAATGTATAGATGGAGTAGGGGGTCCTGTATATACATGTACTGTATAGATGGAGTAGGGGGTCCTGTATATACATGTACTGTATAGATGGAGTAGGGGGTCTTGTATATACATGTACTGTATAGATGGAGTAGGGGGTCCTGTATATACATGTACTGTATAGATGGAGTAGGGGGTCCTGTATATACATGTACTGTATAGATGGAGTAGGGGCTCCTGTATATACATGTACTGTATAGATGGAGTAGGGAGTCTACCAGTTATTACTGTGGATGTTGTGAGGCAGCTTCCCTAGCAACCATTGCTCCCTGTGAAAATGAGAGCAGTAATCCTATTGGTTGCTAAGGCTCCAACTGCCGTCTCTGCTGCAGCTAATTATATCACCTGTGTTTGCAGTGAGGAGATTTTCCCATTCATCTCTATGAGGCGCCTCTCTTTCCCCTCCCCCTCCCCTCCTGTACATCTGGCGGGGACGGGACCTTCGCAATAACCTTCCCGGGCACCCAATGTATCTGAGTGCCAAATTTGGGGTCAAATGGTTCAGGCGTTTGGAAGTCTATAGAGGACAGACAGACAGACAGACAGACAGACAGACTTTGATTTTTATGATATAGATATTTATTTATTTTTTTACATGCTCTTTATAGTGGAAATGTAATGTGTTGCACATTATCTTCCATATACAGTGGTACCTTGGTTTAAGAGTAACTTGGTTTAAGGGTACAAACCCACACACCGTATACACAGCAGATACGCAGCAAAAACGCAGCAGATTTGAAGCAGATTTGGTGGTGCAGATTTGATGCTGTGTCCAGTTATTTAGATCTAAACTGCTGCGTATTTGCTGCGTATCGCAGCAGTAAATAAGCTGCATATACGGTGTGTGGGTTTGTACCCTAAGAGCGTATTGATATAAGAGCTCACAGTTTTTCAAAATTATGACTTGGTTTAAGAGCATTGCTTTGGTTTAAGAGCTCCCTGTACTGGGTGGGAGCGCGCATGGAGGAGGGGCATGGTCTGCATAGCAGGGTCTACAGCCCTGTACTCAGACCAAGAAGGTCTTCCTCACCTTCCAAATTATAGCAGATCCACTTCAGGCTGGGGCTTGCATCAGGGGACAGGACTGTGGAGGTAATCTCTCCATAGCTGTAACCCCTCTCTCCCCGGACAGAGAGTGCTGCTATACTGTGCCCACACATCTGCCCTGCTCATTCCTTCATACTCCCTGCAGTCTCCGTCAGCCCTTGTGTTTCCCATCCTCTCCATTACTGTACAGTAACCTATAATATCACATATTCTGCTGTTTCTGAATGTTTGTTTCATTAATTTTACATGTTAATCAGAATAATAAATCATTATTTTTGGAGTGTGGAACCAATTGTCTGCATTTCTGTGATTTCTTATGGGAAAATTTGCTTTGGTTTAAGAGTGGATTTGGATTACAAGCACGGTCCCGGAACGAATTATGCTCGTAATCCAATGCCCCACTGTAATTGTTTTAATGCTGCAGAATCAGGTCTTACAGGCCTAGTTGGCAGAAGTGGATGTCTGGTTGTGTGTAATTGTATTTTGTCGTTCAGTCCAGAGCAGATTACCACGTTACCTCTCCTGACCTCAGATGGATCTGCAGCCTGCTGTCTGTTCAGTGCTATGAAACAGTGTTAGTATTTTATGCTTGTCTTACTGTATGGTCTCTGATCCTACTGCTGCAAGTATACATAGCCGGGGGTCCTATGAATAGGTATTTGTAAGACCCCCTTCAAGGGACAGTTATTTTGTTGAAATTATGTTCATTGTTTACACAAATATTTATCAAATATTACAAAAATATTCCTATATGTGTCCACAGTAGCGGATTATAATAGGTTTGTTTCGGGGACAGCCCGGGGCCCTAAGCTCAGACTTATACTTTTAGTGGTATACTATCTCGAAGCTACAGTTCTGTCATAATTTACATAAAAATCACAGCTTATCACCGCATTTTTGCACAAATCAGGGCAAAACTGCAGCCCGGAGACAATGCAGTAACATTAGAGAACATACTGAAGGACCTTATCATGTAATAATGATGTCACCACAGGTCCTTTACAGGCTGCATTATGGAGGAAACGGGATGATTATCTTGCGAAAAAGCGTTAAACCGTTCGAATTTAAACGATAATCGTTCTGTGTAATTGCAGGCAACAATCGAAAAATCGTTCGTATGTCGTTGATATAGATCTGAACCTAAAATTATCGTTAATCGTTTGCTTATCGTTCACTGTAATTTCACGTTCGTTCGCTCAAGTTCCCCATTTGTTCACTAACCGTTCAGTGTAATTGCACATTGTTCACTGTTTTTCTGGGATCAGAAGGAATAAACGATCATAGTAACGATCCCAATAACGATCATAGTAACAACCGTAACTAACGATTATCGTTCTGTGTGATACGGTGAACAATTTCAGGTTAACGACAAACAATCTCGTTTGCGATCGTTTATTGTTAATCGTTAAAAATCGCTCAGTGTAATACAGTGGGTTGGCGGGGGGGGGGGGGGGGGGGGCAAGCTTGTTGAACAGCCCGGGGCCCATGGTGAAGTTAATCCGCCCCTGGGTGTCTAAAACATGAGGGACATAATGGATGTGGTGACAGTGATTCAGCACCAAAGGGCAAGTTACTTTATTATATGGCAATCACAGTATACGGGAAGATCTGTATACCAGCAGCTCTCTCCTTGATGCTAATATGCAAAGAACCCCAGAGGCTTCCCACAAGGAATGGCTTTTAGAAGATGCCCACAAAGTCGACGGGGTGTCATGAGATATGCAACTGTACGCTATGTTCCCACAACATCTTTTTAGGTGAAAACGGACGTTTTTTTTTATAATGACAGATCACAATCATAAATAACCGCCATGAAACGCTGATCTGTATAATTTAAAATAGCCTAAAAATCATCAGTTGCCGGGCGCACATTGCTAAGTGTAATAGCGATGCACAGCTGACGAATGTGTAAAAGATATAATAATTCCTATACATACCTGTCCACCCTCCCGGTGTTCTCTCTTCTGCCCGCGGCCACCACTGAAACTTCAAAGTCGGTCTCTGAAGTGACAGGCCGCTCAGCCAATCACTGGCATCCAGTGATTGGCTGGGCAGCCTGTCACTTCAGAGACCGGCTCTGAAGTTCCGGCTGCGGGCAGAAGCTTGGAGAACACTGGGAGCGTGAACAGGTATGTATACAGTATAATATTTTACACTTAAAAGGCAAGGGCTGCACGGACATCACTAACAATGTCCGTGCAGCCCTTGCTGCACAATTATCTTTGTAATAGGCTCAGTAAACGAGCACCGACCTAGCAGATCAGCACTCGCTTACATTAGTGATGGGGCCGTGTACTAGGGTCCTTACTTTTCTGCATAATAATGGGTCTCCAGTAAATATAAAGCATCACCTCCTCCTGACTACCTCCGTGTCTTGCCAGATGAATATTGGAGCCTATGGTGTTTAGATTGTATAATTATAGAGGAGGCTAATAGATGACTATGGTGCTGGAATGATTTACGCTTTTCTGTACTGACATAAAATAGAGATCTCAGCCAGACATGGTAAGCAGCCAGCAATCTAATGTGCAGGGTGTGGCGCTCATTTATACACAACAATAGTGCTGCTTTTATTTACTGACATGAATAAATAATCTTGTATATAAAGCTTTTACAGGTCTTTTAGGTTTGAGGCTGGGTATTCCCATTCTTTGTTCTGCAAAGTTTTTTGAGAAATTAAAGGGGTTGTCCAGCGAAAATCTTTTTCTTTCAAATCAACTGGTGTCAGAAAGTTATACAGATTTGTAAATTACTTCTGTGTAAAAATCTCAAATCTTTTAGTACTTATCAGCTGCTGTATGTCCTGCAGGAAGTGGTGTATTCTTTTCATTCTGACACAGTGCTCTCTGCTGCCACCTCTGTCCATGTCAGAAACTGTCCAGAGCAGGAGAAGTAAATTGCAAATCTATATAACTTTCTGAAACCAGTTGATTTGAAAGAAAAACATTTTTTGCTGGATATCCCCTTTAAAGATAATGAGTAGTTAAATATATAATTATTATTTTTATTTATTTATTTTTTTAGGCCAGGTTCTTTACCAAAAAAAAGTAGTAGTCACCTGCTGGATCCCCTGCCATTGGCTTATGATGGTGCTTGGGTCCCCAATGACACTAGTAGCTGTCCTCCATTAGACCCCTAAGTCTAGGTGTTTGTATATTGCTCCTTGTATAGTTTATCCTAAAAGGGGTACTCCGTCAGTTTTCAGATTGACTGGTGTCAATTACTTCTTTTTAAAAATGGCAAGCATTCCAGTACTTATCAGTTGCTGTATGTGCTGCCAGAAGTGGTGTATTCTTTCCAGTGTGACACGGTGCTTTTTGCTGCCACCTCTGTCCATTACAGGAACTGTCCAGAGTAGCAGTAAATCCCCATCGAAAACCATTCTTTCTCTGGACAGTTCCTGATATGGACAGAGGTGGCAGCAGAGAGCACTGTGTCAGACTCGAAAGCTTACACCACTTTCTGAAGGGAGAAGTACTGGAAGGATGATATTTTTAACTAGAAGTAATTTACAAATTTGTATAACTTTCTGCCACAAGTTGATTTTAAACATTTTTTTTCCCACCGGAGTACCCCTTGAAGGTCAGCAAAACGCATAAACCAGGAATGTTTGGAGGTTTCAGAGCAGCTGTGACTCCTAGTAAAGGAGAGGTGGAATGCTCTAAATCAAGAGGAAGATAAGGGTCCATGAAGTGCCAGCGTTCACATTATATGTATGTGTGATAGGGTTTGTAAGATTAGGGACTGTGGTTCCAATTGTGACCCGGAGGCCGTGAGTCTGATAACTTGTTATCCATTAACATACGGTTGATTGAAACTAGAGATTGTGGGCAAATCACCCAGTGCAGTTACTATTTTCACAGTATACAGTGGTGAATGATTTGTAGGGAGGCCTTCTGCTTCTGCCCCTCTCACCAACCCCCTTGTAAAGCTGCTAGAACTGTACATGGTAGATAGAAATTGTAGAGCTATGTAGATAAAAAGGTTGAAAAACTATATAGGGTGCGTTCACACCTACAGGATCCGCAGCAGATTTGATGCTGTGTTCAGTTATTTAAATAACGAGCGCCGATCTGCTATTCAACGGCCCGATAATCGTTTAGCGAGGGCTGCTGGGACATCGTTACCAATGTCCTTACAGCCCTTGTTTAAACAGCATACTGTAGCTAACCATGTTGCAGGTCTTCTACTCCGCTCCTCCTTCCTCCCGGTCCATCACGCAGCAGCAGCTTCGGAGCGGCCTGTCTGAGCTGACAGGCCGCTCATCCAATCACTGGCTGCGGTGGCCGCTACGAAGCTGCTGCTGCGCACAGGACCGGGAGGAAGAAGAAGGAGCGCAGGAGAAGCCCTGCAACATGGTTAGGTAAAGCATGGTGGTTGTGGAATCGTCGGTCGCCCGCTGCGCACCGCTATTCCTCATAGCGATGCGCGGTGGGTGCCCAATGATTTTAGGTTTGCACCTAAATAAACGATAAGCCGATGATCGTGTCGTTGTCTCTATTCCACGGAGCGATAATCGGCCGAATTGGGCCGATTCAGCTGATTATCGCTCCGTGGAGTAGGCCCCTAAGAAAAAAAAGCGTTGGGCTCCATAAACTTCCATTATGAGTCTGACTCTTTGTTTTCTAAGTGGAGTGGATCACTCTGTAGCGCAGTCTTCTCCTGGTTTGATCTCTTGATCGGTACAGATCTTAACACTGGTCAAAACTTTTGACATGGCTCTATGACCGTGACACTTAAAGGGAATCTGGCAGCGTCTGGGCTGGTCCCAAGGTGCTAACAGTGTAGTGCAGATGTGTGTTCCACGTTATCTGGCCTCCCATTCTTTTTGTCCTCTGTGCTATAGTTTGTCCCCAATCCGTCCCGTTACCTTGGTATCAAGTGTCATAGTGGTGTAGCGGTGAGGCGTTCGTGACGCACATCGGCACGCCTCACCACTACTGCTTCCTCCCTGTTTGGCGTGGCTGGTCATTGCGGCCCGCCCTCCTGCTTCCCAGGCTCGCGCCTGCTCCCTGGAGTGTGCGGCCTGCGCGCTCCCATCAGCATTAACATGCATGCGTTGTAGTGCGGGTTGAACGGCGCAGGCGCACTAAGCTTACCAACTGAGGGCACTGGCTTCAGGCCCTCAGTGCCCCTGCGTCAAAAATGCTTTGCTTGGAGGCGAATTTCCACTCTCGCTCTTTTTGCGAGCTGCAAGCTTGATGCCTGGTGAGCGATTGTATACATTGTTACTACACTTTATTGTCCTCTGTATTCCATGTGTCAGTTATTATGTGGATATTGTTTTGTTATGAAAAATATATAAATGCACAACAAAAATATGTTTAAAAAAAAAAACATGACAAAAGCGATTCAGACAATGTTTCTACATGTAGTGAAATGCATGTGGCCGAAACCACGCTCCCATTTCTTCCCCAGTAGTCATGTGCTGTTACCAGGATTATTGGCCATACGCCTATAGGTTACCGCATGAGGGTCTGGCATCTGCTGCATGTGGTGACGTACAGTAAATGTGGGAACGCGGCCTAAGACTAATCACATATCAATATGATGTTCAGAAACTAGAAAATCCTGATGCTAATTGGTGAGTGGCGATGGGGCGTCCTCTTGTTTAGTGCCTAGGGCAGCAGCAGCTGTTAATACGGCCCTGCTACTACTGGAATATGTCTACATTTTTTTAGAATTAAAGGTGTACTCCAGCAAAAAAAAAATCTTTTAAATCAACTGATTTCTAACTTCTATTAAAAAAAAAAAAATCCCAATTCTTCCTGTACTTCTCAGCTGCTGTATGTCCTGCAGGAAGTAGTGTATTCTTTCCAGTCCGGAGAGCAGGAGAGGTTTTCTTTAGGGATCTGCAATTATTAATATAATTTTTTTTTTTTTTTTTGCTGTAGTAGCCTTTTAAGTTTATTTTCGGTGTTTATTAACCCCCTCCCACTGCTGCACAGTAAATTAACTTAGCTGCAGCCTATGCCCGGTGCTACAGCGGCGTTAATTTACGTTGCAAGAGTTAACCCTTTAGATACTGCGGTCAGCACGCCCGCAGCATCTATAGGTCTTCAGACAGAGAATTCTCCCTCTACAAAGAGAGGATTCTCTCTCCGGTAATCATCTGGGCTCTGCGAAGTGATCGCAGAGCTCCGATGGTAGCCATGGAAACCGGAAGCCTCAGGCTACGGAGGCTGGGGGGAACGGGAGGGAAGGAAGGCTGGCGTGCGTGGCTGTGACCTCTGCCCCCTCTCCCCTGCTGCTGTTACAAGTTTCTAACATCGGCAGGTGACAGAGGAGAGGGGGCAGAGCTGTGGACATCAGCTTATGGGATCACTATGATTCCACAGGCTGATGTTTAAAAAACGACCTGGGCATTGATGCATCAATGACCCATGGTCTTGAAAGGGTTAAAGGGGTATTCCCATCCAGGGGTGATTCTAGCCTCTCTGCTGCCCGAGGCGAACTATAGAATGACGCCCCCCCCCCCCCCGGTCAATCCGCCCACATTATAATCCACTACTGCCCCCCCCCCCCCACTGCTGTCCCCAATAAACATAATGTTTGGTCCCTTGCTGCACAGAGGATGTCAGGAGAGGAGGGGGCTGACTTTATAGGAGAGGTCCCAGCAGCACAGAGGATGTCAGGAGAGGAGGGGGCTAATCCTATAGGAGAGGTCCCAGCAGCACAGAGGATGTCAGGAGATGAGGGTGCTAATCCTATAGGAGAGGTCCCAGCAGCACAGAGGATGTCAGGAGAGGAGGGTGCTAATCCTATAGGAGAAGTCCCAGCAGCACAGAGGATGTCAGGAGAGGAGGGTGCTGATCTTTTAGGAGATGGTCCCCCTCTTCCCCCCTTATAGATGGTCCCCCTCTTCCCCCCCTTATAGATGGTCCCCTCTCCCTTATAGATGGTCCCCCTCTCCCCCCCTTATAGATGGTCCCCCTCTCCCCCCTCCCTTATAGATGGTCCCCCTCTCCCCCCTCCCTTATAGATGGTCCCCCTCTCCCCCTCCCTTATAGTTGGTCCCCCTCTTCCCTCTCTCCCCCCCCTTATAGATGGTCCCCCTCTCCCCCCCCCCCTTATAGATGGTCCCCCTCTCCCCCCCCCCTTATAGATGGTCCCCCTCTTCCCTCTCCCCCCCTTATAGATGGTCCCCCTCTTTCCCCCCTCCCTTATAGATGGTCCCCTTCCCCCCCTATAGATGGTCCCCCTCTTCCCTCTCTTCCTCCCTTATAGATGGCCCCCCCCCTTATAGATGGTCCCCCTCTTTCCCCCCTCCCTTATAGATGGTCCCCTCTTTCCCCCCTCCCTTATAGATGGTCCCCCTCTTTCCCCCCTCCCTTATAGATGGTCCCCCTCTTTCCCCCCTCCCTTATAGATGGTCCCCTTCCCCCCCTACCTTATAGATGGTCCCCCTCTTTCCCCCCTCCCTTATAGTAACATAGTAACATAGTAAATAAGGTTGAAAGAAGACAAGAGTCCATCAGGTTCAACCTAGGAAAATCCTACTGTGTTGATCCAGGAAGGCGAAAAACCCCTATGAGGCAGAAGACAAACGCCCCACCACAGGGAGAAACCCCCCCCCCCTCCCCCCTCCCCCGACTGCAATGGCAACCAGAACAATCCCCGGATCAACGTATCACCAGAAATCTAATGCCCATAACTTGTAATATTATATTGTTCAAGAAAAGCATCCAGGCCTCCCTTGAACTTATTTACTGAATCAGCCATGACAACATCATGTGGCAGAGAGTTCCACAGTCTTACCGCTCGTACAGTAAAGAACCCGCGTCGATGCTGATGATGAAATCTTCTTTCCTCTAGACGTAGAGGATGCCCCCTTGTCATTGTTACAGACCTAGGAGTAAAAAGACCACTACAAAAATCTCTGTACTGTCCATTCATATATTTGTACATTGTGATCAGATCGCCCCTAAGACGTCTTTTTTCTAGCGTAAATAACCCCAAGCGTGATAACCTGTCCTGGTACTGTAACCCACCCATTCCCTTAATGACCTTTGTTGCCCTCCTCTGCACCCGCTCTAGGTCAGCTGTGTCCTTCTTATATACCGGTGCCCAAAACTGTACACAGTATTCCAAGTGTGGTCTGACCAGTGATTTATAAAGAGGCAAAACTATGTTCTCATCTTTAGCATCTATACCTCTTTTGATGCATCCCATTATTTTATTAGCCTTGGCAGCTGCTGCCTGGCACTGATCACTAAAGTTGAGTTTACTGTCCACCAATACCCCCAGGTCCTTTTCGGAAGTAGTTTTACCCAGTGTTTTATTATTTAGCACATAACTGTACTTATTATTTCTATGGCCCAAATGCATAACCTTACATTTATCCACATTAAACTTCATTTGCCATTTCTCCGCCCAAGCCTCTAGCTTCTCCAAATCCCTCTGTAATATGATATTATCCTCCTCTGTACTGATTACTTTACCCAGTTTAGTATCATCTGCAAAAATGGAGATTCTGCTCTGTAGCCCCTCTACAAGATCATTAATAAAAATATTAAAAAGAAGTGGACCCAACACTGACCCCTGTGGTACCCCACTAGTAACTAAAACCCAATCTGAATATGTTCCATCAATGACCACCCTCTGTTTTCTATCACACAACCAGTTACTTACCCATTTGCATACGTTTTCCCCGAGTCCCAGCATCCTCATTTTGTAGACCAACCTTTCATGCGGCACAGTATCAAATGCCTTTGAAAAGTCCAGATACACAACATCCACAGCCTCCCCCAGGTCCAGTCTATAACTTACCTCTTCATAGAAGCCGATCAGATTAGTCTGACAGGACCGATCCCTCATAAATCCATGCTGGTGCTGAGTCATAAGATTATTTTCATTAAGATACTCCAGTATAGCATCTCTTACAATCCCCTCAAATACTTTACCTACTATAGATGTTAGACTTACGGGCCTGTAGTTTCCAGGATCACTCCTTGACCCCTTCTTGAATATTGGTACCACATTAGCTATGCGCCAGTCCTGTGGAAGAATCCCTGTCGTAATAGAATCTTTAAATAATAGGAATAACGGTCTGTCTAACACAGTATTTAATTCTTGCAAAACTCTAGGATGGATACCTTCTGGGCCCGGTGACTTATGGATTTTAATATTTTTAAGGCGTTTCCCCACTTCTTGTTGTGTTAGGCAGGTGAGATTTATGGGAGGATTAACATTATCCCTAGTCATATCGTCTGTTATGGGATTCTCCTCTGTGAATACAGTAGAGAAGAATGTATTTAGTAGATTGGCCTTTTCCTCTTCCCCCTCCACCATTACACCCAGATTATTTTTGAGGGGACCAACATTTTCGGTTTTAAGTCTTTTGTTATTTATATAGGTGAAGAACATTTTGGGATTTGTTTTACTTTCTTTGGCTATCCTTCTTTCTGTTGCTATTTTTGCTTCTTTTATTTGCGTTTTACACATTCTATTCTTCTGTCTATAGTTGCTCAATGCTTCCCCACTACCTTCTTGTTTTAGTTGTCTGAATGCTTGTTTCTTATCATTTATTGCACCCCTTACAGCTGTAGTTAACCACATTGGATTTCTCTTATTTCTACTACGTTTATTCCCATATGGTATGTGTCGTTCACACGATTTACCCAGGATGCTCTTAAATATGTCCCATTTCTCTTGTGTACTTTTATTTCTGAAGGCATTGTCCCAGTCTATGTTCCCAAGGTCCTCTCTTAGTTTTTGGAAATTAGCCTTCCTGAAATTTAATGTTTTTGTAGCCCCTTTGCTAATCATTTTATTGAAGGATAATTGAAAACTTACTATGTTATGGTCACTATTACCTAGGTGACCCCCCACCTCTATTTTTGATATTCTGTCTGGCCTATTGGTTAAGATCAGGTCCAGAAGGGCCCCCCCTCTTGTTGGTTCCTCTACTAGTTGGGAAAGGTAATTATCTTTTACTATTTCCAAAAACACGCTTCCCTTCCTGGAGCTGCAGGTTTCTGCTTTCCAGTTGATATTTGGGTAGTTAAAGTCCCCCATAATAATGACTTCCCCCTGCTTCGCTGCCGCATCTATTTGTCTTATAAGAAGATTTTCTGATTCTTCCACTATACTTGGCGGTTTATAAATCACTCCTATAAGAATTTTATTATTCTTCGTCCCTCCCCTTATTTCTACCCAAAGAGACTCCACATTATCATCACATATATCCTCCCGCAGAATAGGCTTAAGGCATGATTTAACATATAGACAGACCCCTCCCCCTTTCTTATTTTTACGGTTATTTCTGAATAGACTATAACCCTGGATATTAACGGCCCAGTCATAGGTCTCGTCCAGCCATGTCTCGCTTATCCCCACTATATCATATTTCTCTTCAACCATTATGAGTTCTAATTCCTCAGCTTTATTAGTGAGGCTTCGAGCATTAGTATACATACATTTAATATATTTGTCCATATTCCCTTTCCTTTTATCACTAGTGACTATTCTAACCCCTCCCGCCGCTCCACCCCCAGTTCCATAATCTAGGCCCAGCTCTCCATCTACTCTGTCTTCACTTACTATATTGTAGTTGCCCTCCCCCCCGGTCCCTAGTTTAAACACTCCTCCAACCTCTTAGCCATCTTCTCCCCCAGCACGGCTGCACCCTCCCCATTGAGATGCAGCCCGTCCCTACCGTAGAGCCTGTAACCGACCGAGAAGTCGGCCCAGTTCTCCATGAACCCAAACCCCTCTACCCTACACCAGCTCTTGAGCCACTTATTTACCTCCCTAATCTCCCGCTGTCTCTCAGGTGTGGCTCGTGGTACAGGTAATATTTCGGAAAATATCACCTTGGAGGTCCTAGTTTTAAGCTTCCTGCCTAAGTCCCTGAAATCATTTTTAAGGACCCGCCACCTACCTCTAACTTTATCATTGGTGCCAATGTGCACCATGACTGCTGGGTCATCGCCAGCCCCTCCCAGTAATCTGTCAGCCCGATCCGCGATGTGACGAACTCGAGCGCCAGGAAGGCAACACACTGTTCGACGATCCCGGTCTTTGTGACAGATTGCCCTGTCTGTCCCCCTAATAATTGAGTCCCCCACTACCAGTACCTGCCTGGCCTGCCCTGAACTCCTGTTTCCCACCTTACTGGAGCAGACACCCCCCTGGCTTTCAGAGGCAGTGTCCTGCTGCAGCAATGCCACCCCTGAATCAACATCCCCCTCATCCGCCAATTTGGCAAACTTGTTGGGGTGTGCCAGATCAGGACTGGCCTCCCTCACACTCTTCCCTCTACCCCTTTTTCTAACTGTGACCCAACTAGCTGCCTCTTCCTCCTGTACCTCCATGCTATCACTCTCTCCCCCATCTACCCCTTGGAGTGCTTGCTCAGTCAGAAGCAGACCCCTTTCCAGTTTGCCAATGCATCTCAATCGTTGCAGCTGCTCATTTAGATCCAGGATCTGGGCTTCCAAACCAGCAACATGCACACATCTCCCACAATGGTATGCACCCTCGATCGGTTGATCAAGGATTGCATACATCGCACAAGATGTACATTGGGCCGCATTGTCAAACATGGCGCTCATTTATATGGGGATATTATGTATAAAGAAAGAAAAAACAAACAAGCAACAAAAGCAAACAATGTGTTCAAAAGCAAATAAACAATTTGTTTTCCTCTAAAACTCCCCGAATCTAAAGTCCCAGAATATTAAAGTCCCACACTTTAGACAAAAACACACTTCAGATCAAAAACTCGCACGCTCCAAAACTCGCTCACAATACAATATAGAAGTACTTAGCTTGCAGAGTTTGTTGCTTCTGGCTCCTACCTTATAGATGGTCCCCCTCTTTCCCCCCTCCCTTATAGATGGTCCCCTTCCCCCCCTATAGATAGTCCCCCTCTTCCCTCTCCCCCTCCCTTATAGATGGTCCCCCCCCTTATAGATGGTCCCCCCTTATAGATCGTCCCCCTCTTTCCCCCCTCCCTTATAGATCGTCCCCCTCTTTCCACCCTACCTTATAGATGGTCCCCCTCTCCCCCCCCCCCCCTGCACAGCAGATAAAACAAAAACAAAAAACAGCACACAACTCACCTACCCTCCGTTCCCCCGTCGAGCCTCTCTGGTCTGGTCCCGGCTGATGTGCGGCTGCCCGGGGTGTCCCGTCCTGTCCCCGGCAGCGCGCGCATCACAGAGCTCCCCGTGCGCCTGTGACTTCCGGCGCACAGGGAGCTCTCTGATGCGTGCGCTGCCGGGGACAGGACGGGACACCCCCGGCAGCCGCACATCACCCGGGGGACTAAGGCTGCATTCCCACGTTCCGTGATCCGTCTGCATGTACTGGAGCCCCCCCCCGCGCCCGGGCAGTATCTGTAATGAGATGCTGTGAGCGGGGGGGACTGTATTCATAAGCGCCGCGCTGTAGTATCAGCACGGCGCGGCTGATTTAGTACAGCGGGGCGCTTATGAATACAGTCTCCCCCGCTCACAGCATCTCATTACAGATACTGCCCGGGCGCGGGGGGACTCCAGTACATGGTACAATCAGTGGCGGATTATAATGTGGGCGGCCGCCCGAACCGCCCATATTATAATCTGCCACTGAATGCCGCGAGAGCCGTTTTAATACATTGGTGGGCCCAGTGCACAGCCCTCAAGAGTGGCCCCCCCCTTACCTTTCTGCACATTGTATAATGTACTGAATTTGCCCCCACACTGTATCAAGAGCCCCAGTACATACAGTAGTTACCTTATAACACTATTTCCACAATACAGTGATTACATATTACATAAAAACTGCACTAAACAAAACAGAAAGATATTACCAATGATACCATTACATAATACCGCCACATCATGACCCCTAACACTACAATCCTATAACAGAGTGCAGTTACATCCAGTGACTCACCGGGGGTGTTTTCTCCAATCAGAGTCTGTCACCTTTTCTTTTTCTCTCCATCCAGCCTGGGCCACCTTGAAGTCTTCTCCTGGCTGTGAATCTTCTCTCCAGAATCTGCCAGACAAATATTTTAGGCTCCAACACATCCAGTAGTTAGGTCCCTTGTACCCCTATACAGTAGTTACACCCCTCTGTACTCCTACATAGTTACACCCCTCTGTGCCTCCATAGTTTTAAGGTGTCCCTGTAGTATATAGACCCTCATGTGCTCCTCCAGTTATATACAGCCCTCCTGTGCGCTCCCCTATTAGTATATAGCCCCCCTATGCTCTCCCCAGTAGTATATAGCCTCCCTGTGCTCTCCCACAATAGTATATAGCCCCCCTGTGCTCTCCCACAATAGTATATAGCCCCCCTGTGCTCTCCAATAGTATATAGACCCCTATGCTCTCCCACAATAGTATATAGCCCCCCTGTGCTCTCCCCCAATAGTATATAGCCCCCCTGTGCTCCCCCCAATAGTATATAGCCCCCTGTGCTCTCCCCAATAGTATATAGCCCCCCTGTGCTCCCCCATAGTATATAGCCCCCTGTCCTCCCCTATAGTATATAGCCCCGTCCTCCCCCATAGTATATAGCCCCCGTTCTCCCCCATAGTATATAGCCCCCTCTGCCCCCCATAGTATATAGCCCCCTGTGCTCCCCAATAGTATATAGCTCCCCCTCCCATATAACATTGAAAAAAACAAACACTTTTACTCACCTGGGTCCACGCGTTCCTCTTCTCTTCCCTCCTGTGGCCGCACTTCCTCCGGTCACAAGAGGCTGCACTCCCCTTACCCTCGCGCCGACGCTCCAGTGACGTCGGGCGCTAGAGGGAGAGTGCGGCCTCTTGTGACCGCAGGAAGTGCGGCCACAAGAGTGACTGACAGGGAGGGAGCCAATGGCTCTCTCTCTGTCAGTGTCGCTGCTGCTGCAGCGCTGAAGCGCCGCAGCAGCAGCGGACGGGGGCAGCGGCGGACGGGGGGGCCCTGCAGGGGGCGCCATGGTGGGGTAAGTAGATTACCCATCCATGGCGCTCCCCCCTGACAGGCTGGTGGCCGGAGCCCTGTGCGACCGCATTGGTCGCACATAGCAACGGCCGGCCTGCTCGGGGGGGGGCCCTTTAACCAGTGGGCCCGGTGCACGTGCACCATGTGCCCTCTGGTTAAAGCGGCCCTGGAATGCCGCCCCCATGAAGACAGCTGGTGGCGCCGCCTGAGGCAGACGACTCAGGTCGCCTCATCATTGCGGCGCCCCTGTTCCCATCTAAAGTAGTTATATCTTATTCTTGAAGTGAACTAGAATCTATACTGTACAATGTAATTCATCTATTATACATTTCTTGGCTAGCAATTGAGATATAAGTTGCCATTGGGCCTTTTAGCTGAGCAGTAGATATAAAACTAAAGCTGCTCGGTGACTGGCTGCAGTGTGAGTGGTGCGGGCATTGATCACTGTGTTGTGCTGTTTCACTGCAGCTTATAAGAATGAATCAGGTTGTGTTGTAAGTCAGAATGGATCGGGTGGGATCACAACATGACCTCATTCACTTTCATTAGCTACAGTGCTGTGGGATTCATGGAGTAGGATGATGATCTTTGGCTGCATGACCCACGCCCCATCCAAAGTGCCAGTGTAGCCGTAGCCTTAAAGGGGTTTTATCAAATTAATTGTCTATCCCCCAAACAGGCCATCAGCATTAGATTAGGTAGAATCAGACTTGGCACACCTGATCGTGAGTCCCACAGCCACTTATTTACTGCTACTCGTACTGACATAGTGGTACTTGCAGTAGCTGCGGTGCAAGGTATCACAGCGTTGTCCTTTTCAATTGAATAGGACAATGTTGTACCTTGCATCCCTGCTACTGAAAGTATGCTGAGGTCCACAGGTCCTAATGCTGCAGACAGGAGGGAATCCCAGAATACTTCTCAAGTACAAGCCTTTTGTGAATTAAAGGGAAACTGTCACTAGGTTTATCCTGCCCCAAACGAGGGCAGCATAAACTAGTGACAGAAATGCCGGACTGATTGGTGTATTACTTACATAATTCTGTTCAGCCGTTCTCCTAATATGCAGGAGAATAGGATTCTTGCTGCACCCCTTCCCCTCGCTCCAGCTGTTGATTGACAGCTGACTGCCTATACACAACATGGATAGATAACTGCCAGTCAGCAGCTGGTGGGTGGAGTTTTCTGCTTCTCATGAATATCCAGGACAACTGGGCTCATGCACATAATGGAGAGGAGTACTTATTGTCCATGTTATTCAGGAGGATATCTCTGGATCAGCTGCACAGAACAATGTAAGTGATACATCATTCTGTTCAGCTTCTCTGTCACTAGTTTATGCTACACTTGGATAAGACAGCAGAAACCTACTAACAGAGTCTCTTGTCCGTAGCGGACCTTATGCTGCGAATTCGGATCGAAATCTGCTGCGGATACCTGCCATTTACTTCAATGGAATGACATACTCACAGTTGGATTGTCATCCAACTGCGAGAATGTCAAAGTCAGCGTCATTAACCCCCACGGCCCGGGTACATACTTTACCAGGTCCCCGCTTCGGCTTGGTTCGGGGTCTCCCAGCACTCAGCCAGTCAGTGCGCTGTGAGTATGTCATCCCATTGAAGTGAATGGGCAGGTATCCGCAGTGTACCCCACATTATAAATCGTCCCATTTCGGTCCTGGCTGGTGGCTGCAGCTTTATGTGCACGGTGGACGTTGCAGCTAAATATCCATCTCTAACCATCTTCCCTTTTATTTCAGAATTCAGATGGCTGCACAATGTGTAACCAAAGTGGAACTGAGCATTTCCTGTGAAAATCTCCTAGACAAAGATGTCGGGTCCAAATCCGATCCATTATGCGTCCTCATGATGAACACAAGTGGCCAGCAATGGTTTGAGGTATTCCTTTTTTAACATAAAATATTTGATATTTTTGAGGAATTTATTGCATTGAGCTTAAAAGCTTGGTGGTCTTATCTTTTCAACATATGGGGATTATAGTCAGTGAAGTTACGGTGACACAATGACAATCATTACAGCTTAAAGGGATATCAATGTTATGCTGCTCCTGTTCTGGACAATTCCAGTCATGGACAGAGGTGGCAGCAGAAATCACTGTCCTACTGGAAAGAATACACCACTTCCTGCAGGACACACAGCAGCTAATAAGTACAGGAAGACTGGAGATTTTTTAAATAGAAGTAATTTACAAATCCATATAACTTTCTGAGACCAGTTGATTTGAAAATTTTTTTCCCTCTGGAGCACCCCTTTAACTCTCCCCATAGAGAACACAGGATTACTCTGCCGTGCCGATTATTCCTGTGTATGGTGAGGATGGGGATCGGACTGGAAAGGTAACTGACAGCTGAACGATCGTGTCACTGTCAGTTATTGAAGGTGTATGACCTCCTTAAGAAGGTTACCGCACAAAACGTATTTATCGTCTACTGATAATATAGTATTCGGCCGATACTGACCGCTACGGCTGATAATCGCTTAGTGTAAAAGAAGACAACAAGAACGATGTCAGCTGATAGTTGTCTTTCAGACCGCTGCTATCTCTTATGGGCTCCCGGTTGACCTACCCCCCCTCCCAGCTCTTACCCAATTGCTGCAGACATGTATAATAGCACCAGTAGCGAGCGGGGAATGTAGAGCAAGCGAGTGCTGACCTGACAGGGGCTTTAGTGTTCTAGTGTTCCTCTTTTAGGGTGCCTTCACACACACCAGATCCGCAGTGGATTTTCACGAATACATCACCTGCTCCCCGCTCCGGCTTGCTTCGGGGGTTTGGCGTCTGCTCCTCCCGCTCAGCCAATCAGTGCACTGCCCCGCCGCAGCCACTGATTGACTGAGTGGGACATCCAGCTGAGAACCCCCGAAGCAAGCCGGAGCTGGGAGCAGGTGATGTATGCTCCGGCCGCCAGGGGGTTAACTTACATACACGCAGCGGGATGTCAATCCTGCTTCAAGTATGTATTCTCATAGGGATGCACTGACACTGGATCCGCAGCGGATTTCGCTGCGAATCCGCAGCGTGAAATCTGCTGCGGATCCAGTGAGTATGAAGGCACCCTTATGTATGTTATTTTTTTTTCATAATAAATTCAGCCTTTTTTATAGTTATATTTGGTGGGTTGTGTTGCTTTCATTCTATGTTTATTGACAGGGTGGGTGGAATGGGGACTGTAGCTTGGATTGCATTTTTGGGCTATGTTCACACCCCTTGCAAATAACGGCTGTTTTTATTGGACACCCATCTTTTAACAGCAAATAACGACTTTTGTTTGTACAATGACAGCCGTTATTTGGCATTAAATGATAGGCGTCCAATAAAAAACGTCCGTCATTTCAATAGTGTGCGGACATAGCCCTAATGTGACTGGTTGCCTTTAACTAGGAAGAGAATCGAATAGCAGAAGTAAGACTATAGTCACAATTACCTCTACTACTTTTCAGCATTCTGCAATGATTGAGTTTTTATTTACTTACAATTAGAAAATCCAGTTTAGGTTTTGCGTTTAGTATGGTGTAATCGTGCGCTGGTAATAAAGGTTATTTATCGAGTACATTTCCTGTGGCACTTTACGTGTGACTCATTATTTATACACTTATTACTGGAATGTTCTTCCCAGAGGGATCATTTTAGGAGCTCACACGAGATTCTGCTTTTTTTTTTTTCCAGTTTAGACTAGTGGTGCACAACCAGCATCCCTCCAGCTGTTGCAAAACTACAATTCCCATCATGCCTGGACAGCCAAAGGCAGCTAGAAAGATGCTGGTTGTGCACCACTGAACATTCAGCTCATTAGCTGTTTCTCCCAATGTCCTCATACACAACGTTCTTGTTTCTTCTATGGAGAAGGGAATGGTAAGGCGCTGCCAGAAAACTCTGGTGGCTGCTTTTTTTCTCCCAGAACAATAGGGTTTGATGGTAAAAATCCAACAAGCTCCACCCTTCCCTCCACCAGCATCATCTGTCAGTGGAGAATTGGAAGGTTGCTATACACTTTACCCAGTTAGATGAACATGCCGGAATTGGTGTGTTCGGCTGTTTTCAAACGTATGGGTTCCTTTAGATCAGACAGTGTAAGGCTATGTTCACACTACGTATTAGACCGGCAGTTCCGTGACCTGGCTGGGTCACAAAACGGCCGGTCTCTGCCAAGATCATCCCTGCAGTACCGGGCGGATGATTTTTATGGACGTAGTGTTCTGATGCGGACGCATCAGCGCGCGCCCGCATCAGAACTTCCCATAGCGCACAATGAAGCAAGCGGCTTTCTTCATTGTGTGAACTGACAGGGTTTCCTATGGCCGCAATTCACTGAATTGCGGCCACAAAAAACTTACATGTCAGTTCTTTGCGGCGCCGCACGGGATCCCAACCGGAGTGTATACGATGTGTATACACTCCGGCCGGGATCCCATAGAAAAATAGGCAATGTTCCCCTCCGCACAAAGCCGATGGCAACAACGGCCGTACTTTTACGTAGTGTGAACATAGCCTAATGCTGCATTTACACAGATCCATAATTCGCCCAATTGAACGATTAACGACTTTGAAATTTGAATAACGATGTGTTTTTTTATAACGATCAGCGTTTAGACGGGACGATATTTTGTTTAGAAAAATTGTTATTGCGATTGTTTTAAGATCGCTTAAAGGACAACTCCCACAAAATTTTTTTTTTGCTCATTTAACACACATTACAAAGTTATATAACTTTGTAATGTGGTTAAATATCCGGTCTGGCCCCCTTCCCCCACTTTCGGACCCCCGACCCCCCACCCCGGAAGTTAAGGAATGTATACATTACCTATTACGATCGTCACGGTCCTCTTCTCCGGGGCGGCATCTGGTGACGACGACGTCAGAGCCGAGGGGCGGTCCGGGTCTTCTTCCTCCTCGGCGTCTTCATGCAAAGTGAATGGGGATGAAAAGGCTGCTGGTGCACATGCGCACCAGCAGCCTTTTCATTGGCTGGAGCGCATCACATGGCTTCCTGCTTGCTCAGCCCTTATTGGCTGAGCTTGCTGGAAGCCATGTGATGCGCTCCAGCCAATGAAAAGGCTGCCGGTGCGCAAGCGCACTGGCAGCCTTTTCCATCCCCTGGACCCGGAAGTCGGAGACATCGCTGGATGGCGGACGGCGGCGACGGAGAGGCGGACGGCGGGCGAATCGAGTGGCGATCGTCACCGGAGAGATGGTGAGTATGGTGCCTGTGTGTGTCTGTGTTTTTTTTTTTTTTGGGGTCCCGCGGGAGTTGTCCTTTAAGCCCATCTCACACATAGGGTGAATCTGTGAAAGACTGTTTACACAAATCAATGTGCGAATTTTTTGCGAACGCCCAACGACGATTTGGGAACATGTTGAAAGATCAAAATAAACAATTTCTCGCTTGTCGCTTGATTGTTCGCTGTGTTTACACGAGCCGATTATCGCTCAAATGCGATCGTTATCGTGAAAATTTGAACGATAATCGCTCCGTGTAAATGCAGCATTAGAATCCACCATATTCATCACTGTGGTCAAGGCTGTTTAATAATATGGAGCATGTTTAGATGTTGTTATCTAACGACACTAATATTGTCTGGCTTAAAGGGGTTATCCAGCACTACAAAAACAGGGGTTATCCAAGCTTAGGAAAACATGGCTGCTTTCCTCCAGAAACAGCATGACTCTTATCTCTTATCATGACTCTTCAGTTCAGTTGTGGTGTTCAATGGAACTGAATTGCAAAACTACACCAAAAACTGGAGACAAGAGTGATGCTGTTGTCAGGAACAAAGTAGCCATGTTTTTTCTAATCCTGAATAACCCCTTTTAACATGTGAACAAAACATTGTATATTAGGCTACGTCTTGGACCCAAGTATTGGCCTCAGGGTTGTCTTTTATAAATACCTGTTAAAGGGGTACTTTGTTTGAGTGGAATAACCCTTTAAGGCCCCGGTATACTGTACATCAAACCTACCAATTTGTAACGCCCGGAGTAGTGGATCCACTGGACCGGCACCAGCGATGGCACAAACCTCACCAGGGAGCGGAGTCTAAGGGGCCGCTGGTTTTCACCAGAGCCCGCCGCAAGGCGAGATGGACTTGCTGCGGCAGGCGACCCCCAGGTCGCTACCCCTGGCTTGGTTGCTGGTGTCGGCAGGCGAGGCGTGGCAGGAGATGGCACAGGCAATAGTCTGCAGATGAGAGAGCACGTGACAGGCTGGACACGGGAACAGGTGGAGTGACAGGGGAACAGGAACCAGGAACAGGGACTAGGGACCAGGTAACGGACAGGACTCAGGAACAGGGACTTGGGACCAGGTAACGGACAGGACACAGGAACAACAGGGAGCTGGGCCAAACGCTATGGGAAGCATGTAGAGGCTCCAACACAGGGGACAGGGCATGCTGGGATTTATAGGGGAGTGATTAGGTGCAACTACCAATTAGGAGCGCACTGCCCCTTTAAATCTGAGACAGCCGGCGCGCGCGCGCCCTAGGAGGCGGGGACGCGCGCGCCGGCCGGCACAGCGGGAGACAGGAGCGTGGAGAGGTGAGGCGCCCCCCGGGGCCGAGGTGATAGCAGCGCCGGGTCCCCGACTATGGACACCGGCTGCTGCATGGGGCAGGAAGCGGTCGCGGCGGCGGCCCGGAACGCGGGACGCCGCCGCGGCTGTGACAGTACCCCCCCCCTTTGGCCTCCCCCTCTTTCTTGCCTGCAGATGGCACAGGAAGCCACAAAGTCTTTGACATCTTGAAACAAACTGGGCCACCAGTAGTGGCGAGAGATCCGTTGGCCGGTCTTACGGACTCCAGGGTGCCCGGCCTCCAACGAGGAATGACCCCACTTCAAAATACCTCTTCGAAGCGCAGGGTGAACATGAGTCTTTCCGGGGGGTACTCTCCGAAGCGAGGAGGTGACGACTGGTGCTAGACGATCAGGCGGTAAAACATGGCAAGGGACTGTGGGTCTGTGGACGAGGACCTTCTGTAAGTTCTCCCGGTGGTGAGAGGACCCGACCTTAGTCTTGGGTACGGAGAGAGGGTACACCTCGGCAGAGAAGGCATCCGCCGAGTCTTGGTCTTCTGCCGGTAGGTCGGATAGAGGCTTGGCTGGGACAGGAAACGACATAGTACACTTGGTCTGAGGTGACCTGAGACACTGGTTGGAACAGTCCTGACCCCAACTGAGAATCTCCCCGGTTCTCCAGTCCAGTTGAGGGGCATGTTCTTGCAGCCACGGGAGTCCCAGGAGGACCGCGGGGGAAGAATGGGGCAGGACGTAGAAGGATATCTCTTCTTGATGTAAAGGACCCACCTGGAGGACTAAAGGTGCGGTCTGGTAGTACACACGGTCGGTAAGTATTTCGCCTGTGACCGAGGAGATAGTCAGGGGCCTGGCTAGTCGGGTCACGGGTAGCCGCCATCTTTGGACCAATGTTGCCGCAATAAAACTGCCTGCTGACCCAGAATCGAGGAAGGCAGTAGTCTGATGATTTTGTCCTGAGGGAGTCCGGATGGAAACTGGCATAGACAGACTTGGAGTGGTGGCATTCACACCTAGGGACACCTGTCCCACCGGACCTAGGTGCGAGCATTTTCCGGATGTTTGGGGACGTAGGGGACATCCCAGCCGGAAGTGATCGGAACCACCGCAATAGAGACAGAGATTCTGCTCCAGGCGCCGGATTCTTTAATCAGGCGTCAGGTGAGCCCGTTCCACCTGCATAGGAATCTCAGGAGAGGGTTGGGACATCGAAAGGTCAGGATTCTGGAAAACCGGCGCCAGCTGGGGATGGCGACGGGAACGTGTTAGTAAATGTTCATGCCGAACCTCCTCCTCCCTCTCTGAAAAACGAGTATCAACTCGGGTGGCCAGTAGAATGAGTTCGTTCAGGGAGGTAGGCAGATCTCGGGCAGCGAGCACGTCTCTCACACGACTAGACAGGCCCTTCTTGAAGGTGGCCAATAGGGCGGCCTCGTTCCAGTCCAATTCGACTGCCAGGGTGCGGAACTGGATGGCGTAGTCACCAACAGAGGAGCTGCCTTGAGAGAGGTTGAGGAGAGCAGTCTCGGCTGAAGAAGCACGGGCAGGTTCCTCAAAGACGGAGCGAAACTCGAATAGGAAGGCCCGGAGATTGGCAGCAACTGGATCATCACGGTCCCACAGTGGCGTGGCCCAGGCCAGGGCTCTACCTTCTAATAGGCTGATGATGAAAGCCACTTTAGAGCGCTCGGTGGAAAACTGACTACTCAAAAGTTCAATGTGCATGGTGCACTGAGTCAAGAATCCTCTGCACAACTTAGAGTCCCCAGAGTACTTGCTTGGGAGGGCCAGTCGGAGTGAAGAAGAAGCGTCAGGAGGTGGTGTGCGCTGGGCAGTAGTCTGCTGCTGTAAGGCGGCAGTGAGTTGCTGGATCTGCTGTGACTGTTTCTGGATTTGTTGCGCCTGCTGAGTGACCACTCTGGCGACGTCACGGAGATCGGGCACCTCGCCGGGATCCATGGTTGGAGCCTACTGTAACGCCCGGAGTAGTGGATCCACTGGACCGGCACCAGCGATGGCACAAACCTCACCAGGGAGCGGAGTCTAAGGGGCCGCAGGTTTTCACCAGAGCCCGCCGCAAGGCGGGATGGACTTGCTGCGGCAGGCGACCCCCAGGTCGCTACCCCTGGCTTGGTTGCTGGTGTCGGCAGGCGAGGCGTGGCAGGAGATGGCACAGGCAATAGTCTGCAGATGAGAGAGCACGTGACAGGCTGGACACGGGAACAGGAACCAGGAACAGGGACTAGGGACCAGGTAACGGACAGGACTCAGGAACAGGGACTTGGGACCAGGTAACGGACAGGACACAGGAACAACAGGGAGCTGGGCCAAACGCTATGGGAAGCATGTAGAGGCTCCAACACAGGCTACCCCTGGCTTGGTTGCTGGTGTCGGCAGGCGAGGCGTGGCAGGAGATGGCACAGGCAATAGTCTGCAGATGAGAGAGCACGTGACAGGCTGGACACGGGAACAGGTGGAGTGACAGGGGAACAGGAACCAGGAACAGGGACTAGGGACCAGGTAACGGACAGGACTCAGGAACAGGGACTTGGGACCAGGTAACGGACAGGACACAGGAACAACAGGGAGCTGGGCCAAACACTATGGGAAGCATGTAGAGGCTCCAACACAGGGGACAGGGCATGCTGGGATTTATAGGGGAGTGATTAGGTGCAACTACCAATTAGGAGCGCACTGCCCCTTTAAATCTGAGACAGCCGGCGCGCGCGCGCCCTAGGAGGCGGGGACGCGCGCGCCGGCCGGCACAGCGGGAGACAGGAGCGTGGAGAGGTGAGGCGCCCCCCGGGGCCGAGGTGATAGCAGCGCCGGGTCCCCGACTATGGACACCGGCTGCTGCATGGGGCAGGAAGCGGTCGCGGCGGCGGCCCGGAACGCGGGACGCCGCCGCGGCTGTGACACAATTCCTACTGTCTAAAGTGTATAGGGGTGTCTTGACTCTTCCCCAAAAAACTTCTTTGTATACAGGACACACCAAAAACTGCAATTTAAAAATTTCTATGGGGGAAAAGTAGACTAAAATAACCCTTCTTTTTTAGCATTACAAAACGTATAATTTCATGTACATCTCTTCTCTCCGACAGGTTAATCGCACAGAAAGAATTCAGAATTGTCTGAACCCCAAATTCTCTAAGAGGTTTATGATTGACTACTACTTTGAGGTCGTCCAAACAGTGAAGTTTGCAATTTATGACATTGACAATAACACCTATGATCTGGGGGATGATGACTTTCTGGGAGAGTTTCAATGTACATTGGGACAGGTGAGTAATAGTTATTTGTGTGAAATGTCATCATGGCGACAACCCAGAAATGACCATTTAGCTCACGTCCGCCCGATGCTACTGGTGGCCTTTCCTCATTTCTTTAATGGACTATGTTTTCAAGATATCTCCCTCGTTGTGGCCCACCTCTTTATGTTTTGTTTTTTTTTTACTTTTCTTTTGTTTCTCTTTTTCATTCATCACCTATCTTTCCTATTCTTAACTCACCTCTTTCTATATTGCACTACCACTTGTTTGGGCATTGACCCTACCATTTAAGAGAAAAAAAATCTTATATAACTATTGATGATATAAATGTGCTGATTTTATTTTATTTTTTATTTGATGTTATGGCTCTGCGCAGCGGTTATGTTGTCTTTATTTTTTCATAATAAAAAAGATTAAAAGTAAAAAAGGAAAAAGCCATAATGACAACCAAGGATTAGAAGCAGCAGCACTAGAACGGACAACGACAATAACAGCCATTATGACAAACAAGGCCCCCGAATTATTGTTATAAATGGAGCAGCAATTCATGCAAGCACACTCACTACATTCATTCTCTTTGGAGCTACCCCAGGTGTAATTAAAGGGGTAGTCCGACCAGGACCCCGTTTTTTCAGAAAGCACAGGGAGGTGTTGGGTGAAAAAAAAAAACATCCACTTACCTCTCTGGCTCCCATGCTGCTGCCTTCTTACCACCGCTTCAATGTGCATTGCCTCTTGGTATTGAGATGTGACTTGACGTGACGTGGCAGGCCCGCTCAGCCATTCAGCGGCTTAAGCATTGTCCCGCCTCAGCTTACCCCATCACGTCTTAAGTCCCATCTCAATACCAGGAAGGGGCTGGAGACTAGAGAGGGTGGCAGCGCGGGAGCCAGGGAGGTAAGTGCATGTTATTTTTTTTTTCACCCACCTCTTCCCTGGGCCTTCTGAAAAAGGGGTCCTGGCCAGACTACCCCTTTAACTATTTTCCTATACAAAGAATAGAGCCACAGCACCCATTCTCAAAATGAACAACATTCATAACCAAAAACACGTCTCAGGAGATAACAGGCTGATCACTGAGGGTCTGGACCTCTACTGATCCTGAGACCAGGAATACAGTCGTTTTAAGAATGAATGGAGTGCTTACCACGCCTGCACTCAGTTCACACTCGGGAACCTTTTCCGAGCATTGAACTCATAATAATTCTCAGAATTGGTGTTGGTCCCGGCGGTCGGACCACCAACAATCACCACCTTATCCCCTATACCACAGGTGTCATGCTGCGGCCCTTTGGCTATTGCAGAACTACAATACCCCTTTAGGTTTTTGTAATTTAAAAAAAAAACATTTTCTATTCAAATTGACATTGGATTCTTTTGACAAAATAAATTGCAAGGATATTATGTAAAAGATAAAACCCACAGTTGCATGCACAGTATCCTACCAAGCACAATACATAAGAATACTTATTAGTGATGTGTTATAATCTGTCTTTTTTTTTTTAAGATTGTCTCCAGTAAGAAACTAACCAAACCTCTTGTATTGAAAAATGGAAGACCGGCAGGAAAAGGAACGATTACGGTACATTTTTAGTTTGGGGTGTTTATATGATAAGGAGGGTTGTGAAAGACTTGCTTTAGAAATCCTTAACAAAAGCTGATATTTTGGTAGAATTAGAGATCACATAACTACTTGGCACCATTATACCCACTTCCAACCCAGTTATGGAAGCAGTTCCCCACTTTAACACTAAACATTTATTAACCCCTTAGTGCTAGTCCATAAGAGTTTTTATGGTGATGTTCACTCGAGGGTTTGGGCCTTCACCACCATCTTTTTTCGGTAGCAGTCTAGAAGCTTAGCGTGGGTCTCTTTTGCCAGGATGGTGACATCTTGACTGTCAGTATGACAACCGGGCTCCTGCACTAATGGCCAGAAGCAGAAAACCCTCTGATCCTGTCAGTTTAAGCTGTTTAGCCTTCCCCCAGGCTTGCCATGTATGTGCTTGTAGTTACTTTTTATACCGAGATCGGCAGAATACCTTTCCTAACAGTATATATACAGTGCTAGATTTAAATAGTTACACTGTGACCTGTATTGTCTCGCTTTAGTTGCAATTGCAAGTAATTGTAAGCCGAGCGTGTTGTCATGCATGTTCTGATGAAGGGAGAATGTAACTCCTGAAACTCGTAAACTTGTACTTTTAGAATAAAACATATAGATATTTTTCTATATCCGTGGTGCCATTTGTGGATCTTTGGGACAGCGCTGGTTTTTTTTTTGTGAGTACCAGTGCCCTTTTCCTTTTGGTTCCTTGTTTGCATTTATATATGCTGTGTGAGGTGTGCTAGTTCACTGTCAGCATGGGCAAACAGGTGTGCTGGAGGACTATCATTTACAGTGCCAATGGCGTGGCGAGAGCCTAAGGACCCTATTACACAGGGCGATTATCGTGCGAAAAATCGTTATATCATTCGAATTTAAACGATAATCGTTCTGTGTAACTCCAGGCAATAATCGAAAAATCGTTCGTATGCCGTTGATCGTTGATTTAGATCTGAACCTAAAATTGTCGTTAATCGTTCGCTGTAATTCCACGTTCATTTGCTCAAGTTCCGCATTTGTTCACTAATCATTCAGTGTAATAGCACATTGTTCATTGCTTTGCTGATATCAGAAGGAGTAAACGATCATAGTAACGATTGCAATAACAATTGTAGTAACAATCAGAACTAACGACCATCGTTCTGTGTAATATGGTAAACGAGTTCAGGTTAACGATAAACAATCTCGTTTGCAATCGCTTCATATTAGCTGTTAAGCGTTAAAAATCGCTCCGTGTAATAGGAGCCTAAAGATCGCTGTACAGATTGCTACTTGTCCAGTCGCAAGGGTAAAAAAGCTATTGTCTGTCACAATCTACCATCAGCCATTCATCCTGTGGCTCATTCGACTGGACTTCTAGTTCCCAAAGCAGACCGTTCTTGGAGTTGCTGGAGGATACTGGCTGTAATCCACACTATATTGTAAAGGGGTTATACAAAGTTCTTGTGTTTCCTTTGCACATGGGACAGCAGGATGAAATCAGAACATTATACGAGGAGAACTTGAGAAACGTATGAACTGGGATCTCATAACGTCATGAGAACTGATGGTGGACGAGAAGTTTGCTGCTACAATCGATAACCATAAACTTACAGCGTGAGATGCACGTCCGGGATTTCTGGGAAAACTTAAAGCAGCAAGTTACGCTGCTTTAGTAAACTGATTGATCGAATCTTTTAAACTGGGCTGCTATATTTCACTTAAAGGGAACCTGTCACCATGTTAATGCTACCTAATCTATCAGCATTGTGTTATAGAGCAGAAGTAGCTGAGCAGATTGATATATATCTTTATGGGAAAACATTTAATATAACTTGTCATTTATTGATTGAAATCTCTGATGTTTCCATGCTAAAGAGTCCAGTCTATTGAGTGACACCGCCCACTGGACTCCATAACACAGAATGATTAGGGATTTCAATCAACAAGTTACAAGTTATACTGAATCTTTTTAACAAAGATATATTTCAATCTGCTCAGCTATTCCTGCTGTATAACAGTTTAGTGATAGATTAGATAGCATTGTCTTGGTGACAGGTTCCCTTTAGGGTGCATTCACACCTACAGGATCTGCAGCAGATTTGATGCTGTGTTCAGTTATTTAAATGAAATCTGCTGCAGAAAATCAGCTGCAGATCCTGTAGGTGTGAACGCACCATTAAGCTCCACTTCCTCCATTCTCATGCTTCCTTTTTTCCCAGAGAATGGAGATGTCAGTGATGAACATGGTCAGTGTTTTCACTGGAGTATTGCCATAATGGAAATCCAATACAATACCCTGCTATGCTTGTGGACTGGAATTTACAGTGTGATGAACCTAGTGCTTCATACATACGCCAGGCTGATAACAATGAAATCACTATAAACGACTTGTTTTTTGATTCTTAAACAATTATTCTAATCATCTGTGGATGTATGATATCACGGTATATTTGGTCTGTTCAAAAAAAGTTTGAAATATATGTTTTGGTTTAAAGCGATAGGTTCCTATTACACAGAGCGATTTTTGACAATTAACGACTAACAATAAACGATCGCAAGCGAGATTGTTTATCGTTAACCTGAAATCGTTCACCATATTACACAGAACAATAGTCGTTAGTTATGATCGTTACTACAATTGTTGTTGCGATTGTTACTATAATCGTTTATTCCATCTGTTCCCAGCAAAACAATGGACAATGTGCAATTACACTGAACGAATAGTGAAAAAATGCGGAACTTGGAATGTGGAATTACAGCGAACGATTAACGATAATTTTAGGTTCAAAGCACCTGGTGCTTTGGTTTGGCGAGAAAAAACCCCCAATCTTTAGGGTAGCTTCAAACACAACGCATCCGCAGTGGATTGGATGACCATCGGGAGGCCCCGAATAGAGCAGGAGAGGGGTACCGGTACAGTATCTTCCTGGACCGCTAGGGGTAATGGCGCTGAGTTTGACATACTCGCATTGGGATGACGAATTTGCAGCGTGAAATCCACTGTGGATACGTTGTGTGTGAAGCTACCCTTAATCTTGAGCAGCTGAGTCAATAGCTAAGTCAAAGAGGCGTATCCAAGACCTATTACGCCTCTCCTTCCTTCCTCCTCCGCCCTCCTCGTCATCATTTGCTAGCGCATGCACCGTAGCATCTGGATGCGTCACAGATGACTGAGGGTAGAGAAGAAGAAAGGAGAGGTGTAGCAGGCCTAGGGCACACCTCATTGACTCCGCTGCTGCCGATTAAACATTGGACTTGAGCTTAGCAGATGGATGATACCTGCGTTTTGGGGGTTTGCAATTACAAAATGGACACATTCTACTTCTAACTGGAGACCATGATGTTAACTTTCCCTTTTAATTAGTTTAGTTTGGTATATTAGTAATTGGGGGTGAGAGGTAACAGCTTGCCATAAGTTCCTCAGTTGTAAAGCTGTCCACTTTGGAAAGTTATGTTGCAGACATTACAGTCGCTTAGCACAAACCCTGAGACATTACACTGCAACCATTGAAAATAATGGACAACTGGTGTCTTATATTTGTCTGTGATTTTCTTTCTAGATATTTGCAGAAGAATTGAAAGATAACAGAGTGGTGCAGTTTGAAGTTGAAGCACGAAAACTGGACAATAAGGTATGAGACCAGGCAATGATAAATCCTTATGTAGGCTGACATGAAGACTAATGTCCTGACATCCGCAATGAGCGGCTCCAGACCTGAGCTGAATAGTTGTAGCTGCAAAGTAGAGACGGCACTCAGGAGGATTGATCACACTGTATAATTATGGGCACTTTATACTGAGGGAGACGTGTGTGTGGTACACCTGCGGCCCCAAACAGCTGAAGAAGAGCATCACCTAACACATGATCGCATAGTCACATCTCCTGAGGGCTGTCTCTGTGTCGCAACTACACTTGAGAGGACCAGGTTCATATGAGACAATGTAAAGTTTTGTGCACAGTTTTTTTGGGGGGGAGGGGGGGACAGGAGTAAATTTTGAAATTCTTATGTTATCATTTACGATTTGTCTTTTTTCATTCTTGCAGGATTTTTTCGGAAAATCAGACCCGTACTTGGAATTTTACAGGCAAACCGAGGATGGAAGATGGCAGATGGCTCACAGAACAGAGGTGAGGATCAACACCTTATAGCTACACACACAAAAAAAACTTCTATGATTGAGTTCATACCGGTATATGCTGAGTAGTTGGTGCACTTTATTTTTGTAACTTTTCAATTTTTTTTATGTACTTTCAGAAATTTCATCTTCGACACCAAAACTTTTGATATAAAAAAATATAAACAATACAAAATATACTCTATACAGAATTATATAAAAGGGAAATGAACAGCACCTTTTTCAGAAACATAGTTTATATACTTATCATCCCTCCTGAGCTGTTACTGTTTGAATTTCCCACCGTCTGCACACCGCCTGATCTCTAGTCTTGGTGTTCATTTCTTCCTTACTTCCTGGTTTCAGCTTCCCATGATGCACTTTGGCTGCTGTGACATTGCAAGTGCCGGCCCCTCCATTCACTTCAACTTCCATCATACACTAAATATGACCCCCTCTCTCTCTCTTCAGTCAGGCTGCTGTATAATCACACAGGTTGTCAGCCCCTGCACTGAAGCTGCACACACATACTTTTACTTTGCAATGTAGTGTACATAGCAAAGTGACATCTGCACAATGGCCGTCCCTAATCAGGTCAGGGCAGCAGGGGAGAGATAAGGCGGGGGTCTGTCATGAGGGAAGATAAACAAGTGACATGACTCCTTCACTCACCGAGTCCACTCGGCAGCAGGAGGGGGGGGGTCCTGTAGCTGGTTATGTGCTGGGAGGCAGTCCGAGGGAAGATAAGCAGGTGAAATGACTGGCTTGCAGTTGCTCAGCCAATCGGAGCTGAGCAAGTAGAGTCACCTGACAAGGCAGGGGAGGGGGAGGCTGGTGTAACAGGAGCTAGAGCAGCCCTCTTGCTGATGACTCATTGTCACAAGAAGGAGCTGAGAGAAGAAACTGGTGAGGACAGTAAAGTTGAGGGGGGAAAAGACAGGGAAGGGAGGCAGATAGGTGATTGAAGCACATTACAGAGTTATATAACTTTGTAATGTGCTTCAATTACTGGGAAAAAGTTTTTCATGAGAGTTGTCCTTTAATATATTATTATTATTATGATTAATAATAATAATAATAATATGAGTAACGGTATTGTTATCTTTTACTTATATAATGACAATATAGTTTGCAGAATGTTACAATACAGAGGGCACATACTTATATCATCTTTACACATCAGATTTTGGTAGAGAGTATTGCCGCCTCATCCTTGCCAGACTATGTTAAACATTGTATACGGGGGGGGGGGGGGGGGGGGGGGGGGGGTTTGAACTGATATCCCAGACATAAGCCGAATGAGATAAGACTAGGCATCACTATTGTAGTAATATATAAGTATAATGCATCCACTGTGTTATACGGTATATGAACTCTATGAACACTGTGTGTCTGTATATTTTTTAGGTCATTAAAAACAATCTGAATCCTGTGTGGAGACCCTTTAGGATACCTCTCCAGGCTCTGTGTAATGGGGACATGGACAAGCCCATCCGGGTGAGTTAAACTGTAATGTAAATTTTAAATTTGCAGCACGTCACTTTATATCGCTGCAGATTTGTTTGCAGATTGAACCATTGACTTTCATGGGGAAATCACAATTGGTGAAAATTTCCTGATGGTAACTGCAGAATTTCTATCCCTTACAAACATACCTTTAAGGGGGAGTTACTTGTCATTTCTAAAGACAAGAGACAACCGGAGTACAGGAGCTGTCAGCATTCTCTACTTGTGCCGAGATTACAGGCATCTGTGGTCATACACTTTAGCCAAACAAACATTGTTGACATAGTAACATGTCAATAGGGACGATGAATGGACAGTACAGAGGTCTTTGTAGTGGTCTCTTCACTCCTAGGTCTGTAACCATGACAAGGGGGCATCCTCTACGTCTAGAGGAAAGTAGGTTTCACCATCAGCACAGACACGGATTCTTTACTGTACGAGCAGTGAGACTATGGAACTCTCTGCCACAAGATGTTGTCATTAGATAAGTTCAAGGGAGGCCTGGAAGCTTTTATTGAAAAATATAATATTACAAGTTAGATTTCTGGTGCTACACTGATCCAGGGATTTATTCTCATTGCCATTGGAGTCGGGAAGGAATTTTCTCCCTTTAAAAAAACATTTTATACATTTTTTGTGCTGAAGTTCTTTAAGGGGGTTGTCCAGGTCCCATTGATGTAAATGGAGCTGGATTGTAATACCACACTTAACCTGAGAAAAGGCATGGTGCTGTCTTGAAAGCAGCTTTTGTATAGTGCCAACTGATTCTGCAGCACTTTACATAGTCTGTCAGTTTTTGGTCGCTGTCCCTATTAGGGCTCACAACCTAAATTTGCCTATTTGTATGTTACTCCTTTGTTATCTTTCCCAGTTGTCAGTGAATGGAGACTTTCTTGTGAATTTCTGATGATCTTCAACCTTAAAGTGTAACAGTCATTTGAAATAACTTTTGACATGTCAAGGAGACATGTCAAAAGTTTTGATCAGTCTAAATGTTTTCAGACCCCTACTGATCAGAAGAACGAGACTTACATTAGGATCCCGACTCCTCACGTGACACAGAGCTTGTCTCTCATCCCGGCTCTATTTCTTCTCTCATGCAGGCCAGTGGGTTTCTCTGCATGAGTGTTTTGCAATATATCCCTTAAAATATCCCTTGTATATTGTAAATAGAGCGGATGTTTTCAGCTTTCATCTCATGCATGAGATGATCACAGTTTTAGATGAAACCAGTAGCAGGCGTCTTGTTTGACAATAAATACTGTAAACCAGTGCCGATCTGCTAGATCAGTACTCGTTTACTTGGCCTATTACACTGCCCTATAATAGCTTAGCAAGGGCTGCACGGACATTGTTAGGGATGTCCGTGCAGCCCTTGCCCAAACAGTTAATACATTACCTGGTGTTCTCCTGTGCTCTGAATGGATCCCATCACCGCGCGTATAACTTCAGAGCGGCATGTCTGAGATGACAGGGCACCGCCGCAGCCTGTGATTGGCTGAGCGGCTCTGAGCTCAGACAGGCCGCTCTGAAGCTACAGCGCCAGGATCCATTCAGGTGTGGACCAAAAGAAACGATCAGCCAATAATTATAAGCAGCGATGCCCGATTGCTGATTATGCAAGCAGTGCAGTTTTGCACTGTGGTGTATGTCATATAATACCTGTATCCTATCATATTTCACTCAAAAATGTTCATCAGACACATCAGAGGAACATATCCGTGGGGCTATGGCTACACCCACATGTGGCGGTCTGGCTGTGTATTGTCAAAATGTTGTCGCTCTTGTTATGTCCATGTTTCCTGTGTTTCAGGTGGAGTGTTACGACTACGACAATGATGGCTCCCATGACTTGATAGGAATCTTCCAGACCACTATGTCAAAACTAAAAGAAGCCAGTCGCTCAATGCCAGTAAGTGGGCTCCGGCTAATATATATAGTAATAGATATTACTATAGAAATACAACAAACTCTGCAGATTAATTAACCCGTTTTACACCCAATGATACTTACTGTTACTGCTACTATATAGTTATGTCAATGTAGATACAGTATATTAGTTCTATGATTGTCAAACAAATGCAATATCTGAGCACTGCATATTAAAAGTAAGTGCCCCCCTATACATACAGTAACATACCTGATGACATATTACCTCCTGTGTGGAGCCAGCACAGTATTCACATAATGACTCAGGAATATATTTTTTTCCATGTAGGTGGAATTTGACTGCATAAATGAAAAGAAGAAGCAGAAGAAGAAAAGCTACAGAAATTCTGGGGTAGTCAGCGTGAAAGTGTGCCAGGTTGGTGGATTAAGGTGTGACTATTTGGGAAGATTAAATAGTGAGTCAGTGGTATTAGATCATCCTACTTAAAGGAGAAGTCCGGCGAAAATTTTTATTAAAGTATTGTAATCCCCCCCTAGAAGTTATACAAATCACCAATATACACTTATTACAAGAAATGCACATAAAGTTTTTTTTCCCCTGCACTTACTGCTGCATCAAGGCTTCACTTCCTGGATAAAATGGGGATGTCACTTCCTGGATAACATGGTGATGTCACTTCCTGGATAACATGGTGATGTCACTTCCTGGATAACATGGTGATATCACGACATGACTCCCAGAGCTGTGTGGTTTGTGGCTGCTGGAGAGGATGATGGCCGGGGGATGCTCAGTGTCCCTCCAGTGCCCTGTGTCCCTCAGTGTCCCCCTGCCATCATCCTCTCCAGCAGCCACAGCCCGCACAGCTCTGGGAGTCGGTAGTGACATCACCATGTTATCCAGGAAGTGACATCACCATGTTATCCAGGAAGTGACATCACCATGTTATCCAGGAAGTGAAGCCTTGATGCAGTAGTAAGTGCAGGGAAAAAAGCACTTTATGTGCATTTCCCGTAATAAGTGTATATTGGTAATTTTGTAAAACTTTTGGGGGCAATACAATACTTTAATAAAAATTTTCACTGGACTTCTCCTATAAGTTTACAATAATCCGTAAGTGTCCTACGCCTTTAAGGTCTACGATCCAAATAACAAATCCCTAATTATAAGGCTGGATTCAAACAGGCATAAAACTTGTGTAATGTTATACCTGTATTATGGCTGCATCTATGTTTTACAGGGCCCCCTAGGGTGGCATCCAACCTCTGCACCTGTGGGGGGTCAAATGCCAAGGGTTCGGTGAAGGTTGCTGAACCCAAACAGTTCATCATGTCCCCTAATCATAACATGAGCTGTCTTATATAGCTATGCAATATGGTATAGGCCCTGCTTTAGGCCCATTCTCTTATTTTATACATAAAACTGAGGCAAGTTCCCAGGGATGCTTGATTGTACTGGTATTCTCCTCTGGGACCATTGCTTCTAGTAGAGAGTATGGGACCTCGCCACATGGTTGCTTATTGAGTGTCTATAGGGACTCCACGTGTTGCTGTAAATGGTCTGTACACAGATCTCAATGCAGCACACAGAATGGCTGCTTTTTGGCCTTTTCAGCAGTTTTTAGTTTGGTCATGCAGCGTTGATGACATGATCAGAGAAGTGAATGGGAAGTAATCCCTCTACAGGAAGCAGTTAGTCGCCCTCCACTTCTCTGCCACGTTTAGGGTCCTATTACACGGAGCCATTTTTAACGATTAAAGACTAACGATAAACGATCGCAAGCTAGATTGTTTATCGTTAACCTGAAATCGCTCACCATATTACACAGAACGATGGTCGTTATTGCAATTGTTATTGCTATCGCTTATTCCTTCTGATCTAAGGAAAGCAATGGGCAATGTGCTATTACACTGAACGATAAGTGAAAAAATGTGGAATTACAGCGAACGATTAGCAAACGATTATCGAAAATTATAGGTTCAGATCTAAATCAACGACATACAAATGATTTTTCGATCGTTGCCTGCAATTACACAGAACGATTATCGTTTAAATTCGAACA
Source organism: Dendropsophus ebraccatus (assembly GCF_027789765.1). Classification (NCBI taxonomy): domain Eukaryota; kingdom Metazoa; phylum Chordata; class Amphibia; order Anura; family Hylidae; genus Dendropsophus; species Dendropsophus ebraccatus. The sequence goes on along the minus strand of NC_091455.1, from coordinate 40,124,702 downwards.
ATATGACGATTTTTCACATGATAATCGTCCCTTGTAATGGGGCCCTTAGTCCTCTTTGTAACACAGGACAGGAGTGTGTTATCATAGTAGCCTTACTTACGCGTCCTTTACATGGGATCTGTCTCTTTCCAGATTGCGAAGGAATACTCCTTTCTTGATTATATTATGGGAGGATGTCAGATGAACTTTGTGGTAAGTATGTCAACTATATATAAAATATGAAAAATTCTTTACTGTTTTTTTTTTTTTGCCTGGTCTTCACCACAAATGATTTTCTCCTAAAGTCTCTATCTACTATTCTAAAACAAGAAGTTAGCTCCTATGTATTGGACTGTAGAAGTGGATGGTGTACGCTTGTAATACTAAAACTCATTAGGTCTCAGGAGTAGTTCCAAAACACAAAAAAATGACTAAATGTTATATAGTAACTCTTGGCATGCATACATACACACATACATACAAAAGTCCAAAAGTAGGTGGACAGTATGTGTAATAGGGTTATGAAGGGGGAGATTTAACAAACATGGTGCAAAGTGAAACTGGCTCAGTTGCCCCTAGCAACCAATCAAATTCCACCTTTCATTCAACATGGATTCTTTGGTAAATGAAAGGTGGAATCTGATTGGTTGCTAGGGGCAACTGATCCAGTTCCACTTTACGCCATGTTTGATAAATCTCCCCCTTCATAACCCTATTACACATACTGTGAACCTACTTTTGGACCAAGATAGATAGATATAGTTTCATATGCTATTTTATCTTATGTGCAGCTGACTTCTGTTTCCTATGATTATAATAGGTGGGAATCGACTTTACAGGATCAAATGGCGATCCTAAATCCCCAGACTCTCTACACTACATTAGTCCCAATGGAGTCAATGAGTATCTGCAGGCCATCTGGTCGGTGGGTTTGGTTATTCAGGATTACGACAGGTAAGTCTTTTTCAGGAAGGAAATAACTGAGGATGTGTAGCGACAGGGTTATCAGCATATTGTTAACTAATTTTACTGTGAGAGTTATTTAGTTCTTAGATCTGTATATAGGGAAAGAACACCATAGTTTTACCTGTAAAAAATCATGACGAGCACTTCTCCACTTTCTGTTTAGGACTTTAGACTGAAGGTAATGGGAGAAACCACCAGAAAAATGCAAATAAAGCAAGAATAGGGCATGCTATATGCAGGGCCGATTCTGGGGTCTCTGCCGCCTGAGGCAAACCTCAGGCGGCCGCCCCCGAGTGATGGCCGGCATCGCCCCCCCTCTGATGTCCCCCCCCCCCAGCCAGCCGCTAACCTGTCCCACGCCGCAGCCGGCCCGCGCTCTCCGCTGTCTCCACATCTTGTCAGGTCCCGCGACGTCACCCTGCAGCTGTCACGGACCTCCAGGCTGTGGTGAGTGAGTGGGGTGATCGGGTCGCGTGGGGCGGACCCGCGCGACCCGATCACCCCAGCACGTCCCCCACCGACCCCGGGCACTCACCACAGCCTGGAGGTCCGTGACAGCTGCATGGTGACGTCGCGGGACCTGACTGGATGTGGAGAGCGCGGGCGACGGGACAGGTGAGCGGCCGCTGTCATTTTTGTTAAGTGATACTTAACAAAAATGACAGCAGGGGGTACATAATGCCGCCCCCCTGCCGGACCGCAAAATATGCCGCCTGAGGCGGAAGGCTCATTCCGCCTCATGGCAGAAGCGGGCCTGGCTATATGGTATAAACTAGAGACAAGTGAATATACAGTACAAACAGAGGGAATCGCTTTGGTATCTTGATAATCTGCTTATCAGCCAGCTGCCTTTGAAGTCCGTGCCGCTCCCCTCTGGGTGCCTGGAAAAGTTGGATCCAGTCCTAGGAAACTCCACTACACTCAGAACTGAATTCAGCTTTTCCAGGCACCCAGGGCAGAGCGGCACAGACTTTAAAGGCAGCCAGCCGATAAGCTGATTTGAAGAGCAATTGCTGGATTATCGGTGCAATCCTAAAATTTATATTGGTCGGCTGCACAACCCTTATTACACAGGGAAATGTTTGTCCAACAAATAGGGATTAAACCCTGCAAACAGCAGATGAATGAGGCTTTGTTTGTTTGTCTGCTACTCTTTATGTGTGTTACAAAGGGCAATTATCACCCAGAGCATTAGGGTACTATTAGACGGGCCGATGGGGGCCCGATAATAACAGTAAATCGGCTCCGATCTGCTAGATCGTCGCTCGTTTACTGGGCCTATTACACGGCCCGATAATCGTTTAACAAGGGCTGCATGGACATTGTTACCGATGTCCTTGCAGCCCTTGCTTAAACTGTATACATTACCTATCCACTTTCCAGGGCTCCTTCTGCGGTCTGCTTCTCCTGGGTCCCGTTCGTTGTCTTTATTACACGAAACAATAATCGGACGGATATGGCCGATTATTATTCCGTATAATAGTACCCTTAGGACTCTAAGTAATGGTGGATGTTCAATATGACAAGTTCCCTTGAGGGTACAAACCGACACACCATATACGCAGCAGATACGCACAAATACGCAGCAGATTTGATGGTGCAGATTTGATGCTGTGTTCAGTTATTTAGATCTTATCTGCTGCGTATTTGCTGCCTATTTGCTGCGTATCGCAGCAGTAAATATGCTGCGTATACAGTGTTGGGGGTGGGTTTATACCCTCAAACACTAAAATTAATTAAAAAAAAAATACTGATGTTGCATGGTGGACTCTGAGTGTAACTCTTTTTGTGTACTTGTTCTATAGTCAAGAGGAGCGTTAATGCCAATAAATGTCCTCTGGGATTTCAGAAGCCGGGAGCCACCAGCATTGTTTTATAGAACAAATACATTATTCATGTGTGTTTACTTTGTTACATCTTTTGTTTACTCTTTTTCAGTGATAAAATGTTCCCGGCTTTTGGCTTCGGAGCTCAGATACCACCAACTGGGCAGGTAATGGCAATAGGAAGTATTTAAACTGCATGATATGTTATGGCAAATCAGAACACAATAGTAAAATTACTTGTTTGTGCATGCGTGTTAATTTTACAGCCGTACAGCCATGTTTACGTGCTTTATATTTTTAATAAATAACGGCTGTTGTTGCAGATTAAAGAAAAGGAGGGAGGTCTGCTACACCTATTCCATAGAGATGGGATCCACCCTTATCGAGTGCACTACTGTCCCGGCGCTAACGGGATAAAAATAGAAATCAAATGTAAAACAATGTAGTAGGCTCTCAAGAAGTGGGTGAAATAATACTGTAGGTGTAGCTGTAATGATTATATGTCAACAAAATTGAATGAATTTTTTAATGCTACAATTCATAAACGGCAATAATCTAAATGCATAGAGAAATAATTAAAAATACCATAAAATAAAAATGGATAAATACACGTATATATATACCTGATAAAACGTTCACATGGACAATAAAATATCCAATGAATGGTGTAATATGTATATATAAATATAATAAGAAGAGAGCCAAGTGATGAGCACCGCGCCGGGCCCAGCGCGGTCACCCCACTTAAATATTGGTAGTCCCGAATCATGGTTTTTAACCAAGGCTCGTATTGTTGTTGAGCCGGTGTACTTGTACTTTAGATAGATAATACTCCTTTTAGAATGGAATCATGGAAGGGAGAATTAAAAGACAAGTAAATGGTGGTGGAATATCCACCTCTCACCCTGCTGGTGATATCATCTGCGGTCAAATGCGGTATTGTGATGGTAATCCGTGAACCAGTCTCTGCGGTCAGCTTGGGAGCCGTGCAATCGCGGTCTAGTGCAACATATGCGTTGACTGGAGTTGTTGTAGCGTCCGCGTGGATGGAAGCGCGCGCTCCTTCCGGCTGCTGTTGTATAGGGTGCCAGAGGAATATGGCTCCGGTTCGGGATCTACGTTTGTAAACCTAGGTATAGTTTCTGAAAGGCTCTGTTATCCTGAGTTCCCGGGACGCGTTTCAGGAGATCTGCTCGCTCCTTTCCTCAGCAAAAGGAATCTGGATAACTCCGGACGCAATTTATTGAAATGTGAAATAACATTATCTTATATTGAACAACGGCTGCAGTGTATACATTCTGTAAACACTGCGGCCGCTCAGAAAATTCACATATCTATTTTGTCAGTCCATGCACACAATGTAAAGTATGGCTCCCGGTCGTACTTTTAATTGTGTTCTATGGCTAATTAGAGCACAGGCACACCCGAATGTGGCCGCATTCCAGTTAATGTGAAGTGATGTTCATCCGGCCGATACTGCAGTATGGCCGGGTGAACATCACAGACAGTGTGACACCTTAAAATAAAATCCCAAGGCCTCTTTTTTGGACGTGTTCAGGCCAAACTATACCCGTTTTTGCAGCTGTAGTTTGTCCTATAAAAATCCAAAAATATTCCCCAAATAAAAGCTGTTTTTGCTGCAGGCCAAAAATTTGCTAAAAGTACAGCTAAAAGCAAGGTGGAAAAAATAAAACAGGCAAAATGTGGCCCAATTGAAAAAGTATGCTGAAATCAGTAGTTTCAAGAAATTTTTTATGGGAAAAAAAAATCCGGTTCTCTGAACCATAAAATTACAACTGAAGAAATGATGTGGGAACTTTCCTTATAATGGTGAAAGCTGATGCAATGTTGTTCTGGGCTCTGTGCCCCGGCTAGGTGTATGTTATTCTCAGATAGGTAGCCTCCATTTATATATAATTTTAGTGTTTTTTCTTTTCTGTTTTCAGGTTTCACATGAATTCCCAATAAATTTTGACCCATCAAATCCATTCTGTGCCGGTAAGAGTTTACACAGTGAGGGTATGTGCACACTACTGAATCCCGACGGAACACTTGTTGCGGATTCCACAGCTCACACCCGCATGCGGACGATGGCAGTTGTGTGCATCTCCGCTGCTACCATAGACTCCATTCTATGGTTTGCCAGATTCGTCCGCCTAAAGAATGAACCCGCTCATTCTTAGGGCAGAATCTGGCAAACCATAGAATAAAGCCTATGGTAGCAGAGGAGATGCCCACATCCGCCCACGTCCACGAGCGGTGGTGAGCTGCCGAATCCGTAGGATTCCGTAGTGTGCACATACCCTAAGAGTACTAGCCCTATAAAAATTAGGGTGAAGAAAGTGTCAGCACAATGAGTACGCCTAGTGCAGGATATCAGTCTAAACTCCAGGTAGGTTAGCACTGCCTGCTGATCGCTCCGTGAGAGGTTGCACCTCAAGCTGCACAAAATGAGGGTAGCTTCACACGTACAGCATCCGCAGCAGATCTGATGTGGTGTTCAGTTATTTAGATCAAATCTGCTGCAGATCCACACCATCAAATCTGCTGCGATACGGTACGGGTGAAGCTACCCTGAACAAAGATTTAAGACTTTTATTTGTCGGAGAACTGGTGTACAACAATGATGAGTGAATTTGCCCCTTGTATCTATGCAGCTGTCTAGTATGTAATCCAGACATGACTGTAGTCTTCATTCACACTCTGTAATTTCACTAACTATTGAGTACTCACGCTTAGTAACTCAGCCCTAGATTAGCATAGAGCATCTTTTATTATATTGTGTCTCTTCTTGTAGCATTGTATTCACATATTATCTCTTTTGATCTCAGGTATTGAGGGAATTGTAGACGCATATCGCAAATGCCTCCCACAAGTAAAGCTGTACGGGCCGACCAACTTTTCTCCCATCATTAACCATGTGGCCAGATTTGCTGCGGCTGCTTCACAACAACAGACTGCATCTGTAAGTGTGGTGCTGGGGAACTTCTTATGTCCTTATTATCATTGTTTATGGGTTCTTGTTTATCCCAAAATAAAACTTATCACCTATCCGTAGTAAACTTGATTGCTGATGGTCCAACTGTTGGGGTCTCCATCATGAGGACGGAGGTCTCTTATACTCCCACTGTGCAAGTCCGGCCTATGCTCCATTTACTCTCTATGGAAGAGTACAATGCTTGGCTGTCCCATGAAGTTAAATTTAGTGGAGACAACGCATGTGTCTCCATTCTCTCAGGTGCCATTGGAACTCATTCACTCCATGTGCTGCCGCACACTCCCCCGGCTGTATATCTGGACTGCAGAGGGTCTCAGGAGTGAGACCTGATACTTTCAAAAACTTTTGACTTATAAAAAGTAAAGATTTTCACATGTGTAAAGCTCTTATTATTTGTTTCACAGCAATACTTTGTGCTCATGATTATAACTGATGGGGTGATCACGGATCTGGATCAGACTCGACAAGCCATCGTCGCCGCTGCCAAACTCCCAATGTCCATCATCATTATCGGTGTTGGAGGTGCAGACTTTGGTGCCATGGAATTTTTGGATGGAGACAATGGAGGACTACGATCACCTTCTGGGGAGATGGCTGTACGAGACATTGTACAGTTTGTGCCTTTTAGGAATTTTGCACAAGTATGTATATAGCTAAAGAGGTTATAATCATCTTAATTTTTCGTTATAATAATACTAATGTTTTAGAAAAATTTCAAGCGTCAAATCTCTGCCGGTATGGACACTTGTTCCTTATCCACTTAGGGATAGGTTTACGATGGTGAGGGACATTTCACCATTTGGGCCCCCCCCCCAGTCTCGAGAAGAGAACCCCTCTCGAGATTACGGGGGTCTGAGTAGTTGGACCTTGCAGTCACTCACTAATCCCGTTTCCTGTAGATAGAAGAATTCTCTGGCTAATTAGCTTGCAGATAATTGAATGGATTGGGTACCGTTGTAGCTTTGAAACTTTTTAGGTATGTAGCATTTGCATGTAAACAAGAATGTTTCCATTACTTAAAGGGGTACTCTGAAGAAAAATTATCTTAGCTAGATGCAATTGCATTGGGGATAATTATTAAAGGAATACCCTTAATTATTGTATAAAGGAAAGTTCTTCAACATCTAATATACTATTGTATGGATTTCTCACTATTTTTAGGTAATGTGGGGTATAAAAATTGTTTTCAAATCCACTGGAGTCAGAAAGTTATACAGATTTGTAAAGTTCTTCTACTTCAAAATCTCCAGCCTTCCAGTACTTATCAGCTGCTGTATGTCCTACAGGAAGTGGTGTATTCTTTCCAGTCTGACACGGTGCTCTCTGCTGTCACCTCTGTGTGTGACAGGAACTGTCCAGAGCAGCAAAGGTTTTCGCTTTTTTTTTTTTTTTTTTTTACTGCTCTCGACAGTACCTGACATGGACAGAAGTGGCAGTAGAGAGCACCGTGTCAGACTGGAGAGAATACACCACTTCCTGCAGGACACACAGCGGCTAATAAGTACTAAAAGACTGGAGATTTTTAAATAGATGTAATTTACAAATCTGTATAACTTTCTCACAATCTATTCCCAAAAGTCTCTAAAAATAGTGAGAAATCCATTGCATAATTTTTCTTTATACAATAATTAAAGGTATTCTTTTAATGAATATGCCTAATGAAATTGCATCTGGCTATCCAATACACAACTATATTTAATTATAGGAAAAAAACCCCGCCACTTTGGTATTACAACCCTCACGGTCACCGTAGGGTTAGTGTGCAGCACTAGGACACTGATTTTAGTTCTGCCTTTGCATTACTTGGTGATATATAAGATTCCATGAAGTCATTTTTTTCCCTTGTTCCTTCACCTTAGGCTCCGAAGGAGGCCCTAGCACAAAGTGTCTTGGCTGAAGTCCCACAACAAGTCGTCTCCTATTTCAACACATATAAGCTTAAACCACCAAATGACCCCGCCACCAAGTGAAGAGAGCGCCGTGACCTTCACCTGTGATGTAGATTTTACCTTTGTATTCTGTATATAACATTTCCCTATTGTAATAGGCTACAAAAAGTTACTACTGTTATTTTTAAGTTTTACTTCTCTGCCAAATCTTCTGACTGTCACAATACTGCAGACTTGTTTTTATCCTTTTTTATGACAGCTTATGTGCCTTGCCGGAGCTGCCGGGTCATCCGTGGTGACAGCCTTATTATATAAAAGACATGGAGATGGATGTGTAGTACATCTGGGAAATGCTGTGTATAATATGGGACTGTAATTGGATAGATCTTTATTCATCTCCCATGCTTTATCATTTCAATATATATTGAACTAGACAGTCCACCAGAAAATGGAAAGCCCGGGAGACTCCTCTTAATTCGGGGATAACTTTGACCTGTCTCTTACTGTCTGCTGAGCAGCACAATTTACCATTTCATTATTAAAAGCAGAAACGGATCTGATATCGAGGGAAAGGTGAGCGGAAACCTACAGCTCCAAAAATGCAGTGCATCAGGAATTAGGCAGAAAACAGAGAAGAAATATATAGATATACAGTAGTACCAAGAAAAACTGGAGTAGCTGTCCAAGCATATAACACTACTGCATAGCATAAGAAACTGATCAATGTAATCTGATTGGTTGTTATTAGAGATGAACCAATTTACAGTACAAATGAAGTTTATCATTTTGTTAGCTCGGCAATCTGCTCATGAGCCGGCTGCCTTTGAAGTCCGTGCTGCTCCGCCCTGGGTGCTTGGAAAAGCTGCATCCAGTCCTGGGAGAAGTTTTCCAGGACTGGATCCAGCTTTTTCAGGCATCTGGAGTGGAGCAGCACAGACTTCAAAAGCAGCAGGCTGATAAGCAGATTGCCGAGCTAACAAATCAATTTGCTTTGTTTGTACTGTAAATTAGCTCCTCTCTAGTGGCTATGAGCTCCGAAAGTGCCAATTGTTCTTTACTAGAGATGAGTGAACCTCGAGCATGCTCAAGTCCATCCGAACCCGAACTTTCGGCATTTGATTAGCGGGGGCTGCTGAAGTTGGATAAAGCCCTGGATATAGTCATTGGCTGTATCCATGTTCTCCAGACAACCTTAGAGCTTTATCCAAGTTCAACAGCCCCCGCTAGTCAAATGCTGAACAATCAGGTTCGGATGGACTCTAACCCGGACCCGGTTCGCTCATCTCTATTCTTTACACATCTCCCCATATTTTAAATAGCAGTGTACAACAGCGCATATGTATGAGTTATGTCGGAGTTAGTTAGTTTAGTAGTTTTTCTCTACTATTATAATATTTTTATATATATATATTTTATATTGTAGGTTTGACCATTTTAATGTTTATGTAAGAAGCTTTAATTTTACTTTAAAATGCATTTTCTTTCCTCAGTATTGCCGGTTGAATCTGATAATGGGACATACTGTGAAATTAGGTTGCAGACTTAAAAGGGGACCGTGAAATTGCAGTCCGAACACATTATAGTGCAGGAGCCCAATGGGTGGTCCTTTATACAGACACATACCTGTCCACCCACTGGACTCCTGTGCCAAGAATGGGCAGAGAATTCCAAGTTACTTTTGAAGGGGTTGTCTAGGATGAGCAAACATAGCGGTTCTTTTGAAAAAACAGCATCACTCTTGTTCTCACTTAGGGTCCTATTAGGCAAAGTGATTTTTACTGATTATCGATAAACGATCGCAAACTAGATTGTTTATTATTAACCCATGTTCCCCATATTACACAGAACGATAGTCGTTAGTCATGATTGTTATAACGATTGTTACTATGATCGTTTACTCCATCTGATACCAGCAAAAGAATGAGCAATGTGGAATTAGGGTCCATTTACACAGAAAGATTATTTGACAGATTATCTGCCAAAGATTTGAAGCCAAAGCCAGGAACAGACTATAAACAGAGAAAAGGTCGTAAAGGAAAGCCTGAGATTTCTCTTCTTTTCAAATCCATTCCTGGCTTTGGCTTCAAATCTATGGCAGATAATCTGTCAGATAATCTTTCTGTGTAAATGGACCCTTACCCTAAACGATTAGTGAACAAATGTGGAATTATAGCGAACGATTGATGATGATTTTCGGGTCAGATCTAAATCAACGATCAACAACACACAAACGATTTCTCAGTCGTTGCCTGTAATAACCCAGGACGGTTATCATTTAAATTCGTATGATATAATGATTTTCCGCACAATAATCGTCCGGTGTAATAGGGCCCTAAGAGTTTAGTATTGCAGCTTGGTATTGCGACCACTTAAATGCATTGGTATCAGCCGGTAGATGTGCGGCCAGTAATTATCATTTGGCTGGCCGCACAAAAGATTCAGTCAGCCAATACTTAAAGAGGATGTACCATCAGGTACATATGACCCATGCATAGATCAGCGCCGTCACGGGAAAGCCGGTACTGCGCTCTGTTTTTTGAACTGCAGCCCGGTTCCCGTGTACGGCGCCGTTCTATTCACGGGTACCGGGCCGGGGATAAAGCACAGGAGGCGGCCCGGCCCGCCCCCAGTGGGAGGGAATTCCCACCCCTCTATGACGCATTTCCTTTAGAATCAATGGAGCCGCGTCATAGAGGGGCGGGAGATTTCTCCCACTGGGGGCGGCCCGGCCCGCCTCCATTGCTTCAGCCCCTTCCTGATACCCGTGTACCAGCGCCGTTCTATTCGTGGGTCATAGTAAAGAGGAAGTACCTAATGGTACATTTTCTTTAACCGTTTGCTGATCACTTGCTCTTTTGCATGGGACGATTATTGGGTACATAAGCATTCCCTTAGTTTTGGTTTTATACATTCATTCTGTAGTTTTGCTCTTCTCTGCAGACTTTCTTCAAGGCAGCCATTTTGTAGAATATAATATTATATGTTAATGTCATAGAAGCTCTGTCTATAAATCTGCAACCCATAGAGGTAAATATATAAGGGACCACAATTCCTTACTTGCACTGAGGTAAAATCTAAGTCTAATGTGCCTTTTCCTCAAGGGAATGGAAAATGTACCATTATATTAGTTCAATGGATTAATGTATTTCCTATTCAGAACCATGTCTTTGTATTATATATAGGGTACATACATTTTCCAGGTTTGAGATTGTCCTTCACTGTACATAAGTGTATAGGCCAGAAGTGCCCAGCATGGCGGTATGTGGGGAATAATGTTCCATTAGTGGAGACTAGACATGAGCGAACCTAAAGCATGCTTGGGTATGACAAAACTTAAAATTTCAGGGGCTAATGAAGTTGGATACTGCCCTAGGGAGAACATGGACACCGGACTCCAACCACTGCCTGCTCATTGTGCCCGGGCTGAGGCAACATCCTGTGATGCCATCAAATACAAGATGTCCTTAAAGCACAAAGAATCATCATTTGCCTTTCTGGTTTCCATTGACTCTATTTGGTATAATGGCAAAAGGAACACCAACCAGAGGGAAACCAACTCAGATAGGATGTAATCCCTTTATGTATCCGATTTAAAGGGGGATTCTGCTAACCTGCTGTGAATGGCTGCACAATACTCATCTGACCTAGACCTGTAAAAATAATCCATTAATGTAACATAGTAGAACCCATCTACATTAGCTTCCCATGTGATAGTATGTATAGGGTTAAAAGGTCACAACAGGCTGTACAATATCTGCACATTAAACTTTGTCTTACAATGTATACACAGGCCGTGTTTTATTCGTTTTTCATTGTGGGGGAAGTTTGGATAGAATATATTCACACATGCCATGGGGGAGATTTATCAAACATGGTGTAAAGTGAAACTGGCTCAGTTGCCCCTAGCAACCAATCAGATTACACCTTTCATTTTCCAAAGAGTCTGTGAGGAATGAAAGGTGGAATCTGATTGGTTGCTAGGGGCAACTGAGCCAGTTTCACTTTACACCATGTTTGATAAATCTCCCCCTTCATAACCCAATTACACATACTGTCCACCTACTTTTGGACCACAATATATCATAGTTACCAACACAGGACTGTCCCGATTCTGAGGAGGCAGGTCCCGTGTATGTCCTCCATAAAATTAATTGCTATGAAGCTGTTTGACATATAAGACAGCAAACTTGGGGAGAGTTGTGGCCATGCTCTACGACATGTTCAGAGGTTACTGTTCTGTTCAGGATGAGTAAAGGGGGAAATGAGCGGTTTAGGTGCGGACTGGTTTACCAGTGTGGACCATTAACATCGAACAAGAAATATAAAGGTACCAATGCACTGCTCACATAATAGGTAACTGGAAACCAGTTACCCAGCTTATTTCTTAGTGTAACCCCTTCCTAGCTGTGATCCTGCTGCTGCCTTTTACTTTCTGCTCGCAGGGCACCTTTTAAAGCCAGTGCCTTAGTAACCTCTTCCTCCACGTGCCATCTAGTACTGTATTGTGTAAATCATCCCCCAGTACAGTGCCGCTTTATTTAGTCCAGCTCGGGTCCTACTACCTGAAATGGGGAGAATGAGAAATGTGCACCATGGAGGTCTGCACTGCAGTGACAGCTCTAACTTCACCATGTCACCACTCTGAAGGGTTAATTTAATAAAACCAGGCATGTGTTTAAAAACTTTTTGAAAGAACAGACACAGGCTGAATTTTGTGCCGACTCTTATTTTTTTTACATGTAATGTCTACATATACTGGGGCTCCTGCTGGATTCTTCAAGTATAGATCGGGTTGTGACATCACCTTTCTTTTAGAGAGAAATTGAAGCCTGTCTGATCTAATAAATTGAGGGAAATATTACTATATTTCCCATAATTAGTGTATATTAAGAATTTGTCTAACTTTGCTTATGAAATAACATATAAAAAATAGAATCTTTAGGCTATTCTTTTTAAATGACTTCATCTAATAGCTTTAAACATTTCTATTAATGTCTCCCAGTGTGCCCGATGGTCTTAGCCCTAATATACCCCTCTTTTCATAGATTAAGGGTACAAACACACACAACGTATACCCAGCAGATCTGCAGCATATTTGATGCTGTGTTCAGTTATTTAGATCGTATCTGCTGCGTATTTGCTGCGTATCGCAGCAGTAAATACGCTGCGTATACGGTGTGTGTGTTTGTACCCTTAGATCAGGCGGCTGGGGCTGCGGGCGGGCGGCTGGAGCGAGCATATACTTTACCTGATCCCGGCTTCGGCTTGCTGAAGACACCGGGAACCGCTGAAGCAAGCCGGAGCCGGGATCAGGTAAAGTATATACTCAGGCAGCCGGGGGGTTAAACGGGGCGGGCTGGGGACAAACTCGCAGCAGGGATGTACATTCCTGCTGCGATTTTGTCTGCCATTGAAAGAATAGGGCCGGGATCCGCAGCGAGTCTCGCTGCAAATACGCAGCGTGCGGATCTGGCAAGTGGGTTTGTACTCTTACACAGATATTTGGTTGTGGTTTTCTTGAATACACGCTGTCTTTATCCATCGTATATATGGCTTTGTCGAGGATGGGGTTAACAAGAAACAGCTACAAAGCCAAAGCATCTAGCTTGTGTCTACACCAATGAGCACAGGGCATTTGTTATTCATGGAGAAAATTCACACATTCTAGAACTAGTTTATGTTGTATGCCATGCAGGATATAATGTAATTAGATTCATGCAGCAATTATACATATATGGCTGTAACTACAAGTGACCACTAGATGTCCTCAGTAATCCAGACTACAGAGCTGCCTTCATCTCTAGGAGTGGACACAACCTCGTCTCATACCAAGAAGTGGTATATAGAAGTGTATATGAGACTCTTCTATTCTAGCAATTATGAGTGCGCTCAAAAAACCCTGACCATGAACCTCATCATATGTCTGTCATACACTTATCATCACACAACATATTTTACATAACATACCTGGTGAGCGGGTAGATGCAATGTTAGATGCATAGATCTCTGATATACACTGAATCCTCTTTAAGTTTCTATTGGAGCAGTCTTCTCAAAGAAAATGTCCAACATACACACTGTATGGTAGGCTGAACTATTATATCTGTTATAAGAGGTGGATGGGCTCCTTATAATTCTGCGATGCCCTGGCCCCTAGGGGCCACTCCGCAGTATAGATGGTGCTAACAGGCAGGAACCGGGGCAGCTGGGGCATGCGGGAATACTGGGCATGCGATTTTTCGTTGTCCTTAGTCAGGGCACCAATTATCACACCAATGCCAAGGTTCAGAAACAACGGTAGTTGTATATTTATTGTAACGGTGGTAACTAGTAGCAACAGTCTCTCCGGATGCAACCGGGAATAAGGCAATCTTGAATAAAGCAGAGTAATGGGTGATGCTGCAATAGGCTGTGAGAGTAGCGTGCTGAATAATGGGAGTAGTAGTGATACTGAAGCGGAGATGCTGGGTGGAATGAGACTTGAATAAAATACTTGCTGTTGATGATTTGAGAAGATGATGATGAGAGGAACTGAAGAATTACTGAAGAATCGACACCCAGATGAGAATCTTGAGACTTGAGACAGGAACACAGCCAGTGGACTGGAGCAGCAGAGCACACGCAGGCCTCTCTCTTAGCAGGGAGAGAGGACAGACACACACGACCTATCCCCTATGGGGCAGGAGATAGACTGAGGTAGCACAAGAAGTCACATGGTAACCCCAGCCAAAAGCTCGATGACCATTGGTGTTACCATGGAAGCAGGGCACAGTCACGTGACATCCAGCCATTGCATCATCACACCATTAGGCATACACAGAGAAATATACATGAGAAGTACCATGCTTGAACACTAGGGGGCGACATAATACCATTAGACACTGATACCTGAATATACATGCAATGAATGAATGAAATAGCAGACCTGAATACTGCAGGGGTGACACAATACACGCAGTTTGCAGTGGACCATAGCTTTCCAGAACAGAACTGGTTGTAATAAAAGTATGAGCATGAGAAGGGCTGTTCTGGGACACTGCAATTCCATCAATCCATTGTCATGGCTGCCTAAGACCTGCCGTGGGCATCCATGGCTACAATCAGTGATCAGCTTTTTTGCCTATGGCAGCCTGTCTTCTTGTAAACCCTTGTGGCTGTAAAAGACATGTCAGAGATATCCAGAATAGAGTGACATGGGTATATCAGCCAGCGGCACGCTCTTTACCTCCTCTCTGACGGGCAGCATCAGGTGTTCATCCTAGCAGAAATGTTTAGTAGTGTTCTTAAAGGTGCAGCATGGCAAACTGTAGTGGTCAGACCCTAAAAGTCTACTGGGGGGACTGACCTCTGGGGTATATGCCTGTGGTGCACTGCTGTGAAGCTCGACCGGAGTATAGCTCAGCCAGATGGTATACTGTTGTGACGCCAGTGCCAGGTGGTCACACTGGTATGGACGCACACCTGCTTTTATTTTAGAGTGGCGAGCTATACTCTTTCCCCTGTGGTCGGTGACCTGCCGGCTGTGAGAGGGTCCCTTGGGTGCTTATCACGGTAGGCGGGAGTGGAGTTGTGATCCACCTGGACTATCAGTACCACCACCCACAGAAAGGGGAGATGACCCAAGAAAGGTGCAATTACTGTGTCGGTGTTTAAGTAATAATCACTAAGTCCTGTTACCATAAATAAAGTCTTCTTGATACAATGGTATACAGTAGACAAGTATACTTTGGACGTGACTGACAAGACTTGTGCTGAGAGCTTGAGAAGTAGTATAGCCGTGCTGGCTTGGTTGCGTGCTGAGAAGTAGAGTGAGTACAGAGAAGTAGAAAGAGGGATGTCACAAGAGTCCCAACCTAAGTAGTAATGTGCTCTGCCGGAACTTTAGAAGTAGAATACTTGAGAATAGAGAGAATACTTGTGCCCGTGTTTTGTCCTCTTGTCTTTGCACCACCTATTGCCCTCCAGTGTCGGGTGACCCATCCTATGTGGGTGTCACAAGCCCCAGACCTTGTTACTTGGGTTGAGCAGAGTGGCCAAGGTTTCCTTGTTACGTAGGCTTGTAGCAACTTTACTCTATTCAGATGAGTTCCTCTTGCTTCAGGATACTGTCCTGCACCTTTAGACTTGTTCTTGCCGTAGGTTGGGATGATCTCTGACTTTGTCCCATCTGTGAGCTTTTAGCACTGCATAGTAAGTAGAAGTGCTGCTTTTAAGAAAAGAGTTTCCATGCTTCCCATGTGTGTCTGTCCACTATCACGCTCCAGACTAGACTACACTGGACTGTCCTCTCTGTACGGGAACCAGACTAAGACTGACAAAGTGTGTGACTACACTTCCTCTCCCCATGTGCCAACTTCCTACAGGGTATGTTATACCTGCTGTGAGTAGGTGACAAGACAGTGCAAAAGAGGAAAAAAAACAAGATAGGTGGAGAAGAGGAAAGAGCTCTCATTAGTGCACAAATCACAAACAACAATAACCCCTTGAGTACTACAGCTGTGCAATACTTAAACACACAATATACATATTAGCGACATCTAGTGGCAAAACTTAGGTACAACTTTATTACCACTTTTACTTAAAGTACAGGCTTGTGTGAGGTGTGTGCAAGCTGGTAACACCCGTGGTGGGACACCACATGCCTCTATGCCAACCCCTGGTCCAGCCTGCTATTACTGCTGTAGTTTACCTGATGACTATTGTTTCAAAAATCTTTGCAGAAATCCGTGAAAAAAATAGGGAACTTTATAATGTTATAATATGCTCTCTGTCATACAATGGGAGTTGTAGTTTTGCCACAGCTGGAGGGCCGACGATTCCCCATCCCTGCCCTATATATTGCAGCTAAGCTGGAGCCTCAGCTTCCCAGTGGTCCAGGAACAACACTCAGAGATCCCTGAAGACTATATATAGTAGCTAAGCATCAGTTAGGTTCCATTATAAAATGTGTCGGCCACAGCGGATATATCCTTTAATTATTATGTCATTTTCCTGGTTTTCTCAGCCACCCAAGTAAACACAGATGCTATAAATTATAGCACGGACCATTCATTTCCCTCCATGATTGCTCTCTCACATCCGCAGTCTCATTTACCACTGTCTATTATTCTTTATTGACCTAATGCCTATCGCCCGCTCCCATCAGGCCGGCCTGTCATCTCATGGTCACATCTTCACTTTTCTACATGTTGCATTTTTATTAAAAATCTGAATGTAGGCTATATTATGTCCTGGGTGATATAATGAAGAATAATGACACAGATGGAGATATATGGAGAGGACATTAGGAAGATCAGTCACATCTAAGCTCTCATCTGTTCTCGCCATCAGAAATGACCTTGTGGAAGCAGCTGCATTATATGGATCCTACCGTCATTGAATTTCAACTAAAATAACACTGGAGAGAGAAAAAAATAAAACTAAACTACTACACTGTATTCAGGGTAATAGCAATCAAATGTTTAGCCCTCTTATACCTGTGACAATATGTCAGTAATAAATGGGATGTGTAAATACATGGAACATTTTACAGGAACTGTTCAAAGCAGGGGCAGACATAGACTGCATAGGCCCCCCCGCCATAAGCAAACCATGCCGCCACATATCTGGCTGCCCCCCATTCTCACGCACAATACCCCACCTGACCCCCCAGTGGTCCTCTATGTCATCAGGATGCCCGATGTTGTGATCGTCAATGTACGACCGCCAGGTGACGTCACTGGTGCACATGTCCTGAGGCAGGAGCGTGGCGCTGCTGCGGCTGGCCGTAGCTCACATATCCAATAGACGGGTGCGGTATGCGGGGGGCGGGCCGCAGCTGCTGGCATCTTGGCACTGGCGGGCCACGGGTGGTATGACATCTGATCAGGTGCCTGGTACATGGGTGGATGATCAATACATATCACCTATGAGGTGGGGCCCGGGACAGTGAAAGGGCCCACTAGGCTGAGGCTCAGAGTTCGAGCCTGAAGGGCCTCTCTGTTGGCAGCTATATATATATATATGGTGGTCCAAAAGTAGGTGGACAGTATGTGTAATAGGGTTATCCTTCGGGGGATATTTATCAAACATGGTGTAAAGTGAAACTGGCTCAGTTGCCCCTAGCAACCAATCAGATTCCACCAGTAAGATGCTGAAGGGGTAGTGGTATGATGGAGGAGCAGGATGATGAAGGGCAGTGGCGTAGCTACTGTAGAGGCAGGGAAGGCGGTTGCTATGGGGCCCGTGGAGGGAGGGGGCCCAGGGAAGATAAGAGCTTCCTGTGTCCTTTTGCTTAACCCCTTATGTACTGCAGTGTGTAAGTGACCCAGTGTTCTCTTACATGCTGCAACACAAAAAAGGGTTAATATAAGCTCAAGACAATTAGCTCTCTGATAACCTCTGACTTCTGAGCTCCTGCAGAGGTCAGGGGTTATCAGTGCAGGAGTAGCAAGGAGAGAGCTAATTGCCTTCTGCATTAACCCTTTGTTTGTGTTGCAGCACGTATGTATGAGAACACTGGGTCACTTACACACTGCAGTAAATAAAGGGTTAAGCAAAAGGTTGTCTGCTCCTGCACCTATGTATATAACCATGAGGCTCCTAATACACTGTTATAGTTAAATACAGTGGATGGACAGAACAAGCAGACATTGGCTTTCTCCCCTGTCACTCACTGTTGTGGCTGCACCAGAATTCTGCCTCTGGCCACAAGAGATTTTTTTTTTTTGCCACATCACCGAGTATATATATATATATATATATATATATATATATATATATATATATATATGGGAGGGGAGCCCCATACTGTTTTTTGCTATGGGGCCCCATGAATCCTAGTTACGCCCCTAATGAAGGGGGTAGTAGTATGATGGTGGAGGGGCAGGGTGATGAAGAGGGTAGTAGTATTATGGTGGAGGTGCAGGAGGATGAGGGTGGTAGTAATATAATGATGAAGGGGAAAGAGGATGATGAAGGGGTAGAAGTATGACGATGGAGGAGCAGGAGGATGCTGAAGGGGGTAGTTGTATGATGATAAATTGGGTAGTAGTGTGATGGAGGAGCAGGAGGATGAAAGGGGTAGTAGTATGATGATGGAGGGGCATGAGGATGAAGGGGGTAGTAGTATGACAGTCGAGGTGCAGGAGGATGAAGGGGTAGTAGTATGATGATGAGGGGCAGGAGTATGATGAAGGGGGTAGCAGTATGATGATGGAGGAGCTGGAGGAGGATGAAAGGGGTAGTAATATGATGATGGAGGGGCAGGAGTATAGTAGTAATACAATAGTATGAGCTGCAGCTGCGTCATATGGGCACAACACTACCAGTATATACAGTCAGGGGCGTAACTAGAAATGGCTGGGCCCCATAGCAAACTTTTGATTGGGCCCCCCCCCTCCCTCGATCGATCGACCACTACGCCATCAACACACTCAGCTCTACACAGGTTCTGTACACCAAATACATTACAGTGCAGTTATATCAGGTGACTCACAGGGGACGTCTTCTCTGATCAGCGTTCTTCCCTTTTCATTTTCTTCTCCATCTGTCCTGGGCCATTATGAGAACTTCTCCAAGCCACGAATCCACAGAATCTGCCAGACAAACATATTAGGCTCCTTATACTGGCACCATCCTCATCTCTATACACACTGCACATCTGTATTGGCCCCTTTCCACCCTCATTTAGTTGGTAGCCCTAACACTATGTGAGCCCCTTATAGTATATGCCCCTCTGTGTATTATCCCTTACAGATGCCCCTGTGTTAGCCCCTTATAAATGACCGCCCTGTGCTTTCCATCCCCCTCATAGATGGTCCCCCATGTTGCCCCCCCTTAAAGATTCCCCTCATGTTGTCCCCCTATAGATGCCCCTTATGTTCTCTCCCTAGAGATCCCCCCCTGTATAATCCCCCTATAGATGGCCCCTTGTAATATCCCCCATAGATGCCCCCCTTTATTATCCCCCATAGATGCCCCCCCCTGTATTATCCCCCATAGATGCCCCCCCCCTGTATTATCCCCCATAGATGCCACCCCCTGTATTATCCCCCATAGATGCCCCCCCTGTATTATCCCCCATAAATGCCCCCCCCCTGTATTATCCCCCATAGATGCCACCCCCTCTGTATTATCCCCCAGAGATGCCACCCCCCTGTATTATCCCCCATAGATGGCCCCCTGTATTATCCCCCATAGATGCCCCCCCTGTATATCCCCATAGATGCCCCCCCTGTATATCCCCCATAGATACTCCCCCTGTATATCCCCCATAGATGGCCCCCTGTATTATCCCCCATAGATGCCACCCCCTGTATTATCCCACATAGATGCCCCCCCCCTGTATTATCCCCCAAAGATGCCACCCCCCTGTATATCCCCCATAGATGGCCCCCTGTATTATCCCCATAGATGCCACCCCCCTGTATATCCCCATAGATGCCCCCCCTGTATATCCCCATAGATGCCCCCCCTGTATATCCCCCATAGATGCCCCCCTTTATTATGCCCCATAGATGGCCCCCTGCATTATCCCCCATAGATGCCCCCCCTCCTGTATATCCCCCATAGATGATACATAGATGTATCATCCCCCTTTGCAAAGCAGATTAAAAAAAAACAAAAAAACAACACAACTCACCTAACTCCCCCGTCGGCTGTCTTCTCCGCTTCTCCCCAGGGGACTTCCTGGGGGGTGTCCCGGGGATTCCAAAGCAGTACTGGTACCGGAGTCGGCGTCCGCCCGGGCTGGTACTTCCGGGTCACGGAGCGTCTGTGCCGGAAGTACAGGCCGGGGGCGGACTCTGAACTCTCTGGTACCTGTGCTGCCGGGGATAGGACTGGATGACAAGGGGGACCCCTCGCGCGTCCCGTCCTATTTCCGGCAGCACAGGTACCAGAGAGCTCAGAGTCCGCCCCCCGGCCTGTACTTCCGGCACAGACGCTCCGTGACCCGGGCGGACGCTGAGTCCGGTACCAGTGCTGCCCCCAGGTACCAGGACACCCCCGGAGCTGACATAGCCTGTAGCACCCGGCGGCCGAGCAGGCCTCCCAGGTGCTGCAGCTGTTTGGGGTCCGGGGGTGTCCTGGTACCTGGGGGCAGCACTGGTAACTGACTCAGCATCCGCGCCACGGGCCCCCTGATGCGGCGGGGCCCTGTAGCAGCCGCTACGGCTGCTACGGCGGTAGTTCCGCCCCTGTATACAGTCAGTCAGTACAGTGCTATCTCTTGGCCACATCCTGCTCTGAGTGGGGTGTGTCATATACTGGGGACCTGACACTGGCATGTGTAATATACTGGGGAGCTGATATGGGGTTAGTAATATACTGGGGGCCTTATACTGGGGGTGTATTATACTGGGGACTTGATACTGGGGTGTGTAATATACTGGGGACCTGATACTGGGATGTGTAATATACTGGGGACCTTATATTGGGGTGAGTAATATACTGGTGGCCTGATACTGGGGTGTATAATATACTGGTGGCCTGATACTAGGGTGTGTAATATACTGGTGGCCTGATACTGGGGTGTATAATATACTGGTGGTCTAATACTGGGGTGTGTAATATACTGGGGACCTGATACCACGGTATGTAATATGCTGAGGACCTGACACTGGGGTGTGTAATGCTCCTTTTGTGTTGTTCTGACAGTACAATTTGTCTCTCTAAAATACCCACTATTTCAGCGAAATAGCAGATATTTTAGTGTATCTTTCCATTCCACACTTTTTTTTTACAGGCAAAGGAGACTGGTTTAATTTGCTGCCAGGTTAAAAAAAACAACAACAACAAAATACTAATCTGTTTCATTAAAGGGGTACTCCGGGGAATGTTCTTTTTCCTTTCAAATCAACTGGTGTCAGAAAGTTATATGGATATTGAACTTAATAAATAATACATCGGATCTGTACAAAACTGAACACAAAGAGATTCAAACGGATACAATGGGGAAAATAAATTTATGTTTTCTTCATACAGTAAGACAAATGTTTAACTAAGAATTAACCCCTAGACAACCCTGGGCGTACCTATTCGTCCTGGGTCGCCTAGGGGACTTAAGAGCGGTCTGAGAGAGGTCTGAACCACCGCGGTCTTGGGTGCCGCTTGTAGCTATAAGCTGCATCTGAATACTACTTGCAGCCGTTCATTGGTGGTATAGTGGGGGGTCTCCCCCCGTGATGTTGTGGAGGAGCGATCCCCGTGTCCAGCACTGGCCGGGGTCTGTACCGTAATGCAATCGAGTGCCAATCTCATTGATCTATGCATTATAACTATACTGCATAGATCTCAATGAGACATCAGTGTACTTATACTAGAAGTCCCCCAGGGGCAATAACCCTAACCCCAGGGGGTATAACCCAAACCCCAGAGGGGCTTCTAGTATAAGTGTAAAAAAAAAACAACTGGTGTCAGAAAGTTATATGGATATTGAACTTAATAAATAATACATTGCATCTGTACAGAATTGAACACAAAGAAATTCAAACTGATATAATGGGGAAAATAAATGTATGTTTTCCTCATTCAATAAGTCAAATGTTTAACTAAGAATTATTAAAGGGGTTCTCCAGGATTAAATAAAGCACAGCAGCTTTCTTGCAAAAACAGTGCCACCCCTGTCCTTAGATTGTGTGTGTTATTACAATTCAGCTCCATTAACTTCAATAGAAGCAGGAAGAAAGCAATCAAGTTTTTCTAAGCCTGGACAACTCCTTTAAGAATAGAAATCCCTCTAAATAGGTGTGGCCATCAGTATTTGGTGTGCACTACTTTCAGTAGGAGAGCAGTATTCTAGAAGTTTTCGGGAGGCATTTATTAAGTCCGGCGTTTTTTACGCCGGACTTAAAAATGCCCCCGCAGCTCCGGCGGTACGGGGATTTATGTAGAGGCGGAGTGCCTGTACATAAATCCTGTGCGCGCCGGTGCGCACCGCCGAAAACCTACGCCAGCTGAGGACTGGAGTAGGTTTTCGGCGTACATTTGGGCGGAACGGATGATAAATCGCGCGGACTCCGCGCCCTCCATTCCGCCCACTTCCCGCCTACTTTCCGCCCCCTTTCCGCCCCCTGGCGTACTCGGCGGAAAGTGCCGATTTGCGATTATTTTATTCGCAAATCGGCCATTTGCGTATAAAATAATACGCAAATCGGCACTTTCCGCCAAAAATCATCCGTCCGCCGGATGATACATGTGGCCCTTCCTCCTTTGCTGACTCCAGGAAGGTGCCGCCGTCACATCTTTTACTCCTTGACTTGTTCTGCATGCTGAACGTTCATTATAATGTATCCTATGGTATATATTGAAAAATAATGACACAGTTTCGAATCCATGAACAAAGCGCAACGAAGATCAATGACATATAAGCTTTTATCTGCTTCTGCGAGGAGAAATGACCCTGTATAAGCAAATGCATTGCTGTGGGACAGGAATCTAATTGTATTTTATACAGAGACACTTCAGTCGCTGAACTTATCTAATAGGTCTCAGGGACGGTTATTGATACGTAGAAAGTCTAAGTCTTTAGTCTATTAAATTCCCATCAGTCTTGCTTTATTATTTCACAATGTTATAATGTGCCTATTTATAATAGTCATAGGATAATGCAGGTTAATGCGGCCTTCTCTCGGTAATTAAGATGAATGACACATAGGGCTGATGTATATACCCGGTGTAATGATGAACTGGCCTGGACATGACCTGCGGTGGGACATCTATATATAGTGGTGACACATATAGTGGTGATAACTAGCTGACTAGTGGGGGTCTGACCGCTCACAAGATTACAGGTCTCGTAATCGGATGGAGTGACAGTGCACATGACCAGCCTCAGCTTCCTTCACTCTATATGGGACATATGAACATAACCAAGAATGGTGCTCAGCTATGTTGGGATTGAATGGAGCAGTGGCTGAACATGTGCACTGTCAATACATTTGAGAGACCTTTAACCTTTGTTCTTGTCAATTGGTTTATTATGATAGGATCAGGGAAGGTGGAAAAGGAGGATATGGGGGATGAAGAGGGGTAAAATTGTACAAATATTGAGATGTGAATGGGGGGGGGGCATACTCTGGGATTGCTGGAAGGTGCCCAAGACTGTAAAATTGGGGCTGAGAGACTGCCAATCCCTGTCCATGTATAGAAGTAATGAATATTAATTATGGTAAAAAGAATTTTATGGCGAAATGAAGATTAAGTAGTAAAAGTAGGTTAGGTGGAGATATAGTAATAGATAATGGATAGCAGGGTGCTGGTTGGGGCATTGTGGTCAGTGGCCTCTTAGGGTGAATGGGTTGAGTAATTGTGGCTAAGCAGGTCAATTGAAATAAAATGAAAATAGAGGTGGGCGCCCCACAGAATGAGTGGTATAATCTGGTTGGTGGTGGGGACTGTTGCCAGGGGTCCTCAGTTGCCGCAGAAGGGTGCAAGAATCGGGGCATCTGACTCTCAGCCCTTGTGGCACATGAGGCTATGGGAGTTGGAATGCCCGGTAGTTTGAAGACTCGGCAGGTGGAGTGGATAAGGTCCCTAATATAGGGACATTCGCTGTACCAAGTTGGACCTCAGTGGATGGGTGGAAGGGGCACCCACAAAAATAAGAGTGTGACCATGACCGCTTAATTTGTTGGATGAATGTGGTTAGGGATTGTAAGGTGTGGGGGGCCGCTGGGTGCACTGCTCCAGCTAGTACAATAGATGAATGGCCTGAGCCATTCCTCTTGAGGAGTGTTAGTAGGTAATATCACAGATTGTTGAGAACAAATTCGTTTTGTAGTGGTAGGTTTTGGATGCATAGAGAAGCAAAAAATAATCATGGACAAGGGAGAAGCAGTATCTTTTGCAAGGGGTTAAATTTTAGCTGGTTCAGTGTAAGAAGCATTAGATGACCTAGAAGCATTTTTGGGGATACCCCCTCTTGAAATTTGCTATAGATGTAATCTTCCTGGATATATCCCTCTGTTTGGAATAATTCAAAAGTACTGTTCTTGATCCTATATGATTTTAAACATGAATCTTCTTTTCTATTTAAAAAATTATAAATAAAGATTGAAGTAAAAAAAAAAAAAAAACCTTTGTTCTTGTAATAAGGCGGGGTCCCAGTAGTCACACCCCACTGATTAGCTGCTTATCCCCTATCATTTAGATACATGGCAAGTTATCAAGTATCTCGAACCCTTTAGGACCAGGGACATAACTGTACGTCTATTTTTGTGGTGCTTTTTCCACTAATACAATTACGTTCTCAGATAAAACGGGTGTAGGAGCAGTCAGTGATAGCCGGGCACCATCAAAAACTGATGGGACCCGAGCTGTGGTCGGATCCTGGCAGTTAACCCAATAGATGCTGCTGTCAGTGCGAAGCAACCACAGAGTTTATAGCTATGACAACCAGTGGCCTCCCTGAGGCCTCCTGTGTCATAGCTATGGGAGCTAATCAGGCTCAGCCCTAAGGCAAAAAATAAAATAAAGATGTAAAAAAAAGAAAAAAAAAAATTAAAATACAGACGTAATCCCTGTATCCTCTAATGCAAATAATAAATGTAGAGAGAGAAAAAGTACTGTACACATATTTGGTATAGCTGCAGACAAGAACACGGCACAGATTTCCCCGTAGAAGTCTATGGGATCCATCTTTTTCACGGATTGCACGGATCTGACATCTGTGTACATCTGTGCTATCCCTGGTGCAAAGCGGATGCTATCACGGATGGTTTTTCACAGATCACAGAGGTAGATAGTAGACTTCATCCGTGGACCTTGAAAATCACTGAGAATAAGGCCCAAGTCCTTCTCCGGCCACTTCCTCTTCCTCCAATCTCCATACACTTCTATAGGCAGCATATAACCCAATCCCTTAGTGAACTAATCTATTTTAAGATTAAAGGGTTATAAAGTGTTAGAAAAACATGGCCACTTTCTTTCAGAGACAAGACCACTCTTGTCTCCAGTTCAGGTGTGGTCTGCAATTAAGCTCCATTCACTTTAATTGAACTGAGACAAACTGGAGACAAGAGTTGTGCTTTGTCTAGAAGAGGCCATGTTTTTCTAATGCTGGATAACCCCTTTAATTTCAGTCAACACCACTCTTGTCCTTAGTTTGCATGTATATTTCCTGAGTTTAAGCACATACAGTTTTTTGAGTCTTAATCCCTTTAATTCCCATTCAGTGACAAGTATTCATTTGTAATGAAACATTAAAAATGTGAAGACCCCCTTTAACGATATTCTCAGTCAGATACAAAAGAAAGCGATAGTGATGACTGATACTCGCACTGTCTGGTCAGTCCTCCATCTTTGCAGACATTATTCTTTCTTTTCCGGTTCTCTCACTTCCACGGTAAGAACTTCTCCCTCTCCGGCCTTAGCTGATGGAGACATTGTTATAATGTAGGATTTGTTTTTAGCATCTGCCGGTATATTTGCTTTGGATGAGATGACTGTTTCTGTCTTCCCTTCATCTTTCTGTCCCTGTACTGTTTGCTCGCCGGGTTCCTGCGCTTTCGGATTCTCACTTTTCTCCGGTTCTCCTTGATTTAAGGGCATTTCATTCTTGTTTGTAGCCACATCACCAACGTGATCGTCTGATTTTCCCTTTAAAAAGTAGGAAAAAAATACATTGTTTGCATTGAAATAAGCAATAAATATTAAAGTAGTGTCATGTTAAAAGCTATGTGTGTTCTGCGGCTGCCGCCCATCATCCAGAATGGTTACATATTTACTTGTATGTTACCGTCTTATATTGAGAACATCAGGGCAGAGGGCAAGTTGTCCTAGTAATGGTGGAGTAATAACCTAATGGAATACCTGCCTCCTTTTCCTGTCAGATTCTATCACAAATAAATCCGAGCTATTATGCTGAAATATGTCATGAAAATAAGAGATGCAACCATTCATGTCTAAGACATTGCAACACAAAGAGATGTGGAAACAGCTCACTCAGTAAGAGGCAAGAATGTGGAAGAAGAATTTTCAACAATAACATCGGATTTATCCAAAATATGATATGATTGGTTCAGACTTTTTATTTTGTTGAAAAAAAATATTAGATAAAAAACATACAGGTGATAGAGGATATATGACAGGAGGCAAGTGCTTAAAGGGGTCATGTAACAAAATTGTCCACTATCCAATTGCTTGGGCCCAACTGCATCTTGAGAACGAGGACCCAAATTGCCTGTTAGATTGGGCAGTGTCCCAGAGTGGATGTTCAGCTGCTGTTTAGCGTGTGTGTAGGTCAGTACCATTAAGTGTGTATGCTCTGGGATGAAGGACACATTCTGCACTCCCACCACTAGATGTCTCACTATATTTTATGTACTCTATGGCACAGCTGAAGGAAGGTTTATTAGAGGTTAACTGCCTATGTGAATACATGTATTTTTTCTGTGTTATGCCATTAACTGTAAGCTAAGAACCAATCACTGTCAATGAGAATCTCACAGCAGACCCTTCTCTATACCTTCCCCCTACCAGAGGTTAGATGGGATGTCTCCTGATGTGTTTCCCCTAATCAGATAGCTCCCTGGGGCATATATTTTGTGTGCTAGAGCAGCTAGGCAGTAGTCTAGTAGTTCCAGTCTAGTCAGAGTAAGGAATGAAGGACTTTCCAGGGCCTGGCCTGGAGGCTAGGCCCCATAGGTGGGGCTCTAAGTTGATATTTTCTTTAAAAAGGGTTCCAGTACTAGCCATGCTTGGCTATTAACACCTGCGGTGAGGCTACTAGTGACAGGGGAGTAAACCTCATCCACGCTAAGGGGCTGTCGTCTTCTTCCTTTTTAAGCCTTGATAACTGAGACAGGAGGTGATTCAGCAGTTAGATGATTGCAAGTCAAGCCGAGAACTCTGCTGTAACATGCTAGGCTTTCTTAGGGGTCCCCCCGATGGCTAGCTTTAGGATGGGGCCTGTTTTCCTGGATTCTGTGTCACTCTGTGCCCATGGCCAGCAACAAGCGCATAATCATAGCCAGGGATGCAGGTACTGTTCAAGTTTATCACCACTAAGCCAAAGTGGTTAAAGCCCCTCCAGCTGAGAGCCATAAGGGTCTGGATAGTTCTCTCTCCCTGCAATAAGCCCAGTGTCAGTCAGGTATCAACCCCCAAGTAACCTTAAATTCCAACTTCCTTAAAGTGTCTGTGCTCAAGCTTAAAGAAAAGTACTACTCTCAAGTTTTTCAAGTATGCATCGTATTACAGGGGATCTCAGTCAGAGATCCTTAAACCTACTGTATTCTTACACCATGATTGTTATTTACTGTGTACCGTGCCTTTAAGAAATTTTTTACAGTAAAAGTTCCAACTCAAGTCTATTCTAGACTCTAGTTCCTCTGCACCTACACTACTTACTGGGCCTGTCTCTGGGACCCAGGGAGGTCACCTACCACTCAGGCCCTGTGGCAAGAGCTGAAGAGGTACACCAACACCTGCCCTAGCTAACACCATCTGGCTGCCCTGGGTTATCGCAAATGAATGTTTCTGAATTTGTTCTGTATGGCGCTGCCGAATAAAGTGTTTGGCTGTTTCTGCAGCTCCCATAAAGAATTAATGGAGCACCATCATGCATGCATGATCCACCTGTTAATTATAATGGGAGACTCGGGTGCCTGTTCAACCTTTCTGCAATCAAACTTTGTAGGATGGAAAAACCCCAAAACGTCATTCACCATATAAGTATGTTGACAGTCAGGAGGATGTTTTTTTCACGATGAGCTGGGACTA
Source organism: Dendropsophus ebraccatus (assembly GCF_027789765.1). Lineage (NCBI taxonomy): Eukaryota > Metazoa > Chordata > Amphibia > Anura > Hylidae > Dendropsophus > Dendropsophus ebraccatus. The sequence goes on along the minus strand of NC_091455.1, from coordinate 40,096,341 downwards.
TACATAGCACTTGTCAGCCATTTACTGATTAGTGATCATGGCATCTAAGCAGTTAGAGGGAGAGAGCTCTGTCTGTCACATGATCTGCCCCTCTTACATTCACAATCATACATTTAAGTCTTCAAAAATATAAAAAAACAAATGTAGAAAATTCATACTTTTCATACTTTTTTCTGATTATCATGTAAAAAAAAATCATAATTGCTGTTTTTTTGGTCAGTTTTGGGTTTATACTGCCCTATCTAAACTAGTGAAAAAGAAGCTGAATAGAATGATATATCACTCACATTGTTCTGTGCAGTTGATTCGAAAACATCCTCCTAAATATCAAGAACAATAACTAATCCTTTCCATTATGTGCGTGTGCTCAGTAGTCCTGGATATTCATAAGCATCAGTACACTCCGCCCACCAGCCACTCATTGGCAGTTGTTATAAAATGTGATCAGCAGCCGGAGGGCAGGGAGAGTGGTGCAACATATCAGGAGAACGGCTAACCAGAATAATATAAGTAGTACATTGTTCTGTTCAGTATTTCTTCCACCAGTGTATGCTGCCCTCATTCAATGTAGCATAAATCTAGTGACAGATTCCTTGTAAGTGGGTATGAAACTATAAAGAGTATATTATAAAAAGATTGGAAACAACAACACTATAACTGGTATTAAACTGTCACTTGTCCTTATCCTCCTGGGTGTATTTTACTTTTCCGAAGCATCCACAACAAACATTACACCGTATGTATAGCAGTGAAGCAGTGAAGTGCTGAGTACAGGGATACTTTTGTTTGCCACTTCATTTCATCTTATGTACTGTATTTCTTATGGACACGATGACAAATTTGTTTTGTATTAATATTCCGGCAGAAGTTCTTTGCAGTGTCTGTCTTATGGCGAAGGCCCTGAGAAAGTTATAGATGACTTGTCAGCTTGTGTCTGGGAGGCAGCGGCACGTGTCCGGCCTCCAGCTGGTGATACCATCTCTAGGAAACTGCCAGAGTTAGCATTAAAATGTGAGAGCAGCCACCGCTCCCGAGGAGCCTGGTAGTCAAGGAAATGACAAAGCAGCTTCTTCTCCAGAAATGCTCTTTTTTTTTCTGAATGTTCCCGACTTCCTCATATTAAATCAGAGTTACGGCTTCAGCATACTGAGTACCTCTCATTCACCGGCTGAATTTCCGAAAATATACTAAGTCATTGGACATGATGAAGGGATCCTAAGAACCATTGGTGTAGATATAGGGAGTCACATTGACCAGGCCCTGAGGCCAAGGGGTAGTATTAACCTCTTCATTGCCATTGACCACAAGAAAGTGAGCATTAACCCATTTGTTGCAGTTATACTGTTTTTAACCACTTCTCATACTCTTCAATAGTAATATCACTATTAGGCTATGTTCACATGGTGTAAGAGAGCGGCCGTTCCGTGACCCGGCCAGGTCATGGAGCGGCCAGACTCTGAAAAGATCATCCTGACCGGTACTGCAGTACCAGCCAGATGATCTTTCACCCCGCAGAGTATCAGCGCTCGCTCTAATCAGAACTCACCACAGCACACTATAGAGCTTGCGGAGGCACATCCCCCCCATCCCGGCCACATCCCCCCCATCAGCCCATCTCCGGATCTGAGCGGGACCGGAGCCGGCAGCCTCACTGCAGCCGCGCCGCCGAGCAGGTACCGTATGCTCTCGGGCGGCGGCGGGCTGATGGGGGGATGTGGCCAGGATGGGGGGATGCACCGGGGATGCAACGGCGGGGCTGCGGGCACCAGGGAGTTAAAGCACATATTCACAGCGGGATGTTAATCCCGCTGCGAATATGTGCTATCACAGGGGTGAACTGATACCGGATCCGCGGTTCTCGCTTCGAATCCACAGAAGTGAGATCCGCTGTGGATCCAGTAGATGTGAAGGCACCCTAAAAGGGTTTTTCTGGGTACAATGGACTGATAAGCTTTAAACAGGATAGCTAATCAGTCACTCATCAGTAAGGTGCTGACACCAATGTGATCAGCCTGTACTACACAGTGAGTGGAGCTTGTCTCCATCCACTGTGTGGTGGTGGCAACCTGTAACTAGAGATCAGCTCCAGTTCACTTGAATAGAAGAAGAGCTGCAGTTACAGGTCGTTGTGTTGTGTTGACACCTTAAAGGGGTTATCCAGCACTACAAAAACATGGCCACTTTTCCCCCCACTGTTGTCTCCAGTTCAGGTGCGGTTTGCAATTAAGCTCCATTTACTTCAATGGAACTGAACTTCAAAACCCCACCCAAACTAGAGACAACAGTAGGGGGAAAGTGGCCATGTTTTTGTAGCGCTAGATAACCCCTTTAAATGATCTTGCACGGTAAACGGCATAAATGGAAAAGACGCCAAAGGGCAAAATTGCAGATTTTTTATCACATCCCATCCCAGAAAAAAATATAAAAAGTGGTCAAAAAGTCATATATATGCAAGTTTGGTACCAATAAAAGCGACAGTTCACGTCACAAAAATAAGCCCTCACACAGCCTCCTAGACCCAAATTTTTAACACTTTTTTTTTTTTAAGTAGTAGAATAAAATAAAAGTTATATACATGGTTATAATGGTAGTGACTTATAGATAGATATAGATAACATGTCAGTTTTACCACAGGGGGGACAGCATAAAAATAACACCACCCTGAAATTATACTTTTTTTTTCAATTTCACCTCACATATGTATTTATTTTTTCCCCACAGCATTTTGTATGGAAAATCGAACAGTATCGTTAAAAAGTACAATTGGTGTCACAAAAAAACACCTCATATGGGTTTGTAGGGGAAAAAATGAAAGTAGTATGGCTAATCTGACCTGTTGATAGCCTCTTAGAGTGCCCGGGAGGCTGAGGAGGAAGGTTTGTGTGTTACCTTCCTCCTCGCTGTTAGTCGGAGTAATCGTCACTTCAATGTTAGGAGCTCTGCTGTGTCATCCGTCCCTCCATTCATTATCATTAGAAGGAGCGTTCCGGATGACGGCAGTCCTCCTAGCAGTGCACTCCGACTAAAATTGCGGGACCGGCAGCGAGGAGGAAGGTAAGACCTCCCTCCTCATCGTCTTGGGCGCTATAAGGGGCTGTCAGCAGGTTAGATTCATCGATTTTAAACACGAGGAGGAAAATTGTGACAAAATTGTGACATGAAGGGGTTAAGGAATGTAACCCAACCCAGGATACTCGGGGTGGGCTCCCTTAATTTCTGCCATATTTACTAAAGGCTCTGTCGAACCCTAATAAAAAACCTGTATTTCAGTCATCTCAATTGCTAATATTTTGGCATTTCATAAAATATAATGTATGTTATATCTTGTTTCTATTGTCTTTTCCTCTATAGGTTTTCTTTTACACATAATTAATCAATGCCACCTGATTTTCGTTACCTTTTAGCACTTGCTACTGCCATGTTTTATATATTGTCCTATATTCATGTCCGCTGTTCTAATCATAAGATCTTAGAGCCCTCTGGATAAGAAGTGAGGACCGACGTGCTTCGCCATCATTTACGACTTCATCAGGGATCTCATATTGCATATATAAATAGATTTTGTAAATGTAAACTCTGAAGATAAAATTTTTCATTGTTATCACATGGGAATTAGTTCTAATTTCTCAAACCCCCACCGATCTTAAAGGGGTTGTTCACCAATTTTTTTTTCTTTTAAATCAACTAATGCCAGAAATTTATAAATTACTTCTATTAGAAAATCTCAACTCTTCCAGTATCCAGTATCAGCTGCTATATGTCCTGCAGGAAATAATGTATTCTCTCCAGTCTGGAGAGCAGGAGAGGTTTTCTATGGGGACTGTTCTGGGCAGTTCCTGACATGGGCAAAGGTGGCAGAGGAGAGCACTGTGTCAGACTGGAGAGAATACAACACTTCCTGCAGGACATACAGCAGCTTATAAGTACTGGAAGACTTGAGATTTTTTTAATAGAAGTAAATTACAAATCTCTGGCACTTTTCAGCACCAGTAGATTCTGAAAAAAAAAGGTGAACAACCCCTTACAAAATATAGTGCTGCAGTGCCTTTATTCTTAAAGGGGTTGTTCACCTATATTCTTAAAGGGGTTGTTCCGCTTTTTTCCTACCCGGTGGTACTCTCCGCCACATGGCAGTGCACGGTATTGCAGCTATCCCTTTGAATGGAACTTTGCCATGGCAATAGTATTAGCGAAGGTGTCTGACATAAGGCTGGTGGGGTTTAGGAGTTTAGCATCATTGATTCTTACTCAGTATATGTACAATAAGCCATTCTTGTATAAATCAGTAGAATTTAGTTTCCAAACAATATATAATATGTACTTTCTAACCAAAAACAAAGTTGGATTTATTTTAGCTCAAAAGGAAAAGCCAAAAATCATGAATCATTGTGTCAAAGTGACTTGAATTAGCAATGCTATCAAAATGTGGATGATACAGTCTCTCTTCATAATCTCATTTTTGTGCAGGCTTCCATAGCACAGCGTCTCCCCGACTCTTGTTGCTACCATATTATAATTCTTCTGCTTATAATCAGTCTTTTCTCCTGCTGTATTCTGTGAATGGCTATCCATCATCTTTGCTGCGTGATGCATCTATCGACCTTTCTGTAGAAATGTATCACTAACAGCAGAATTATAATTTCCTCTCCATAAAGTCTGTGTTTCTACGACCTTGTGCGCAAGTTTGCTGACCTTGGAAGCTTACACTAAATGGGAAAGTTAGGTTGTGAATTAAGTAGTGATAGCTTACTATAGTGGAATAAATAGCATTGTGGTGTGGGATACGGTGTCCATTAGCCAACTCCTTCTTTGTAAATGTGTACATGGAATGATATATATATATACAGTTAGGATATTATGGATCTATGTATATATATATATATATATATATATATATATATATATATATATATATCCCCCCCCCCAATGTACAGTTTTTCAAATCTAGTTTTCTGCACATTATTATTGGGGTAGCCACATTGTCGGAGCTTCAGTTCTTCTCCGACAGCTTAACAGCTTACAGAGTTTCCTGGAGCTATCTCATTGACTTCTGGGAGAGTGTTCTAAGCATGCTCTGTGACTTGTGAAGAAATCACTGTATAGAAACGGGAGCTGTTACCATTGGCTACTGTGAATGGTGGATCCTCTCCTTAGAAATAGCTCCCTCCAACTTGGAAACAGTGTCCCTTTCCTTAGAAATAGGGGCTCCTTGCTTTGAAATAGTGGTTCCTTTTTTATAAACAGTGCTTCCTTTATAGAAATAATGGCCCCTCCTTGGAAATAATACCCCCTTCTTATAAATACTACCTCCCTCTTTAGAAATGGTAACCCCCTCATTAGAAATGGTGCCCTGTTCCTTAGGAATAGTGACCTTCTCCTCAAAAATAGTGCCCCTTTCCTTAGAAATAGTGACCTCCTTCTTAGAAATAGTGACTCCCTCCTTAGAAATAGTGCCCCTTTCCTTAGAAATAGTGCTCCTTTCCATAGAAATAGTGACCCCTTCCTTAGAAATAGTGACCCCTTCCTTATAAATACTACCCCCCTCCTTAGACATTGTAACCCCCTCCTTAGAAATAGTGCTCCTTTCCTTAGGAATATTGACCCCCCCTCTTTTAAATAGTGCTTTTGTCTTATAAACAGTACTCCCTGTATAAATGTACTACCTCCAGCTTTAGAAATAGTGTCCCTCTCCTTGCTGACCACTTTAACAAAAAATACCACTACACAAAGGGACAAATATTATTGCATCCTGACCTTCTCCATCCTACCTTCCTGGCATTATGACATACATGTACACATCAAATGTTGGAGGCAAAATTGTACATAATTGGGGAGATTTATAAAGCCATCTAATAGAAAGACTTAAAGGGGCTTTAGCCAACTCCCCAGTGCTGAAAGTTTTTATTCCTCTCCCCCTTCCAAGACTTGGAGGGATGGCAGTGGGGGTTAAAGTTCTGATTATCACATGTAGGTAAAACCTTAAGGTGTCCAATAGCCGAACCCCGCTGCAACACGAGAGACACTGTATATAGCTATGGGACAATGTATTGTGGGCGTGCTTTCCACCCACACGATGATCAGGACTTAGACCCGCCCCTTCATGGCCCGCAGAACAGAATGGGTCCTATACTATACACAATTGTATGATGATATATGATTTTGCAGGATTATGTGCATTGGGACCTTATTCATAATATAGATTTAGTGTTCTGTGACCGATGCAGATAATATATACACATCTGACTAAATATACAAATATATATATATATATATATATATAAATATATATATAGTGGTGATCTTGTATTACCATCTTCCAGTTCTCACCAGTCTAGCCCTTTGCATCCTCACCCTCTGTAATAGGCGCATTCCCGGTTTTTGAGCAGCAGCCGACATTAGCGCTTTGAAAAGACGCGGGGTGTCTTCTTTTGATGGTATCAGGTGGGTGAAGCCTTTCTTAATAACCGTGGGTCCTGCTGGCTTCCCTTTATCTTTTAACAATTTCCTGCAAAGTTAAATGACAACATTAATTTATTTAATAATTATTAGAAAAAAAAAATTGCCAGTGCTTGTCTGTTCATGTGAAAAAAACAAAGCGTGGTACATTCGCTTTAAAGTGTCACTGTCGTTTAAATTTTTGCAGAAATAATAGTACAGGCAATTTTAAGAAACTTTGTAATTGGGTTTATTATAAAAATGCATTTTTATAATGAAAAAGCAGTTTGAAGCTCTCCCTCTGTCTTCATTGTTCTCTTATGGAGAGGGGAGGGGTTGAGGGAGCTGAGGCACCAAAATAGGACAACAAACAACAACATCTACATCACCGGGCTACCTCCTCTGACAGTCAGCACTGACCTCTTTGACCTATGAATACTTCTTTTTACACAGCTCCCACTGTGCAATCCTCTGTTCTCTGCTCTCTGCTGGTGACTAATCTCCCTCCTCCCCCCTCTCCTCTCCATAGGTTACACAGGACAAGACTGATGTAAAAGAGTCGAGTTTTCCTGATAATGAGCAGTGAATGAGAGAGAGGAGGGGGGGACCTGGGGAAAGTCATTTGGAATGCAAATAATGGCATATTTGCCTAATAATAAACCCAATTACAAAGTTTCTTAAAATCGCCTGTACCATTGATTTCTGCAACAAAAAAAACGACAGTGACACTTTAAGTCACCTAAGAAAAGTGTGTTGTTAAAAACAATGAAGGTTTTTTGAGTGATCTCATCTATTAGGAAAACCACCTTTTCAATGCCATATTAGGATACGTTCACACAACATAAATTTTCTATTAATCACATCCATTGTTGCCGATTTGCAACAACTGCCATGATTAATAGAAAATTTACATTGTGCTGCAGTCTATGGAATCCTGACCAGAGTGTATACACATAGTATACACTCTGGCCGTGACCCCTAGCGGCCGCCACGAAAACTGACATGTCAGTTTTGTGCTGCCGCATTTCATTGAATAGGGGCCGCACAACCCTGACAGCTCACACAATGGAGAGTACGGCTTCGGCCGCACTCTCGATTGTGTTCAATGGTGAATTGGGATGCGGGCACACACTGATGCGCCCGCATCCCAATTCAATAGAAATGAAGTTTATCCCAGCCAGTACTGCAGTACCGGCTAGTATAAACTTCACTGACACTGGCCGGGTCCCAGAATGGCTGGTGTCTCACGTAATGTGAATGGGGCCTTATAATATGTGAAAATCATAAAGATGGCTCCATCATCAAGATCTTTAAAAAAGTCTATAGAAAGACTATAGAAGAATCCGCACTCCCATAGTACATAGTTAATAGTGCCCCACTCATTTTTTTTTTTTTTTTAAATAAATTTTTATTCAATTTTCAGAATTTTGATTTACATACAGACTTACAAACACCCCATCTCTCGAAACAATTGGAGAGAGGGAAAGAACCAACAGTGAAATGTAACATATTCAAGATACAGGCAGTAATACATGGTGAGGAGACAGAGGTATCCGACATGTCACAGGATAACGCAAAGCAACTTAATTTAATTCACATCCGTGTCTGGATGTGATAATCCTCCAAATCTTGACCACATCACCCTTAGTTCGACAGACTCCTCCCCCCCCCTTGCTTCCCCTGTCCCATCACCCACCCTGTTTCTGAGGCACAAGGACATCTGAGGAGACCCATTGTGACCAGGTCTTCCCTGAAGTGGCTGCTAAATACGCAGGCACCCCAGAGTTCCTGCCAGATCATGCCGACAATACCACTCAGTAAGTCTGAAGGGGTACATTATGTCATGTATCTCCTGAGCTGTGTGATGGGATTCCAGAAAGGAGCGCCAGCGATCAAAAAACCCCTTAATCCCTGAATGCTTTTGCCTTTCTGCATAGACTCTATCTATGCCGAAGAGTCGTTTTAGCTGGGATATTACCATAGGGACATCTGGAGTCTTACCTGAAAGCCACTCCTGGAACAAACACCTCAATGCTACGTGTATGACTATATGTACTATGTCAGGTATCTTTACCACAGTGTCGTCCTCCGGGGGACGTAACTGATGGAAGAGAAAGGCCTGGGGGGAGTGTGATATCTCTATCTCCCAGTGTGAGTGAACATAGGCAGCTATAGCCCTCCAGTATGTTTGGGTGTGCGTACAGCTCCACACCCCGTGCCACAGGTTAGTGAGGGGTTGGTCACATTTTGGACAGGCTGTGATTCTATCAGGAAATTGCGGAGAGGGGAGTATGTTAAAACCGTAGAGTGCATTATGTGCCAATTTGAAATAAGTTTCTCTCCATCTTTCGTTTATTATACATTTTCTGACCTTTTGCCACCCTTGCAAGATTTGTTCCTGGATTTGTTGGTCAGACGTCCATCTAACCCAGGATGGGAACAGGGCTGCCTTGTCAATTTTTAGGAAAGAATCTCTAAGGGCATTATACAATACTGAGATGGAAGTCTTTCCAGGAGCGGCTCCCATGATGCCATCCAGAGTATGGTTTTGGGCCTCTTCCCCCAAGTTCCGCAATCTGGTAGAGCAGAAGGCATATACCTGCTGAACATAGAGGAAGTGAGACCGGGGAATATCAAATTTGGACAAGATTTCTGATGGGGTAAACCATTGCCTATCCACAGGGTTAATCAAATGGCCCGCCTGGGTGACTCCCCTGGCCATCCATTGCACCGCCCATCCTGGAGAGCTTCCCCAAGGAGGTTCTGGATGTCCAAAGAGAGGCATCCTTTTGGACAAGAGAAAAGGAAGTTTAAATATCTTTCGTATCTCCCTCCATGCCATCACTGTATCTCTCAGAATGGTAAAGCTCTTAAGTTGCGCCGGCATTCGGGAGTGGGAGGTGTGGAGAAGTGCTACCGGGTTCCACGGCTGAAGGAGCGCTGACTCTAGAGGGAAATTAGAATGGTATGAGGACCCATGTAACCAGTCAATAACGTGACGGAGAAGACAAACTATATTATATCCCCTAACATTTGGGAAGTTGAGTCCCCCATCCAATTTGCCCAGGGCTAGTTTCTGGAAGGCTATTCTTGGGCGCTTACCCGCCCATATGAATTTAGTGAAAGACTGGCGAAGTTTATTTATGTCAGTGTGTTTTATAAGCAGGGGTAGAGTTTGAAGTGGGTACAACAACCGTGCAAAACTGACCATCTTCACCAGGTGGCAGCGCCCCATAAAGGTGATCGGTAGCTGTGCCCACTTACGCAGTTCCGCATAAATTTTATTCAATAATGGGGGGTAATTTAAGGAGTACAAAGAATTAAGAATCCGGTGTTTTCCCCACCTTGATCCCTAGATAAGTGATATGTGTCTTTGCTACTTGCATAGGGGGTGGCCTATTTACATGTACCCAAGGGGGGGGAGAAGGACCTAGAGGGAGGAGCTCGCTCTTAGTAAAATTTATTTTATATCCTGAAAGTTTACCGTAATCAGTCAGGAAAGAAAATAGTGCGGGCAGGCTAACATGGGGGTTATTAAGAAAAATTAGGAGGTCATCCGCAAAGAGGGTCGTTTTAACTGCTCTGTCCCCCACCTGTATGCCCTCAAACAAGTTCGATGTTTCTAGATATTTGGCTAGAGGCTCTATGGTCAAGTCGAACAATAAAGGGGATAGTGGGCATCCCTGTCGGGTGCCTCTTCCTAATGGAATTGGGGCTGATAAGAGCCCTGGAGTATGGACCCTCGCCACCGAAGCAGTGTACAGGCCCCCCAAAAATGTCTGAAAGCGCCCTCCAATGGAGAATTTGTCTAACACCGCCCACAGCCAATCCCAGCGAACATTGTCAAACGCTTTCTCCGCGTCTAGAGATAATAAAGCAGGGTTGTCGGTTGGCTGAGGGCGGTGTCGGATCCTGTCCAAGACTACCAGCACTTTTCTAATATTAGTGACTGCCGATCTATTTCTAATAAAACCCACCTGCGCCTCCCCCACCAAGTCAGGCATGTAATTGGCTAGTCTATCCGCCAATATTTTGGTCAATAATTTAATGTCATAGTTTATTAGCGAGATTGGGCGGTATGATCCCGGGTCTGTGGGGTCTTTACCCGGTTTAGGGAGAACTTTTATGTACGCCATTTTTGCTCCTGCCGGGATATTTCCTGTGGTGAACATGGAATTAAAGTGTGTAGTGAGGCTAGGCACTATCTGGTCTGTTAATGTTTTAAAAAATTCCCCTGTAAACCCGTCAGGTCCGGGAGCCTTGCCATTTGAGGAGGCCTTTATAGCCCCACGTACTTCCTCCTCAGTGATTTCTGCGTTTAGCACTTCCTGTTGCTCCACAGAGAGGGAGGGAAGTGATAAATCCGCTAGGAAAGTGGACAAGCTACCCGTCTCTGAAGGGGGAGTAGAGTAGAGTGACGTGTAATAATCCCCCAGAATTTTATTGATTTGGGTCGGGGCAGCGTGCAGGGTCCCCTGTTGGTCTCTCAGCGCTAGTACATGAGCCGGGGGGTGTCTTCCTTTCGCAAGTCTAGCCAATAGTTTGCCCGCCTTATTACCGTGGCGGAAAAATTCCACCTCGCCCTGGGTACGATATATCCTATCCCTCCTGTCCAGCCATAACTCGTAATCAGCCTTTGCTGTCTGCCAGGCCTCCCTGTTGGAGTCAGACGAGTCCCCCAGGTAGGCCGTGTAAGCGCCTCTAAGGCGATCACTCGCCTTTTTATATTGGGTGGCGGTTTTTTTTTTTCATTGATGTGACATGAGCTATCAATTTACCTCTAAGGACGACCTTACTGGTTTCCCAGAATAGTTGAGGAGTGGATTTGTGTTCCGCGTTATAGTAGTCGAACTCAGTCCACCACCCCCTCAGAAGCTCAACAAACGTTTCATCCTCCGTCATATAGGAGGGAAACCGCCAGATAAACTCATTACCCGTCGGGCAGGATGGGAAGAGGGTCAATACAACCGGTGAATGGTCCGTGATGACCAGGTCTCCATGTTTCACCGATTCTATCCTACGGCTGAGAATTGGGTTAGTCAACATGTAGTCTATTCTAGACCATGACTGGTGGGGGTGTGAGAAGTGGGTGAAATCCCTATCAGCTGGATGTGTGAGGCGCCATGCGTCCTCTAGCCCTGTCTGTTCCAGGAAGCCCGGCAGCACTTTATCTCTAGACCGGAATGACGTAGGGTTAGGGTTCGTTGAGGGCCCCTTCCTATCCTCCCTTGGATCGAGGACAGTGTTAAAATCCCCTCCCACTACTTTCCATTGTGTGGCATCTGAATTTAGTCTATCTGCCAGTCCTGCAAAAAAAGTTATATTGTCCCCATTGGGGGCGTATATGTTAAAGATGCTATATTGGTCCCCCTGGTGGTCTATGATCAGGTGCGAGACCCTTCCCTCGGCATCATGTGTATGCGATACTAGTTTAAATTGGAAGGACCTATGAATCAGCGTGATCACTCCCGCCTTACCATTCACTGATGGGGACCCATAGACGCCGCCCACCCAGAATCGTTGCATTCTATTCATGTCCTCCGCCTCTAGGTGGGTTTCCTGCATCATTACTATGTCGGGACGGTGTTTCTTCAGAAAGCGGAGCAGTTGCACCCGTTTATTGGGTGACCTTAGCCCCTTTACATTCCATGTTACGAGCCTAACCATGATAAGTCTAGACAAAGATAGAATGCAAGGATAAAGTGTAGTAAGAGGACCGCCTCAGATAGAGTGCCGTCAGTAATAAGCACCCCATGACCCCCGACCTGTGTAGGCTCATGCTTACGTTTCCCCCTCCCCCCTCCCCCCGATTGCACTGAAAGAGAGACAAGAACATAGAACCATGTGACCCCTCTACCATATACCATCTGCCTCCTGCGTGAATCTCTGTGTACATAAAAACAACAACAAAACATAACCAAACAAAAGTGATTTTTCATCTCATGAGAGGGTCTGATAGCATGAGACTGCCTCTCCATCCTCGAGTGTGAGACTTCTCTTTTTTCAGTCATGCAACGGGCTCCCGTGGGGGCGCCACTGCATAAGTATACAAAAAGTCACGCCCCGAGGACCAAGACATCAGCAGGCCCATATCTATGTCAGGAAGGAAAGTGGTAAAAGAGAAAAGATAACCATAACCATTTAAGCAGGTGTGTGCGAAATACTTGCTACTGTCCCTCATGCAGCAGGATTACAGCCTCGCTGTCGACCATCTCAGTCGGGAGAGGGAGATCTGGAGTAACTTCTGGCGCGTCTGGTACGTCGCATGCGCCTGCGCTGCTCCTTGGGTGAAGACTGTTCCGGCCGGCATACTGTACTCTGGGCGGGGCGGCCCTGTGACCGCTGGCTGGACGGCTGTGATCCACTGAAGGGTTCATTTCTCCTGAAAGCTTCTTCCGCCAACTTAGGTGACTTGTAGGTGGACATTGAGCCATCATTATGAAAAATGCGCAAAGTGGCCGGATATTGCAGCTGAAACTTCTTTTTCGCCTTGAATAAAGCTGTACAAACGTTGCTGAAAGCTCTGCGCCGTTTTGTGACTTCTGCAGAGTAGTCCTCAAAGATCATGAGGCGCATGCCCTGTACTTCCAGGGGTTGGGACCTCTTCCTGTAGGCTCGCAGGATGGCCGTTTTATCGTTGAAGTCTAACAGCCGGAATATAACTGGACGAGGCCTCGCTGTCATCACGTCCCGCGTATTTTCGCGGATGCTGGGGGGCATGCCAATTCTGTGTACCCTTTCAATCCTACACGCATGGGGCAGGCCGAGGGTTTTTGGTATGTCCCGCTCACAGAATGATTGCAGGTCAGCTGTACCAATTTTCTCTGGTATCCCTATGATGCGTAGATTGTTTCTTCTGGAACGATTTTCCAGGTCATCTATTTTGTCCTCCATAACCTCGGTGACGTCGTATAGCTGGCGTACACGAGAGCGGAGGAAGTCGTTTTCATCTTCCAGAGCAGAAACACGCTGTTCCACCACCTCAATTCTGGTAGCGTGGTCAGTAACTTCCTTGCGTATCTGGGACAGAGAGGTTTTAAAAGCATCCTCTATTATCCTCTGCATATTCGGGAGTATGTGCTGTGTAACTGCTGCTGCCAATAGCTTATAGTCAATGGCGGGTGATAGTCCTCCCTGTGAGCAGGCATTAGCATTGCTGGCAGCACTGCCTGTTTCCCCAGTATATCCCAGCAGCTGGGCCTGGGCATAGCTCTGTGGCATAGTTCCCTGTATTGGGGTCTGGGATAAAGATGCAGGACTGTCTGGGGGAGCTTGATTCTGGCAGAGACCCCCTGATATTGTCTTTGCAGGCTGGGGCTCTCCCATAGGGAGCGCATGGCCGCCGGCCCCGGGTACTGTGTCCCCCTCCTTTGTGCCGGTTTGCTGCGAGTCCCGGCCGGCTTCCCTTCCCCACACTCCACCTGTACTATTGGGGGGCTGTGCCGGTCCCGCCGAGCTGCTAGTGTGGTGCCGCTGCCCCGGTTCTGGGTCTCGCCAGCCTTCACTTGCCTGCTGGGGACCTCCTGTGGCAGTGTTCTCCTCCTCCTGCGGCGCCATCTTGGATTCCTCTGCCGCCATGCGGCCCGGCGTCTGGGGCTGTTTCTGTGTGCTGCGGAGCAGGTAACGCTCCATCTGCTGGTCCCCCTGCTGCTCGCCCGCTGTCCCGTCTCCTCGGGCTGGTCTGTCGCCGCCTGCGGCCGTTTTGTAAGGGTCAGTGCCGCCTCACCCCGGGAGCTCCTCCGGCGTGCGTCTTTACATGACCGCGCCGGAACCGGAAGTGTGCCCCACTCATTTTAACAGGTGCCAGGTTAGACCACACTTCCCCAGTGGTACCATCTGACCTCCAAGCAATCCATAGGGTTATTATTTGGAGGAGGTTACAAAACCCCTTTAATTCCTTTAACAATGGATACATTTTACATACACAGACTGAACACATTAGGTCCTATTTTTAAAACTTTTACCGTGTGTTCTTATATTTTCTCTACTATGATTCCTAAAGCCACTGAATTGGCATCCAACGTGCAGAGAGATTGAAGGTGAGATTACAAGTATTGATCGGAGCTTACTAGAAGAGATGCTTTGTGAAAGATTCAATCCATTCCCCTTTGTTCCAGAGTGAGCAATTTGTGTGAGATCATTGCACTTGTCCCCTTCTAAATATAACACCTATAACTTCCTATGATAACAATACTGGTAATTGGCATTCTGTAAACTGGGCGAACATTACATAGAACTAATACACAATGACAGAGGGCTGAGCCATACGAGTATTGTATGCTACTGTGCTCCTCACTGCATGCCATCCATCGATACAAATAGAAGGGGTATAGGGTCGGGTCTCATTCCTAGGGTGAGAAGGTCAGAAGATGGGGATATTATTAAAGATGAATGAAGAGACTTTCCTATTATTAGACCCCTTTAATAGTGGATTTTAAGGTGAGCGACTCCATTTTCTGAGCTTAGATATACTTCAGTGCAGTCAGATCAATAAGAAAATCAGCTCTTTTTTGGATTTATTGGATAGAATAGGGAGTCAGTAAGGACTAGAAGTGAGAATTATCGATTCAGATGGATCAAAAGGAGATAAGACAGGAAAAGGAAACAGAGTTTCAGAGTTCAGCTGAACTTTTTACTTTACTGTTTAATTCTAAACAACATGTGACATATATATATATATATATATATATATATATACTGTATATATCATACAGAAAATTATGCTGCGTACACCTTCCCAATATTTTATAATCCCCCAAAAAAGCTGGAGAAAAAAATTAAATTATGTTTGTTTATAATTTTGTTTATAAATTTCCTACCATTTCATGTCTACAGTTTCTATGTTTCCATAGAAACAGACTACAAATAAGTCTTGTGTAGTCTGATCCTGAAGTGATATTTCTTTTCATCTGTTCTGCACTTTTTGCTGCAACCAAGAAGTTTGGGACAGATGGAAGGAAGTATGAGTGCAGGATCAGACTACACAGGGTTTGTTTGTAGTCTGTTACCATGCAGACACATAGATGGTAACAGTACCTTGGTGTTTGGATTATATTTTTGCTAATTTTTTGCAATCATTAATTTGTTCATAGTTAGTGACTTTTGTGTCCGGCATCATGAAATCTTATATTTCTGACTAGTCTTTTAGGTCTTTTGGAAAAATTTCATTCATTACATGTGACTTTTCAGCTTCTGCCAAATCTACACAAGTGATGAACAGTCTTATTTGTAAGTGTTCGGTGTGACTTTGTGTGGATTTGTGCAAATTTATCATACATACACTGCAAATGATAAATCCCCACCAAGGATCTAGTGAGTATACACTGCGGGATATGTTGGGATACCGATCGTCACGTTTTCCAATGCATGCGGCAAACATTGGGCTGTTTTAAGATATGACCCTAATCTAAAGGAAGACTTTATTGTATACACCCAGAGGCATTATGAGGATGTTTACACCTAGTTTGCATTTATGTCCATTCCATTTTTACGGATTACTTATCAGGAAATCCAGATAAATTTCCGGACCCATAGGGTTCTAATGGACACTGGTAACTTTAAAGGCTTTTTCTGAAGGGTCTCTATGATGGCAAATAGCTCTGGAAAATATATGTCCTATATTTGTCCGGAATTCCAGCACAGATCCATACAACTCTATGGGGGCATCCAGAATTCAGGACAGCTCCTGATGCAAATCCGGAATTTCTCCAGAATTCCAGATGCATTACCTGGCAGCCCAGGCCAGGGCCAGCAGCAGCACCCGGGGGAAGTTCTGCCGTATACTTGTAGACATTCCTAATCAGGAGCACATACAATTAAATGTTGTGCTGTGATTGTGCGGGCTGGAAGCCATTGGCTCCCAAGCCTGTCACTCACACTTGTGGCTGGAGACAGCTTTATACCTCCAGCCACAAGAGGCCGCTGCCTCCTCCCCTGTGCTTCAGTGCACGCGTGATGCCACTCATGCACACGCAACGCCAGGCAAGCGAAGGCGCACCGCAGCAGCCTGCAGCAGGTAAGTATGATTTTATTTCCTCCTCTGTTCTTACGGCCTGATGGTTTCCTGAAGCTTCCTAAAAGGCTTCCTGGTCAGTGTTCCAAGAACATAAAAATGACCACAGAACTGTGAATGGGCCTAAATATAACTTTACAACATGTGTATCTGATAATACAGTGGCAGATATAATATAATAGTATCATTCTGTAAGCAAAAGGAGAGGGGCTCAGGAAAATGATTTTAACAGTTTTAAATCGGAATAGGATATTTACTGCATTACAAATGACTTCTCTCATAGAGACAATGTCGGGACATGCTGTGCCATGGACTTTAGCTTCGTTTTTCCTAATTTTCCAATGATTCATAATTAACAGGTTGAAGACCCCCATAGATCACTATTGAGAATTTCCTGCATTTGGTTAATCATGTACTGGTGAGTCAGACTCATTGAATGGCTGAATAACTAATAATCTGACGTGCTCTCATGAAATTATTTCATGGCCTGATGTGAAATTATACAGTAACGCAAAACAGGATTAAGGTTTTACCCTGCTCAATATGGCATTCCGGTACTTCCTGTGCTCAGCTCAATAACTAGAAATGCCATCCACTGGTGTGACATTATATGAGAACGTACCTTTGGAGCTTGTAAAGGGCATTTTCATAACCGACCTCACTGAAATTTGTGAGACTTAAAATCAACAATACCGACGTATTAGTTGAGATGGGAATACCCTTTTAAAGGGGATTAACAGGCAAAATAGACTGATGAGCTTTCCACAAGAGACACCAGGCCTACTAGCTGGGGCTCAAAGCAGCTGGCTCCATTCAGTATGTAGTGGCCGGACCTGGTTACTGCAGTTCAGTTCCTGTTCTCTTTAACAAGAGCTAAGCTGCTGTTACGCATTTCCGTCGCGACAAAGCGAGCTGCTTCCACCCTGTTCACTGTGTAGTATGGATGCTGAATAGCAGATTATGAGGATATTTCACAAAACCCCTTTAAATCAGCCTATCTTGTCTTTGTGTATCTATATCATACTATTTCCTTCCTTCCTATTTAAAAACTATTGCTCTAGGTCATATACACTGCTCTTAGTGGTGTCATTAAGTTACAGATCTATGGCTTATTTTTGATGATGTTTGGGACTGATGCTTTTTGCTTGTTACTCCCCCATACCTTACACTGCAGCTATGCTGGTTCCTCGATTACTGTATAAAAGAATAATGGTGCAAGATTTCTAAAAAGTCTCAGCATTTAAAGGGGTATTGCACTCAAACATAAATTTTCATATGTTGCTACTCATGGTGAGACTAACAATTCCTTCCATACTTATTATCTATTCCGTCTCCTTGCCCCAGTTCTTAGCTGCTGCTTTCTGCTGAAGAGACAAAAATCTGTGTGTGAGCTTTTCTCTCTATCTCCCCCTCCCTTCTGAGACGGCTGATGTAAATAAGTCCCTGGCAGGTTTATCTGCAACTTTGTACCTTCTTTTTAATGCTGGGAGGGTTGTTCTAAAGGTCAAGTTGCTGATGAACTGTGATTATACAGCTGTCTCAGAAGGGAGGGGGGAGGAGAGGAGAGGAAGACAGAGAGAAATGTTCACACAGTTTTTTTGTGTCTTCAGCGCAAAGCAGCAGCTCAGAACTGGGGGAAGGAGGCTCATCATGTCCAGCAGCATATGAAAAGTTATAGACCTAGAGAAAGAGGACTGGCTGCACCTCACACCCATGGTTTACATTAATGCCTCTCGGTTATATTTAAAAACCAAGAGCAGAATGTTGGTATATAATTAGATCAAACCATATTGCCTCATGCGCCATACCGCGTGAAGGCCTTCTGTCACACGAGTCCCTCCTCTAAAACAACACTGTGCCGATCAGCGACTGCCAAGCCTGGCCATTCTGTGCCCCCTTCCCCCTTCTCTGTTGTCATTTGCTTTGCGGGGTCGGCAGTCACTGACTGGCACAGTGTTAAGTTAGTGTAGGGCCAGAAGACCTGCATGCAGTACATGAGGCAATATAGTTTGATCAAATTATATAGCAACATTCTGGCGTGGGTTTTTAAATATAGCCGAGAGGCATTAGTGTCAGCCATGGGTGTGAGGTGCAGCAGCTCCTTTTTCTCTAGGTCTGTATATGAAAAGTTATGTTTGAGCGGAATGCCCCTTTAATGGTTTCCAATAAAGTGTACAATAGCTGCTATTATAGTTTTTATAACCTAACAGCAGTGTTATAATATGCTCTCTATATATTGTAATTATCAGTTAGTGATAATTTGCTTATTCAACTTTTAGCAAAAAAAATTATCCAGAAGTTAGGAGCGACCAGTCACACATAAACGGAGGGTGCAGCCTCCAACAAGGGGTGAGGATCATGGAAATGTGAATTTCAATAAAGTAAATTGAACTATGACTATATGTAGCACTAAACAGCAAGTATGACAAGCCATTGAATGTGTGAAAGACAGAGAAGAGGAGGAGGGGAGGAGGGAGTTATTGTTTACTACTAAAGGGCCCTGACAAAGTAGCATTCTTGAAAGGATGTCTAGATAGACCATACAGCAACTGGGCCCTGATATTGTTATCATCGGTCTTGACTTTCTCTAAAAGTTATTTGCTTAAAAGGAACCTGTCATGTCACCCCCGTTCCGACCCCCCCGCTAGAGCACCGGATACTTACCCCATCTTGCCAAGTCCCGCCCCTGGAGCCTGTCCTGGGACGAAGATATCCTTGTCGGAAGCCCTCGTTGCATAGATGAGTCCGACGCCCAAAGAGAATTAATGGAGCCGTCATTCTCTATGGTCGTCGGACTCCTCTCTGCAGCGCGCCGGGCTTCCGACAAGGATATCTCTGTCCCTGGACCGGCTCCAGGAACAGGACTTGGCGGGATGGGGTAAGTATCTGGGGCTCTAGCGGGGGGTCAGGCGCCCTTCACCCTGGCACGGGGGGTGACAGGTTCCCTTTAATATAAATTATTGGTCCAATTTTTTGAAAAATAATTTAAAAAGAAACAATAACTATAACATACTTGGCTTTCTTTGTAAGCAGCTTCTTTGAGTCTGGATAGTGAACCAAGATCTCACTGAGACTCTTCTTATCTAAAATAAAAAGATTTGCAAATCCATGGGCCACCACATTAGCAGTTCTGCGGTTTCCTCCACCAACGGCTAGGAGACTGTAAGAAATAACAGGACTTTGAGTCATGGAAAGCAAGAGAGGTGAGAGTACAAGGCTGGCATTCATGCTCATGTATATCCATGTGCTTCAATAATATTTAATTTACAAATTAGAAAAATAATCTACTTAGAGATCCTTATGGTCCAGTCATAAGTTCAAAAGTTATCAAAAGTTCCCAACAATCGGCCTTCAACTCTGCGTTCAGCACCCCGGACAGCTGTAGACCCCAGATCCATTTGTTATGAACGCTTTGATATGTGATTGCAACAATCGATATACTACATGAAAAAAAGGTGCCCTTCATCCAGTATGGCGGCTTTCAAGTTGGCGGCCATGTTCTGGACAGATCCTAAAATATAGGCTCCCCCACCCATTACTTACTGGGATAGTCAGATATGTAATTTTCCCTTTCATTTCTGAAAGAAAAGGGTGTCTTGAGACTTTTGATCCACCCTGTCGATCTTGGATATGACATTTATTAGTAGATATCTGCTCTACAATTTTTAGTTCTCATAGAGTTGGTGGACAGAGTCTAAAGTCCATGGTATTTGCACACACAGATGAGGAGATCCTGAACTTCTGTGTCACTGTACACAGCCTAAAAAGCAGCATCAGCATGAAAGGCATGTACTGAGCTGTACTGAACATTGGACTCAGGGCACTTGAAGCTACAAAATTATATAAAATTCAAACTTTTGATCCGCTCCGGCCAGCCTGCCCCCTCTAATGTATATTCACCTGGTGCTCTGCAGTGATGAGTGCCGGAGTCATGTCACTGCAAAGCATTGCCACAGTATTCATTAGGAGGGAAGGCCTGTCGCGATGGATTGGAGCACTGAGGGCAGTAGCCCCGCCCCCAGTGCACCAAACCACCTAATTAGCATATGGTTTAAACTACAAAGTTCTGGAAAACAGTGCTAAGGGTGAAGATAATAAAAATAACTTCATCAGCAGCACCCCATGCTCTATAGGGAAATATCAGCAGGTCAGATGCTTCTAAACTGCCACTTGGAAGACAACAAGAAATTCACCTGATTTCTCCAAACACAGCTCCAGCCTTCAGTGTAACCAGGATTTTCTTATCGTCTGGCCCACCGAGAACCTGTACAGATCCCTGCTTGATGATGTACATCTCTCTTCCTATCTCCCCCTGTATTTGGAAATGAGTAAATGTCATTCTGCTTCTTTATAAATTGCAGGACAGAATATATGAGTTGTATAGACCAGAATAAAACAACATCTAATCTTAAAGAGGTAATATGGTTTGTAAAAATATATGGTATTCTTTATGTAATGGAAAGTTCTACAATGTTAGAATCTATTCACTGATTTTCAGGATCTCTGCTGGCTGTCATTTATGTTTTCCTTCAGTGGATATATATCTGTTTTGGTTCTATGAAGGATGGTTTAGTGTTGTTATCTGGAGCTGAGTACCTGAGTGTCCATTGGGAATAAGTGACCAATATGTTTGAAACTAATATCCGAAAACTCAGCATATGTAACTCACTAAGATATATGTAACTCACTAAGATAGTATTATGACTAACTTATTGGTTTTAGTGTGTTTTGGCTTAATTTAACCATGACAGGAAGTCGGAAATGAAAAAACTACACAATATGGTATTGTCTCTATCTCTCTAGCTCCTCCCTCTCATCTAAGACAACAAACTAACTTCTTCGGTCTCAGTAGGTGTGGCTGGATCTTGTCTCTGAGCTATAGTCCTACCCCTGAAGGATGTCATCACCTATGACTATACCATACAGCCCTAATCACCATCTTTCTGTCATACACACACACACACACACACACACACATTTATCTTTATTGGGACATTGAGTGAGAATGAGGAATGTTTACACCATGCTGCCATGTGCTGAGCAATGCCACAGTCAGAAGAGTAGACAGGAAATGATACAGTGGCTTTTGCATTTGTTTTTCGGCATAAAGAGCCGATTTGCAAATATTTTATTCGCAAAATTGCCTGCTTTGCGAATATAATATTTGCAAACCGGCTCTTTACACCGGGTACGCCAGGGGGCCAGGAGGGGGTGTGGTTGGGGCGGAACGGGGGGCGTGGACTCATAGTCCACATGACTCACTATTTTTTTCTCTAAAATATACGCCAAAAATCTACTCCAGTCCTTAGCTGGCGTAGGTTTTCGGCAACTTCTTTAACCAGGAAGTAGTGAAAGGACATGGTAAGGAAGAGGATTACAGACACAAAAAACAGATTTTGGTGGTTTCAGAACTAGGGCACCTAAGTAATCAGTGCTACATGCTCTTTTACCATTTGCTTTTTCTTTTTTTTGGAAATTGTTTAATGGGAATTCTTTAAAGGGTATGTGTTATGTTCTCTGGAGCACAGCTCACAGCACATACTCGACACCCATCCCCGAGCACACTGACAGGCCGAGATCGGTGACTAGACATGGAAGGGGAGCTGCCAGGATGACTACCTGCCGCTCCTCTCCCTGCAGTGCGCGGGGGGATTCATTTTTATTTTCCTGGGTATAAAGCAGCTGCCGCGGCCGGTACGTGCTGTGGGCTACACAGGAGCTTTATACTGTGCTCCAGGAAACCAAATCAGCCCAATTGGGCAGATTGGTTCCTTTTCAACTCTAAGTGGGCAATCATTACTTAAAGTTTCTAATTACTAAAATGGATTTAGAAATGGGTGGGCCTTTGGAATAACCAACTCTGGTGGGCCCAAAAACCTCAATGTAAACAGGTTCTTTATAGATGGAGGGTGGACATTAGAATCACTTCCAATGGTGAGCCCAAGGTACCCTAACCCAACCCTACTCTGAATATCTCCTACATTCTATAGACTGGAGCATGTCCATACTATGAAATCTGGCGGGCTAGATTGCTGAGCGTATGGGGAATTGCATGATGAATAAAGCTTACATGAAAAAAGACAAGCGGGCAAATACTGCTGGAAAACCAGGAAAGAATGATGATTTAACAAGGGAGCTATGCGAAAGGCAAGTAATCAGTCAGGTCAAGAATGTCATCACTTCTTCTGTGTGAGACCTCTAGATGTCAGATAATCATTTCATACTCTTTCATTTCTCAAATAATGATGGAATTGCAGCCTTGGCCTTGAGTTGGTAAATTGTGTTTACTTATTGTTAGATAATATATACTGTTAGAATTCCAGAGTGGTTTCCCTCTGTATGGCTGAATCATAGCCGCCGTGCCTCTTAAATGATTATATCTTGTGTCTTAAATGAAGACATTTGCAGTTGGTATTCACCACGTCGTGAAGGTTACATCTTTCATTTATTATATACACTTTACAAAGCTGTCAAAGCAGAAAACAGATGTCCACATAAAAGCTTTCATTATACCCAGTTTCCTGGATTTCGCTCAGAAGTCGTTTTTAATATCTGGTGTGAGGCGTATCTGTCGATTTCAAGCAGCGGAAGCGGTCGTCCTGGGAGCCGAGCAAATATTTGTAAGAATGGCGCCAATCAATTGTGTAGCAACAAGTGTCATCCTGAAGGAATGACTGGCAGCACTGCCGCTGTCCGCGTCAGATCGGATGTAGAGAGGTAATTTTTTTTCTATGAGCAGGAACAGGAAAGTTAAAAAGAGCCTGTTAGCAGAATCATGGCACTGTTACTGATAGGCTCCTTTATAACAATGGACTATAGCGCCCATTGATTGATAGACCACTCCTTTCTGTGTACCTAGCCAAGAGATAATATCCCAAAAATACACAATTAGGAAGAGTTACTACCTATGTTAGGAAACATTAAAGAAGTTGCCCAGCGAAAAAAAAATTCTTTCAAATCAACTGGTGTCAGAAAGTTATAAAGATTTTTGATTTACTTCTATTTAAAAATCTCAAGTCTTCCCGTACTTATCAGCTGCTTTATGTCCTACAGGAAGTGGCGTTTTATATACATTCAGAAACATTGCTCTCTGCTGCCACATCTTTCCCAGGAAGGAACTGTCCAGAGCAGTAGCAAACCCCCATAGAAAACCTCTCCTGCTCTGGACAATGTCTGACTCGGCCAGAGATGTCAGCAGAGAGCACTGTTTCTGAATGTAAATAAACAACACTTCCTGCAGGATATATAGCAGCATGACTTAAGAGCTGTTTTTGTATGGTGGTCATTTCTGGTAAATTAAATTATTTACAAATAAATATATATAAATATATATATATATATATATATATATATATATATCACACAGACTATACACCCCATACATGAAGCAGTGAGGGATAGGCTGGCGATAGGCAGCTCTGACCCTGGCTTATCCAGGGTTGAGAAGTGAAAGTCCATTTAGTCCAACCCCTATCTCCACCAACATCATCTGTTAATGGAGAAGAATCAGGAGGCCCCTATAAACTTTATACTGTTGGCTGAACTCACCATCAGTGGGGGGGGGGGGGGGGGGCTCAGCCGACTTTAGTATATAGTGCAGGGCCGGATTAAGGTTCGTGGAGACCCTGGGCAACAATTTTGTTGGGGGCCCCCCCATTTTCTTCCCCCACAAATAAACCATACAGCAATCTATATAGGTGGCTGATTGCTGTAGGGGACTTAGTACCTACCCCTCCTCACTCCTGGCTGTATGGCTCAGCATCCTCCTCTGTTCTGCATATGATGGTCCCTAGAGGCTGCAGTGCAGAGGAAGATGCCAGGTCCTAGAGACAGGATGGGGGAGGGGTGAGCATCGTGGTGTGTTCCCACTTACTTCAATGCGAGAACACAGCACTTTAGAACTTTCTGTGCGCTCTTGCCCACTGTGTCAGCCACCACAGCTAGGACTTGCAAGTCTAAGTCCTATCTTCAGTTCCCAACCATATAAACTACCGGAAGCAGTAAGGAGCACCCAGAAAGTACTTAAAGGCTGTGTATAATCTATAGCAGATATGGTACATGTGAATATACCCTAAGGATCATGGCATATATAGCTGCACAAAGGCTACATGTCATATGCTGCACACAGGCTATATATACACCATACACTGTACACAGGCTGTATATCATACACTGCACACAGGCTATATGTCATATGCTGCACACAGGCTATATATACCTTATGCTGCACACAGGCTATATATAATAGGCTGCACACAGGCTATATATAATAGGCTTCACTCAGGCTATATATCATACACTGCACACAGGCTATTTGTCATATGCTGCACACAGGCTATATGTCATATGCTGCACACAGGCTATATGTCATATGCTGCACACAGGCTATATGTCATATGCTGCACACAGGCTATATGTCATATGCTGCACACAGGCTATATATCATACACTGCACACAGGTTACATGTTATATACTGCACACAGGCTATATACCATACACTGCACACAGGCTATATACCATACACTGAACACAGGTTACATGTCATATACTGCACACAGGCTATATACCATACACTGCACACAGGCTATATACCATACACTGCACACAGGCTATATACCATACACTGCACACAGGCTATATATCATAGGCTGCACATAGGCTATATATTATAGGCTGCACACAGGCTGTATACCATACACTGCACACAGGCTATGTATCATACACTGCACACAGACTATATACCATACACTGCACACAGGCTATATATCATACACTGCATACAGGCAATATATCATAGGCTGCACACAGGCTATATATCATAGGCTGCACACAGGCAAAATATCATAGGCTGCACACAGGCTATATACCATACACTTCACACAGGCTATGTATCATAGGCTGCACACAGGCTATATATCATACACTGCACACAGGCTACATGTCATATGCTGCACACAGGCTATATATATATATATATATATATATATATACCTCTGCTCTGATATATGCCCCTATAGTATATACCCCTGCTCTGATATATGCCCCCATAGTATATGCCCTCGGCTCTGATATATGCCCCCATAGTATATGCCCCCTGCTCTGATATATGCCCCTATAGTATATAACCCTGCTCTGATATATGCCCTATAGTATATATCCCTGCTCTGATATATGCCTCTATAGTATATACCCCTGCTTTGTTGTGCCAATACAAAACAAAACCTCATACTCACCTGATCTGGGCAGATGACAGGTCTTCTCTCTTCTGGCTCTTCTCTGTTCCTTCAGCCTGTCAGCCACTGTGACAGATGCTCCAGCATGCTCCATGATGTCACATCCCTGCTGGAGAGATCAAGTTTCCTTGCTAAGGTCCCATGCAGTCCTCTCCTCAGTGAGGGGGAGGGGCAAGGGGGAGTGAGGACCTCGGCAGGAAACAGGCACCCCGAAGCTTGACAGGAAGAATCCATTCAAAGACCCATCAGGGGGGAGTCTGAGCCTGCCGGGAGGGAGATGCTTACACAGGATTAACCCTACACCTCCCTCCCTCCCTGGACAGCATGCAGTGTGGCCAGTGCTGTGTCCAGGTACGGTTTCCACATGCTTTTTGCGTGTGGGACTGGCTCCCAGACACCACTTCCGGGTTTGGGCTGGTGGGGGCCCCCTAGTGGTGGAGGCCTCTGGGCACATGCCCCTTGTGCCCTCCCTTTAATCCGGCCCTGATATAGTGTATTGTTACCTTAAAGGGGTTGTCAAGCGAAAAAAAAATCTTTCAAATCAACTAGTGTCAGAAAGTAATGTAGATTTGTAATTTACTTCTATTTAAAAATGTTACGTCTTCCCATACTTATCAGCTGCTATGTTTATCTTGTGCCTGACCACCTGAAAAGGGCAGCCGTCCCTTCTGTAAATGCTAGCTACTGCAATGTTTCCACATTGTTTTACACTTCACTTTAGATTCTCCGAAGCAGCTCATTACTTAGTATAACCCCTTCCTTGCTGTTGCTTTTTCTTTCATTTTTGCTAACACAAGTTAGAAACCCAGAGCATCAGCAATCCCTTCTCACCTAACAAGCCAAGTATAGTAGTGTATTGTGCAAATCATTATATAACATAGCACAGAGGAGTATGGGCTAAGCTGTCATTGGCCAGAGAAGTAAGGGAAAGGAAGCCCTGTGTGTGTACGACAGGAAACAGCCCTACCCTGGTCCTGCCACTAAAATGGAGAGAATGAGAAATAGCTGTGCACTAATAACAGATGTAAAAGAAATAAAGTCATTTGTCACCCCTCTGAAGCGTTAATCTATCAAAACCAGGCAGGTTTTTAAAATTCCATTAATATGACAGACACGCTTTAAAATAAAGGGGTAGTGCTTAGAAAATATTTTTTTTTCAAAATCAACTGGTGCCAGAAAGTTGTACAGATTTGTACAAGTCACATCTTCCAGTACTTATAATCTGCTGTATGTCCTGCAGGAAGTGGTGTATTCTTTCCAGTGTGAAACATTGCTCTCTGCTGCCACCTCTGTCCATGCCAAGAACTGAGCAGAGCAGCAGCAAATCCCCATAGAAAATCTTTACTACTCAAGACAATTCCTGACAAGGACAGAGGTGGCGGCAGAGAGCACATAGGAAATAATACACCACTTCCTGCATGGCATACATAAGCTGATAAGTACTGAAAAACATAAGATTTTTTTTAAATAGAAATGTTTAAAGAGATTCTGTCAACAGGTTTATGCTGTCCCATATAAGTGTAGCATAAACTAGTGACAGAGAAGCTGAACAGAATGATGTATCACTTACATAGTTCTGTGCAGCTGATCCAGATACATCCTCCTGAATAACATGGACAATAAGTAATCCTCTCCATTATGTGCATGAGCCCAGTTGTCCTGGATATTCATGAGAAGCAGAAAAGTCCGTCCTCCAGCTGCTGATTGGCAGTTATCTATCCATGCTATGTATAGGCAGTCAACTGTCAATCAGCAGCTGGAGGGCGGGGGGAGGGGTGTGGCAAGAATCCTATTCTCCTGCAAATTAGGAGAACGGCTGAACAAAATTATGCAAGTAATACACTGATCTGTTCAGAATTTCTGTCACTAGTTTATGTTGCCCTTATTTAAGGCCACATAAACCTAGTGACACTTTTAAACAAACATAGTACATAGTGCCATCCACCCAATACATGAATATATACACACTTTTTTTTTTGTAATGTAAAGAATTATGACTTAAGGAACTGGCACATCCTTATGAAGAATAAAAGCTACAAAGTCCACCGCTTACTAGTATTCCCAGTAAGACAATGGCTGCAGGTAAGCGGCAAACAATATCCCTTATTTTCCTTTGTTATAGAAGTTTATCAGTTTATAGCTTAAGAAAAATGTCCACAGGAAATTCCTAGCGCCCAAGCGGTTTTTCAGAACAAGTACAGGTTCTGGCTCACAGCAGACAAAAGGCTTAACAGATGAGATTAATCTTTAATGAAGTAGCATAAAACATCAGCGCGGCAGCAGCCTGTGAGCGTCCTGAATATTTTACTAAAATCAACATTTTTAAATCATTTAGATGTACAAAACAGAGGAAAAATGGGCGAGATCGGCCATTACGCCAGCACTGACGCCAGTGTGGTGTATAATGAGTACACTGTGAGTGTCACAAGCTGCTCCACACAACACATTTTACTTCCTAATCCAAGGACTCCAGTTTTACAGAGTTTTAGTAGCAGCTTTTAATGTGTATGTTTCATCCAATGGAGTTCTCTAGTGTGATGGAAATAAAGTTTAGTTATGCAGCTTTATCTAATATACCCTTCTCCATGAAATGAACACTTAAAGGGAACCCTGCACCATAAAAATGCTACCTAAGCTATCGCCATGATGTTATAGAGCAGAAGGAGCTGAGCAGATTGATATATATCTTTATGGGAAAAGATTCTGTATAACTTGTAATGTATTCACTGAAATCTCTGATGTTTCCAGGCTGAAGAGTCCAGTCCATTGAGTGACACCGCCCACTGGACTCCATAACACAGAATGATCAGGGATTTCTATCAAGATGTAACAAGTTAGGGTCCTATTACAAGGAGCGATTTTTGACGATTAACAACTAACGATAAACGATCGCAAACGAGATTGTTTATCGTTAACCTGAAATCGTTCACCACATTACACAGAACGATGGTCATTAGATATGATCGTTACTACGATCGTTATTGTGATAGTTTCTATGATCAATTACTCCTTCTGATCCCAGCAAAACAATGAACAATGTGCAATTACACTGAACGATAAGTGAAAAAATGCGGACGAATGTGGAACGATTAACAATAATTTTAGGTTCAGCTCTAAATCAACGATCAACGACATACGAACGATTTTTCGATCGTTGCCTGCAATTACACAGAACGATTATCCTTTAAATTTTAACAATATAACGATTTTTCACACGATAATCATCCCGTGTAATAGGGCCCTTACACTGATCTTTTCCTACAAAGATATATATCACAACCTGCTCAGTTCTTCCTGCTCTATAACATGATGGTGATAGATTAGATAGCATTATTTTGGTGACAGGTTCCCTTTAAACAACACTTGGGATTTAGATGAACAATCGATTCAAGTTGATATAAATTGTGTAATTTGTTAAGAACAAAAAGATGTATTAATGGTCAATGGAAACCAAATTGTCAACCGATTAAGGGCTGGATTCCAAATTACACACTGAAAATCAAAGTAACAAAAAAATTAAAGGGATACTTCAGAGAAATGTTTTTAAATCAAATAGAGTCAACTGGAAAGTCATACAAATTTGTAAATAAATTCTATAAAATCTCAAGCCCTCCACTTCTTATCAACTGTTGTATGTTCTGCAGGAAGTGTATTATTTTCAGTCTAACACAGTGCTCTTTGCTGCCACCTCTGTCCATGTCAGGAACTGTCCAGAGCAGCAGCAAATCCCCATAGAAAACTTCCTCTGCTCTTGACAGTTGCTGACATGGACAGAGGTGGCAGCAGAGAGCAGTGTGTCAGACTGGAAAGAATACATCACTTCCTGCAGGACATATAGCAGCTGATAAGTACTGAAAGACTTAATATTTAAAAATACAAGTAATTTATAAATGTATATAACTTCCTGACATCAGTTGTCTTGAAATAATTTTCTTTCTCTGGAATACCTGGTAGGTTTTCATTCACCTACAGAAAACAGATCTCTTGCAAATGGTGGGGCAGAAAAAAACATACAAAAGAGCTGTATAATTCTTCTCTTTACAATGATTGATGAAGTTGTATTTACTGGACAAGAATTTCACCAACATATCACCTTGTCACAAGACATGACTGTCAAGATGGGATCATGCAAAAGCCTTTCGAGGACGCCAAGTTGTCATATTTCAGAAGCCTCACGGTAAGGTTGCATTTTCACATAGCCCTGAGTGTATTCACTGTTGTATATTACCAGTAATTTACTGACCATTGGTAAAAAGGAGGCATACAGTCTAGGTACTACTAGTCACAGTAGGTACAGTGTAGGTACTACTAGTCACAGTAGGTACAGTGTAGTACTGCTAGTCACAGTAGGTACAGTCTAGGTACTGCTAGTCACAGTAGGTACAGTGTAGGTACTACTAGTCACAGTAGGTACAGTCTAGGTACTGCTAGTCACAGTAGGTACAGTCTAGGTACTGCTAGTCACAGTAGGTACAGTGTAGGTACTACTAGTCACAGTAGGTACAGTCTAGGTACTGCTAGTCACAGTAGGTACAGTGTAGGTACTACTAGTCACAGTAGGTACAGTGTAGGTACTACTAGTCACAGTAGGTACAGTGTAGGTACTGCTAGTCACAGTAGGTACAGTCTAGGTACTGCTAGTCACAGTAGGTACAGTGCAGATACTGGTAGTCACAGTAGGTACAGTGTAGGTACTGCTAGTCACAGTAGGTACAGTCTAGGTACTGCTAGTCACAGTAGGTACAGTGTAGGTACTGCTAGTCACAGTATGTACAGTGTAGGTACTACTAGTCACAGCAGGTACAGTGTAGGTACTACTAATCACAGTAGGTACAGTGCAGGTACTGCTAGTCACAGAAGTACAGTGTAGGTACTGCCAGTCACAGTAGGTACATTGTAGGTACTGCCAGTCACAGTAGGTACAGTGTAGGTACTGCTAGTCACAGTAGGTAGAGTGTAGGTACTGCTAGTCACAGTAGGTACAGTGTAGGTACTGCCAGTCACAGTAGGTACAGTAAAGGTACTGCCAGTCACAGTAGGTACAGTCTAGGTACTACTAGTCACAGTAGGTACAGTGCAGGTACTGCTAGTCACAGTAGGTAGAGTGTAGGTACTGCTAGTCACATTAGGTACAGTGAAGGTACTGCTAGTCACAGTAGGTACAGTGAAGGTACTGCTAGTCACAGTAGGTACAGTGTAGGTACTGCTAGTCACAGTAGGTACAGTGTAGGTACTGCCAGTCACAGTAGGTACAGTGAAGGTACTGCCAGTCACAGTAGGTACAATCTAGGTACTGCTAGTCACAGTAGGTACAGTGTAGGTAGCGCTAGTCACAGTAGGTACAGTCTAGGTACTGCTAGTCACAGTAGGTACAGTGTAGGTACTGCTAGTCACAGTATGTACAGTGAAGGTACTGCCAGTCACAGTAGGTAGAGTGTAGGTACTGCTAGTCACAGTAGGTACAGTGTAGGTACTGCTAGTCACAGTAGGTAGAGTGTAGGTACTGCTAGTCACAGTAGGTAAATTGTAGGTACTGCCAGTCACATTAGGTACAGTGTAGGTACTGCCAGTCACATTAGGTACAGTGCAGGTACTGCCAGTCACAGTAGGTACAGTGCAGGTACTGCCAGTCACAGTAGGTACAGTGCAGGTACTGCCAGTCACAGTAGGTACAGTGTAGGTACTACTAGTCAATAGGCAATACAGATACTTTCCTCTAGTTAGCAGTACAATTGGGTTACCTTTTTGCAGACAAAATCTCCTGGTAAATAAACAATGGATTTCAGCTTCAACAGCAAGTCTTGAATCATCTGGTTATCACAACCCTGGTAAAAAAGGGATTTTTAGATAACAAAATAACAAAATGTTGAGACACTGACTTACTGACTATATCCTATATCTTGGATAGGTTATAATTCAGAATGAGTGACTCAACTCAAAACGTTTACAGAATGGTCACATGATCACAGGGAAACGGACAGTGCTAGATGGTGGGTGAGTATATACATTAAGCAGTTGGGGGGATGAGTTGCTCGTGATACAACAAGTTACTGGCTGCTCAATACCTACAGGAGCAGAGACTTCTATCTTTGACAGGTGTCCCTGCTCTAGAATGTACTTTTTATATGCTGTATGCCAGTCTATTCTATTTCCAGAAGCCTCTCTATAGTAGCCCTACTGTACAACCTGATTGTCTACCTCCATGCAGCAGGATGACACTGTCTTCCTAGTCTTAGGACGTACAGATCATCAGATGCAAAGTGGAAATTAGGCAGTTGCGTACACATTTCATTTGCATTCATTTGCCTAAAGATTGCGTACATTTTGGTGTAGAGTTACAGGCATGGGTACAGAGTATCAGACGCAAAGCTTAAAATTACGCAGTGGCGTACGTTCACAAGTTTGAATATGTTCGAAAATGATTGTATAACCATTCCGATCATCGAACAAATTGTGTGTGATCGGCAGACAAGAACAATTAGCGTCATGTTTGTATAGACATATGAACATTTAGGAACAATGGGCCCAATGTAGCATCACGGTCACCACTTGCTCTATGGTTAAAGCTGCTCTGAATAATGTATAATATAGAATGTAGAAAGGAACCTGAGTGACTTACCTTAAATAACTCCACATTGCTGACAATTGCTAAATTTACATCCATCGCAATAGCCAGTTGCATTTTTGTTGGCATTTCCTCCAGGAGCTCAGATTCATCTGTAAAGGAATATAGTAAAAATATAATCTGTACAGTAAGAACCAATAGGTCTTCAACCACTTCCTGCAGCAATTTTTAGGGATGCCTTTCTTAAATTTGTTTTTATCCCTTTTGTTCCCAACTTCCTAGAAATATATATGTGTGGATTTAAATTACAAAAAAAAAGCAAAAGCAAAACAAAAACAAAAACAGCAAGAAAACAAAATGGGAGCGTGAAGCAAGGTAAGCTCCAGTGCGGGACAGGAGAGAGACCACTGGGATGATGTGACATGTGAATCCTCCCTGCATTGGAGCTGTCATCATCCGGTAAGGGAATATAGGGGGCAGCGCTGAGCCAGACACATCATGTGGGACACTGGTGAGCGGAGACCGGGTTCCTCTGCCCCCTCACCTCCCCGGGGAACGCAGTCACCAGCATCAGCAGAGAGCCCTTGAAGAGAAGCACCATGTGGAGCCAGGCGACAAGTGCTGCACTGCTGCAGCAGGATGCGAAGGACACTTGGGTGCTCAGCGTCCGCTCTCCGCTCTCTATCAGCCCCTGCACTGCATTCCCCACAGTGGTTCTGCCTGGATTTCTCCTTTAACTTTATTTTTAGGTGTTGCAATGATTACAGAGATACTAGATTTAGTTATATTTTACTACTTTAAAAAACTAAATTTTTGGGGTTGTTCTGTATTGCTAAATTCTGACACTAAGTGTTTTTTGTTTTTGCGCCTGCGCCACCTCCTGACCCCCCCCCCCGAACCGATGCAATGAAGTAGAGCCGTCCTCGCCCCGTGTTCCTGGCGCTTATGGCCTTCCCCGCCTCTCCTGCCAGTCATTCCCCCCCCCCCCCCTCCACATACCATGGTGCCTCCACTCCAGGATCCAGGAATCAGCTACGCAGGTGCAGTGACGCGACCGGCTTTCTCCCACTATCCTGGTGCGTCATTGCGTCTGCGCGGGATCGTCACGCACGGACAATCCCGCGCAGGTGCAGTGACGCACCAGGATAGTGAAAGCCGGTCGAGGAGAGAGCTCACCCATCCTGAAATGCCACTGTGTAAATGCCTTGCCCACAAGGAGGGTGAGAGTGGTAGTATAGGGATAGCTGGAGGTAGTAGTACAACCAGTAAAGTCTCTGTTATGGTAGCTTTGTGGTCTGACTTAAAGGATTACTCTGGAGAGAAATTTTTTTTTCAAATCAACTGGTGTCAGAAAGTTATAGAAATTTGTAAGTTACTTATCAGCTGCTGTATGTCCTGCAGGAAGTGATGTATTCTTTCCAGCCTGACACGGTGCTCTCTGCTGCCACCTCTGTCCAT
Source organism: Dendropsophus ebraccatus (assembly GCF_027789765.1). NCBI lineage: Eukaryota > Metazoa > Chordata > Amphibia > Anura > Hylidae > Dendropsophus > Dendropsophus ebraccatus. The sequence goes on along the minus strand of NC_091455.1, from coordinate 40,062,637 downwards.
GAGAGGAACTGTCCAGAGCAGTAGCAAATCCCTATAGAAAACCTTTCCTGCTCTGGACAGTTCCTGACATGAACAGAGGTGGCAGCAGAGAGCACTGCGTCAAACAGGAAAGAATAAAGCACTTCCTGCAGAACATACAGCAGCTGATAAGTACGGAAGACTTGAGATTTTTTAATAGAAGTAATATTTAAATCTGTATAACTTTCTGACACCAGTTGATTTCAAAACTATTTAAAGGGGTTATCCAGAGCTACAAATACATGGCCGCTTTCCCCCTTCTGTTGTCTCCAGTTTGGGTGGGGTTTTGAAACTCAGTTCCATTGAAGTAAATGGAGCTTAATTGTAAACTGCACCTGAACTGGAGACAACAGTAGGGGGAAAAGTGGCCATGTTTTTGTAGCGCAGGATAACCCCTTTTAAAAAAAAAACCCCTTTAATAATATATGTCTATGAGTAACATTATGGGTCAATTTCAGGATAAATCTCCAAGTTAAGTGAGACTTTTAGTGACCCTAGGAATCGTTTTAGTAAGTAGATATAGTCATACCTAACATTCCTTGTGAATCCCATGTATACTCAAACCACGTCCGGACCCGGTTCTGAACTTGTCTGGGGATTTTGTTCGTGTTCATATATGAGACGGCTTTGTCCACGCTGGCGCGGTAATAGCTTTGTCCTGCAGTTGCAGCTCCAATCACATCACGCATCTAGGAAAGACATTGATAGTTAACATTTTTATGGGATCTATGGTTTCTTAAAGAGGATGTACCACCAGGTACATCCTCTTTAACCTGACACAGGGATAGAACGGCGCCGTCACGGGGAAGCCGTTGCCGCGGTCTGTTTTTCGAAGCGTGCCCCGGCTCCTGTGTACGGCGCCGTTCTATGCACGGTTACCGGACGGTGCTCAAGCACTGGAGGTAGGCCGGCCCGCCCCCAGTGGGAGGGAATTTCCCTACCCTCTATGACGCGGCTCCATTGATTCTATTTAATAAAGATAGGTTGACCTCCCCGTGCTCTTCTTTCCTTGGCAGATAGTCCGTTAAACGCCAGCCTCATTGCAAGTCCACATGGTCAATCAACTTTGTGCCAGGAATAGGGATGGTCCAAACCTGCCGAGGTTCAGGTTCGTACGAACCTGGACTCTCGGCAATGCTTCCCGCTGTCTTAAACCTCCGTGGAGAGGGTGGATACAGCGGGAGGACTGCCTGGAAAACTGGCATACAGCCACAGCCATAGGCTGTATCCCAGTTTTCCAGGCGGTCCTCCCACTTTATCCACCCTCTCCACGGAGGTTTAAGACAGCGGGAATCATTGCTGAGAGTCCGGGTTTGTAGGAACCCGAACCTCGGCAGGTTTGGACCATCCCTAGCCAGGACATTGTAAATACATAATTTTGTGCTAAAGTTTTAATCTGAACCTCTAATAATAAACTCGTCGCACTTTGTTGTCTAGTACACAACATGATCCTCAGGTCTCTGCTGAAGTGGATGTCTCATTGATTTTTTAAATGGAAATTCGAGTGTCTACATACATCCAGCTACTTTAACAAACTGGCAAAGGCTCATTTGTTCATGGATGAGATTTTTTTCCCTTTAATTAAGCAATATCTCCAAGGACGGACATAAATAATCATTCCACTAGAACAACACTGTAAAGAGGACTCCATTCTGCCTTTCAGAAAATGTCATATAGGTTTGTTAAAGGGCCAAGCAATGGTTGGTGGGAAAAAAAACAAACAAACTGACTCACCGCTGTACTTGTTTTGGATCCAGTGCTGCTGCTGCCACTTTGAGATGCCCGGCAGACATGCCCCAATGACATCTCTGTAAGGAGCATGTGCACATCACCGCTGAGGACAGGACTGTGTACAGGGATATAATTGGGGCACTTCATCTGGGTCATGGCTAATGAAACAGTATATAAAAATATAAAATAATACTTACCTGTCCACGCTTCCGGTGTCCTGCTGCTGCTGAAGCTTCTGAGGCCATCTTTGAAGTGAAAAGCCGTTAAACTAATCATTGGCAATAGTGTTTTCCCCTCTTGATCAGTGATTGGCTCAGCGGCCTATTACTGCAGAGATGTGTCAGTGGTGGCTGCGTTGAGCAGGTAGAAGCCAGGAGGACACCTGGGAGTGTGTAGAGGTAAGTATTTCTTCATTATTTTCTGTATATGCAGCAAGGTCTGCACAGACATTGCTAATTATTTTTATGGAGATTTTTTTTAGCATTTGGGGGCTGCTTTTAGCGATTTTCATGTCTATATTTTGCCAATAGTGGTGAGCTGTTGCATTTTTTTTGTGTTGTGTGTTTGCAATTTCAGCTATAGCAACGTGCTCCAGCCTAGTGTGAAGGGTGTTGTAGGAGAGCTGACCAAATGGGTCTTTTTGCCTGAAACAGTATATAGAATATAATTTAGTAGTACTTACTTGTCCAATCTCCCTGGTGTCCTGCTGAAGCTTCTGAGGCTGTCTTTAAAGTGAAAGGCTGTTCAGCTAGTCATTGGCAATGATGTTTTCCCCTCTTGATCAGGGATTGGCTGAGTGGCAGCTGTGTTGAGCAGGTACAAGCCAGGAGGACACCAGGAAGTGTTGATAGGTAAGTATTACTTTATTATTTTCTGTATATGCAGCAGGGGCTGAATAGACATCGCTAATGAGGCTCATAGGCTCGGTAAGCGAGCACTGATCTAGCAGATTGGCTCTCACAGCTCATGTAATGACCTTAGTGTGGAAATATCTGAAACCCTGACAGCAAGCACAAAGAGAGCAAGAAGTCACAGCTTAAAGCGCACAGAGATCTAGTGGCGACTGTTTTAAAAGAGTTCCCTCACTGTGTGCTATTCCATACAGCAAATAAACATAAATCTCAATGTAAACCCCCTCAGATAGAGGCCAAAATGATACCCTTTTGTCCTCAGTCTGGTAATAGGGGTCCATTAATATCTTTATTGTAAATATGTTTAAGTTAATAATTATATCACCTGTGATTTCGCTTTAGAAACCCCGGAGGACATGACCTATTTTGGTTTCATGAGGAGACGACAGGTGACACTGCTTCAAACTAATGATTCTCTTTGAAGCAATTATTTTCCATGGGTATTGTATTCGCCTGTACCGATACGGTAACCGTGATGCTAGTATTTAGCCATTTGTTACCTGTCCAATTAAACTTGAAAAGACGAAGACCCCGGAAAAATAATTTAACAGCTGGAAAAGGATTTCAAATATTGTTTGCGGTTCGGCAAGGCCACCTATTGTGATTAAAGTCCGTACTGCAAAGTAGTAACATCGCAGGTACCTGCAAATAAATAAAACAACAGTCATTATTAGTTTTTCTGTGTTTGTGTTATTCTGACAGCATATTAAAAGTAAAAGACATACAAACCAAACAGTCATTTAGACATGTACATGTACTCTGTGGGATTCATAAACCCTAGGACATCAGAATAAAGGGAGACCTACAGCGACGGGTGTGTGTAAGGTAATGTTCTAGTGTGCTGCATATCACATGGGGGCTCATGAATCGTCTGATAGGCCCCTGAGTGATGTGATGCAGCTACAGTGAGATCAGATGTGACGGTCGAATGGCCGTTGGGCCCCCCAGGATGCTCGGCTGACCCTGACCAGATGCCCTCTCAAGCTATCTCATTGGCTTCTGTTTCCTGTTTTAGCCCTACTGCATCTGGCAGTAGCTCTCCTCCTCTGTCTGCATGTCCTCTGTCTGATGTTGAACAACAAGTTGCCTAGAAAAACGGTGTTTGAAATTGTTGTGGCTTACTTAAAGGGGTTATACCACAAAATAAATAAAAAATAAAGCTTTGAACTAATACACACCACCATTAGACCCAAGAGTGACTATGTGACCAAGGCACAATTTGCCTCATCTGCCCAGTGCACCAAAATACTATGTTCCAGCCCTGCTTGCATACACTAGTGAACATAATTCTGAGGGATCACAAATAGTTTATACTTCCATCCATTCTAGGCCAATCTTTTTTCTTTATAATAAATGAATACATTATAGAAGGTTGTTGTGGAATCAAAGAATAGTTTATTGCATAGAATAACTCTAAAACCATTGGACCTTTGCTGTGTCAACACTTGGCACGGGATCCACTTGGTTTCTGATGGGCCAATCTGACCTTTCACTACTAGTGTTCATATTCGGCAACGTTCTCCGAACCTGTGCGCTCTGCATCTGACTCCCAGTGGCTCGAGATGTTGGATGCAGCCAACTTTCCCAGCTGCCGGGAGTCAAATGATAAGCAAGTTTAAGGAACATTGCTGAACTTTTGTCAAGTCCGCTCAACACTATTCACTATTGTTTTATCTGTGTTTACACTTGAGCTTCCTCCAGCATCTACAGCATGGTGATCCTACATATGAGGAGATGGTATTAAAGACCTAGGTCTCCAACTTAAAAACGTAAAAGCTTTTTTTTTTTTTACTGCTACTTGCATGGATGCACATTCTTAACAGGGGACGAAGGATAATTCATGTTAATGTGTTTCGTATTGTACAGATCATCATTTACTGAATATGAAGATAATGAATTTTATATCTAAAGTAAAATGCTTCTTTCTACAGTTCTTTTTTACATTCATTTTTTTATCTACATCTACTTTATGGCCAGGATCACAAACAGTGGCCATTGTGTGACACGGCCGTGTTACAGAACGGCCGCTGTCTGAGATATTTACCCCGGCCGCTACTGCTGTATTAGGGTGCACATTAGGGTATGCCAGCACTCCAATTAGCCATAGAAAACAGGGAGCCGTCATTACATAGTGTGTGCAGCCTATTTTGTGCGGGGCCGCACAAAATAGACATGTCAGTTTTTTTGTGCGGCTGCATAGAACACCGGACGCAGTTTATTCAGTGTGTATACACCACGGACATTGTTCTATAGAATATATTGTTAATCCACACTGTTCACAATAAACTGGGGCCATTATCTATTGAAAATATATGTAGGATGTAACTGTTCAAAGTCTCTGCACTCACTGAAAAACCACAATGACTATTCCACTTGAAAAAAATGTAGTAAGAAGGAAGAGAATGGAAGGTCTACACATACACACACACACACACACACACACACACACACATTAAAGGCCCTATTCCACCAACAGATCTGACGACAGATTATCTGCCAAAGATTTGAAGCCAAACCCAGGAACAGACTATAATCAGAGAACAGGTCATAAAGGAAAGACTGGATTTCTCCTCTTTTCATATCCACTCCTGGGTTTGGCTTCAAATCTTTGGCAGATAATCTGTCGTCAGATCTGTTGGTGGAATAGGGCCTTAAATTGCTAAATTATCTCATGCCACATCTTTATTAGGAACAGAAATGCTAAGCCCTTTCATGTATACAATGTCCCAAACCCTCTGCTGCTGTGTCTGTTTGTGTCGTTACAATGGGACTGGTATGGGTTCCCAACAATCTGATGAACCAAGTCCCAGTGGCAATATATTCACTTGAAATTACAGAAAGAGGGTGCCACTATTAGACTATAGATGCTAAGATTTAACTTTTAATGTTTACAGCTTGTGTCTGTTTGTGGGCTTTTGTGTGTGTATACTTATCATTCCTATTTGAAGCACAGAGGATTGCATACAGTATAAAAACATGGACACTTCTCTCCCTGGATAGTTATCAGAATTCTCTGCTAGTTCATTAAAGGATTTATCCAGCGCTACAAAAACATGGCCACTTTCTTCCAGAGACAACACCACTCTTGTCTCCAGTTCAGGTGCGGTTTGCAATTAAAGGAGAAGTCCGGCCAAAATTATTTTTTATATGTTATTACTTATGGAAAGTTATACAATTTTTGTAATGTACATTAATTAATGGAAATGCTCATATACTGCTATTTCCCTTAATTTAGTGTATCAGGAAGTGTTACAATTCTCTCAGAAGCAGTGACGTCACGACGAATGGTGTAATTCCTATAGAGTGTCCAGCAGGTGGTGCTCTATATATAGAAGTCAATGAGTACCATTGACTTCTATATATAGTGCGCCCCTGCTGGACACTCTATTGAATCATTTGATAAGTATGTAATGTTATGTACTGTACTTTGTGATTGAATACATTTATGGAATACTTTGGGGAGCAAGTGTCCTTGCTCCTCCTCTGCTCCCCCTCCTCCTCCCAGCTTCAAACTAACTATTGCGCCGCTGACTCCCACCCGCCCGCTCCTCACACTATCCCGCCGCCAGCCGCCGCTCTCTACTCCTGCATGCCGGCCGCGTCAGCCCTCCCCCACCCCGGCCGGGGACACCAGGAAGAACCGGGAGCGCCATGCTCCTGGCTGGGGTGGGGAAAGGCTGACGGGGCCAGCATGCAGGAGCAGAGAGCGGCGGCTGGCGGCGAGATAGTGTGAGGAGCAGGCGGGTGGGAGTCAGTGGCGCGATAGTTAGTTTGAAGCCGGGAGGAGAAGGGGGGAGAGGAGGAGGAGGGGGCATGAAGAGCGGCCCTTTTGTGAGCGGCGGTGATATGATGGGCATAGATAGCACAGGTACTACTCCCCCATTATCTGCAGATAATGGGGGAGTAGTACTGTGTATATGTGCACAGCACCGAGCAAGGAGGGAGGGGGGAGGTAGATGGCACTCCTCTCCCTCCCTGCTCGGTGCCCTGCAAATGTATTCATTGAATACATTTATGGGATACTTTGGGGAGCAGTAGTAGTATTCCATAAATGTATTCAATCACAAAGTACAGTACATAACATTACATTACATACACATCAAATAATTCAATAGAGTGTCTAGTGGCGCACTATATATTGAAGTCAATGGTACTCATTGACTTCTATATATAGAGCGCCCCCTGCTGGACACGTCGTGACGTCACTGCTTCTGAGAGAATTCCAACACTTCCTGATACACTAAATTAAGGGAAATAGCAGTATATGAGCATTTCCCATAATTAATGTACATTAGAAAAATGTATAACTTTCCATAAGTAATAACATATAAAAAAATAATTTTGGCCGGACGTCTCCTTTAAGCTCCATTCACTTCAATGGAACTGAGCAGCCAAACCCTGCCCAAGCTGGAGACAAGAGATGGGGCTGTCTCTGGAAGAAAGTGGCCATGTTTTCGTAGCGCTGGATAACCCCTTTAAAACACTATAACAGCATGGAGGACTGGAGGACAGACAGGGTGCGGTGCTTCTGAGATGTAAGAGGAAGTTGCAGTACTTCTGTAGCTAAACTCAGGGAAAATAGGGTAATTTATACATGGAGCCTACAGAGCGAGAAATGCTCTGACAAATCCATTCAGTGTGGTCAGAAATACTATTATCACTCAAGTACACCCACATAAGGGCGCGCACCAGTCAATAGACAAAATTATTTCAATGTCATACATGTTATGTAGTTTGTCTCGTTTTATAGTAGGTGGGATGTCACTTTTGCATTGTTTGTACTCTTTGGATAAAATAATTTAGAATATTTATTTGGAATCCTACGTAAAAACTTATAGAACTGGTATTAGGAAAATTTCCATATGTTGTCATATGTTCAGCTAAAGTGGCAAGCTCAATATGCCCTCTTTGGCATTCGAGACTGTTGCATTGTCTGTATACTGCTCCCGTCTAAAGCCACAGTCAGGAATATGGAAATAACCAGAGGTAGGAGCATGCAAAATAACAGCAGCATATGGGAAAAGTGTGCAAAATGGTTGACAAAGCATAACAATCCTATAATAATAGTCAGGAGCTGTTCAGCTATGACAGTACAGAACACAAGCATTTTATTCATAAAGTGGAGCTAAAATAATAATGCTTTGGGTTATAGTATGCCAGGTTACTCTGCAACACATTGATACCCATTCCAGAGCCTCTGGCACTGAATTAAACAAATACTATTATAGACTGGCATGCTAATGTGTAAACAGCCAGAGCAGAATGTAACAGACTGAGCATTAATAATAAGCGAGGCAGAGGCCATATCACAGTGTAAGGAACGCGCAACCTCCTAGGTTCTACCCCATAGTGGAGGCTGGCAAGATGATAGGATTTTTAGGAATAAACTGATCATTTTAAAGTTTTCACTTAAAAAATAAATAAAACATAATATGCATAGCTGGGTTGTTCGTATAAAACTTGAATTGAACCAAAAAAAAATCAATTTCAGCTGTAAAAAAACCTCATCTTACAATAATTTAGAAGGATCAAACGAGGTTGAGAGAAAAAGGTAAAAGGGAATGAAAAAAGAACCTGGCACATTGCAAGTGAAGTCCTATCTGTAGGTAGCATGTTATAGAGCTGGAGAAGCGGAACGTATTGATGGATACACCGATCAGCGAAACCTTCAAACCACTGATAGGTGAAGTTAATAGCATTGACTATCTTGTAGCCATGGTGCCTGTCAAGGGTCGTGGATGCCTGAGGCTCATTTATGCATGTGAGGAGTACGGATTAGTTTCGTCCGCAACCACAGAAGAGACCTCCCCGTGCAGCAAATAAGCCATTGGGGGAGATTTATCAAACATGGTGTAAAGTGAAACTGGCTCAGTTGCCCCTAACAACCAATCAGAGTCCACCTTTCTTTCCTCACAGACTCTTTGGAAAATGAAAGGTGGAATCTGATTGGTTGTTAGGGGCAACTGAGCCAGTTTCACTTTACACCATGTGTGATTAATTTCCCCCATAGTTTTTAATAAGGGTGCACAGACCGTCTCAAATGCGTCTCTAGAGAAATCCAGTGTGCCTGAGTTCTAAAAAAACAAAACAAAAACAAAACCATTGGCTACATTGATGGAGAAATTAAAACGGTATGGCTTTATATAGTAGCTCTCAGAAAGCAGTAATGTAAAAAAGAAAAATTAAAAAACGTTGTACATAAAGCATTGTAAGATTTTCCTTGCAATTGCTTCCTGGTCGCCTTATTCTATCCTACTATAAGTCCTAGGGGTATCTGAGTTTTGAATTCAATGTTAGGACCCAGGAAAGGCAAGTCTACTGTCCAACGAGCATAGTTACAAGTAGTCAGCTGTTATTACCAAAAATCCAGCCATCCATACATTTAACATGGAGAGGTCACTGCAGGGAAAATGTAGCATACATGGTGACCATATAGACATAACTGGGTCCGCTAGGGTGTGAACTGCTCAACTCTGGCTTATGCTCTACTTTGTCATATAAAAAGGGTTGTCTTAAGATGCCTATACACCTTCAATAACAATCATATCTCTCCTGTCCCCCTATACACATAAATGTTTGGCATGTCGGATCGTTCATGAACTCTCTAAGGGGGAAGGGGGCTTATCTCTCCAAGAACAAAAGGGTACGTCAGTAAAAATCCATCAAGCCCAACCGTTATCTCTCAGCAGAGACTGGACGACTGGACCCATCACCAGTGGCGTTTTTGGCAAACTTAAAAGGTTAGGAAAGAATTAAAGGCGTACTCCACTTAAGAAAGATTTAACCAAGCTGTACCACCTCACCTGTAACCACGCCCATCACTGATATTACAGCAATCGCTGAGAACCTGGCCAAGGGGTGGGAAAACAACAGAACAGTGACAACCTCCAGAGCAGTACAGGGGAAAGGAAACACAGTTGTTTTATCTCTTTCTCTATTTCTTTTTCTTTCTAATCTATGTAGAAGGATAGCTGGATAGATAAATAGATAGATATTTTATTTACAGTGTACACCAAAAGCAGATTGAGCCACCGATAGGCAGATACTATAAGAAGAGGCAAATACTTGGCAGTTGGATCTGAAGTGCAATGCATGCTGGGATCTTTAGTTTCCCGACTTGAACATCTTGAATATAGACCTGAGATCGCCGTAATAACCCTCCAAGTATAAAGTGTATGGGGCCTTTATGCTGGTTTTACACGTGACAATTTTTTGGAAACCCGCCATTGCAGTTTTTCAGCCAAAACCAGAAGTGGATGCAAGGTAATGGGTAAAGTGAAGGAAGTACCTATAGCTCTCTTACCTGCTGGATACACTTCTGGCTTTGGCTCAAAAATTGCAGTGGCAGTTTTTTTTTTTTAAAACTTCCATGTGTGAAACCAGCGACTCGACAAGCGACAATATAGACATGTAAAATAATTTTAATGAAGAGATTATAGGACTGTGTATAATGGATTGCTTTCACAGCCCATAGGAAAAAACTCCTACGCCAATTAAAAAATAAAAAGGCTATGGAAAAAAGCAACATAAAATACAAAATAAAGTTCTGGAAACATCTGTCCTTCAGGAAGTAGAAATACAGACATAGCCTGTGGTCATCTTAAAGAATTAAGTTCTATAGAAACAAGTGATCTCAAAGGAGAACGTCGATTAAAAAAAAAGCGCTCTTCATAATGGATACCTTGTAGCCCCTTGGCTGCTGAAGATGAATGGCGGCATGGGAGTCATCGGGAGTAAAAATGTATTTGTTCACTTTAAGATATTTTCAAACTCCATTGCGATCATGGCGGCGTATGTCACTGTGAGTCCCATGATACCTCGGATGCATATATAATATACTCCATCTTGGATCTCTCCATCATTTCTATTGTCTTGGTGTCATTTGTAGAGCAAATGAAATAACAAGCTGTCAGTCCGTCAAATGACAGATAGTTATACGGGTGGCTGCTGCATATGACCTTTTGTGATAACATATTAGCATTAACTGCGCCTTATGACAAACACGTATCAAGCTGCTAAAAATATCCCCTGATCTTGCTCAGTAATAGGGGGGTTAAGTCTGATTTATCGTCTGCAGACGTTTTAACCGTTTCATGCATCGATCCGAACATGGCCAATAAATATCTATAAGTGCAATGATGTATAGAACTCACATGTTGCCGTTTCCATCGTAAACCCATTTGGTGCTACCAATGCCTTCATAGGACGAAGCCCAGTAGTAAATACAGGCGTTCATGTGAAGAATGAACAATAGGTATCCTGTTGTCCTAATGACCCTGTAAAATAACGATATAATATTTAATGGGGGCAATAATAGCAACACGGAGAACCCTCTGTACTGTAGGCAAAGAGTCTTGTATTGTTAACCCCTCCCCAACCAAGCCCTTGCTTTTTAAGCTCAGTAAATAAAATGCTAAAATTCATTATGTTTCAGTCACTTTCACACATATATAACATGCAAAATTTTTTTTATTGTGTGGTTGCTGCTTTTTTTTTTTCTAAAGCCCCTATTACATGGGCCAATTCAGAGGAGCAAGCAAGTGCCGACCTGTCAGGTCAGTGTTCACTTGCTCCTCATTTCCTGTAGATGGTGGTGTGAATACTTGCTCACCGGACAGTCTTGTACAGAGGGCACAAAAACCTTTGAAAACATGAGGATAAAGATCCTTCCAAAATATTAAAAATGGAATTGGCAGGCGCTGTTTGTTTGGGTTGTAATGACAAACTAATTGCACAATAACAACGTGTTTCTGGGTTGGAACAACGCCTTCCTCAGGTACAGTAGGTGCACATGAACTTACATATTATTTATTACATGATATTATGTGTCTCCCATGAGATCATAAAAGAGTATGGGAGGTTAAATAGACTTTATTTTTCTGTTTTTAGTTTGCAGTTTTTCCTCTGTAACCGGAGAATCCATTTTAAAGAAAATAGCCCCCTGTTGTGATATTAGCCTGCCTCTGATTACTACGAAGCACTCACTGAGCAACATAGGTGAAGACGCTTTATTCTTCTCCTCCATCTCGGTGGATCTAACTTGTTCCTGGAGCTTCACACTTACCTTGTACATTTACAATGATGGGTATATACAGCCATAAATCTATGGTAAGTGGTCATCATCATAAAAAGAATAGTCATGTAATGTGTGTAGTAATCATGTATTAATTAGTGTTGAGCGAGTACCATGTGCTACTGTACTGACACAGCTTACTGTACTGTCTGCTTGTGTTGTATGTGAATGAAATAGCTAGAGTGCCTGTAGCATTACACAACACCTTTAGGTCAAAGAGTCATTTCTTTGCAAGCATGCCTTCTGCCAGACAAGCTTGTGCTGATGTCACAGCTGTCAATCATCAGACAGGAGGCGTGCTTGCAGCAGAGGAAGAGATGAACGCAGAGAGACTACTTCATGACTCAGAGCTGCTGTGTAACACCCCAATGATTCTAGGTACTTTATTCACATACAGCACAGACAGCAAACACAGTTTATAATCTAAAAATATATTACACATGTTTAGAATGGGTAAGAAATCACTCTGCCAGATGCTCATAAAATTAGTATTAAACAATCTACCCTGCCTAATACATAGCCAAAAAGCTAAATATTAGACAGGTTTGGGAATGAGAACCCATCAACTTGCCTGACCTGTCCACTATAGTAAATACTTTTTTTTTATTTTTTACATAAAATAACAAATCTGAACAAACTTTACTTATAACTCTTCATTGGTAAATCCTCTGTTATTCCTTCTATAAATTTAAAAATAAATTGACAACTGGGTGTTACAATTTCTCATGTCAAAGGGGTGTGTCCATACACTCTCTGGTGTTGTTTGATCTTACTGGATAGAGTCAGAGTTTGCAGGGATGAGTAACACCGAGTTGTCAATTTTTCCCTAAATTCTAAGAGGAATAATAGATGAATGACACGATGTTGAGATTTAAAGGGGTTGTCCAGCGCTAAAAAAAACATGGCAGCTTTCTTCCAGAGACAGCACAGCTCTTGTCTCCAGGTTGGGTGTAGGTTTTGTAACTCAGTTCTATTGAAGTAAATGGAGCTTAATTGCAAACCACACCTGAACTGGAGACAAGAGTGGTGCTGTCTCTGGAAGAAAGTGGCTATGTTTTTGTAGTGCTAGATAATCCCTTCAAGTAAAGATGCTACAGACTTGTCAGGATTTTTTAAATATAATTTATTAATTATTTTATTAATTATTAATAATGATATAATTGGGTTTCTGCTCTCCCTAGGTTTGCGGAGATCCAGGGTGGCCATTTACATGGCAGGTCGAGTGAACTGATACACGTCATTCTTTCTTTCTTTCACATTTTTCTTCTAATTTCTTAAAATAAACTTAAGTTAGTTATCAGGAAGGTAATTTAGCGGCTGGTTTGCATTCCGCTGTGTAATAAATTATGCTTTTCTGGCAAGTTTTCACAGTTTGCGCCTCACCTGTAAATGTACGCTCTCTTGAGGACAGCTTCTAGTCGATCATTAAACTCAAAGAATGTGCTGTACTGGAAACAATAAGAAATGAAACAATTAGACCCACGCAAATAATCACACCGCACAAACAAAACCCCCGTCATGTGCAACAGGAAACTGGGACAAAGCTGGAAAACCTTTTGAGAAAAACACATCAAAATGTAAATAGGTTTCACTTTTGTTTCACATCTGAAGACAACATAAGTTGGGCCTCATCTGAAAAATATGGAAGGCTGAACATGAAAGTTTTTAATTTTTTTTTTTTATTTGGAGATGGTTTTGTGTTACAGGATTTGTCTGGTTAAAGGGATTATTCATATTGCAGAAAAAGTCCTACCTCTTCTGCTCTCTGGCGCTGCACGTCCTCCCTCTGACCATCTTGGATGATAACTTTTGAGACGGCAATGAGCAATAGCTGTCCAATGTTAGCTATGACGCAGGAAATAGGGCAGCTATTGGACATTGCATGGATTTATCCACACACAATGCCCACAACATTCTTCCGTCCTCCTCTTGCCTCTCCTAACGGTCAAAGAAAGGAAGTTCCATTCTTTGGAGCTGAAGAGGTAGGACTTTTCTGCTCTCTGGATAACCCCTTTAACTCCTCCTCCAGGAAGCTTAGTTTTCCTGTCATGACATTCCAAGAGTTGGAATATTTTTTTAAATTCTTCTCTGTTGACATAGCCATGTAAGGGCTAGTATTATGTGGGACAAGTTGCAGTTTTCAGTTTGTATTTATTATAACTTATTCATTGCCTACCTGTCATAAAAAAAAACTTCACAGGGGCATTGTTAGGAACTGGACAGCAGGGACAAGACAAGACAGTAAGCCCTGACGCTGAACCTACCAACTGTCCCTACCTACTTCCCTCAAATGGCCCTAAGCAGCCGCGAACAATCACAAAGATGTTCCCTATACTAGTATAGGTGCACACAGGACAAGACAGACAAACAAACACAATAAAGAATAGTCACAGTATAGTCACAATAATAAACAGTGCGGGTCACAACAATTGGGTAGCAAAAGTACAAAATCAAAATCCAGTAAACGTAGTCAAAGAAAAGGCAATATGGTCAGGGTCAGGCAGCAAGCAAGGGAGGTCAAAAATACAAAGGCAAAGATTCAGGAGACGCAAATAGACAAAGTCAATAACCAGCAATGAGAACACAGACTGGGGTTAGTTATATAGGAGGCCAGGGCTCTGATCCAGAACGTAATTGGACCATCCCCCTGATCCCCAAGCACAGACACCTGACAACAAAACAAATCCACTGGCAGCAAGACCTGTCAGTCACAGCAGAACCAAAACACAGATTAACCATGACATGGCCAGAAAGAATTCTGCAGGTGCAGTCGGGTGTGTCCACCAAACCAAGTAAGCAGATACACCATTGTTCAGACACTGCAAAACAAAAAGACAGGAACAGAATACAAAAAAATTCAGCGCCTTCTTGGCCGCACAGCTCGAACCGAGGGGCACATAACGCTCCGCAAAGATACAATCCTGACAGGCATGTTAAAAGTTTTAATTGGTTGGGGGTTGGTGCACGTCACTTCCTTATTGTTAATCATCTCCATCCAGCAACCCCAAAGACTTATAATGGAGACGTCTGGACTGAGATCATTGGGTAGTGAAATGGGCTACCGTGCACTTCTCCCAGTTTGTTCTCTTTATCGGTGGAGCTCTCAGCAACTGGATGGAACTGTTTGACAGCAAAATGTGCATTGGCTGGGACCATAGGGCTTTTTGTTCATTGTCTACCTTAAGCAACTTGGGCATTATTCATCTCTACTTTTGATTTCTGGGCTCCTTACATATGTGTTTGTACATGATTTTTTACCTTAGTTTTTGGAGGGGTTCATGCGTTTACATATTGTCGCTACTGTGTGATTCAGCTTAATTTACTATTCTGCAATATGCACCATGTATGACCAACACAGTGCTATATACTTACCCTCTGCTCTTCTGCTTTTTTGTATATATTAATGCCAGGCATTTGTTGGCTTTATTTTAGCACTTTTCCCTAAAAATAAATTTGTGTTGTCACATTGTGTAGAGGCTTGTTTTCTTAAGGGAAAACTTTTAATTAGCGCTGTCCAAAGCTAATGGCAAGTAAGCAAGAACTGTCAGAGTTCTGTATGGTACCAGTTCATACTTACAGCCACACACAAGGTCTTAAATCTATTATTGTAATTCCTCCTATTGTAAAATATCTAAATAACTCTGCCTGTAGATTTACCTAAATGTTACATGCACATTCTGAACAACGGCTGTGATTAGTACGGAACTTACGTTGTGCTGAGGGCTGAAGGAATCCTGGGCCGGAGTGTATACACATAGGGGGACATTTATTAAGTCCGGCGTTTTTTGTGCCGGACTTATAAATGGTTCCGCATCTCCGGCGCTACGGGGATTTATGTAGAGGCGGACTGCCTCTACATAAATCCCGTGCGCGTCGGTGCGCACACCCGAAAACCTACGCCAGCTGAGGACTGGTTTTAGGCGTATCTTTTTGCGGAACGGATGGTGAATCGCGCGGACTCTGAGTCCGCGCCCTCCGTTCCGACCCCTTCACACCCCCTCCCCGCCCCCCCCGGCGTACCCGGCGGAAAGTGCCGATTTGCGAATATTTTATGCGCAAATCGGCCATTTGTGCATAAAATAATGCGCAAATCTGCACTTTCCGCCTTAAAACCCCTGTACGCCCGTTGATACATGTCCCCCATAGTATACACTCCGGCCAGGATCCCTAGTGGCGACGTGAGAAACTGACATGTCAGTTTTTTGCAGCCGCTATTCAATGAATAGCGGCAGCAGAAAACCCTGTCAGTTCACACAATAGAGCAGGCGGCCCCAGGCCCGGCTGGGATAATCTTTTCTGAGCTGTTCAGTGACCCGGCCGAGTCACGCAATGGCCGGTCTCCAACGCCATGTGAACATGCAGCCACCGGAAATCAAATGCTGCATGCTCAGGTTTGGATAGACCCAAGCATGCTCGGCATTTGTTCATCTCTAGTACTGATCAAAATACTAAGTGGGAAAGCCTAAAAAGTATAAGGGCAGAGTCTGATGTAGCAGAAGCAGCAAAGCTAAGATACAACCCTGATGCAGTTGAAAATCATGTAGATATGCTACTCAATGCACTTTTAGGCTATGTTCACACTGCGTATGAGTCCGGCCGCATTTCATACATGCCGTACATGTGCGGCTGAAACTACGGGCGTGGGAAAAATCGACATGCGGCCGGATGTGTACGAACCGCGAACATACGCCCGTAGTACAGTTATGCTTCCCTAGCATGTTTCGAAGCGATCTGAAGCAGGTCATTTACTTGGAAATCTTCGCCCAGCACAATAAAACTCACAGAACCTTTTGGATCGAAAAATCAAGTTCAATTTGGCTGAAATAAGTACATTGTACGAGACCGCATGGAAATCCACGGCCATGAGTTTCAACATATCCGTCCTCAAACAATGGTCGTGTTCATTTTTCACGGCGCCGTATACGATCCGGCCGTAAGCTCATACGTAGTATGCATTGTGCGGGCGTATATCGTATACTTTCAAATGAACGCATTAACCTCGAAACTACGTGCGTATATTCGCGGTTCGCACTACGGACGGAAACATACGCAGTGTGAACATAGCCCTGTATATCGTACAGTATTCCTAGTGTTCCTAGCAGCAAATTGTCAGGCTTTTGTCTATTTTTTTGTCAACTTTTAGTAGACCGACACATTTACTAAAGGCATGTGTCCACAAATCCGACCAAGTTGGGTGTGTCATGGGTGTATCCTTTAAAACTTGCCACAACCTACAGGTTCACTGAGCAAACTGTCTTTTTTTAACGGATTTTATATTCTAAAAACAGCCACTCCTGAAGTGGCGGGATGGTCGGGTTTTAGTTTTTACCTGTGAAAAACCTTCCAGATTTACTAAGAACATGCGTCACATTAATGAACTTGGCGCAAAAAACCTGACACGACCAACAGCTTAAAATTAATACGTTGTTAGTAATTGAGGCCCAATATATATATATTTCTACATTATATCTATATATTTATCCGTTTGACCACTGCTTTTAGAGCAGAGTGATGGTCGGTAACCTGGACAGAGTTGCATATCAGGAGAAAGAGACAAGTTTGCTAAATTTACTGTATTAGGCTATGTCCACACAACGTATATTTTCGTAAAACCATGGCCGTTACACAACGGCCGTGATTATTAGGAAAATATACATTACCTTTCTGTCTATGGGATCCCTAGTGGCGCCGCAGACAACTGACATGTCAGTTTTCTGCGGCCGCTATTCAGTGAGTAGGGGCCGTAGAAAACCCTGTCAATGCACACTGTGGAGCGAGCGGATCCGGCCACTTGCTCCATAGCGTGCAGTGGAGTGTTCTGATGCGGGCGTGCACGGATGCGCCTGCATCAGAACTCTGCAGCCCGAAAGATCATCCTCCCCAGAGATCGGCCGTTTCGTGTCACGGGTCACGGAACGGCCGGTCTCTTACGCTGTGGGAACATAGCCTTAGCAAAAATATTTAACTGGACGAGCCCTACAAGTATAAAGGCCCTATTCCACTGAACTTTTTCGAACGATTATCATTCATAAAATCGTTCAAACGACCGCTCGTTAACGATATTCGTTCTGTGGAATAGCTGTAAACGAGCGAATGACAACAGCGAAATCGTCGTTGAGCCGTTCACTATTTTTTTCAACATGTCGAAAAAAAATCGTTGGTCTTTCAATAATAATTTGCTAATCTTTTCCCCACGTTTTAAACGACCATGTAACGATGCAACGACCGCAAAAGAATCGTTACACTACAGATATCGTTCACGTTCCCACACGTATTCTGTGTTATCGTTCGCTTAAAAAAATCGTTAAGTGCTCGTTAACGAGCGGTCGTTGGAGCGGGTCTATGAACGATACATTACTACGATACTACATTAGTTAAGATTAAGGGTGTTCATTAATGTTCACTCTGAGGAAAAGGGAAGGAATTAAGGAGGAAAATTTCTTCTTTTTCAAGTGGAATTTGAGCGGAAAGTGGAAATTCAAAGCACCAATGGCTTCTATGGGATTTCTCTAGTGGAATCCACCCAAAGAATATCAATTCTTTGGACGGAAAGCGGATTGAACAACAGATTAAACTCAATGGGAAATTGCTCTGTACATATTTTAAAGGCGGAATTTCAAGCGCAATATGGGTAAAATGAAGCGCAGATTCAGCTTGAAATTCCTCGCCTGTTCCTAAAAGAATAAAAAGAATATACATATGGCATCTCCATCTTCTTTAGACCGTTCTTCCTGTCAATCTGTATAGGTTTGTACTGCCCTCCAAGCAGAGCTGAGCGGAAACAACTCGGCACAATGCTGCACGCCTGTACCCCACCTGTCAGAACTTGTTCACAATGGTAGGTAGCGGATTTCTTTATTCTACAGATTCTACACATGACAAACATTTCATAAAGTACAATTAAAGCCTAGGCTAGCAGGCAGTCTATAAGCAGTCACATTAGATTACCTTTAACATCCTGTTCAGTCTGAACAATGGTCTGTAGCCGAAGATGACGTACAGGAGATCAAGTGGTATCACAGATGCTACATCAAGCTGTGAAACAACACAACACTGTTTAGAGCGCCAATTAAACCAAGCGGATGACATTCTGTTGATATATTTCTGATGTTCACACCGGCAGCTTCAGTCAATTCATTAACCTGTAAATGATCTGAAGAAGCCGCAATGATTTGCTCAACATCCCGCATCATTTTCATTAGTATTATCCCCTTAATTAGCTGTAAACATTTGTCGTTCAGGTCGCTTTCATATAGGGGGATATATAGAAACATATAGATGTAGATGTCCTTGGGATCTTATGGTGACCTAAGTTTCTATTAGTGGTCTGGGTAATATTGGGGCCATAATAGAGACCCGAAAATGTGATTATGTTATGGTCATATCACATATTGCGACCAATAGGGGTCTCACTGCTGACCTAACAAGGAGGTGGCAGCGCCTCAAAATGTGCTGCCCCTGTTTCTGAATACATACAACTTATTAAAAAGTGTATATCAGTGTATATCTTCTTGCAGGGGACTACAACTATATCACCAGCAGAGATCTGGTTGACACCATCTTCTTTTCTTGTGGAGGGTTCTTCACATATGGCATTCTAAATGCATTTATATTCTCACCTTGCAATGTCTTCAGTTGCTCTTCATGGGGGATGTATTAAAGGTGTAGTTCACAAAAAAAAATTATTTCAAATCAACAGGTGCCAAAAAGTGATTTTTAATTTACTTCTTTTAAAGAAATTTCCAGTCTTCCAGTACTTATCAGTTGTTGTATGTCTTGCAAGAAATTGTGTATTCTCTCCAGTCTTACACAGTGCTCTCTGCTGCCACCTCTGTCCATGACAGGAACTTTCCAGAGCAGAAGCAATAGAAACCTCTCCTGCTCTCCAGACAGGAAAGAATACACAACTTCCTGCAGGACATACAGCAGCTGAAAAGTACTGGAAGACTTGAGTTTTTTTTTTAATAGAAGTAAATTACAAATCTTGGCACTTTCTAGCACCAGTTGATTTGAAAGAAAAAAAAGTGAACAACCCCTGTAAGATCGGTGGGGGTTTGAGAAACTAGAACTAATTTCCATGTAATATGAAAGAACAATATTATCTTCATAGTTTCCATGGCTTTTTTTTTATGAACTACCCCTTTAAAGTTGTTGCTGATGCAAACATTGTTTTTTTTTTGCCTCTATTCCCTGTTTGGTGCAGAGGGGGCGTGTCCTCCTGCACCTGATTTATCGTGATTTACACCTATTTGTAAATCATGGGGGAAATCTGCGCCAGCTCGTTGGCATAGGTCTCTGAGGCTTTATATGCACCTCTCAGTTAATCTGGCACAGAACACGTGGTAGGAATTAGTAATGCCAGACTAGATAAATGCCCCATTATCTCTTGTCAGCAGCCGACAGTGTTATTTTTGGCTGGTCTTCCTGAGATCTGTTCCCTCTCTACTAGGCCTTGCTCCCACTAGCCAGAATCCTGCTCCACACTGATGAGGGGCAACATCCCGAAACAGCTGTCTGTGGATGTATACCTTGCTTTGCTATTTCCCTGGTCATGTCCTTAGACTCGTAATTTAGTCGCATATTGACTGAAAGGGCCCCTTAATATAGTGGTTTTGGTGGTCTTAAGGAGCCACCCCTTTGTCAGGACATTTGTAACTTTTAGATATCTTCCATAGTCCTTGTTGGTTGCCGCGCTGTAAGCGGGGAGATTTCCGCTTCAGTTTTGGTGCACTATGCTGTTGAACAGGTAAGTCCTGAGCGACGTCACTGTACTGAGTAGCATGTGAAACAAACAAGACTCATACGCATTTCAGTGAATACGTTAATCTTCATCAGGGGTAATTCTTCTCCTTGAAGAGAGAATCAAATCAGTGTCTTATAGGCCATACAATGTTTAACTGGGAAAAATATGCTAAGTAACCCTCCTCCAGAAGGGATACAGCTTGTTCTCTGGTGCTACCTATGTTTGATCCCCTTAAGCACCTTGACACATGACAGATGATTATTAATCAAGCCGCACTTTCCTCCTAGAGATGAATAGTACAGAGCTATAAGAAAAGATGTTCCAATAGAATTTATTTAAATGTACAGGTCAGGAGAGGACACGGATCATCTGTATTATTCAGGGAAATATAAAATCTTGCTTTCATTGGTTGCTTACTTTGGCATTTTAATGGAGTTTAGATATGTTAATGATATTTAATTTTCACCTTTCTTTTAGCTTGTTTTAACAATTTTCTTTTCAGTTGTTACTGTCAACAATCAGGCTGGCTGCTATTGCTATTAGATGTGTAATTCTAATTGATTATTAACACATGAACATCTGTATGTTAAGATGTGAATAGTCAATAACAGACTGAATAATCAGGTTTTATTTATTAATCTACCGTGTCACCATTGATATACAGGAGTTAATGGGTCGGGCCTCGTATATGTACTGTCAAGTTAAGGTTGATGCAGGTCCAAAGGCAGAGGCGTAGAAATGGCTGGGCCCTATAGCAAACTTTTGATGAGGCCCCCCCTTCCCTACCGACCACTAAGTCTTCAAGTCTAGTCATAACTGCAATCGGTTTTAGGATTGCTTGCAGTTAAAGGGATATTTGAAGAACCAGGTAGGCTCGCTTGGACACCTGGTGCTGCAAATGAAGACAGCTCAGGGGGCCCAGTGTATAGCAGTAGGGACAAAGGGGCCCCCTGAAGCAGCGGGCCCCATAGCAGCCGCTATGGCTGCTACGGTGGTAGTTACGCCCCTGTCCAAAGGTGTGTACAGTATATTGGCAGAAGATATTTCTAATAGTATGGATAGGAAGAAAAACAGTGATTATTATAAGGCTGCCATAATGACCAATGTTATAAATCTCTCTAATAGTGAGAGTACCAGTTAGAGTTGAGAGAACTTTGAGCATGCTCGGGTTCATCCGAGTTTGAGTAACAGTGGCTGCTGAATTTGGATGCAGTCCTAAGGAGTCCTGGAAAACATGGATAAAACCTATGGCCTTTGGCTGTATCCATGTTTTCCAGGCAACATTAGGGCTACATCCAACTTCTGCAGCCATTGGTAATCAAATGCTGCACACTTGGGTTTGGATGAACCCAAGTGTGCTCAAAGTTCCCTCAACACTAATCAGAATGTTTTTCTTTTACTTTGCTATCTTTGCCAAAATTGAGAATGCCACAATTGGGACATTTTAGGACCACATGAGACCACCTGTGGTGTCCCACTAAGGGTGTTACTGTTGTTCATACCCTTTGCAAAAGTCTGTACTTTTTGTGGTCTTATTGCAGCCAAAGTAGTATTTAGAGATGACCACTAGATGTTGCTATATTATATGTGGAAGTTGCACAGCTGAAGTGTTTCAAAGGTTTATTGTGTTTGTGTGGACCAGTAGGATCTTTATTTTCTTCTGTCCTATCACCTCTTCTCTCAGTTCTTCTGTTGCACTCTTTCCACCCAACCACAGCGCACCTTACATGCTGAATAGGAAGTGAGTCACACGAGAGACAGGAAAAGTAGTAGTCTTAGTCAGTACCTTGCATGGGTATGACGCAGGAAAGTGCTCTGTTACAAACTTCTCGCTCAGTGCCTATATCCTGCATGATGCAGGAGAGGATTAGCCAACAGATCACCTTAACCCACGACGTGGACTAGGAGATACAAAAGTGCAGGAAAGAATCCACTAAAAAGCCAAAGAGCTAGGAACTGATCCGGGTGGAGCAAAGTTTCTGTAAAAGTCTGTGAACTCCATCTCGCAGCGCGAGTGTCCGCCAGGAAACCCTCAGCACTCTGCTCATCCCAGTTAACAAGGTCTGTGGCCTGTGTCCCCCATTAGTACGGTTCAGCCAACACTAGTGGGCATAAGGTGGTGTGAAGACTCACAGGCACAGGTCAATACACAGGCACAGGTTTTTTTCTCATTCTTCTTCTCCTAAAAGTATTCTTCTATATACTCCACACACATTATTACTTGGGTTGAGACTCTCACGGAACCCTCCTCTCCACTACGCTACCTCAGTACAACTTTACCAACACTACTACATGCTACTCAGCACTTATCCATACAACTTGCTGATGGCCAAACTTGCTGCTTACCAACAAAATGTTAAGGTGTAGGAGGTTCTATGCTTCTATTTGTAGCAGGTTCTTGATGACCTTTAGGAAAGGTGGATTATCCAAAAGAAACTCAAGCCCCATCTCTCCTGGCTACCTGTTCCCTTTATGGTTTATATACCTGTAACTAACAATTATACAGAGGTTACTTACCCGGAACTTTGCAGATTCCCAGTAGTTTTTCCTTGTTTGTTTTCTTTCAGTCTAATTAGAGAAATATATATATGTATTTTTTTATTAGCTTGATATCATTGAGTAATTTCAATCAAATTCAATGCAAGCCTGTTTGCTAAAGCTTAGGTAGATGGGGGCTATAAAATCCTCATAGTTTATGCTGCCCAGAATGTGCTCGGCAGGATGCAGATGGGTGCCCTAGGTTGGTTTGGAGTGAAGGTTGCATCTTGTAGCTTTAACTGTTCAAATGATCTAGGTTTTCTATAGGGAACCTGTAACATTGAAAATTCTGTCCAACCTGCGGGCAACATGTTATAGGTTAGGAGTAGCTGAGCAGATTATCATACACATGTAGAAACATATTAATATTCAGTATAGCTAGTAATTTACTCACCTAAATCTCTGCTCATTCTAAACTACCATCTAGGCTGGGTTCACACTACGTATATTTCAGTCAGTATTGTGGTCCTCATATTGCAACCAAAACCAGGAGTGGATTAAAAGCACAGAAAGGATCTGTTCACACAATGGTGAAATTGAGTGGATGGCCGCCATATAACGGTAAATAACTGTCATTATTTCAATATAACAGCCGTTGTTCTAAAATAACAGCAAATATTTGCCATTAAATGGCGGCCATCCACTCAATTTCTACATTGTGTGACCAGATCCTTTCTGTGTTTTCAATCCACTCCTGGTTTTGGTTGCAATATGAGGACCACAATACTGACTGAAATATACGTAGTGTGAACATAGCCCTAAAGTGTATGGCTAGCCTAAGGGTATGTCCACACAGGGCAGATTTGTTGTGGATATTGCTACATCAGAAAAAAATTCTCTATACAGTATGTTTCTGCCTTCTGAGGCATCGATATGTCAACACCCTGTAAAAACTGGGCACCAATGTCTCTGTGCAAGAATTGGTATGCACCCCATTTGACTCTATGGCTGGAAGGTAGTCAGCTGGTGACTACGTTTGGGTCATTTTCTGCATGTATACGAGTTTGCACTCATAGGGGGAGATTTAACAAACACGGTGTAAAGTGAAACTGGCTCAGTTGCCCCTAGTAATCAGATTCCACCTTCATTCCTCACAGATTGGAAAATGAAAGGTGAAATCTGATTGGTTACTAGTGGCAACTGAGCCGGTTTTACTTTACACCATGTTTGTTAAATCTCCCCCATAGTAGACGTTTCGGCTGGGATTCCATCCGGCCACACGAAAAACTGACATCTCAGTTTTCTACGGCCGCTATTCATTGAATTGTGGCCGCACAGACATGTCAGTTCACACAATGGAGAGTGCGGCTCCGGCCTCAGGCTCCATTGTGTGCAGCGGTGAATTGGGATGCAGGGGCGCACTGATGCGCCTGCATCCCAATTCAACAGAAATTATGATCACCCGGCCGGTACTCCAGTGAACATGGCCTCAAGGTGATAATGTGTTCCATTCAGGGCCGGCGTCAGCACCCGGCTAAGTAGGGCAAATGCCGGGGCCCACAGCTCCTCTAGGGGCCCACTCCCGTTTGTTACTACATTTTTTTTGTTAGTAAAAAAGAAAAAAAAGTGTAGTAACAAAGGGGACTGGGCCCCTAGAGGCCGCATGTGACAGTTAGGGGCCCGCCGATCCATACTGGGGCCCCCGAGCACCTGTCTTCCATCACAAATCTTCCCTACAGCCGAGTAGGAAAGAGGACCTTTGAGTCTGAAGGACCTTTGATGATGTCACGGGTCATGTGATCGGACACATGACCTGATAGAGGGCAGCAGGTAGGCTCTGCAAACTAAGTGTCCTGTATGTGCTGGTTCTTCTACTTGTTTTGTGTATAGAGGTCCTGCTGTAATATATCTATATCTATTACAGCAGGATATGTATATATATATATATATATATATTACAGCAGGACCTCTATACACAAAACAAGTAGATATCTGTATCTATCTATCTATCTATCTATCTATCTATCTATCTATCTATCTATCTATCTATCTATCTATTTCCCTATCTCCTATCTATCTATCTATCTATCTATCTCCTATCTATCTATTATCTATCTATCTATCTATCTATCTATCTCCTATCTATCTATTATCTATCTATCTATCTATCTATCTATCTATCTATCTATCTATCTATCTATCTATTTCCCTATCTCCTATCTATTATCTATCTATCTATCTATCTATCTATCTATCTATCTATCTATCTCCTATCTATCTATCTATCTATCTATCTATTTCCCTATCTCCTATCATATGAACATGGTAAGACCTCTAGTTCTCCTATATTCAGGCCCTGCAGTGATATACAGTGTGTGTGTGTGTGTGTGTGTGTGTGTGTGTATATATATATATATATATATATATATATACACACACACACACACTGTATATCACTGCAGGGCCTGTATATAGGAGAACTAGAGGTCTCACCATGTTCATATTATAAATAAATAAATATATATATATATATATATATATATATATATATATATATATATATATAATGCTGGTGCTGCTAGTTCTCTAGTATACAGCTCCTGCTCTGTGTGTGTGTATGTATATATATACACACACACACACACACACACAGAAGGAGCTGTATACTAGAGAACTAGCAGCACCAGCATGATATATATATATAATCCTGTGACTGGGTCTGGCTCCTCCAGAGTCCTGACTACTGCAGAGATCAGGAGATACAGGAGGAGAAAGATATGCAGCAGCCGCATGTTTCTTCTGCTGCAAATCTTTCCTCGCCTGTCTCTCCATGATTTGCTCCTCAAAGGGGCCCGCCGAGGCTCTGTCGCCCAAGGGCCCACAAAAAGCTGGAGCCGGCCCTGGTTCCATTAACATCAATGGGAAATTGGCTGGCAGTGCACGCACCATATAAACAAATAATGGCCATAATTGATTACGACTGTCAAAATAATAAACGTGCTCATTATTTATTTAGCAAAAAATGGCTTTTTTATACCTGTTGTTTTATTTTAACTGAAAATCACAGCTGTACTTTTCTTTTATTTTACTGTGTGAGAACATAGCCCTTAATTTGAATGGTCAATATGCCCCCAACCCCATACTTACCCCATCCTACTGCCGGTCCCGACACGGAGAGTGCTTTCCTATGGATGTTGGACTCATCTCCGCTCATTTGTAAATTGAGTGCGCAGATGGCATGGGGAGTGGGAACGGCAGGATGGGTTAAGTATGGAGGGCCGTATCCAGAGGTAGGGTGGGTTTGGGGGGGGCCATCAGACGTTGATGGGTGAATAATTCAAGCACCTTTTTCACTTGAACCGTAGTGCCGCCTGTTCTTTGCTGATTAGTAATAAGAATATTGTATATGTATATAGTGCCAACAAAGTCTGAAGCATTTAGAATTTTCCTGTTCTCCTCGCAAACTTTAGTTTTGCCCCATAAGGTCAAGAAAATCCATGAAACATTAAATGACTTCTATAGAGATTATTTGGGAGACACCATTTTGTCTCTTTTCTTTTTTTACTGTGTTATACTTACTACTATATCACCTCCTTTTATAAACTGGAGACGTGGCTGGAAGACGAAAATATCCAAAAGATAACAAGCGTCACACGTATAATCAATGATCATCCAGTACAACAGGTTGTCAGAGGTTTGATATGGAAATACACATCGCAGCGGAATAAACCAGCAGTTCCAGTTGAATGACAATGCAACAATCAGCAGCCAGAACAGATATAATGGATCTAGGAAAAAAACACAATGTTCATCTACAATGTGCAAGTGTCGGGATTACTCAGGTAACAGTTTTGACACTTTGTGACCTTGCTAGTCATCGCCAATAACAATACGTTTTACAGGTGGCTATTTTATAAATTGTCAAAGATAGGTGAACATAGGAACGTATATGTGTATAATGTGCTGAGGGTGTCAGAAGAAAAAAAAAATCTTTGGTAGTCTCCTGATTTGGAAATCAGTGACACCTTATATTAGTGATATATATATATATATATATATATATATATTATGTACAACTATATATATATATATATATATATATATATATATATATTCGGAGAACGTTGCAGAACCCAAACATATCAATATCAAACAATTCAGCAAGTCCACTCAGCAATAAACATTTAAATATATATATTTATTATATAAAATGTGGTTTTTGTATATCTTTAGATGTCCTGTATGTTTTCCTCTTTGTATATCTTGTTTACTGATTTCTTTTGATATAATGGGGCTTATTTACTAACGTGTTCCCGTTTTGGTTTTTGTCCATTTCCCAGTCAGTTTGGTGTTCCAACATATCTACTAAAGGTGTGTGGCACAATTTTTCCAAAAACCTGTCAAATCTGTAACTTTTATTCAAAACCCACCAAGTGGGTCACATGGGAGTGTCCTTTAAAACCTGCCACAACTGACAGATTTACTAAGCAAATTTTTTGACAACCACTTTTAGAGTGGCGGGATGGTTGGGTTTTAGTTTTGTCCTGTTAAAAACCTTCCAAATTTACTAAGGGCATACGCCACATTAATGAATTTAATGCAAAACAACAGATACAACCGACAGCATAAAGACTTTAAAGTGTTAGTAAATCAGCCCCATTGTTTACTTATGTGACAGACAAAAATATTAGAGTTATAGAGATATATATACAGTATATAGAGTTTTTCTTCTGTTGGATTCCAATAATTATATGCTAAAATTATATTAACCCATATCTTGATAATACACCCTAGGGCTATGTTCACACTACGTAAAACTACGGCCGCAGTTCTCGCCGCAGAACTACGGCCGTACTTTTGAGGGGGTGGAACATAGCCTTATTTTCAATGGGATCCCGGCCGGAGCGTACAGACATCGTATGCGCTCCGGCCGGGATCCCATGCGGCGCCGGAAAAAACTGACGTGTCAGTTCACACAGTGAAGCTCTGATGCGGGCGCACGCTGATGCGCCCGCACAGAGGTCCGCGGCCGGAAAGATCACCCGGCCGGTACTTATGTACCGGCCGGGATGATCTGGGCTGAGACCGGCCGTTCCGTGACCCGGCCGGGGTCACGGAATGGCCGGGTGTTCATGTAGTGTGAAAATAGCCTAGAACTATTGCGTCAGATGTATGGCACCCATTGCAATTTCTAGAGTTTATGGTATATATTTGATATTGAGACTGTACTGAGCATGAACGTGCACCGTGTTTACTGTTGAGTAGACTTGCTGAATTGTTCGGGATTGGCAACAGTCTCCAAACCCGAACGCTAGGCATTTTACTTCCGGTGTCTGGAGAAATTGGATGCCACCCTAGGTCTACCAGGAAAACATGCATATGTTTTCCTGGGTCCCCTGGCACTGCACCCAACTTCTCCTAACATCAGGAGTCAAATGATGAGTGTTTGGGGTCGGAGAACGTTGCCAAACCCAAACAATTGGGCAAATCTGCTCAACATGAACCATATCTACAAATAAAAGGTTCACGTAAAAATCTTTTAGTCTAAAATGACCTTAAGGCTTTAACAATGGTTAAGATTTCCAGACCCTAAAACATCAAATCCTACTTGTATATCCATCAATGGAGTCAGGGATCTTCAATTTGCTTAAGTACTTTTTCAATGGACGTCTCTTAAATTTGCAGCAGAGCATATCACAGTACGGTTCTTCTTCAGCTTCTGGTTGTGCTCCCTTCTCAACATCCTTATCTTTTTCAGTCTTTTCTTCTTCTTTAGGAGGTGGTGGTGGTGGTGGTGGCGGCGGGGGTGTTGAAGGTTTCTTTTTAACTGGAGCTGTAAAAGGAGTATCTACTGTAATATCACGCAGTCCTACATGCTTATTAGTATGGTTATCTAGTATGGCCTTGCTTCCCTAAGGGTCCTATTTCACTTAGTAATTTTTGATGATTTATGACTAACGATAAATGATCGCAAACGAGATTGTTTATCATTAACCTGAAATTATTCACCATATTACACAGAATGATGGTTGTAAGTTACGATCGTTACTATGATTGTTATTGCGATCGTTACTATGATCGTTTATTCCTTCTGGTCCCAGCAAAACAATGAACAATGTGCAATTACACTGAACGATTAGTGAACAAATGCGGAACTTGAGCGAACGAATGTGGAATTACAGTGAACGATTAGCAAACGATTAGTGAACAATTTGCGATAATTTTAGGTTCAGAGCTAAATCAACGATCAATGACATACGAACGTTTTTTTTGATCGTTGCCTGCAATTACACAGAACGATTATCGTTTAAATTCAAACAATATAATGATTTTTCACACAATAATCGTATAATAGGGCCCTAAGACTACTTATAGAAGGCATCTAGGTTTCAAAAAAGTTCTTGGTCCCACAGTATCCTGGCCATGGGTATGCCAAAAGAACAACCTACTGGCATACATTTGCCTATTAAGGGCCCATTTACACAGAAAGATTATCTGACAAAGATTTGAAGCCAAAGCCAGAAACAGACTATAAACAGAGATCAGGTCATAAAGGAAAGACTGAGATTTTTCCTCTTTTCAAATCCATTCCTGGCTTTGGCTTCAAATCTTTGGCAGATAATCTGTCTGATAATCTTTCTGTGTAAATGGACCCTAGGGGGAATTGATCATCGCATATGCTGCTAGAAGTTTTTTATATTCTCTGATCGGTGTGTCACCATGCTGATTCAAGTCGTGTCCTTTGGAGCACCATTCTTCAGATATGTCCGTTTTTCAGTATATTTTATTTAGCAGGTCGGGTACACTGGAGGCAGGCTGATCCCCCAGTGCACCAATGGACTCCTCCCCCAGTGCACCAATGGACTCCCATTGTGTTCCGCCTCACATGAATAGAATGAGGTGCAACAATGGATTTTTACAATAAAAAGGTGACAACATATAGATTAGATCAGGTCAATCACAGTAGATGATGGTCAGAGCTCAACCTCCCCTTTCTGCACAACGGCCACTTCAAAGGCCACAGAGCATGCATAGAAAGTTGTTCCATGGAAGTTAATAAAGTCAGCTTCAGCCTATTGTATCCTATGTCCAAGGGGTTTGCTTTAAAAGCATATCTCTATGTGCTGCGTAGAGAGCTCAGGCAATATGGCTGTCCTCATACTAATATACAAAAAAATCAAGTATAAGAATTACAATCAGAAAACACAAACAGATTAGGACATGTGTCTGATGATCGGTATAAAAATCTAGATGACACATTTCTAAATATTCAAACATTTTATATTGGAGACAATTTGGGGACTTTTTGTTTAGTATTGGGGGTTACATTGTATGGTCCACTTGTCTTAGTTTGGTAACAAAAAAATAAAACATTGGTTCTCAATGCACAAATGATTTTTCTTTTTGATGCAAATATTTAAAGGGGTTATTCGGTGTTAGAAAAACACGGCCACTTTCTTCCAGAGACAAAACCACTCTTGTCTCCAATTTGCGTGAGGTTTTGTAACTCAGTTTCAATAAAGTGAATGGAGCTTAATTGCAAACCACAACTGACCTGGAGACAAGAGTGGTGCTGTCTCTGGAAGAAAGAAGCCAGTTTTTAGATCAACCGGCGAATAGGGGAGAAGTGATTTTTTTTCCCTGGACAACCTCTTCAAAGCTCATAGATCATTGGGTTTTGGGCACTGCCTAACAATTGTCGACACTAGTTATATTGCTCTACTATTCACACTTGTATAAATTGCAATCTGATGGCTGAATGGATCTAATACCATACTCTAAACCAGTAATACCCTATAAATTACTTGTTGTGGGGCTTGGCTCTGCCGATGAACTGTCCGCATCAGCCAGTTTATCCTTGTAATGGCTGGTTCTCTCCCGCATGCGTCTGATAAGGTCAATGATTTGGGCTTCTGCTTTTTCGCTGTTGATACTTGTCTCATCTTTTCCTCTGTCAAACCAAATAAAGAAAAACTCATAGCAGTCACATAAACAAAGTCACATAAAGCAACAATAAACGTAATAAAATATTAAATAAAAAAATAATAAATAAAATAATTTAAGCAATTAAAGGGTTTTTCCTGCAAAGCACACCGATGAAATTCGAGAAGAGGTGAGCCACAGAACGATGCCCAAGAGTAATGTGTAATGGAAAAGGAGAAGACTTTGATGTAATTGTAGCCATGTATACCATGAACTCCTCCTGTATTACACATCTCCTCAGATTGATTAAGGGCCGGTCCAGTCCTGAAACATGGAGCTGTAGTCAATAAAATTGACATCTAATGATATTTGAGCGCTTGTGTCTTGTTTCTCCCAGCACCTCCAGAGGATTCCCTCTCACTACTGTTATGATCTATAAACCAAAACTAGAACATTCCATCATTTATCATCTTCTCCACAATAGAGTCTCGTTGAATTTTATGACATGTCAATCATTCTCAAGAACAAGGATTTCCCATTTGCCATATTTATTGTAAGTGATATATTAGGAAAACCTTTAAGCCCTTCATGACTAGGAGTGTTTGGGGTCTCTTTGACTGGAGCATAATTTGATGCTGCTTCAAGGGTTGTTTGACTCCTGGGACCCCCTTTGATTATAAGAACGGGTATCCAAATCTCCCCTTTGAATTGGAACCCGCACACTACCATTCTCTTCATTGTGAATTTTATTGTGGGTAGCTTCACACGTACCAGATCGCAGCGGATCTGCGGCAGATTTGATGGTGCAGATTTGATGCTGTGTTCATTCATTCAGTCAAATCTGCTGCGGATCCGCAGCAGAAAATCCGCTGCCGTAGGGTACGTGTGAAGCTACCCTGAATTTGAATGGCATCTCGGGAGAACCGGGGGTACAGCCGGCAGAAGTATAAGGGGAAGATTTAGCAAGACCGGCATACTTGAACGCCAGTCTTTAATTAGGCCCTGTCTCCTTTTCCCTGGTCAAACTCACTAAGAGGTGTGTGCCTAAGGGTACTATTACACGGAACGATAATCGCCGAAATCGGCCCGATTCTGCCGATTATCGCTTTGTGTAATAAATACAACGATCAGCCGATGACATGATCATCGGCTAATCGTTGATATAGGTTAGAACCTATATTTGTCTGGCGCCGACCGAGCACCGCTACGTGTAATAGCGGTGCACGGCCGGCGACTGACTGTATACATTAACTATCCACGC
This sequence comes from Dendropsophus ebraccatus, assembly GCF_027789765.1. NCBI lineage: Eukaryota > Metazoa > Chordata > Amphibia > Anura > Hylidae > Dendropsophus > Dendropsophus ebraccatus. The sequence goes on along the minus strand of NC_091455.1, from coordinate 40,030,499 downwards.
GCAGGACCCTGGGAGAAGCGGACCGCAGGAGCAGCCCTGGAGCGTGGATAAAGTATATAGTTTAAGCAAGGGCTGCAAGGACATCGGTAACAATGTCCCTGCAGCCCTTGTTAAACGATTATCAAGCCGTGTAATAGGGCCAGTTAACGAGCGCCGATCTAGCAGATAGGTGCTCGTTTACAGGTATTATCGGGCCCCCATCGGCCCGAGGAATTCCACCCTAAGAGGCGTGTGCTAAAGCTTTGGCTATCCAGGCATGTTGGCAGTTGTAGTTTTGCAACAACTGGGAAACCAAGGTTCCCTACCCCTGAGCTAGAGGCACTAAAAATTTGTCAATGACCCCCAAAAAGAGGCTGGCTAAATATTGAAGGCCAGTTACCTGCACAAATTAATGGTGCAGTGGCCTTTTAAATTTGCATCAGCATCAGCCGAGAGCAGACAAACATGAGAGGATCGGGGGAAGATGCAAGGCGCCAGGGACACAAGTGTTGCTGCTGACCACAAAGTGGCTCGCGGCCATGGCCATCGAAACAGAAGATGAATAGAACTTAATCACAAATAGATCTCACCTCTTTCGGCATTGGTGGCCAGGGCATAGAACAGCATGACAGAGACCTAAGGTATGATTCCACTCCCTTCCTAACTACTTTATGGAGCTGTCAGCAGTTCCGATAGCCAAAAACTGCTGACAGATTCTCTTTAAGACTCTGAACTATTTCCTTCCATTCTATGTACTTTCCCTAGTTTTACGTTTGCAAGTTTCTTTGACAAGTTGCGCATAAAAGTAATTCTATATAAGAGACAAAGTTGGAAGAGACCTTCAGGTGGTAATGTAATGAGTGGGTCCGAGTGATGGAGCTGTCAGATTCCCCTCTATTGGATATTCTATTCCTCCGTTCACATCCTATTTGCTTATAGAGTAAAACTCAATTAGCAGTTCTTTTCATTCCTCCTCACCATTGCTATTGCATCTATCCTTTTTACGGGAAATTGTTCATAAACGGCGGCTTTATGTTGACTGTAAGCCTTGCAGGTTCATTTATCATACACTTAAGTCTGCACTGGATGAACAAACTATATTAAATGCGGTTGTAAGTGCCCTAACATGCTCTCAAGTGGCGGCATAAAAATGAATGAAAACACCATATGTCATGTATTGAAGATTAAATGCACAATTGCTCTCAATCTAGGACAAGATCCTCCTTTAGGAAAATGTTTGGAGTACATGATAGCATGGGAATAATTTTCTAATAAAACTCTCAGGCACTTGTATGATCAGAAAAGACACTTGTTGTAATCTCATACATAATTCAGCGATCAGTAGAAAATAGAACAATACTCTAAGGTGCTTGGCACATATTCATAGCTATCCACTCCGCTCAGTATTTTACTCCAAACAGACAACAGAAGAATAGGAAATCTCTGGTGGGAAGAACGGAGATTTTGTTTTCACTGCCATAACTGGTAAATGGATTAAACACATCCATCAGACAAGAAGGATGGGAATTTCATTGCCGCAAAGTTCAATTTTAGATTAAAACTTTATCTACACTTTATTATACTTGTACGAAACAAAAGGAGAGCTAGATGGGCAAAGTGCAAGAACACAAAAGATCGCTGGGAAAGTAATAAAGCCGTCTGCATGGTAAGAGGTGGATATCATCTGTAGGGAAAAGGATGTTTTCCTCCAGTTCATGTATAGGGATTAGGGGCGTAGCATGCCAGGATATATGCCATGAGTGCTGGGTGTAGGTTGAGTGGCATAACCCCTATGGGCCTCAGATGGTGACTTTCTGACTGGGAGGATATGGCACTGAAAGAAATGCATACACAGTTAGTTTTTGATGCTGGACTCAAGAAGGTCTTACTCACAAAAGGCACTTATGTTTGGGTGGGGAGACTTAGGGACATCACTTCTTGGCCCCTTTGTTCTTAGAGAGATAAGTTACCACCAGAGTTGCCTGGATGCAGCTTACCCCTTTCCATAGAGAACATAGGAATGTTTGGCCGTGTCACAGATTCATGCTTATGGGGATGGGGATGAAAGAGATAACTGTTGGCCCGAACGAATGTTCGTCCGGCAGTTATTGAAGGTGTATGCCCACCTTTAGCCTCTTGCTCAAAGGCCTACTCGATATATTAATGGGCTCCTGATCCAAGAGCTCCTTACTTCCAATGCCTTGTCACATTTGTAGGCACAACCCTCCAGCAATTGCTCTTACTACGCTTGAGCAGCGTCCTTAAGGGTACAAACCCACTTGCCAGATCTGCAGCGAGTCTCCTTGCTGCGTTTTTGCAGCGAGACTCGCTGCAGATCCCAGCCCTATACTTTCATTAGCAGAGATGTACATCCCTGCTGCGATTTTGTCTGCAGCCCTCCCCATTAACCCCCTAGCCGCCGGACATTATACATTACTGGGTCCCCGTTCCTGCTTGCTTCGGGGCTCCCGGTGTCTTCACGGCCCGCCCGGCCAATCAGTGCGTTGCAGCAGGGCAGCGCACTGATTGGCCGGGCAGAACGTGCCGGGAGCCGCCGAAGCAAGCAGGAGCGGGGACCTGGTAATGTATATCCTGCCCGCCCCCCCTGCAGCCCCGATCGCCCCCGGCCTCATGATCGCCCCCCGCACCCTCCGGCCGTACGATCGGCCCCCCGCAGCCCCAGGCCGCATGATCGCCCCCCGATCCCCCGGCAGCACGATCACCCCCCGCAGCCCCGATCGCCCCCCGCAGCCCCCGGCCGCATGATCGCCCCCCGCACCCCCCGGCCGCACGATCGCCCCCCGCACCCCCCGGGCTGTGGGGGGGCGATCGTGCGGCCGGGGGCTGCGGGGGGGCGATTGTGCGGCCGGGGGCTGCAGGGGGGGCGATCGTACGGCCGGGGGGTGCTGGGGGCGATCATGCGGCCGGGGGGTGCGGCGGGGCAGCGCACTGATTGGCCGGGCGGGCCGTGAAGACACCGGGAGCCCCGAAGCAAGCAGGAACGGGGACCCGGTAACGTATAATGTCCGGCGGCTAGGGGGTTAATGGGGCGGGCTGCAGACAAAATCGCAGCAGGGATGTACATCCCTGCTGCGAGTTTCTCTGCTAATGAAAGTATAGGGCTGGGATCTGCAGCGAGTCTCGCTGCAAAAACGCAGCAAGGAGACTCGCTGCAGATCCGGCAAGTGGGTTTGTAGCCTAAAGGGAACCAATCATCGGGAAACACGCATATGCTTGGGCACTGTGTTAGAAGCTTTATTAACAATGTTTGTTAGGTTTATAGCAAGTTTGGTGATCTTTGGTTTCCTTTAATGTCCTTGGATTCGCATCCATTTATCTCTACCATGAGTGTCCACCATGAAATGTCAAACCATTCACTCTTAGGGCCCTATTCCACCGGACGATTATCGTTCAGATTATCGTTAAATCGCTCGAATCTAAACGATAATCGTTCGGTTGAAATGCAGTTAACGATTAACGACCGAACGAGAAATTGTTAATCGCTTCATAAGACCTGGACCTATTTTTATCGTTGCTCATTCGCAAAACGTTCGCAAATCGTTCGCATTGAATAAGACGTCGTTCGGTCGCTCGCAATAGATACGAACGCAATAGCGAAGAAATAGCGAAGAAAAAACGATCGCAAATACGATCATAAGTAACGATTATTGTTCCATGGAAATGAGTGAACGTTTTCAGGTCTTTCGCAATAGCAGTCGTTTGAGATTGTTAATCGTTAATGATTATGCGAACGATAATCGTCCGCTGGGAAGCTATGCATATGTTGTAATGAAGCCTACTGCATGTGTAATTGACACCTGTGAACTTTCCACATACCCCCAGAAAAGTTTTTTTTCCCGCCCCTCTGGGAGTGTTGGTGCCCAGGGAAACCCCTTTGGGCTTTATTCTTAATGCAGGAACCTGCTGCACGTCACAGAGGGGCCAGTCCTGTGTGCTGATGCTCCCAGAGAGGCGGGATTACATCCAACTGAAGTGCGCCATCCGTGACTAGTTCGACGCCAAGGAACGCCCACATGACTAGTTGTCATTTACAAACGTCATTTTCAGGGTGTTATATGGTGAGCTCATAGGTGTCAGTTACACCTTTGCATTACACCGTACATATAGCTTTCTATGCATTTTTGGAATGATTGGTTTCCTTTAGGCTATGTTCACACAACGTAAGTTCCGTACTACTCACGGCCCTTGTTGCAACGGCCGTAAATAGTGCGGAACTTATGCTGGGCTGAAGGCTGAGGGAATCCCGGCCAGAGTGATCCCTAGTGGCGCCGCGGGAAAATGTCATGTCAGTTTTTTGCGGCCGCTATTCAATGACATGTCAGTTTTCTACGGCCGCACGCTCCATAGTGTGCAGCAGGGAATTCAGATGCGGCCGTTCACATCCCGTTCACAGTAGGGAATTCAGATGCGGGCGTACACTGATGCGCCCGCATCTAAATTCAGCGGTGCTAAAGATCATCCAGCCGGTACTGGCTGAGATGATCTTTTCTTCCGTTCCATGACTCAGCTGGGTCACAGAACAGCCAATCTCATACAAAGTGTGAACATAGCCTTAAACTAAAATGAAATACAAAAGTAATTCCCTTTAAGTGGGCCCTTTAACCTTAAAAAAAACTTTTGACATTTTCAGACTCTGATTGATCACTAGAATGAGCCGAGAGAAATGCTCACCAAGTGCTAAGTAACACCCTGTTCCCATCCTCGGTCGAAAAAAAATTAAAAATTACTGTGACTTTATCGCTTCCTGGGGATTCTCCATTGTCTGCAGTAACCATGCAGCCACCCGTATTTTGGATAATAGCGCGGCCAATGATATTTTCCATTTGATCAAAATTTCCATTCTAAGTATTTTCTGATAATTGTAGGCACTAAATACTCAAATTCCCTTTCATCTGAGCTCTTAATCATATTTTATATTAAGAAGAAATAAAAAAAAAGAAGAGGAAATAGCACAAAGACCCAGGGCAATTATTCTTCTCAAGTGCCAGAAGTCAATTCTGTTCGTGGAGATGGTCACATTACAAAGGAATTCTCTCTTTATATTAAATTCTTTGTAAGACGTGAAATGGCGGCTTAGTGCAAGGAATCAGTCAGTCACTACAGGATGAATCCTCTAATCTCCTTCCCTTAACTCTCTTAGGAAAAATATCGCTCTATTTTCGGCACATTAAATGCTATTCCAGGTACCAGAATAAATGAGAAAATGATTGAAAAGTTAATTACAAATTTTACACCAGACACATTGAGAAAAGAGAAAAGGCAGCGAAACTAAAGCTGCAATTAATTTTTCATTTCAAACATTCTCTCTTTTAATGTCTGATGGACGGCTAATGGATTTCATTGCATCAGCCTCTCGCGTCTTAATATCCCGTGGCTTTTCTCCCTTTAAACAATGGCCGCCAACAATTTATGTTACTCATTTTAATATTTATGGGTAACTGATGCAAGTTACTGTATCATTTAGTTAAGCCGGGATATGGTTTGTGTTGTTTGTCATAGTGATTGATCGGTCCGCTTAGTATAGGAGGGTCTGTGTATGTGTAATAAACTTTGGTCTGGGGCATTTAGAACAAAGCTAAGAAAGTTCTAAGGAAAAAAAAGTTATTTTGTTAGGTGATGAATTTTTATGCAGGATTCATATTTAGTTTGGGAGTTAGATTAAAGGAGTACTCCGGTGACAGGATTTTTTTTTTTTTTTGCTAAAACGTTACTTTAAGAAAGTTATATTACTTTGTAATATAATTTTATTAAAATAAATCTATGTAAGTCAAACCTTGGACTACAAGTAACTAGGGGCCCTATTACACCAACAGATTATCTGACAGATTTTTGTAAAGCCAAAGCCAGGAATGGGTTTGAAAAGAGGAATCTCCATCTTTCCTTTATGACCTGTTCCCTGTTTATAGTCCATTCCTGGCTTGGGCTCAAAAAAATCTGTCAGAGATTCTGCTGGTGTAATAGGGTTCTTAGTCAGAGAGTGTTTTGCAAGCTAACAATTGAAAAAAAAAAAAAAGTAAGATTTGGTAATACAAGCCCCCTGTATCCCCATCCTGATACTGTACTTGGTAGAAAGCCCTCTGATTTTAACCCACTGATACCTGGTCAACTCTTTCAGTGATCCATTGCCTTCCGGTTCTCCTCTGGTGCCATCCGCATCCGCAATTAGAATTGCAGAGATGCTCCTGTGGAAGCGGGCAGCTTGGCCTTATATCCTCTCCCCGCTGCCGGAGGACTGAGTGTGAGTAAGGGGCCTATTCCACGGAGCGATAATCTGCCGAATATCGCTCCATGTAATAAATAGAACGATCAGCCGATGATAACGATCATCGGCTGATCGTTGATATAGGTTTGAACCTATAATTGTTGAGTGCCGACCACGCGGTGCGTGGCTGATGATTTACATTACCTATCCAGGCTGCAGGGCTCCTCTTGCGGTCTTCTTCCCGGGTCCCGCGCTCCAACTTTAGAGGGGCCTGTATGAGATGACAGACCACTCAGCCAATCACTGGCCAGGACCGCCGCGGCCAGTGATTGGCTGAGCGTCCTGTCAGCTCAGACAAGCCGCTCTGAAGCTGGAGCGAGCGGGACCCGGGGAGAAGAAGACCGCAAGAGGAGCCCTGCAGCCTGGCTAGGTAATGTATAAAGTTTAAGCAAGGGCTGCAAGGACATCAGCAACGTTAACCCTTGTTAAACGATAATCGGGCCGGGTAATAGGCCCAGTAAACATTTACAGTTATTATTGGGCCCCCATCGGCTGCAAGGCTGCAGTGCCCTCCTACTCCGATGTTCAGGCAGCCAAGATACTGCATGCACAGATATGACCCAAGTGGTGAGTGCTTTAACTCCACAGTGCCTCATCTGGACATCTCCCGCCACTGCACTAGTACCAACAACCAGCAGGTTTGCAGCCACCTGTGGAGTTGTGTCTGGAGGAAGAGTTAACTGATTAACCCCTTCTTTACTGATACAGAACACCTTACCTACCTTATTTTTGCATTGTGGAACGAATTGTCTTTGCTTGAATTATTTCATATGGGAAAATCTGCTCTGATATATGAGTAATTTGGATTACAAGCAAGCTCCTGGCATGAACCTTGCTTGTAACTCAAAGTTTCACTGTATACAGTTTTTTTTAATTTACATAAGCATTTCCATTGACTGGTAGCAGAAAGGAAAGACACGTTCCCAATCCCCTGTTCTGCTCAAGTACTGCAAAGCAGGGTCCCCTCCTCCCTATGTACTGTATATTCCTATATACAGTACCCGGGGGGAAGGCGGCCTGACACGATCGCTATGTGCGGCTGTCTCTATACAGGGAGCAGTGATTGCTATCATTACAAGTGGTTCTAGAACAGTGATTGTGTCAGGCAGCTTCCCCCCCTGGGTACTGTATATAAGAATATACAGTACACACAGGGGATGGGACCCTGCTATGTACAGCAATGTACAGTACATCAGTGCTTGAGCAGAGCAGGGGACGGGGAACTGCCGGGGCCAGGTCTTACTGAGTGTTACAATTGTTAGTGGTCCAAGGAAGTATACGGAATACAGGCATGGGCTCCCGAGTTAATGTGAATAGGGAGGCAAGGCTAACCTATCTGGTATGATTCCATAGAACAGCACTATAACACAAATTGTGACCACTGTTTTAATAGGAAGATGTCAGATCTCACAGGGCATTGCAGCTCATGGTGTATGGAACTGTGTAACCCATGCCCATGGTGGCATCAGTCTATACCCAATGCATCCACAACAGGCAGATGAGCATCAGGATGGCCAGGTATATGTGTACCACTTAACCAGGGAAGGGATTCATGTGTATTCTGTGATGGAGACACTGAGAATGAGCCAATCCCAGCCATTAAACACTGAAGTATCTTACCTCCGTCTAGCAGAGCCTCCTATTTTAAGTTTCCTTTGTGCGTGTAATATTCCCTTCATGCAGTTAATCACCACTGGAACCCTGAAGAAAACTCCTAGACTTTTTTTTGTTGTCACTGTCTTCCTGAAATTTAAAAAAACAAACAAACAAAAGATTAGTGATAAATGTCACTTTGGTTATAATCAAGTCACAAGTATACAGTCAATTCACATAGCTCTCAGTCACCTCTATCCATGTCAGGAACTGTCCAGAGCAGGAGAGGTTTTCTACAGGGATTTGTTACTGCTCTGGACAGTTCCTGACATGGACAGAGGTGGCAGCAGAGAGCACTGTGTCAGACTGGAAAGTATACACCGCTTCCTGCAGGACATGCAGCAGCTGATAAGTACTGGAAGACGTTTAAATGGAAATGATTTACCAACCCATATAACTTTCTGAAACTAGTTGATTTAAGAACATTAGTGTGTAAAATAACAAACTATAAACAATTGTGTGATGCTGCTTTAAGGGGAACTATCAGCAGGTTAGACAAATTGATAGCCCCTTATTTCTTACCTTCCTCTTTGGCGCAGTTCCCGTGGTGTAAGCCTGTAATCTATGGCCTGGAGCACTGTTAGGAGCACTGCTCCGCCCCCATAGCGCCAAGCCGATCAATGCTCTGGGGGTGGGGCAGTGCTCCTAACGGTGCTCCAGACCAAGAATTACACTGCTTACAGCACAGGAACAGTGCAGAGGAGGAAGTTAAGACACATACTGTCATCCTCAGCTCCCTGTGTGCAATAAGGGGCTATGAGCAGGTTACATTTGTCTAACCTACTGATAGTTCCCCTTTAAGCAGGCGGCCATTTCTCAGGTGTGCAGTTCTGCTCCCTCCACCATGTTACTGTTTGCATCCCATAGCTAATAAAGTCAAATTTTATATGTAACTTTATGTACCTTAAATTGAACGGTTTATAGATACAGTAGGCATAGCGAAAGTGACTCCTGATCCACACAGCAGTAGCTATGGGGTGTAAACATAATGTTGGGCATGTGGGCAAGCAGTAGGACTAGAATGGCATTGTAGCTGGAAAATAAAAGGAACCTCAGTGTGGTTTGTAGTGGTTTAAAGGGTTTTTTCAGGATTGAAAAAAACATAGCTACCTTTTTCAAAAAACAGCGCCACCCCTGTCCTCAGGTCTTTTGCTGCATTACAACTCAGCTCCATTCACTTCTATAAAACTGAGCTGCAATACCCCACCCATACTGAGGACAGGAGTAACCTTGCCTCCTGCTCACTCTGGTAAATGTTTTTATCAATGCAAAGAGATCCTGCAAATGATTTAGACAGAGATGTTTCCCAGGCAGATATACTGGGCACACATGTTCTAGGCCCCGAGCCTTAGATGCAATGAAAAATGTCGCCTCCTCGGCCATTAATATGGAAATTGCACGCCGCAGAAACTGAAGTGGCATAAAATTGACAATAATAAAATGTATTAACTGGCAAATGAAAACAAGGAGACGACAATTTCCTTTAAAACCGCAACACAGAATGTAATGAAGATTAACATAGGTATTGGGGAAGATTTATATACAGCAGAGATGACCACTATACTGGATGAAATCAAAGTGATTGTACCACTTTTCTAAAGGGATTCCTGTCATCTGTGCTTCTGCACCTAGGCTGCTCGGTGCACTGGGCAGATATGGGTGAACTGGGGGCACTGGGCTCGTCTCCAGTACACTGAGCAGCCTAATTGCAGAGGGAGAAACTGCAGAAGATGGGATGTATGCGCCAGCACCAACCCAGTGATATCTCTTTTTTTCTTTTGAGAAATGGCACGTTCAATTAAAATAGCATTTTATTGCGTCCTGATTACAATTATGTTGTTACTTTCCTATTAAGTGTCCTTTCCAGTGCTTTTTGAAAGTCACAGTAAAACTGATTTCTAATGTGAACAGAACCCTTCATGGTGCAGTAATCCTTGGCTTCTTTAAAGGGGTACTCTACAGAAAAAAATGTCTTTACATGCAGTGCTTATCAGGTGTTGTATGTCCTGTAGGAAGTGGGGTTTTCTTTTCCGTCTGACACAGTGCTCTCTGCTGCTGACTCTGTCTATGTCAGGAACTGTCCAGAGCAGGAGAGGTTTTTGCTGCTGCTCTGGATAGTATCTTTCACAAACAGTGGTAACAGCAGAGAGCACTGTGTCAGACTGGAAAGAACCACTTCCTGAAGGACATATAGCAGCTGATAAGTACTGGAAGACTCATAAAGATTGTTAAATTTACTTCTATTTCAAAATGTAAGTCTTCCAGTACTTATTAGCTGCCATATGTCCTGCAGGAAGTGGTTCTTTCCAGTCTGACACAGTGCTCTCTGCTGTTGCCTCTGTCCGTGAAAGGAACTATCCAGAGAAGCAGCAAAAAACTCTCCTGCTTTGTACAATTGCTGACATGGACAGAGGTGGCAGCAGAGAGCACTGTGTCAGTCTGGAAAGAACCACTTCCTGCAGGACATACAGCAGCTGGTAAGTACTGGAATACTTGAGATTTTTAAATAAAAGTACTTTATAAAAATATATAACTTTCTAGCACCAGTTGATTTGTTTTTATTTACTCTGGAGTTCCCCTTTAAACCTTATTTGACCCTCCAGTATAGTGTTTTCACTCATTCTAATTCTAATGATTAAAGATATTACCATCTATCCAACGCTATGGCCTTATTTCTATATGAAATTGCAGCTAGGTTGCTTTTCCCACCATTCACTGACTCAGTAAAGCTCACCTTCCACCTACCATGACTCACATTGTTTCCAATTTACACTAGACTACATAATCCATCATATTTGTAGACTATAGGCAGCAAGTTATAGTGACACAACAGAGAACATAAAAAAAAGACCCCCATTGATTGGAATTAAGAACAGGGTCCCCAAGCTACGCGACAACATCTCTATCCACTGTGCCACCATGCTGCCTAATTCCTAAATGCTGAAAACTGTGACCATAGATCAAGTAGGTTTTTTTTTTCTTTCCTTAAAGGAATCATTTGCAAATTCAATATTTTTCTGAAGTGCCACTATCTGATTTACCTAATATAAGGAGCTAATTTAATTTACAGCATGAGTCCATATCTAAAAGCTGGGAAAATATGATTATGTGGTTAAGTGACTGAGCACATAGCTCAACTCTTTGTGACAAACATATTCATGCACAGCATCAATTAATATAATCCCCCGGGCCTACTTAGCCATTACTAGGCTACAAATTAGATACCAAACTCAATTTGCAATATGTTATAGAAGGGGTCAGTTTACAAATTTTTTACCAACTCTATTTCGCTCTTCACGCTGACATTATAGCTGTTTATTATGCCGCCCATTACCCTAATGCCACCTGATTACATTGCTATTATCTGAGCAGCGATAACAAACAGAAGCATTGAGCCAGCAGGTGCGCACGACATTGCCTTATTATGTGTCATTAGTCATTATTTAAGAAACATACAATAGGAAAAGGAGATTAACATTGTTTATTTGCTATCAGGAGAACCTGGTGGGAGTTCTCAACACAATTTGCAGAAATGGAGGTTTTGGAATAGCTCCCCGGGTTCTGTGTGAGGTGCAGACTCCTATCAAGTGTCCTTAGATAACTCCATTCTGTGTTGTAGAGAGTTAGAAATCTTCAATAATTTAAAGGAGAAGTCTGGCCGTTGTTAAAATCCGGCAGCCGGCAGGGGCAGAGGGGAAATTGATTACTAACACTGAATTACCTCTCCCTGTGCCCGCGGTGAGTGGCGGGACTGGCTTCGGGACCCTCGCTGGAAGGCATTTTCTTTGAGTTGTGATGACGTCACCACTTGGGGTAAAGGCCTGTCCCGGCTTATGGACTGACTGCTCAGCCCACCAGTGACCAGTGACCAGTGGAACGGAGCCCCACCCCAATCAGTGACTGGATAAGCAGCCAGTCCATCAGCCGGGTTGTGATATGTCAGCGCTGGGGATGCTAAGACTGGTCCCGCTGCTCATGACGGGCACGAGGAGAGGTAAGTTCATACTTGTTATCAAATTACCCCCTGCCCCTGCAGGCTGATGGATTTTAAAAATGGCCGAACTTCTCCTTTAATTGTACTTTTTGTTCACAGTTTTTTTTGTTTTTTTTTAAAATTAAAACGATACTTTGGAAAAAAATGTTTTAACATCAACTGGTGTCAGAAAGTTATACGGACTTAGTTTTATTTAAAAATCTCTTCCAAGTCTTCCAATACTTATCATCTGCTGCATGTGTAATAGTCCAGAACCCATGTTCCACTAATGGGTTCCCTCCTTGGTCCAGTCGGCCCCTGAAAGGTATATTTTGTACGGGTGGCCTGTGTCTTTCTGTATTGTGATTTCAAAGATGTCTTACCATTGTTTGGCCACAAGATGCCGGTATTCAGTTTCAACCTATTTTCATCCAGCACATTGGAAGAAATGGAGGTTAATGCAATAGTTGTTTTAATATGCACAGGACTATGATTGCTTACAGTTCCCATTCCTTGACCTATTAAAGGCCTAGGCCTGTGTTCCTGGATCTGGCATCTCTACTGGCATGAGGCCGTGTTCTTAAAACTGTGAGTATAGGTTTCTTCTATCAAGTACCATGTATTAGGTTCACCCTGACAGAATACTGCACTGCTTAGATCGATTCCTCCTGTAGCCCTCTTACCAACTCTTAAAGTACTCTATGATTCCTCTCACACTACACCCACAACTGTTCTACTTAAAAAGCTGTGTGTTGGTACATCCAAGGGTGGACACATTCTCCTCCTGGCCACCATGACTAGTGCCTAGGCAGTGCACAACATCTTGTCCCCAGCTAAACAATACCTGGCTTCCTGGGTTACCACATATGTCCTGCAGGAGGTGGTGTATTTTATCTGACACAGTGCTCTTTGCTGCCACCTCTGTCCATGTGGGGATTTGCTATTGCTCTGGACAGTTCCTGTCATGGACAGAGGTGGCAGCAGAGAGCACTCTGTCAGACTTTGAATAATATACCACTTCCTGCACTGCATACAGCAGCTGATAAGTACTGGGAGGCTTGAAATGGATTTAAAAACTATTTTTTCCCCTCTGGAGTACCCCTTTAACATATTTTCTTTATACAGTATCTGCACACATTTCAAATATTATTAAAAGCTTATCGATAGTTCTACTGGCTCTATGTAGTGATGCTTAGCCTGGATAGAAAGCATCTACTAATACACAGGCAAGCTACATTTATACAAACAGGGGGAGATTTATAAAACATGGTGTAAAGTGAAAATGGCTCAGTTGCCCCTAGCAACCAATCAGATTCCACCTTTCATTTTACAAAGAGTCTGTGAGGAATGAAAGGTGGAATCTGATTGGTTGCTAGGGGCAACTGAGCCAGTTTCACTTTACACCATGTTTGATAAATCTCCCCCTAATAGTGTTTAAGTGATTATGACCCCAGCCCGCCATTAAGCACTGGGGGTGAGCCTGCCGTCCACCAGTGTGTTGAAGCCCCCTCCCCTCTGTGAGACGGCTCCATTGATTCTTATTGGGCCACGTCACAGAGGGAAGATCATCACACTGGGGGCCGGCAGGTCTGCCTCCAGTGCTTCATGTAAAAAAGGACTGCGGGACCGGCATCCCCGCACCGCCGCCAATCCATTCATGGAAAAAAACGCACCCCCTCCTAATAGTCTGTAAGCTCATGCATGCTAGCAGGGCCCTCACTCCTCATGTATGGATAATTATATGTAGATCTCTGTAATGTCTGATTTTTGTCTATGTATGTACCCCCAGAATTGTAAAATGCTGCGGAATCTGTTGGCACTATATAAATAAAAATTATTATTATTATTATTATTATTATTATTATTCCCTTTAACCCCTTAAGGACGGGGCCAATTTCGTTTTTTGTGTTTTCGTTTTTCCGTGCTTAAAAGGCCATAGCACTTGCATTTTTTTCACCTAGAAACCCACAGTGCTTATTTGAGCCCTTATTTTTTGTGCCACTAATTGTACTTTGCAATGACAGGCTGATTTTTTTCATAAAGTACACTGCAAAGCCAGTGCAAAATAAATGTGTGGTGAAATTGAAAAAAAAAAACAAAAAAAACACGCATTTTGTTTACTTGGGGGGTACTTGTTATATATGTCCATCAAGTCATTACAATTACAACGATATATAAAATGTACTGTATAACTTTTCTTTTATGTGATGGCTTGTAAAAAATTCAAACCATTGTTAACAAATATATGTTCCCTAAAATCGCTCCATTCCCAGGCTTATAACGCTTTTATCCTTTGGTCCATGGGGCTGTGTCAGGTGTCATTATTTGCGCCATTATATGTACTTTCTATTGGTACCTTAATTGCGCATATGTGACTTTTTGATCGCTTTTTATTACAATTTTTCTAGATTTGAGGCGACCAAAAATGCGCAATTTTGCACTTTGGGATTATTTTGCGCTTACACCGTCAGGAACGTGATTGATTAATTAATAGTTCGGGCAATTACGCACGTGGTGATACCAAACATGTTTATTTATTTATTTTTATTTATAACATGGGAAAAGGCTGGTCATTCAAACTTTTGTTAGAGGAGGGGACTTTTTATTAATAACAACACTTTTTTTTTCTTTTACACTTATCCTAGAAGCCCCCCTGGGGTTAGGGTTATTCCCCCTGGGGTTAGGGTTATTTCCCCTGGGGTTAGGGTTATTCCCCCTGGGGGACTTCTAGTATAAGCACACTGATCTCTCATTGAGATCTATGCTGTAAAGTTATACAGCATACATCAATGAGATAGGCACTGGATTGCTTCCGGCTGCTGCAATTGAGTGCCGAGCCGGGATCAGGGACCCCCGGCCGGTAAAATTGTGTGGATCGCACCTCGGGGAACCTTCAAGTGGGCGATCCACCCCACTAGACACCAGGGATCGGCTGCAACTAGTTATCAGATGCAGCTGTCAACTTTGACAGCTGCATCTGATTACCTAATAGGCGCGGTCCTGTGCTACATGCGGCACCCGGGACCGCAGCAGTTCAAAGCGGGGTCGCCGCGCGGCCCCGCTCTGAACTCCCTTAACGACCGCAGGACGTAAATATACGCCCACGGTCCTTAAGGGGTTAATGTTTGTGCAAAATACTTAAAGGTGAGTGGCTCAGAAGATTAGCTAAGCCACCCCCCTTTCCGTCATAGCTGATGGAGACATTTGGAATGACTGCTGGAGTGTAGGGGCCAGGGATATGAGACACTGTTTGAAATCAGGACATTAGTGCAACATTCAAAATGAAAGTGGATAAGTAAGTTTTATTATTTTAAATTTGGGCAATGGCCTTTTTATGTCCCGAGATAACCCCTTTAAGGCATTCAGACTTGTAGTCAGCTTCTAATTCCTCTATGAAAGAACTAAAAAGTTTGATGACTTGATGAAATTCATGTAAGTGATTTTATGTTTCCCAGCGATGTTTCCGCAGTGATTTAGTACTGATGCTAATAATAACACTTCCATGACATTCTAAGTACAAGGCTGCTCAGGACCGACTAAAGTGCAATTAGTTTGCAATGGGAACTTGTTTGACTAACACATGCATTCACTTTCAATGTTCATATCAAAGAACTGAACTTTGCAAAAAGAAAAATTCTAAACTAATGAGGATGTATCTTAATATTTTCGTATTGCAGCTATGTTACCCTATGTTTAAGCAGAGTATTTTTATAATTTCTCACTTAAATTTTTTTTTTTAAAGTTTGTTCAGTTTTTTTTCAAGATGTAGCAGAGCTTAACTACGAATTTCTCGCAGACTTGATTGTGATACCCATTTGCTTATCAATATGTCATGCAATACACTGTTAGGCTATGTTCACACTACGTATGAGTCCGGCCGTAGTTCGTACGCAGTCGTATATGTGCGGCTGAAAGTACAGTCGTGGGCAAAATAGACATACGGCTGGATTGCGAACATGCGTACGTACTGCGAACATACGCCCATAGTACAGTTATGCTTCCCTAGCGTTTCAAAGCGATCTGAAACAGGTCATTTACTTGGAAATCTTCGCCCAGCCCAATAAAACTCACAGAACCTTTTGGATCTAAAAATCACAATCAATTTGGCTGAAATAAGTACTCCGTACGGGACCGCATGGAAATCCACGGCCGTGAGTTGGAACATTTCCGTCCTAAAACAATGGTCTTGTTCGTTTTTCACGGCGCCGTATACGATCCGGCCGTAAGCTCATACGTAGTGTGCATTGTGCGGGCGTATATCCTATACTTTCAAGCTAACGCATCAACCTCAAAACTACGTGCGTATATTCGTGGTTCGCACTACGGCTGGAATCATACGCAGTGTGAACATAGCCTTAGGCTTTCGGGTCACGGAACGGCCGGTCTCTGCAATGATCATTCTGGCCGCAGAGTTCTGATGCGGGTGCATCCATGCACTCCCGCATCAGAACTCCCCACACCACACTATGGAGCAAGTGGCCGGAGCAGCTCACTTCATTGTGTGAACTGACAGGGTTTCCTACTGCTGCAATTCACTAAATTGCGGCCGCAGAAAACTGAGATGTCAGTTCTTTGCAGCGCCGTGAGGGATCCCAGCCGAAGCGTATATGATAGGTATATGCTCAGGCCGGGATCCCATAGAAGATATGGCAGCTTGCCTAGGTGTACAAAGTATGGCCATTGTTGACGATGGCAACAACGACCGTACTTATACGCCGTGTGAACATAGCCTTAGAAAGCATAAAAATCTGCCTAATTAATAATTCCATTGGAAAACTCACCTTTGCCAAGAGTTACCCTTAAAGAGTCAACCACCAAAAAATGAGACCTTATGTTCATTAAATAATGCAGGGCGCCATGATCACACACTTTTTTTTTTTTTTTTACAGTTTCTAGATACTCCCTTCCATTCCTGAGATATGAGGGTTTAAAGTTTTTCTGACAATTAATTTAAAGGTAGCTTCACACACACCGTATCGCAGCAGATCCGCAGCTGATTTAATCTAAATAACTGAACACAGCATCAAATCTGCACCATCAAATCTGCTGCAGATCTGCAGCAAATCTGGTGTGTGTGAAGGCACCCTAATAGTCAAATGGGCGTGTACTTTAATGTTTATAAAGGGTGTGAATATCAGCTGATGCCGTGAATACAGTTAAGGGGTATGTATTAGACATATACAGCACTCAATGTAAAACTTTTAAAGGGGAACTATCAGAAGGTTAGATGAGTCTAATCTGCTGATAGCCCCTTATAGTGCCGGGGACGCTGAGGAGGAAGGTGTGTGTGTTACCTTTTTCCTTGTGCCAATCCTGAGCTGTTATTCGGAGTAATCTTCGATCCAGAGCACTGTTAGGAGCACTGCCGCGTCATCCGGCCCACCTGCTCCATTGATTATGATCAAAAGGAGCTGGACAATGATGTGGCAGTGCTCCTAACAGTGCATCGGAGTGAAGATTACTCTGACTAACAGCGCATGACCGGCACCAAAGAGAAAGGTAACACACACACACCTTCCTCCTCAGCGTCCCAGGTGCTATAAGGTGCTATCAGCATCTTAGATTTGTCTAACCTTCTGATAGTTTCCCTTTAAGTTCACACCCAGCTGACTATTAACTAAATTGTCAAATTATAGAGAAATGATAATGCAAGCTTATGGGACAGTGACCCATGTGCTTCTCTCCCCACTTGTTCTAGCGATTACTAGGAGTCTGAAAACTCAGCCCCTAACTGATCACAGCAAATGACATGTACATCTAGAGTTGGTGACCTGCAGAGTTCTCTAAAGTTTAGAGCAGCAAAACAATGCTTAAAGTACTACTCCCATAAAAAACATTTTCCCAGTAATTGAAGCACAGTAGAAAGTTATATAACTCTGTAATGTGCTTCAATCACCTATCTGCCTCCCTTCCCTGTCTTTTCCACCCTCCACCCTCCCACCAGGAAGTGCACTAAACTCACACAGACCTAATTACTGTCATCTTCTCTCAGCTCCTTCTTGTGACGTTGAGTCATCAGCAGGAGGGCTGCTCTAGCTCCTGTTACACCAGCCTCCCCCTCCCCTGCCTTGTCAGGTGACTCTGCTTGCTCAGCTCCCATTGGCTGAGCAACTGCAAGTCATGTCACTTGCTTATCTTCTCTCTGACTCCCAGCACATAGGCAGCCCCCCCCCCCTCATACTCTCTCCTGCTGTGGAGTGGACTCAGTGAGTGAAGGAGCCCTGTCACTTGTTTATCTTCCCTCCGTGACAGACCCCCGTCTTATCTCTCCTGCTGCCCTGACCTGATTAGGGACGGCCATTGTGCAGATGTCACTTTGCTATGTACACTACATTGCAAAGTGAAAGTATGTGTGTGCAGCTTCAGTGCAGGGGCTGACAACCTGTGTGATTATACAGCAGCCTGATGGAAGAGAGAGAGAGGGGGTCATGTATGATGGGAGTTGAAGTGAATTGAGGGGCAGGCACTTGCAACGTCACAGCAGCCAAAGTGCATCATGGGAAGCTGAAACCAGGAAATTCAAACAGTAACAGCCCAGGAGGGATGATAAGTATATAAACTATGTTTCTGATTGTTTTTGCTTTTTTTTCCCTTAGCACAGGAGTTGTCCTTTAAGACAGCCGCCTGATGCCCAGCAAGCTCCTGGCACAAGAACTATGGCTAAGACCCCCCACGCTGTCCCTACCTACTTGCAGAGCAGGCCCTAAACGACCGTCTGCAACTGGGCGGCGTTCCCTACGCTGCAGTAAGTGCAAATGCAGACAAGACACAGTACAGACAAACAAGGTACAATGACAGCAGAAAAGGCAAAGCCAAAAAACACACACAGAAGGACAGGACCAAGAAAGCAGCAAGAAACGGAGGACCAAACAAACGGAGGACGAAAGCCAGGGATGAAACAAGGTAACGGTGAAGCCAAAGCCAGACATACAAGGAAACAGTGAAGCCAAAGCCATAGAACTTTGCAAGATAAGCTGGGGACTGCACAAGGAACACTGAGGACAAGCAAGGCACACTGAGGACTAAAGGAGAACACTGAACCAAAAGACAAAGAAGGTAAAAAACAAGCAAAGGGATAAACAACTAGGAATACAGACAATCTGAGGAAAGCAGGATCTAGCTGACAGACAAGCTGAACAACGCTATCAAGAGCACAGACTGAAGGGAGGGAGAAGCTTATAAGGGATCAGAAGTCCCGGATTCCAAGCTGATAGGCTGAGCAGGAGAAACACACAAGAGATCACAGAAAGCCAGAGGAGAAGAGACCTGTCAATCACAACACAGCAGACACAATCAGTAAACAGACCACAGCAAGGAAGGTGCAGGGAGAACTAAGAAAACATGGACCGGATCACAGATGACATAAGCAAAGAACATAAGAAAACCAGGCACGGACCTAATGCCAAAAGCGCAGTCTTTGGCGCACAGGTCGAATCTTTGCAACAGAGTGTGGCTCTGATGCCTTTTCAGGCGCGATCATGACAGTATGATTCATTTCCTAACCCAGAAGTCTGGACAATGGATTACCGGAGGATGAAGAAGTTGAATGCAGCCCTAAGGCTGATTGGAAAACATGGATTAAGGCATAGGCTGTACCCAGGTTTTTCAGGACTCCTTAGGGCTTCATCCAAACTCCTAAAGCGGTGTTCCAAGAAAATAATTTTTTCCCCTATTTACAAGATAGAGGAAAAGTAGGGGATCGCAGAGGGTCTGATCTCTGTACCCCCCATGATCTCCTTATCCGACCCTTGGCTTCTGTATTATGAATAGAGATGTGGGTACGGCATGTGACCCGTGGCTCTATTCATTCCTATGGAGGTGGTGGAAAGAGCCGAGTACATCATTCCTCTGGCATATTTAGCTCTTTCCGTTGCTTTGTAGAAATGAATATAGCCATGGGTAATGTGCCGTACCCACGGCTCTATTCATAACAAAGAAGCTGGGGGCCTGATCGGCGGGGGGTACAGAATTCGGAACCCCGCAATCTCCAACTTTTTCCCTATCCTGTGGTTAGGGGAAAAGATGGTTTTCATGGAATACCCCTTTAAGCCACCAGTAATCAAATGCTGAGACTTCCAGGTTTGGACGGTCTCCAGCATGCTAGAGTTGGGATGATTTCTAATTTTTTACCAACATTGACCCATCACTGAAGCCCATCACTGAACAGACCATCAAGGTGGAATATTTAGGATAACCGTATACCATGTCATTTTTAGAACTCATAATTCTTGCTCCCTTATGCCTGGGTTGTCTTTCCGTATAGTAGATTGAATCTGAATAGTATTTTGACAAAGACTTTCTATTCAGCTGCTTGATGAAAGCCAGGTTTATTCCAGTTCACTCATACCATTGTTATAGTTTAACTACATGAAATTATTTTAAAGATCAGGATATTTGATTCAACACAAATGTGGCATTTTGCATAGGCATCTGCTAATTATCCTCCGCAAGCTAATTTTCCCAGAATACATTTGGTGTCAGAATGGTTTCACACATATGATGAAATGAGCCTCAATTTTATGTCCTTCTTTTGGATGTAATTGCTACTTAGATGACATTGACTACTTTCTGCATGTGTCAATTAGTAATTTCTATGATTTTAGCTTTTTCGTTTGGGATTTTGTTTTTCCTTTTATTGTGTGCAGTCCGGCTATACATTATACATTGCTGTTCCTTATGCATATTCTGATTCTAAAAGGTAAAAAAATATAGAGGACTTTCCCAGATATCCTTCTCAGTCAGACATGTGAAACTGGAAGTATAGGAGCTGAGAGTCCTGCTAATTGGAGATGAGAGAACTAAGTCTTATCAACCGTGATTTGTTCCAAACTTTGTGAAAAGTTCGATTTGGTACCGAACAAGTTTGTAAAGATGGTAGCTGCACAATTTAACACCCATAAAAAAAGGGTATACTCACCTGTCCGTGCTCCCCTGGTGTCTTCCTCCGGTTCTCCGGTGTCCTCCACTGATTGTAGCCGTCTCCAGCATGCTCAGCCAATCACTAGCTTAGACAAGACAGCACCTCACCAGTGATTGGCGGAGACAAGACTAACAGCCCACTCAGCCCCTGTCCCGTCTCGGTTAGTGATTGGCTGATTAAGTAATTGACTGAGTGAGTGAGTGAGTGGCTGGCTTTTGGCGGCAGCAGGGAAACTTTTGAAAAGTTTGCTCATCTGTACTGCTAATATCCAGTCTTAGCACTTATTTCTAACTTCTGCAAAATACGTGTCCCCATACTTTGTTTGGCATGCCTCTGTCCCGCAATATGCTTGTTTAATTGTCCAGAGTAGTGATAAATTAAGCCTGGGGTCTTAATTGCTCAGTAGCAAGTACCCAGTTAGGTAAGTGTCTCTGTATTCTCTACATCTCCAACAGACATGCCCTAATTTAGGTTTTAGAATCTTTATGTCTGCTCTACACACCCTGATTGCCTGAAATATAACGATTAGAGGGGTTGGCCACTTTATAGTTAAATAGTTCAAGGTACAGTAATAAGTAAGTGTACTGTAATGTACTTTTCTCATCTGTTTTAGATTATACATTGGTTAATTATTTATTTTTCATTTTGTCTGAACAATCTGATTTATAGCAGGTACTTAGGGAAAAAAAAAATAACTAAGTGACATCTATGGGATAGTAGGCATGCTCTGTGACATATGCAGAAGTCCCGGTGATGGGAGGGGGAGTATGTCTCTATCTTCTATGGTCATTATAGTAATCCTGTGTTATATACTGTACATCTAACTTTAGGCCATGTTCACATGGCGTAAGACACCGGCCGCCCTGTGTCCCGCCGGGTCACAGAACGGCCAGTGTCAGAGAAGATAATCCTGGCCAGTACTGCAGTACCGGACAGATGATCTTAATTTCTCATGAATTGGGATGCGTGTGCACCCGCATCCCAATTCCCCGCTGCACACAATGAATAGCGGCCGCAAAGAACCTGTCAGTTCACACAATAGAGCGTACGGATGTCAGGTATTGCGTGGCCGCTAGCAATCCAGGCCAGAGTGTATACTATGTATTTACACTCCGGCCAGGATTCCCTCTAGCTGCAGCACAATGTAAGTTAAGTATTAATCACGGCTGTTGTTGAAATGGCCATGATTAATACTGAACTTACGTTGTTTGAACATCGCCTTAAAATGCAAATTATGATAACTAGTTATTATACCTTATCCTTTGTAATTCTGCACTCTGATGGTGATGAAAGAACTAATGACCCTTTCCCCACCTCCTGTTCACAAAAACAGCTGAAAATTAAACACTAGAAGAAGATTTATCATTTCTGCCTCTTTTACCCCACTTTTCGAGTTCTTGCCAGTTTCAGATGTGCAAAATGTATCATATGATGAACTGATGTATTTTTATCATTATCCTTCTTGTATTGATGCTTAGTGTTTTTAAATTTTAGGATTTATTTAAATTAATAAATAAAGAGATAACGCCATCCCTCCCGCTTCAATAAAAACTAACTTGTGCCGAAAAACCTGATTTATAACTTCTTGGATAGCTTCAATGGGTTCTAGTCCTCTATTACCGATATGACGGTAGTATAGACAAAGCTACTTAGGAGAAGTCGTAATAGGGAATAAATATTATTGTTATACAAGAATTAGAGGAAATGCATCATTCCCTTTTTGTTAAACATGAAGACTTGGGCTGCCGTTCTATTCTGTAACATTCGAGGAATCGGCCGTAAATAGGAGAGGGCTCATTCAGAGGCAGGAAATGCAGAAATAGTTCCTGGTTTATGACATATGGGTGAAAGTTCCCAAAATAATTGGTATTGTTTTCCTATCATGGATGACAACATGTTTAGGCTACAAGGCACATCCTGGCATAATAACATTATCTGTAGCCCGTAAGCCGCTCAGAATAAACCGGGTGTTTGTCTCCATTCATTAGTAATGCTGACTCCGTAGGTCGTATAAGTCAACTACACTTGTATATGTGAAGTACATAGCTGAGTACTATAGGTACAGAGGGTGCAGAAGGTCCATCTGTAGAGCTTCATGAAGTGCAGGGGCGTAATAACACATTATGTTAATACCAGAAGAATGTAGTCACACTTTACAGAGCTATAATGTTATAGAAACAATGCTTACATAGTACGTGTCTATAGAACCTAAACAACATGACATAACAGAATGTGGAGATATTTCTAGTAAGATGGTAGACCTATGTATGAATAGAGTTAGAATACATATGACATATATATCAGTGTGAGATCATAAATCTATCATGGAATATGTGTGCCGCGGCTCCATGATCTTGGATTAAAAGCAGCTATCTGACGGTACAAGCGGTTTGGGGGGGGGGGGCAGATTGTGGGTACAGAGTCTCTTTAATTGCCGAACCACACCCAAACTAGAGACAAGAGTCGTTGTGCTATTTCTGGTAGAAAGCGGCCATGTTTTTCTGATCCTGGATAAACCCTTTAAAGCCAAATCAAATGATACAAGCCATATAATGGTCAGGATGGAATATTGTTATCACTTATATACACAATGGCTAAAACCTCACCTGAAACGAAAAGTGCAAATCTTAGAAAATTCTGATTTATTAGATGGGAGTCCTTTGTTAAACACCTTTACCTATAAGCCCAACCAAAGAACAGCCTTAACAGAATATCTCACCCTCTGGAGGACCCAACATGTCAATGCACAGTATAGAGCCGTCTCTTCAATTGTGTAATTCTTAATTTCTCCTGTGGGGGAGCTGTAGAAGAATTGCACACTTGCCAGGTTGTCTCACTAGGGGACTAAGCGTCAGGATAATATATGATCATATTACTTATTTTCTAGGAACCCTTCACACAAAAAAAGGATAGACAAAGGCAAACCATCCCTCTTCTTACTGCTCTAGGTGGTACAATAAGTAAAAGAAATTACTCCTTTTCACATTAAATGTTACTTTTAGAAAAGCCGCCAACATTTACTTACTCCTTTTTATCTTTCTCTTCACAGATTTGGTTTTCATTGCTTGTTGATGAGTTTTCCCTTTGTGCTTTTTCCTGGGACTGCGATGAGCCTGGTTTGATCTCTTCTGTAGCGTTCTCATCCTTTGGATCATCTAAGAGTATATTGAAAACGATATCAGGTATTTTGGTAATATGGCAGGGTACTTGAGTCATGATCGTGTAATAGCAATTTGAAAAACAGTTAGTTTGTCGAGGTCTGGGTGGCATGAGTGATGTTAGAAGATTCCTGGTTGACTATTGTCAGAAAGTTATACAAATATGTAAATTACTTCTATTACTTCTATAAAAAAAACAAAAAAAAAAAACGTAAAGAAAAAAAGACTTCCAGTACTCCAGCTTCTTTTTATCCCAGAGGAAATCATGTAATGTTTTCCGATTCAACACGGTACTCACTGCTGCCACCTCTGTTTGTGCTGGTAACTCGGTGCATACTCCCAGTGCAAACCTCTCCAGCTGTGGACAGTTCCTGACATGGACAGAGGGGGCAGCAGGGAGCACTGAGTCAGATTAGAAAGAACTATATGAGTTCCTCTGGTTTGTATAGCAGCTGACAAGTAATAGAAGGCGTGATTATTTTTCAATATAATTTACAAATCTGTATAACTTCCATAATTCTGTATAACTATAAGTACCCCTTTGGCAAAAAAAAAAAAACTCTATGAAAAATAAAATGCACAAAAAGCATGTAGGTGTACTCATCGATCCACCACCAGTTGTTTGACACCTTTCTCACTTGTCTATGCTGCTCCTAGCTCCAGGTTCAAATGATCCAAGTTTTACATCATGGCACCAGGCCGGCAAACTACATCTCCCAGCATACACTGCACCTCAGAACGAACTGTCAGAACCTGCCCCTGCCTTGTAGTATCTGCACACCACTGGCTTGATCTGCTTATGCTTTCCACATTAAGCATAGTATCTAGAGATGAGCGAACCAGCCGAGGTTCGGGTTCGTATAAACCTAAACTCTCGGCTTCTGATTCTCGCTGTCTGGCCGCTCCGTGGAGAGGGTGGATACAGCCTGAGGACTGCCTGGAAAACTGGGATTCAGCCCAGGCGGTCCTCAGGCTGTATCCACCCTCTCCACGGAACGGGCAGACAGCGTGGATCAGAAGCCGAGAGTTCAGGTTCATACGAACCCGAACCTCGGCCAGTTCGCTCATCTCTAATAGTATCTATCTATCTATCCATCTATCTATTCTCTTTTTTCGATTCTACATAGATAGATGTCAGTGTGGGTGGGGTTAAAGATGTGCGGTAGGCAGACCAAATGGGGAACGCTAGACTGGTTGGCCTGGCGTTTTGGTATACTCCCAGGTCAGCTGCTATGGTGGTGTGGTAGCTGAGTGGTTCTAGGGTCACTTGAACACTTGTCATGGTAGCCTGAAGTGGTATAGGATCCGCCCCGGATGTTTAGACTGTGTCTGACCGCCTTCTGCCCTACAGTTGCGAGCTACTCATCCTGTCAGGGTAGTACAAGCCCCAGGCCTAATTATCTGGGCTAAGCAGACTTTCAAGATTTCCTGGTCGTCCTGCACTGTGCAGTGGAATACCTAGACTCATAGTAACTGTTTTCCACAGGGGTCAGTTCCTGTGACTGCTGAGGTAACTGCCTTGCACGTTTTAGAGAGGTTCCTGGTGTGCACAAGGGAATCCTAGTCTGGCAGTTCTCCCCCTTTGTATTTCCTTCATAGTGGCTGTGGCTTGCATAGACAGAATCTGTGGCTTCCTTGTTTGTGTCCCTGTCATGGGACCTATCCTAAGCCAGGCCCTGTGTCAGGTAGGGAACTGGGAAGACAACAGACTGGTGCAACCGTAACACTGGCACGTGCCCCAGCTCACCCTACCTACTTGCCACAAACAGTACTAAAGATTACTGCGGACAACTGGTCGACAATCCAAAGGCTACGTTCACACAGAGCAAAAGGGGCGGATTACGCGTGGAAATATTTCCACCTGAAATCAACTGACGCTGAATTACGAGCAGAATATAAGCAGAATGTAAGCAGAATCCCTGCGTATTCCGCTAGGAAAGTGTTCAGCTCGTAATCAGCTCTTGACAAATTCAGCGCGGAATACTCGAGGAATCCGCATGCATGTATTTGGCGAGTAAACTAGACTATACCAGAATATATACTAGAATCCTCCTCCCCTCTTTTTTCCCCATTTCTGCGCTGATTCAGCGCGTAATTTCCGCTTGTATTACGCTTGTATTCCACGCTGAATACACGCGTATTCCACGCTGAAACAGAAAATCAGAGCCCCATTGATTTGTATAGGCCTCCGCTAGCGGAAGAATGAACATGTTCATTCTTCTGGCGGAAAGCGGATTAGTTCAGTGCGGAAATTCCACTGTGTGAACTGCAGAGCAGAATTTCCATTCAACACAATGGAAATTAGCTCTGCACCTATTTTAACGGCTGAAATTTCAGTGCTGATTCAGCACAGAAATTCAGCTGCTTTTGCTCTGTGTGAACGAGCCCTTACACTGAAATAAGTGCAAAACAAAACAAGACAGGACAAACAAACACAAAAGAGAATAGTCAGAGTACGGGGTCAGCAACACATGGGCAGCGAAGGTACAAAATAAGAATCCAGGAAGCAAAGTTAGAGTACAAAATCCAAAGGTCAAAGTCACAATAACAAACAGTCAGGAGAACGCTAGGTTAAGGCACAAGGCACTAGGAGCAATAACAGACAATGGACAAGGTAAACGGTGAAACAGAAGCCAGAGACAGTAACAAAGAAACTTGAGGACAAGGCAAGGCACACTGAGGACTAAGCGAGGAACACTGAACCAAAAGACAAAGAAAGGCAAGAAACAAGCAAAGGAATAAGAAAACCAGGAATACAGACAATATGACAAAGGCTGGATCTAGCTGACAGACAAGCTGCACAAAACTATCAAGAGCTCAGACTGAAGGAAGAGACCAAGCTATAAGGGAACAGAAGTCCCAGACTCCAAGCTGATAGGTAGAGCAGGAAAAACACACAAGAGAATCACACAAAGCCAGAGGTGAGGAGACCTGTCAATCAGAACACAGCAGAGACAATTAGTGAATAGACCACAGCAAGGAAAGTGCAGGGAGAACTGAGAAAACATGGACTGGATCGCAAAAGACATAAGCAAAGAACATAATAAAACCAGGAACGGACTTAAGGCCAAAAGCGCAGTCTTTTGCGCAGAGGTCGGATCTTCACCGCACAGGGTGGCACTGATGTCTTTTCAGCCACGATCATGACACCCTGGCTTAACTTCAGCAGACATCTAGTTCTTGTTGCTTCCTCACACACTGACTACAGACTGAAGACTGACTAGTCATGGCTCCCTGCCTGTCAGTGCGCAGTGCGGGTATGATTGAGAGTCAGAGAGTCAGGTAGGTGGCCTCTCTGCCTGTTAATCATCCCCGCACTGTGCACTGACAGGCAGAGAGCAGTGACTAGTCACAAGCGGCTCCCTGTCCAGATGACTAGTTGCTGCCCCTCTCCTGTCCTTAAGCGATAGAATAAAACTACTGCTGTAAAGTTGCGGCTCCAGATGCGAATGGTAGCTCCGGGGAGCTGCACAGCACAGCTTTACTATGCAGCAGGGAACCAATCAGCACAATCGATTGGTTTCCTTTAATAGGTCAAATGTGGTTGTTATGTAACCTCTCCAATACAGCAGTAAAAAGAAGTTATCGTGATGGAAGACCCAGTGCCCACAATGCTCATACCCAGGGTAGTTAGAGTAACTGTCCATAATTGATTCTGATCGCTAAATCCACATATAAGCTCAACATACAAGGAATTGTTCTAAATTACAATCGCTTTGCTAGAAACAATGCTGGAACTGCCTCTGGACTTTTCAGCTGTGATCTCAGCATAGAAGCCAAAATATATTCCCTTTTATTGCAAGCTTGGTATTTTCGCTGTGTTTTATCACTGGCACCCTTCTATTCCATTAAAAAGGGAAACAATGGTAATGGAGAGTAGCGGTAATGACACTGTGATCTTTACAATTTAGGAGTAGGCAATTGAATATTTTATTAAAAAAAAAAGTTTTTTTTAAAATATTTCATAATGCTTTATATTGTCGTGGGAACCAATTAAAATTTGTTTATAGCTTTGTGTCTACGTGGCCTTACACTTTATGGAACTTTCAATAATGACAAGGAGAATAAAAACAAGCTGTGAGGAATACGAAGCCAAAAAGATCAAAAGAACAGCATGAAGCCCGAGGAACAGCAATCTTATAGTGAAAACATTGAGGAGGAAACGCCTGTGCCGGGGACAGACGTGCGCAAGTGTCACTGACATAAAACGAGTGTTTCATAAATTGACATAGACAATGATGTTATTGAAGAAGGCCATAGAAAATTATATAGAAATTTGTAAGGGGGGGGGGGGGGGCAATTTCCCTTTGCAGAACTGTATACTGCACCTAAAGACTGCTCATCGAATATTTATGTATATTCTGACTGTGTGTATATATATATTGCTATGCTGCACTGTATATGTGTATACTGTGGGATGATAGGCCCTAATACCATACCTGACTCTGGTAGTTGTAGTCTGGTCTGCCAACCCCATGGGGAGATACAGGTATTGCAATAATCTCTGGGGGGTCCGAGTCCTAGTTAGAGGTGAGTGAAGAGAAATCTGGCAAAGATTTGCAGCGAATCGCGCTGTCAATTCACTTTGTTCTATGCAGCGAATTCACTCTGATTTGTAAAGGAAAAAAAAAAAAGCCGGCCGCACATGCGGTCTGGAGTGTCATTGGGCGGGTGAAAGGGATTAAGCATAATCTTTAGTGCCCGTCCAATCAGCTGCACGCCCCTCTGTGATGTCAGCATCTCCCTCTGATCCTCTACATAAGGGTGCCTTCACACACATCGGATCCGCAGCAGATTTCCCGCTGCAAATTCGCAGTGAAATCCGCTGTGGACCCAGTGCCAGGTAATCCCTATGAGAATGTATCCTGCTGCGAGTATGTAAGTTAACCTCCCGCCAGCCGGATTATACATCACCTGCTCCCCACTCCAGCTTGCTTTGGGGGTTCCCGGCATCTCGCTCAGCCAATCAGTGTGCTGCCCCTCCGCAGCCACTAATTGGCTGAGCGGGACGTGCAGCCGAGAACCCCCGAAGCAAGCTGGAGATGCTGGTGATGTATGCTCCGGCTGGCGGGAGGTTAACTTACGTACTCGCAGCAGGATGTCAATCCCGCTGTGAGTATACATTCTCATAGGGATGCACTGGCACTGGATCCACAGCGGATTTTACTGTGAATTTGCAGCATGAAATTCACTGCGGATCCGGTTTGTGTGAAGGCACCTTAGGGGGTTCGGTAACGGAGGCGGCCAGTCAGCTGTGTGTGGAGGAGAGAGCAGGATGGCAGCAGGCAGTTACAGCAGAGCAGGGAGAGACTAACAGAATGATATAGGGACAGAGAGGAGAGGAATGACAGAAATTGGATGACTGACTGGCTGATTAACTTTTTTTTTCTAAATTGTGATTTTCCAATTTTTGACACTTTTGCAACAACATGCTTTAACAAATTCGTCCTTCTGTAATAGTGCCAGTATTGTAGCTACTATAGTTTGGTTGTTTTAATGAAATTTGTTCAATTTGCGAATCTTAACGAATTTAACAGAAATTGTGCGAGGCTCGCTAAACAAATTTCCGTCTCCTTCGCTCATCTGTAGTCCTAATAGTGCCAGAGGGATGGGCCTGGTAACAGTGGTGTACCATGTCACTATGCTGAGAGGGAGAAGCCTTAAGAAGTGTTATAAGGCAGGTGTTCATGGTGTCGAGGTGAGGGAGACGACAGCCATGTAAGGTGTAGTGGAAATACTATTGGCCTGTTTGTCTAAAAAAATGGTCCTGGGCCTGGACATTAGAGCGATGGCTTGCCACTCTGCAGGAGAGATAGGGGGACTGGAAACCAACAGGATGCTAGGGAACTGTAGGTCACAAGATGTGGCTCAGGAGTGATGCTGATCCATAAGGTCAACTTAGCAACGAAAGGCGAGTCTTTACGGGCTTTCCAAGTTGTGGATATCATGGGACAGATGGCAAGACTGGCAGTAAAAGTAGGTACCAAGCAGCATCCTGTGTGGGTAGCACCTAAAGCAGTAAGGGCTGAGTGCAACCTGCGAGTAGCTAACTCTGGGAATCTGCTGGGTTTTGGGAAATAATGTCGGCCCAGTATGGGCAACCTGTTGGGGCTGATGTTGTAGTAAGGTCTGATTTGGGGGCTGAGGGGGGAATTTCTCTTAGATTTATTGTGTGGCCCATGTTCTCTGGAAACCTGTGGCCAACCCATGGCCAAAAATAACCTGTCAGAACATTGTGCTTGGATACATCACATATTTCAGTGGCTCTAGTGCTGAGCACATAGCATACAATGTTAGAGAAAAGACTCTGCAACAGATGATGTTAGGGAAAAGAAGTATTGGGCATGTTGAATTTTAATTGCCTGATCTTTTTGTTCTCAGGAAGATAAGCCACAAGAGGAATTTGCCAGATGGCTAATTTTTATTATTATTATTATTATTATGTGCCTTATAGTTGTGTAATATTGATAACACTTTACATCTAAATTTACACTTATAATATTAGCAAAAAAGACAACTTAATGCTATAATTCTATGTTTTAACTTTGTTAGACGTTAACGGTTCATGTTTTTTTTTTTTTTTTTTTCCCAGTTTGGGGAGAATAATGATTTCATGGACATATGAGAGATGAAAGTGATTCACATTTCCTGGCCAGTGTACTATGACAAACATCATCACAGCATATCAGAGCAAGCACGTTCCCTTGGGCAATGCCAGTGCCAGCGAGCGGTATAAGCTTGTTCTGAAATGTAGAAATATTTAGTCTATGTGATGTTAAATACTTTGGTGTCAAAAGAGACCAAAGAATTATAGAATACCTTTATTGGCTAACAAGAAAAAAATAATATCTGGAAGCTTAAGGACACAAGGACCCCGGCATTAGGCTGCCTTACAAATGGCGGACCTACTTGTATCCCAGCCAGATTAAGGGGCCCCCTGTGCTCCAAAAACTTCCTAACACAAGACTTCTGTTTGCCCCCAAGTATTACTTATAAAATACTCTTGTCTCTTTAACAAAAAAGGATTTAATATTGCATATATTTCTCTCACTAACTCCACTATTGTTGGTGTACGGCACCTTGGAAAATTGAGCCTGAAGTTCTTATCTGATGTGTTGTATATTAAACTTCATATATTGCTCTTGAAATAACTTGGTGATAGACTAAATAACTGACAGATCTGATTACACTGAAACTCATCATGAAAATGAAAAATAATAAAAAAGGAATACAGAAGAACAACCAAGCTGAATACATCCTGATAATAGACCTGATAATGGAGCCCATAGATATGTAATAAAGCCAGGGGCTGGTAATTGTGCCGCCTTCTCTGTAGTCACTGATTTTATCTATGTACATTTGTTAGTATAGTTTAAGCTTCTTGAAGTCATTCTCCAAGGATTGTTTTTTACTACTGTGCTCTAAGAAGTGGAACTTGACATAAAAGCCCCCATACACTTTATATGGAAGAAGACCAGACCTGTTACCGGCATCAGTATGAGGTATATGGGGGCCTCTCCACAATAGATGATGATGGATTTTAACTGCCCAACTCCTTCTTTCTCTGAGTGATAAACCAAATCTGCCATTGGCTCCCTTACCTACAGAGAACATATAAACCATTGGCTGTGTATCTGGAGAACTGGGTAAATAACTGTTACTGAAGGTGAATAGGCATCTTTACTCTCATTTTCGGCGGCAGAGCAATTAAAAACCTATGAACGTAAATTTCTTATATTCTTCTATACATTTAATCCTTATATACAGTCGTCCCTCAACATATGATATTAATTGGTTCCAGGATGACCATTGTATGTTGAAACCAAAATTCTATGGAAAACTGGTAATTGTTTCTGTCAGTTTCTCACGGCTCCGCTAGAGATCCCAGCTGAAGCGTATACTATGTATATACACTCCGTCTGGGATTCCATAGACGGCGATGTAACATATATTTTCGTATTAATCACATATTTTTACGAAAATATATGTAGTGTGAACATAGCCTTGGTCAGTAACACAAAATGAATCTTAAAACTTACTTTGTGGGGCAAAGAACTTTGCTTTGAAGTTAAATCTTTTCATCGCTGTTTGGTGTCTTTCTTAATGCCTCTTCTCCTGTCTGTAGAAACATATGTATTAGACTATGCACATATTACCAAGGTACAATTCTATTTCAATGCTTATTGTATCTTGTGGATAAACAATTATACTTAATATAATAAACTGTAAAAATGACCATGTCAGACATATGGCTGCACAGATCTCCTTGTGGTCACATGACATTTGTATGTTAGAGCATCACCCATGGCACACATGATGTTAAAGCATCATACCTCTGCAGCCTTACTAGTGTGTATTGATGCGTATGCATCCATATGTCAACAGAGTCTATAAACAATACATGTGATTCAAAATTCAAAATGGACCTGATAAAAGAACTCTATTAGCAAAGAACTGATAAGTGCCGGATTTTTTTCCTTTTTTTTTTGCATTCCGAAAAAATAGGTCCATAAAATCCCTTCTGCATGGTATTATGTGGTAGTGCTTCTCCTTGTGGAGACTGCCAGCTGAGAGTCATATAAACCTGGCAATGCTTCCTAGGAGGGACGAATGCACATTAGCTAGCCATGTTTCAAGCCTCTTTTATGGGTCATATATTTACTAGTTACTAATGTCCAATAAGTGGCACTAGGGACCTGGGTTTCTTTTTTCTTTTTTTTCAGATTATTTATTTCATTTTTTTTCCAACAAAATTATGGGGGTGACCATCTGTCTAAGTTGTGTTTAACAGCATTTAGAGATATGCTTTACAGCCAGCCATATGGGTATAGCCATAATAGTCTAGAGCAGATCGTATTATTTTATATGGAAGAAGCTTCTATGCACTGTAACCTGTGCAGAGGTAATTCCGCAGAGGAAGAGGCTGAGCTCTAAATATCGGCTTTTCTCAGTGTGGTGTCTTATATTCTGGTGTTACCTGTCAATGTATTGCTATTTGTGATGATAAGGAGGACACAAATAGGAAGTGACCTGTACAGAACAGGAAGTGTCAGCTTATCATTAGGAATCAATGGCCCAATGGTCCTTTTTCCCATAAGAAAACACAGCATGGTCACTACTGTGTCTGGTTGGTGAGCCATGTATCAGGCAGGGGCGTAACTACCACTGTAGTAGTCATAGCGGCTACTATGGGGCCTGCTGCATCAGGGGGCCCCTTGGCCCACTCCTGCAATACACTGGGCCACCTAAGCTGTCATCATTTGCAGCCCCCAGGTCTCCCGGGTTCTGCCCATGTCCCTTTAATTGCAAGCACTCCTGACTAGTGCTTGCAGTTATGCAGTTATGACTACACTTCATGGCTTAGTGGTCAGTCGTAGGACCCAATCAAAATTTGCTATGGGGCCCAGCCATTTCTTGTTACACCTCTGGTATCTGGTGTCGTATTGTGAACCTGAAGCTATAAGTAACACCTCTAGTGAATCAGACATTAAAGACTGAGTGGTAAGCTACGCTATTTTCACAGCATGTAAAAACAGCGGCCATATTTAATAACAACAGCCATTGTTGTGCAAACAATAGCGGATATTTTTGAAATAACGGCCATTATTTGCACAACAACAGCTGTTGTTATGAGATACGGCTGTTATTGTGAACATAGCCTAAAAGGGATTTGTCTACAAATGACACTCATTGCCTGACTGTGTAATAGAGTAAAATCCGATAGTTTTATCCCATAAAATTATCTGATTCAGTTACCACGGATGGAATGTATATGGAAGGGTTCACTGTGTTCATACTGTGCTTTCTTAAAGGGTTTATTGTTGCCTTCCTTCTTATCTTAGTCTAATGTTTATCTTATCTCCTAGATATTTTAATACTTGAGAATTCATTGGGAAGTGTCTCTTTGTGGTCTACACGTTAGACAGTGGCGTAGCTACAATGAAGGCAGGGAAGGCGACTTCTATAGGGCCCCTGCAGGAAGGGGGCCCGAGAAAGCCTGCCCTGCCTTCATGGTAGGTACCCCGCTCCCCCAGGGGTCCAGTGGAAGAGGGACCCGCCACTGCACTGTTCAGCCCCCTCACTGTAGTGCCGGGTGAGCGGGCTGAACAGAGGAGCAGGACCTGCCAGACGGCACAGGAGAGGGATGAAGGACCTTTGGGTCACATGACCCAAAGGTCCTGAATACTTCTATGTGAAGATCAGCCCAGACTACAGGAGGAGGGGGGAAGCCTGGGAGCTGTAAGTGCTGTGTGTGTGTGTGTGTGTGTGTGTCAGTGAGTGTATGTATGTATCTGTGTATATATTTATATGTCAGTGTGTGTATATATGTATCTGTGTATATATCTATATGTCAGTATGTGTATGTATCTGTGGCTATATATGTGTGTGTATGTCAGCAATGTCTGTAGCACTGGTGTATATGTGTGTGTTTGTGTATGTCAGTTGTGTCTCAAGTGATTGACAGGTTTGCTCCCAAAGATGTTCTGCAGCAGCTTCTAACAATGCTGGGCTCTAATAAAAGAACCCACCCATCAGCCGCTGAGCCACGATTGGCCGAGCACAGTTATGCTCAGCCAATCTCAGCTGATGACGCGGCCGGCCCTCGGGAAGATCGAAGGTGTTCAGGCCGGCCGGCCGAAGATGACGTTTGGCACAAGATGGCGGACGTGTGTCGGCACGGATCAGGTATGTATAATGCACTACACTTCCGGTTACATGGGTGGGGGTGGTGGGACACGGGGAAGGGGGCCATTCACAGACATAACATACATTACAAAGTTGTATAACTTTGTAATGTGTGTTATTCTGTGAATAATTTTTTAGCGCCGCACTACCCCTTTAAAGGATCGAAAAAGAGTGGAGAGAAAGTTTTTATAAACCAGGTACACTAAGCACAAAGGGAGCCCTTGGGAAAAAATTATTCAAGTGTAAAATAGCTGCTCAGGTGCAGCCGTGTTTGGAAGAAACTACTCTTCAACCGGGTGTGCATTGAATAACCGTCCATTGGAGGGGCTCCCCTAGGACTGGTGTTATCTATATTCATAACTAAGTATATCTTGTTCTTGTTTAATCCTTTGTTTAACCTCTTGCTTTGTCTTTGTCTTTACTACAGTAAACCATGTTTTTTTCACCTAGTTTTTGTGTCCGGGCCTATTTAATCACACATCTTAGAATCCCATAAAACACAGAAGTGGATTGATAAGCATCTTTGGCTATAATATCATATCATATTTGGCTATCCTTGTCAGTCTCATAGATCTAAATGAAGTATCAGCATAGATGTCCAAACACTGGCCAATTTAGCCATGGGGACATGGGACCCCCTTGCTCAGGTCCTTTATTGGAAAATCCTTATGGGTACAAACACACACACCGTATATGCAGCAGATACGCAGCAGATCTGCTGCAGATTTGATGCTGTGTTCAGTTATATAGATCCAATCTGCTGCGTATCTGCTGCGTATCGCAGCAGTAAATACGCAGCGTGTACGGTGTGTGTGTTTGTACCCTATAAAGCTAATGTACCACTAGGCACATCGCTTTGTGTTTTTTACATGAACAGACCGGTGCAGGCACAGGGATGCTGATGCCGATGTCCTTTTTTTCAACTGCCGCCTGTTTCCCGCGCACAGCGCTGATCTGTTCCCGAGCATCGGCCTGGCATGAAGCACTGGGGGCGGGCCCACTGCCCCCCAGTTTGAGAATCTCCTCCCTGTGACGCAGCTCCATTGATTCTAATGGAGGTGCATCACAGAGGGGAGGGGTTTTGCCACATTGGGGTCCGGTGCTTCATGCTCGGGAACAGACCAATAAAATGAACGCGGCACCAGCATTCCTGCGCAGACACCAGTCTGTTCATGTAAAATACACAAAGCGATGTACCTTGTGGTACATGGGCTTCAATACCAGCATGTCTTTCAATGTGTAAGCTCTAACATAAAGAACCACATACAGCCGAATACGCATTATAACTAAAATTGGATTTGAGTAATTAATTGAAAATCACAAGTTCATTAATGCTGTAATAAAATCCTAATCCATAATAGGAGATCTCCAGTGGCTCCCATATGTTCTACGTGCGCTAACACCGTTCACAATGTGTAATTATCATGCTGCTCGGCTAATGTCTCATGGCATGTCTCTACAACGTAATAAATACTGTGTGCAATATAATATGATTTGTTAACAGAAGTGCACAGCGGCTCATTTTTTCCCCCCGTATTAACACTTCACATGTGCTCCGGCCGGGCTCTAAATGCCGTGTTTTGGATTGGAATTGATTTTCACTAATCCCCATTAATCCAGGTCTATCAAGAATCTGAAGAGTGGAAAATAAGCATTCCAAGCCGCACATTCCCAGCAGAGCGACCGACATATGGAGGCCTTAATAATACAAAGATACCAGATTTTCTTCATCATATTAATGACTATGTAAATGCAACGTGAACTAGATAGAGACAAGATTAAGGATGTTCCTTTACAGTGCAATGATCTATCATTCCTGGAGTGCTAAGTATCCATTTACATATATATTAGCTGTAAACACACATTCGATATGCTTTACTGTACTTATTCCCTATAGTCCTTTAATAGATAAAGAATATTATAGATTATTATAGATTACAGAATATTATATTAGGATAGAGCTCCCCTATAGTCACTTATAGTACTATCTCTATGTAGGCCCTTGGGTTACCACGGCAACCACTGTACCCCCTATCATTGTAACATGCTTATATAGTGCTATCCTTCTGAGAACAGGCCACAAGATGTCCTTTTCCGTCAGAATTTATAGCATTAGATGTCATTGCTTGGATGGCGGCCATATTCCGAGGAGCCATTATAGATGTAAATAAATGTATATACCACCTTACCTTCTGTGCAGGCTAATCTCTTGGTTCACATGGCCGTCCTGCGATGCGTTCCCAGCTGACAGCCCGCGTCAACTGCTTATGTCAACTGTTTGACTTCTTTCTTAGCTTTGACCTGGCAAGTTAATCAGTCTTTTAAGTACTTTAGGGTTTAGCTTAATTAAATTCCATAATGCAAAGTCTGTGACCAGATAAGGAAGCCCACTTGTGACATTCTGAAGACAGTCATTAGGCTGCACAGTCAGTTTTTTTTTGTTGCTAGGAATGGAAATCTCTTATTCCGCTATTTGACGTTCATTTAAAATTCAGATACTAACAAATATGGAAATTGGACCCCTAGGTCTGCAGAACTTGTCGTCGGAGAATTGTTAACAGATTGCTGAAGGTGGCAAAACTGGCAATGCCGCCATCTGCCATTGCGGAAGTTAGCATCTTACCCAAAGGCATTAAAGCTACATCTTCAAGGCCTCGTGAGAATGGCTTTATGCATCTTACTGGTTGTAAGAGACCTAAGAGGGGGTAACAGGAAAAGAAAAACATACATGTAGCTGCTTTCTTCCAAGAACAGCACCACACCTGTCCCCAGGCTATGTGTGGTAATACAACCTTGCTCAATTGACTTGAATGGCACTGAGATGCAGTACTACAAATAAGCTCTATACATGAGTGGCGCTGTTTTGAATTAAAAAAGTTAGTCATTTCTAATCCCAGATAACCCCTTTAATATGAAGCTATACCCTTTAAAGTTGGTGGCTATAGAAATATATGAAAAATCTCATCGCATATGCTTAGGATTTCTTACAGAGACATGTTTTTAATTGAGTAGAATATAATGAGTATACTTCTGAAAAACGTGTGTGTGTGTGTGTGTGTGTGTCACCACAGGTGCACTCGTGTAAAGATGTGGAATGAGCAGAAGATACTGCCTTCTTTTGCCTTTACTGCTTAAAGGGAGTCTGTACCCACAGTCTGTCCCCCCAAACCACTTGTACCTTTGGATAGCTGCTTTTAATCCAAGATCTGTCCTGGGGTCCGTTCAGCAGGTGATGCAGCTATTCTCCTAAAAACAACTTTTAATCCTGCAGCGCTGTGTCTTACGGCCGGGGCTTACATTTGTATATGCATTAGGCTGGCACCACCTCTCCATCCTTCCTCCCCTTCCATCCTCATCATTAGGAATCATCCAGGAACATTTACTGCTGTTTGAGCTTTGCACAGGTGTCTTAACAATCCAGCCCATGTTCATTATGCACACAGGTGGGGAATAGGAAGCAATCTGCCTGGAGCATTCCTAATGATGAGGAGGGTGGGGAGGAAGGACAGAGAGGGTGTGCCAGCCTAATGCATATACAAATGTAAGCCCCGGCCGTTAGACACAGCGCTGCCGGATTAAAAGCTGTTTTTAGCTCATTAACTGCATCCCCTGCCGAACGGACCCCAGGACAGATCTTGGATTAAAAGCAGCTATCTGAAGGTACAAGCGGTTTGGGGGAGGGGGGGGGGGGGGGGACAGATTGTGGGTACAGAGTCGCTTTAAAGGTGTTGTCCAGTGAAAATCTTTTTCTTTCAAATCAACTGATATCAGAAAGTTTTATAGATTTGTAATTTACTTCTATTAAAAAATCTCAAGTCTTCCCATAGCTACTGTATGTCAGGAAATGTTTTATTTTCCCTATGACACAGTGCTCTCTGCTGACATCTCTGGCAAAGACAGGAACTCTGTCTCGGTTTTCTATGAATCCCCCATAGAAAACCTCTCCTGCTCTGGACAGTTCCTGTCATGGCCAGAGATGTCAGCAGAGAGCTCTCTGTCAGACTGAAAATAAAACATTTCCTGCAGGACATTTAGTAGCTAGTAAGTATGGGAGGACTTGAGATTTTTTAATAGAAGTAAATTACAAATCTATATAACTTTCTGACACCAGTTCATTTGAAAGAAAAAGATTTTCGCTGGACAACCCCTTTAAGGAAATGTGCACACTACAGAATTTTAGCAGAGAC
Source organism: Dendropsophus ebraccatus (assembly GCF_027789765.1). Taxonomy (NCBI): domain Eukaryota; kingdom Metazoa; phylum Chordata; class Amphibia; order Anura; family Hylidae; genus Dendropsophus; species Dendropsophus ebraccatus. The sequence continues at coordinate 39,991,660 of NC_091455.1, read as the reverse complement.
TTCAAGTGGATTCTGCCGAGTGGCCTCCGCTTGATGTTCACCCCGTTCCATAGACTCAATTATATTTGCCGGCGGATTCTTCTATCTTTTCTTTTGGTGGACGGTGGAATTCGCTGGCAATATCATTGAGTCTATGGAACTGGTGGAACTTGAAGCAGAATCCGTTTAAAGGCTCTGCAGAAATTGCATAGTGTGCACATATCCTAAAAGGGGAATTCCAGCAATTTTTTCCCCTTTTAAATCAACTGGCTTCAGAAAGTTATATATACAGTATTTGCAATTTACTTCTATTTAAAAATCCCAAGTCTTCCAGTACTTATCAGCTTCCGTATGCCCTGCAGGAAGTGGTGTATTCTTTCCAATCTGACCCTCTCTGCTACCACTTCTGTGCATGTCAGCAAGAGGTTTTCTATGAGAATTTGCTACTGCTGACATGGACAGAGGCGGCAGCAGAGAGCATTGTGTCAGACTGGAGGACATATATCAGCTGATAAGTACTGGAAAACTTGGGATTTTTAAATAGAAGTAAATTACAAATCTTTAAAACTTTAAGAAACCAGTTGATTTAAAAGAAAACATTTTTTGCCGACGTTCCCTTTTAAGTTACAACAGCTGAAGCATATTACTGACTGTTGTAATAATATCAAAGGAGCAAAGATAGAAAAGAAGAGAGGATTAATCTGCAGGGTGTTTCATACCGTGGGCCCTCTGTGTAATGTTTCCAACAATATATTGTGTACAGTATGTGTGTGCAAAATGCATGTATGCATGGGGTGTATGTGTGTGGGTGTAATGTATAGTTATATATGGTGTGTGTGTTGCATGCTGTTTAAATGTGTGTATGTATGAGTGTATATAGCAGTACCATGTGTGTGTAGAGCAATTGTGTATGTATATGTATTGTTGTTGACCCAAAATATGTATACTATTATACTTAAAAAAAATAAAAATAATAAGGTGAATAAAAGCCTAGCTACAGCTATGACTTTATATACATTATTATTTTTATTTTTTTTTTCATTTCCATTCTAGATCCTGGGTTCACGATTTATATAGCGTTAAAGTAGCTTATATAGTGAGGAAGGTCAACTAAGAAGAAAAAAAAAGAGAAAAAAAATGAATTTAGTGTGCCTATAATTTGGAGCGCTCAGTATAACATCTCTGGAAGATGCCAAGACACCAGATGTCATTGGCAATAAAGTTACGTCCACAGCTGGGCCCGCTGAGCACTTTGACAGAACCCTATAATAAAACAGTTTTGAGCTTCTCACAATTTCATCATTTATTTTTCCTACTTGCTGTAGTCTTAATACATGATACCATGTGTGGAGAGAGTTTCTCAGGACCTCCTTTGTCAAGTTCAGACAATATAATTATTGTTAGCATCGCATATAATTATTATTGCATGGGCTCGATTATTTTTATTCCAGGTTAGTCATTGAACTCTCTATAAAATCTTCCATCGGCAACTGATATATAGACAGAATCAGGCCATGTGGTTGCTGTGGGGCCCCCAGATAGAGGCAGCCTTGTTAGTCCTATCTTCTTCCAAATGCAGAACTATGTTCTTCACAAGAAACTAAAAAGTCCAGGGTAGTGCACATGCTCTAACATGGCCATCAACTACCATAGGATAATATGGGACCCAGTTAATAGATAACTTTATAGGACCTATAAATACTGTGTGAACATCGCCTATAGGTGATGGCAGGGCAGGTCAGACCTTTAATGCCCTCAGGGGCCGTCCCACGTTATTGAAGTTCCAGCGATTAGGAGCGTTCTCATAGTTATTGTTTGCTGCCTGGATTCCTGACCCCTGATTTTGTTTTGGACCTGATGAGATCTCCTATTCTGATTGATCTCTATTACTGGTTTGGATTTTGATTTGGTTCTGCCTTGTTTTTGGTTTTCCCTATGGATTCTGGTTCTTTCATTGATGTGCTAGTCTGACACCTCTGTATATCTTAACCCCCTTGCATTTGGAGGGTATAAAAGCCATCATCTATGTAAAGGATGGTCCAGGCATGAGAACTTGGATCCCCTGGATAACCGAGGAGTGATGATGTACCTTCTCTAAGGAGTCTAAGGAGCCCCCGGTTCTCACCAGAGACGGATAGGCTCAGAGAAGGTCCTCGCTGACCACCGACTGCAGGAAATGAAGGAGTACTGGAGGCCGGGACTAGATTATGTTTTTTTGCGGTCGATGTATAAAATGCTAAATGGAGACGTTGTTCGGACTGGAGCTGAGCAGAGAACTAGGAATGGAACAAGATCCCAAGGCTATACGGTCACTGGGAAGGGAGGATGTAGTTGATAGCCAGGGTGCACAGACGTGGTTTTCTAACTGAGACACACCAACACCAAGCACAGAGATCTGGAGGTGATGGCTGTAAATTACCTCACGAGATGAGCCTAGAATTTTCTACAACTTGTGTGCTGATTAGCAGCAAATCCCCATAGACAACCTCTCCTGCTCTGGACAGTTCCTGTCTTGGACAGAGGTGGCAGCAGAGAGTACTGTGTCAAACTGAAAAGAAAACAACATTTCATGCAGGACATACAGCAGCTGATAAGTATGGGAAGGCTTGAGATTTTAGGTATAACTATATTAGTTGAGATGGGAATATCCCTTTAAGGAAAAAAAGATTCTGAAATCCCTTAATACCGAGGAAAACATTATGGAATTATTAAGTACCTTATTGCACTCCTCAACGTGACTGACTGCATTTTATGAATTAAGTCCATAGAATTTTTTCACATTAACTTTTTATGTGACACTTGAACCTGAATAATAATGTGGATATGATGTTCATTACAAATATCAAGTCTATGCATGAATATATGAATTCTTGACTTTTCGACAAAAATTTTCAATGTTGAAATAGAAGAAACTGATACAAGCTGCCCATTTCCTAATAAATTACAACTTAGTTCTCTACTCTGATAGATGTGGAGACTAAAGTTGACAAGTCAGACATGGCCTACATACAGCTTCTTTATATACAGCTTCACTCACCTTATTGCTACACGACTACAGGCACAAATCACAGGTCATGCTTCCAAAAGTTAGTGAGCGGATCATTTACGGGGAAAAAAAAACCCCATAAATAAATCATGAACACTGTATGATGTAGAATGAGAAGGAAACTTTAATAACTATTTGGTTATTGGCTTAACAAATAATATACAGTAATTATGTAATTTTTTTTTGCCCAAGAAGCAACACTAGATAATTTATATAGCCACATACTACTGGCCTGGGGAGCATCAAATTTGTCTGGGGTATTGCTAAAACTTTTGTAGGTTTCTGGGAACAACCAGCCCAGCAGGCTGCTATAGTAGTTCTTAAAGGGGTATTCCACTCAAACATAACTTTTAATTAGAGATGAGCGAACTTCGAGCATGCTCGAGTCGATCCGAACCCGAACTTTCTGCATTTGATTAGCCGGGGCTGCTGAAGTTGGATAAAGCCCTAAGGCTATGTGGAAAACATGGATATAGTCATTGGCTGTATCCACGTTTTCCAGACAATCTTAGAGCTTTATTCAAGTTCAGCAGCCCCAGCTAATCAAATGCCGAACGTTCGGGTTCGGATCGACTCGAACCCGAACCCAGTTCGCTCATTTCTACTTTTAATATGTTGCTGCCCCTGGTGAGACTTACAATTCATTTTATACTTGTTGTGATCTATTCAGTCTCCTTCCCACAGTTCTGAGCCGCTGTTTTTGCTTAAGACACAATAAACTGTATGTGAGCTTTTCTCTTCATCAACCCCTCCTCTCCTCTCCCTTTCCGAGACAGCTGATATAAGCAAGTCCCTGACAGGCTTTATCTACAAGTTTATAGAATTTTTGTAATGCTGGGAGGGTTCATCTGAGGTCAAGTTACTTATGAATTCACTTTGATTAATCCTCACAGCAGGACAAAGTTGCGGATAGGAACTTGTTTACATTATCCGCCTTAAAAGGGAGGGGGAGACAGAGAGAAAAGCTTGCAAACAAATTTTGTGTCTTCTGTAGAAAGCAGCAGTTCAGAACTTGTAAAAGGAGACTGAATAGATAATAACAAGTATGGAAGGAATTGTTAGTGTCAACATATGAAAACTTATAAACAAACAAAAACACAAAAAGTGCAATAGCTCACCACTAATAGCAAGATACAGACTTAACACAGATATGAAAATAGCTAAAAGCAGCCCCCCAACTGACAAAAAAATAAATAGTGTAAACCATCCCCCCAACGATAAGGTGGCCTCATGCTGGGGATGGACCTATGTTGTGTGACAGCACAGGGTGCTGTTCCTTGGCACCTGTATAAAGTTTTCGCTCAGGTTAACCAGTGGGAGATGTAGTACCTTATTTTCCCCACTAGGTGTCAATACTGTTTATGTCTCTTATGCACAGCTGTAGAGTACAGGGTTAACTGTGTTGTACCATGTGTTTCTATCCTGACCAGCCCCAGGTGCTCTTTCTTTCTAATCTTTCCTTCTTGTCTCTTACTACCACTCACAGGAGGGTTTAGATTTACCCCTGTAGGAGGAGTTAACTTGGTGGAAGAAGTGAGTTAGTTCAGACTAGTTTCCAGAGGGGACAGATGTGTGAGAAGCTAGCTCTTGGAGAGACTTCCCTTATGCAAGCAACTACTTTCACTATGCTGTGCTAAGTTCATCTTAGGGGAGAGAAGCCACCTAGCATAACCCTTGACCATGCCAGGAGCCCTTCTAAAATGTGCAGGGCAGTCTCCTGAAACAAAAGGAGCTGACCTCAGTAGGCCAAAGCTACCAGAATAGGTCTACGTATCCTACTGCGCAGTGCAAGACAACTGGGTAATTTCGGAAGTCTGCTACACCCAGATAACCAATGACTAGACCTCGTGCTACCCACCTAGGATGGGTTCTAGGCAACTAGGGGGCAGAAAGCGGTCAGACTATACGTGAGTACGAGTATCACTTACTTCTTATCTACACCTCAGTTCCAGCAAAGCACATATTCTACATTGGTCAGGGCTCCTCTGGCAACTCCCCTCCTCTTCCTTCTCTGCAAAGCACTTATTACTACAAGCACCTATTTCTACAAAGCACTGGTCTTACTCTACTATCCTCAACTACGTTTGTCAAGATTTGCACTAACTGTATTATGTGTACTGTTCACTGTTCAAGCCTTATTCAGTAAAGTGTTCTATTCTTCCTACTAAATGCACAGGACTCTGTCTTGTCTATTTGCACCCGGGCACACTGCCGAACACTTCGGTTATTTTTCCCCTTTCTGTGAGTGGCATTACCAACTACCCGGGTTGGTCCTCTACCACTCTCGGTTACCGTGACCGTGCCCAAGTGACCTTCAACACTCCTGGAGGTTACTGACCATTTGGGGACAGCTAACTGGCCAAACAGGTATCAACACCACACCTGTATGCTCCTACACCCAGGCAGCCGAGTCATCACACCTACATAAAAAGTTATGTTTGAGTTAAATATCCCTTTAAAAAGACCTTGCGTCTACATATCAACCTGCTTTGAGTACTTAAGTCATATCAAACTATGGAGAAAAAATCTCTAATGTCTCAAATTTCTGATCGTATTTTGCCGTAAACTATTGTTATTTCAACCATTATTACAGCCTGTCATGGTTTGTGTGTCATTAGTAGTATCGGAGGAGACGGGGAGACAGCTCCTTTTTATTTTCTTCTGCTTTATTAAATTTAGCAATGTCCAGAAACATTAATTTAGGGTTGGTATGTCAATCTGAAATGACATTAAAGAATGTAAGAAAAGCTGGTTGTCCATATCCATTGTGTCGCTGGCCATTGTGCATCCGTTTATGGGTTGGAAAACATCTGATAATTTATATCTGAAATGTTAACGTTCTTATCCGAAAGTTTGCAATGAATTCCCATAGTGGTAAGTAGAATTACAAATGCCATGACCCGGGGTAGCTATTAGGTGATGTTGCAGCTAGGTAGGTGTAGGGTCACTTGGGCACTTGTCATGGTGCCCAGGAGTGGTGTTGAAACCGACCCCCACACAAGGCAAACACTTCTGCAGGTGCCGCATAGACAGAAGATGAGAAGTGTAGAGAAGTTGAGGTAGAAGTAGTAGTGGGCTTGTGGCTGGCTTGGGGTTGTGGTGCCCTGTCTAGTTCCTTCAGCTGAGGTCCTAAGTAGATGTACCTCCGGCAGCTTATTGCAGTGTTTGAGAAAGAGTCCCCAGCAAAGACAGGGTAGTCCCCTGCATCCCATATAGCATATGCCACCAGCTCTGGCACTAGCCCGACATGGCTAGGAAGTTGTACTTTAGAAGAGGAAGGTCCCAGGCGCTAAGACCAGGCCTGGGTGGAGACCGCAGCAACAACTCTCTCTCTCGTGTGCTCCGCACTGCAGATCACTAAAAACTCTCTGAAGATCCCCCCCCCCCCAACCCTCCAGTAGGAACATTTCATAGGGGCAACAGAGCTTGGCTGTGATTGGTGGGGATGCTGGAGACAGGAGAAAGAAGAAATATAATACGTAGAAACATCTGCAACTGTGATAGGACACACAACAACTCATGACAATAAAACTTAACCCAATACTCTCACAAAGAAAGACAAGACTAACAGTGACACCTAGTGGGGAAACACATAACAACATCTTCATCCCCTTCTAGTGTGATACCTGATAGAGTTACTTTACCCAGGTGGAATAAAACATAGTGGACCACCTGTACTCTGACACTACACAAATATTTAGTAACCCTTCTCATTATAGGATATTGGCATAGGTTGAAAATTCTTCATAGATTCATTTCATAATGGATTCATTTTTAATTGGTGGGAGCTCTGATTCCCTGTTACCACGCTCTAGACTGAGGAGACATGCAGGCTACTTCCCAGCCCCTACTAGAGGGAGCTTAGGCGCTTACTCCATACTGTTTTATTATTGCATTGAATGTATAATAGTATGCAGTAAGCCCATAAGCTGTCTCCAGAGGAATGTAAGGGATTTGGAGCTCAGTATCAGAAAAATGGACTTCTGGCTGCTATAAAGATATATTGAGGCTTTAATCTGGGAAGAATGGCGAATGACTAGAAAACAAGATGATATTTAGTGATGGACAGCACTTTGATGCAAGGTTCTCAATTTACGGTCCTCATTTTGGTCTCTCGGTTTTAACTAATAATACTGACCCTAATACTATGATAAATAATGTGACAAAAAAATCTGTAATCCTGGCGTTTTTGTTTTTTTTCCGTTTACAGTGTTCACTCTCCTGGAATATTATGGATATAGCTTAATAGATTGGACAATTGCATATTTTTAGTTGTTTTATATATAAAATGGTAAGGGAATTAATTTTAATGTTAATTGGGGATGTCATATTTTTAAAAATTTTATTTACTTATTTTTTTTTCACTTTTTAAAGGAGAAGTCCAGCAATTTAAAATTATTTACAGCCGGCAGGGGCAGGAGAGAACATCATTCATTCAACAATAATTGTTTACCTCTCCTCCTTCATGCCAGTTTACAGGTTCCATGTTCCATGACCCCGCCGGAAGGCATTTCCCACCAAGGAAATAACACCTGGAGTGTATACACAGGGTATATACTCCGGCCAGAATCCCTAGCGGCGCCGTAGAAAACTGACATGTCAGTGCAGAGTTCTGATGCGGGCGTGCACAGATGCGCCCCCATCAGAACTCAGCGGCGCTTGAGATTATCCGGCCAGTACTGCAGTACCGGCCGGGATGATCTTTTCTGAGACCGGTCGTTCCATGACCTGGTCAGGTCACGGAACGGCCGGTCTCATACTACATGGGAACATAGCCTTAGTGATAAGCGAACACGTTTGTATGTTTGTACGAACATGATGCTAATTGTTCGGGATCGATGATCACAATTTCAATGATTGGAATGGTTATAACAATCATTTTCGAACATATTCGAACATGCGAACATTTATCTTGCCATGTACGCAACTTTCTCTAATTCGAAAAAGCCAATGAACGTGTGGGGAAGGAAGGGCACATCAGGTAATGTAGCAGCCTTTTTTTTACTACTGGCATTACTGTGATTGGCTGTACGGTTAGCGTCATTACATATGTTACATACATGCTATAAAAACGCAACACTGAGGTGAATTTTCTCACAGTCTTTCCTGATTCTTGTGCCGTTCAGTAGGGAGAGTGACACGAGCAGGGACAGCATCTGAATTTAGTTAGGCAGCAATATTCACAATGGTAGTTAGTGTAGGGAGGGCGAGCTGACCGAGTAGGGCTTAGAACATTGTGAAATTGTTAGTGTAGGGAGGGTGGCAGAATCAAGTGTTTTAGCACTATAAGGATTAATTTCTTAACCCTGTAGTGACCAGGCATCCATCATAGTCCATCCTTTCCGCTCGCTGACTCGACTTTATTTTGCGGCCTAGCATTCCTCGTGCGTATTGCGTGATACATGTATGCACGTCCCTACGTATATACGCACAGGCGAATAAAGGATACACTAATACTACGCACCTCATAATTGCTCCACTATTACATTTTTTACGCTTTGCACCTTAAAATCTGTACGCATTGAAACTTACACTTCTACTGTATGTTCATTATTTGTTTGTGATTGTTCAGCAAACACGAACCGAACCGATCACAATCATTCTTTTATGTTCGTGTTCGGGATGAATCGAACATCGGGATGTTCGCTCATCACTAATCAGAATCTGCATGGTGGCGCCGTCTAGGTCATGAAAAATTTAGTTTATTGCTTGTACTGGTACAGTGGCTTTAAAGTGAGACTGTCCCCCCCCCCCTTTTTGCATTTTGACTTCTCTACACAGGTGTAAAGAGTAAATTTAGCCGTTTTCATACCTTATTTTATATTATACGTCATGGTGCTTGTCCCAGTAAAAAGTGATCTTTTATCATCTGCGGGCTGTGTTACCTGGCCTTCACGGGCGCATCACCTCTTAGCCCCGCCCATATTGCTACCATAGGCCCGCCCTGTGATATCATTGGCACATAGGCCTAGATCTTTAGGCCGCCTGTTCCAATGGCTATTGAGGGGGCAGGGCCTATGCAACAATGATGTTGCAGAGAGGGCGGTGCTTATGGAGGCGATGGTGGCGGGCCTAAGTGGCGCTGCAGCCGTGAAGACCTGCCAGGGTAGCACAATCCACAGATGATAAATCTCACTTTTAATTGGAACAAGCACCATGACGTATGACATAAAATAAGATGAAAACTGCAAAATTTACCCATTACACCTGTGTAGAGAAGTCATAATGCAAAAAGGGGGGGAGGACAGTGTCACTTTAAGTGAAGGGATATGGTAAAGCCATTATTTATGTTGTTCTGCTCCCATGATGGACCAGAGCAAAGGGAGGAATAACAGAAATACGGACAGAGCCTTAGTCTGGATATTATTTTATGGTTTGTTTAACTGACATTAAAAAATATCTACTAAATATTATTACATAGCACAAAATAGAAATTTGAATAGACACGATTGAGCACTACAGATAGTGTTACCTAAAAGTGGAGCAGGCTTCTAATTTTAATATTCATCCGGGGTAAAACATTGCCGCATATTAATTAAAATCTATCTCTATTATTGGAAATAAATTGCAAAGAACGAATTGTACGTCCTGATTTAGAACTGTGCCATCAGGCAACCCTGACAAAAGGAAATTTCCATTTAGGAATTTTAATTATGATATCAATTTAGATGTTCAAATAGGACAGACGCTCTCATATGAGAGCCTGAGAAGACCGCCTTAGATCCCCACAAGCATTTACTAAAAAGTGACATCTTATTTCCCCCATATTACGTGTTTGGAACCTATTCATTGAATCAGACATTCAGACACTAAGCTACTTCCACAATATACTACATGGTCAAAAGTGTTTGTAAGGGTGATTGTTTTGTATGCCATGATCTCTTTATACTTTAAAGGGATAGATCACCGAAAAAAAAAAAAAAAATCTTTCAAATTAACTGGTGCCAGAAAGTGCCAGAGATCTGTAATTTATTTCTATTAAAAAAACTCTCAAGTCTTCCAGTATTTAACAGCCGCTGTATGTCCTGCAAGAAGTGGTATTCGTTTCAGTCTGAAGAGCAGGAGAGGTTTTCTATGGGGATTTGCTACTGCTCTGGACATTTCCTGACATGGACAAAGGTGGCAGCAGAGAGCACTGGGTCAGACTGGAAAAAACACACTACTTCCTGCAGGATATACAGCAGCTAATAATTTTTTTTAAATAGAAGTAAATTACAAATCTCTGGCGCTTTATGGCACCAGTTGATTTGAAAGTATTTTTTTTTTTTTTGTGAACTACCCATTTTAATACTTTAGTATTCAGTAAATTCCCGCAGCGTCTTTTAAAGTGGCTCTGTCATAGGGTGCCATGCCACAGATTTAATAACTTGGGAAATCACGTTTCTGATCCAGTCCACTGTTGATGCTTTTATAGTGAAAACATTTGACACCAACTAAAACTGTAAAAGTCACAAAGAGAAATGAATTTCATTTTTAGTGTTATCAGAAACTATAAAGGGCTACTCCGGTGACATCCCCCTCCCCTCCCCCAAAATCAACTGGTACCAGAAAGTTATACAGATTCGTAAACTACTTCTATTTAAAAATCTCCAGTCTTCCAGTACTTATGAGCTGCTGTATGTCCTGCAGGAAGTGATGTATTGTTTCCAGTCTAAGGGTTTGTGCACACTACGGAATCCCAACAGAAAATCCATTGCAGATTCCGCAGCTCACAACTGTGCCATAGACTCAATTCTATGGTCGGGAGAATTCCGCCATCCATCCAAAGAATGAACCTATTAATTCTTTGAATGGACAGCCCAACCTGCTTAACCCTAACCTGCTACACTCAGCATTTGTGTAGCCATACTTCTATAATTTTTATATTTTTTTAACCCCTTAACGACGCATGACGAGTATACCCGTCATGACGCCGTTAAGGGGATGCAGAGAGGGCTCCTGCCGCCATCCCTGTCTGCAGTGTGCGTCACCCGGCTGTTTTGTACAGCCAGGGACCGCACGCATTAGCCACCGCGGCCGATCTCCGTGGATGGCTAATTAGCTTATTAGATGCAGCTGTCAAAGCTGACAGCTGCGTCTAAATAGCGTTGCAGCCCCTTCACTGGTGTCTAGTGGGGGAGATCGCCCACCCCATCCCTGCTGCCCCATCTCCTGCTCTGTGCCGGGGCTCCTCCTCCTCCAGTTCCCTGTCAGCCCGACGGGCGCGTCTCTGTCTCCTAGGGAGCGCGCGCGCGCCAGCTCTGCTATAACTTAAAAGGTCACTGTGCCTTTAATTGACTGCTGCTCTGCTCTGAGACTCTCCTATAAATTGCAGCCCTGCCCCACCACAGGTGTTGGAGCCTCTGCATGCTTCCTAGTGTGTTTTGTCCCAGCCGCCTGTTGCTCCTGCCTGTTGTTCCTGTCCGTTGTTCCTGGCCGTTGTTTCCTGCCACTTGCGATCCCTACTTGTGACTGTGCCCGTGTGTGCCGCTGCCTGCCTGTTGCCCCACTGTTCCTGCTACACCTCGTCCCCTGTCACTGGCAAGCCAATCCAGGGGTAGCGACCTGGGGGTCGCCTGCCGCAGCAAGTCCATCCCGCCTTGCGGTGGACTCTCGTGAAGACCAGCGGCCCCTTAGACTCCGCTCCCTGGTGCGGTTTACGCCATCGCTGGTGACGGTCCAGTGGATCCACTACTCCAGTCATTACAATCTCTATGGGAGATCACTGCAGTAATAATAAAAGTCCCCCAGGGGAACTAAAAGTAAAAGTTAAAAAAATAAAAAAAGGTTTTTTATCAATAAATGGCGTAAATGGCATAAGTGTAAAACCCGCCAAAGTGCAAAATTGATGATTGATTACATCATATTCAGAAAAATTGTAATAAAAAGCGATTAAAAAGTTGCATATGTGCAATTAAGGTACCGATAGAAAGTACAGATCATGGTGCAAAAAAATGACACCTCACACAGCCCCATCGACCAAAAAATAAAAGTTTTTAAAAGATTAAAATTTTTAAAAGCCATCAAATAAAACAAAAGTTGTACAAGTTACATATATAATCGTACAGATTTAAGGAACATAAACAGCATGTTAGTTTTACCATGGGGCGAACGGTGTCAACACAACCCTCCCCCCCAAAAAAATAATTAAAAAATATCCCTTTTTAAAAAAATTTCACTGCACAAACAATTTTTTCCGGTTGTGCAGCATATTTCATGGAAAAATGAAATTGGTCAAGGCAAAGTACAATTAGTTTTACAAATAATAAGGGCTCAAATGGGTCTGTAGAAAATGAGAGAGCAAAAATGAAAATTGGCTCAGTCCTTAAAGGGTTGATGCTAAACTAAAACCTTTGTATTACATGATTATGATATTTTTTTTGCTGAGTTTAAGTTAATGACATAATATCCACTGTCCTCAGGAGTGGTGATCAATATCAGATTTATAGGGTGCTGGCACTCAGTACACCGGCTGATCATCTGATTTCCAGAGCTGCACACCCACATACCCAGTCAGAAGCAAACAGCTCCATACATTGTGTAGTGGCCATGTTGGATTACTACAACTCAGATCCTGTTAAAGTGACTGATTCTACAATGTGCAATAAGCAAGGTAAAAAATATCACATATAGCGGTCCAGGTACACTAATATACAGTATCATTAAATGCAGGCAGCATTGCTTATATATAAAGTATACTAAAAGTGAGCATCCATGGACCTGCACAGTAACATTCTACCAAATACCTATATAGACTTCAGCTCCTGTTGCTTTAAACCAGTAAAAAAATGTCATCTGCAAATGACAAAAATACATGAGCAGCCATATCTGTTAGTGTTAATATAAAGCCGAGTGTGGCGATGCTTCTTCTGTTTTATAGAGGGTCTAGGATCTAGATCAAACCTTTCAGGTTCATTTTATTACTGCACAAACATTTTACAAGGAAGACCATTAAAAGGCTCAAGAAAAAAAATCAGTTTTTAGAGTTTAATACCAAGCTTTAGTGGAAATGCAGCAAATCCTTATTCTGGCTGATATTCATACCCGATGTGCTGACTTACTGCCGTCTTCTTTTACTAAATCCACAATAAATACTAACCTACTGTACGTGTCTATTTATTATGGAGAATCAGAGTCACTGCAAGGATTTCTATCACCACAGCAAAGACTGAGTATGTTCCCCAAGGCTATGTTCACACAACGTACTATTTTTTAAAAGAATGGCCGCTGTTTTCCATTAAACCAACGTCCGCTCTTTTCATGCTGCATATGCATCAAAGTTAATGGAACAACGGCCTCTGCTGCATTGACTATCATTGCAGTATGAAAAGAACGGCCATTGTTTATTCTTTTCTAAAATAGTACGCTGTGTGAACCTAGCCTGAAAGTGTACCTGTCACTTTGAGAAAAAAATTAAAAATCTTTAGGCACATCAAAAAGTTTTGATGAGCTGAGGTTCTGGGTGTTTAGACCCTGATCAATCCCTTTAATGTGCGGGGAGAAGTGCACAGCTGAGCGCTCCATAGATAGATAGATAGATAGATAGATAGATAGATAGATAGATAGATAGATAGAGAAATAGATAGGAGATAGATAGAGAGATAGATAGAGAGAGAGAGATAGAGAGAGAGATAAATAAATAGATAGATATGAGATAGATAGATAGAGAAATAGATAGGAGATAGATAGATAGATAGATAGATAGATAGATAGATAGATAGATAGAAACAAACAAGGATCGCAGCACTCTTTGAAAATAGGGAGGTGGGTGCCAGCAAGCACACCTGGGGATCCACCAGGCGAAACTAGATAAGTCCACAAAAGGCAGCAGCACTCCAGTATTGAAAGAAAACAGTGAAAATTTATTCACATCTAAGTGAAAACAGCAGCGACGTTTCTGATCACAGCAGTGATCTTTTTTCAAGCTTGAATAAAGATCACTGTGGACTTAGATAGATAGGAGATAGATAGATAGATAGATACCCGATCGTCATTTCTTAGTTGCAATGCATGCTGGGAGATGTAGTTTCCCGGCCAGGTGCCATAATGTAAAACTGAGATCATTTGTAAAAGTTTGAATCTGGTGCTAGGAGCAGTGTAGACAAGCGGGAAAGGTGTCAAACAATTAGTGCGGGATCAGTGAATGTATGTATATACTTTTCTTTTTTCCTGTGGGATTGCTGGAGTTCCCCTTTAACTCTGCATATTTTCTCAAACTACCTGTGGAAAGTTGCTAGCTTGTCAGCCTATAAATAGAGCGTTGGGCCCCCCGCTGGGCTCTGGGACCTCTGGCACTGACACATCACAACCCAGCTGATGGACTGCCCGCTTAGCCAGTCAGTGAGTGGGGCGTGATACCACTTCACTCACTGATTGGCTGAGCAGCCAGTCCATCAGCCAGTGGGGGTCCTGAGGCTGCTCACCCGCCATGGGCACAGGAAGAGGTAAGTTCCTACTCTGATCAAAGTCCCCCCTGGCCCTGCTGGCTGCCAGATTTTAAAATCACACCAGATATAGTGCAACAATAATGCAAATAAACAGGATAAATTAAAATAAACATCTAAAATACAGTTCAACAATATAAAAAAGCATACATGTGCATAACATAATAAACAACAGTGCCAGATAAACTTTTTACAGTGCATAAAGTAGGGTGTTCATGGTTCATGCCCATGGTTCAAAGTACCCTTGCTCCAGGGCTCCATTGTATATGCCCATTGAGATCCACAGAACCTACACCTGGAGCGTTGCTATCATAACTACCAGGGATGATCATCTATTCAGCCTTTCTCTTAATCCTCATTACATGCCGCCCTACAATGATATCATCAACATCAGGGAGACATGTCTGCTGGTTCCTTCAGCCCTTGTCACTTCAAGTTGATACATTGAGCCTAACATCACAGCGTTCTTCACTTTGGGCTAAAAGCACAAGTCATAAGACATATATGTAAAATCTCATCCCTCCAGGAGCCGGTCAGGTTGAATCCCACAACTTACCAGAAATGAAAGAGATTGTGAAGCTTCCATATTAGAGAAATCCATTACCTTGGTGTATACCTATTACATATTTCATGTTGCAATAACTGGACTCTCTGGAATACTAATAAAAATTTATAAGATGTATATTGCAAACATTTAGGATAGAAGAGCGCCTTAATGGTGGTGTCCTGTGTATTCGTTCTGTAGATGAGGAATAATGAGTTACTTATTACTTAATGCTGCTGCTATTTAATGTTCATTTTCCTGGGGGCGGCCATGATGGAGGCATACTGTTCCATTCTGTAGTGTGTGTATAGACTGTATAGCAAGGTCTGCGCCTATTGTATAGCAGCTGCAATAAATGGGATAAATGGGATATAAACCTTCCTCCTCAAGAAACCTGGGAGTGACTGGGGAGCCATTTATATAGGATATACTGTAGTTACTATCCTGCCACCATGTCTAGGCCTCCAGTACAATGCAGATGGTGTCCACCAGCCTCTGCTGATCTTGCTCCAGTCTACACAGCAAAGCTGATTATTGTTGTATAGAAAATATAGGAAATATCTGTCTATTGGGACTGGTCTGGTGGTTAGTGTAAAGAAAAAAATCTCCCCCCCCCAAAAAAAAAAAAAAAAAAAACAACAACTCCTTAATCACCATCAATATGAAAACATATGTTAACAATAAAAATTAGATTTAAATAATAGATCATCTTGTCATCTAGTGATATTTCCCTTTACAAAAGCAACAAAACGAAAACAGAATAAAATATAGCATTATGTAAAGGATTGATCTGATATAGATAACCCCTTTCCATTAGCGTATATGGATGTCATAAAAGAACTCAAAAAGGATTCACTCCAGTTCTGGTTGAAAAATCTTAAATCATTATTTTCAGGATTAATTTACGGACGCGTTTCAGACTTCTTGGTCCTTAGTCATGGTTCTGTTGTATTAAATTCCTAATATTCATGGCATAACATGTTAGGTATTACCCAAAGGCTACACCACATTATGGGCTCACTGGATTCCTGCCACACTGAACATGCTGCAATTGCAACATTTTATTCCATAAATATTAGAAACATGACTAAGGGCCAGGAAGTCTGAAACGCGTCCGTATTTTAATCTTGGAAATAAAGATTTGAGATGGTTCAACCAGAACTGGAGAGAATTCTTGTTGAGTTCTTTCATACATTGCGATGTGAAACCTCTTAGTCTGCTTCGCACCTTGGCATAGTCCAGAAGGTATACTAGATGGATGAACAAAAGAGAGTGCTGATCTCTATGTAAATTATGTGAATATGATAGAGGACTCACTCAACTGTCAGATATCTGTAGGCTAACCGCTATCTCTCCCAATCCCCTTAAACACATGAATGTTTTACTCAAGCAAGTTTCCATGTGTAGTGTTGAGCACGTGTTTTTGGTGGAGCATAGGGCTCAATGGAACCTTGAGGTGCTCGATCGAGCATGATGTTCGCACTGCTCTGGATGCTATATTGTGCTACTGTACTTGTGGAGCCCCATGGTCGTCCGGTTACTTGCCAGATGTTATTGTGTGATGCCACTACTGTGGTGGTTGGTCAGAGTATTGCTCAGCCGGATGGTAGGTTGTCGTGATGCCAGTACCGGTTGGGCACACAGATATGGGCTCACACCCTTTATTTTAGGAAGGCTGGCTATATCCTTTCCCCTGTGGTCGGTGACCTGCTGGGCTGTGAGGGGGTCCCTTGGGTACTTATCATGGTGGACCGGAGTGGAGCTGTGACCCACCTGTACTATCGGTACCGCCACCCGCAGAAAGGGGAGATGACCCAAAGATGGTGTAATGACTGTAGGTGCCGGAACAATAATCACTGTTACCATAAATAAAATCTTCTTTACTTTAGGAATACTAAGTACAGTAGCGGATAATAGACTTCTGATTTGACTAGACACAATCTGCGTTAAGAGCTTTTGGAGCAGGAGAGCTGTGCTGACTTGGTTGTGTGCTGAGAAGTAGTGAGTTTAGAGTAGTAGAGAGGAGTTTGTGCTGAAAGTCCCATCCCAGGGTAGAAGTGTGCTCTGAAGAATACTTGAAAGTAGAAGACTACTTGTGCCCGTGTTTCGACCTTTGTTGTCGCTGTACCACCTATTGCCCTACAGTGTCGGGTGACCTGTCCTCCTAGGGTGACACAAGCCCCAGACCTTGTTACCTGAGTTGAGCAAGGTGGACAAGATTACCTGGTTACACCTGCGCTGAGAGATAGCGTATGTAGGCTTGTAGCAACTTTGCTCTATCCAGATCAGTTCCTCTGCACTCTGTCCTGCACTTTTAGAGATGTTGACGGTGTGGGTTGGGGTGATCTCTGACTTGTCCTCTCCTGAGTGGTTTAGCACTGCATAATAAGAATAAGTGTTGCTTTGAAGAAGAAAAGATTCTCTGTGTTTCCCATACGTCTGTCCTCTACCACACTTCCGACTAGACTACTCTGGATAGGTGGGGTGACCTGGCAGAGCCAGGGCCCAGCTGGACTACAGCAGGGACAGTCTTGTTGTGCATCCTCTTTCTACCAAGACTTGAATAAGACTCTAAGGTTGGGTGTGTACTTCCTCTCCCCATGTGACAACTTCATACAGGGTGTGTAATACCTCCATTGAGAGTTGGAGGAGAAAGAAAGGAGAATAGAGATAGGTGGAGAACAGAAAAGAGCTCTTATTGGTGTGCAAATTACTAACAAACAATAACCCCTTGTTCACTACAGCTGTGCAATATACAGGTGCATATACAAATAATAGCGACATTTAGTGGAAAAACTCAGGCATAATTTCATTACCAGTTAACTTGAAGTACAGGCTTTTGCGAAAATGCCTGGATAGCAATTTTCCACATCCCTGGCTCCCTCCGCCCCCCCCCTTACCCCCAGTAGTTGGCGGTCACATGATCTCCACTCAGATTCAATATAAGAAGAATTTGGGTCTTAAAGGAGTCAACCCCTTTAAGTAAAAAAAAATATTTAAAATGTAATTTGATTTCAGGATACCAGGATCATATATCTATCTATCTATCTATCTATCTATCTATCTCTCTCTCTCTCTCTCTCTCTATATATATATATATATATATATATATATATATATATATATATATTGTTTTCTTTCAATGGGCATTACTCCTGTGTTATAAACCATGTAAAGACTAATCCAATGTTCACAAGGTTGAAAACAAAGTGTTCCTGAATCCTACTTTGATTTAGGACTGGGGCGACAGTGGCAGTGAACGTAAATGATGGTATTGGCCGCTTGCCCAATGTGCTATCAGAAGCGACTAACATGAATTGAAAACATCTCTAATTACTTTGCAATTGCTCCAGAGCTCCTGGCCGGCAGTAAAGTATACTGTTTTGTCAAAGACATACTGTACGCCTGCCAAAAGTTGTTTTCTCCTTCTTTTTTTGTTACACTCCGGTATCTGTGTTTCAGAACAAACAATTCCCTTACGCTGTGAGTGAAGGAAGGAAAACATGCTAATTATAGTGCTCACTGTTTTACTTGCTCTTGTCTATGTGGACGCGTTTCAAAGCTAAAGGTGGTACGATTGTCGACATACAATTGTAATCATATATTCCATTCTATTGTAATTGCTGCTTCCATTGCTAAACTCAAACCCTGGATGGAAGATGAAGCATAGCAATCAAACTCATGTGACTGGAGGCCATAGGAGTATCTTGAAATATATACAATCCAACGTGGCCGCAGTGCAAGAGTCGGGTCAGGCTGCAATGTTTATAGGATATTCTCAAGATCCAATAGAGATGGAGACATTCAATGATCAGGCAACCTTAGCACTAGTTTTTATGGGAAGTTATTTCTGTATATATATATATATATATATATATATATATATATATGTGGTGCACTGCTGTGAGGCTCGACCGGTCACTTGCCAGATGGTAGAGTGTGATGCCACTCCTGTGGTGGTTGGTCGAGATATAGCTCAGCCAGATGTTATACTGTCGTGATGCCAGTGCCAGGTGGGCACACAGGTATGGAGGCACACCTGCTTTTATTTTAGAGTGGCGAGCTATACCATTTCCCCTGTGGTCGGTGACCTGCCGGGCTGTGAGGGGGTCCTTTAGGTGCTTTAAACAAACAACCAACATCGCACTTAATAGGATCCTGATCCAAATCCACACATGTCCAGACTTCCACAAATCCGGCAATACAACAGTCCATATATAAGAAATAATGTGTGGTATGATAGGTAGTATAATCTACCCAGCGATATTACCTCGTTCTTGTAGCGTTTCCTCAAGATGAGCTGTCCTTCTATGATTAGAGAGACACATACTCACAGTAGATGCTTTCCATTGTTTTATTTTTCTTTTTCTTATGCAAGGTATATCGCAAACATAGCTCACAGGCTGAGTAATTTCATGAACACATGCCAAACACTATGGCCTCCCGCCGGACGTTTCGGAGGACAGGACTCCTCCTTCCTCATGCGTGGAGAACGTAAGGGAAAGGAACGTCTTATAGGTTAAAGCACGTCATAAGATTAACCCTCAATGAGACTAAACCTAATACATATACCCTAAATTTATATAAATGTTATAATAATACTAAGACGCATGATCTAACAGGGAAGGAACCACTATTAGTCAATATATAATGATCGCATCACAAAAATGCTCGAAAGCTGCACACTTCATTAAGCCCTTGCGGGCTGAGTGTGCCCAGTTTAGTTATCCAAAAGGTCTCTTTGCGTAACAGGCGTTTACGGTTCTCATCACTGTCTGTGCACACCTCTATCTGCTCAAGCACCTGCCACCTGAGATCACATACATTGTGTCTCATTTCGGCAAAATGCCGCGCCACTGATGTCTCTCCAAATTCCGTACTGTCTTTCTGTTCTTTACTATTACTGAATTTCCTAATTGCAGCTTTATGTTCGTTCAATCTAATTTTAACATTTCTGCTTGTCTGTCCGACGTATCCTAGCCCACAGGGGCACTTCAGGAGATACACTACGTTCTTATCATTACAAGTGTAGAACCCTTTAATCTTGAATCTGGTACCCTGACTGGGATGATGTATAGAATCCCCCTTAATTATACTATTGCAATGCTGACATTTCATGCATGCAAAAGTCCCTTTTCTACTACTGGCTAAAAATGTTTGTCTACTTTTTTTCTTCTTTTGGATGTCACTTCTAACCAACATATTGCCAATAGATGTATTCTTTTTGTACGCAAAAACTGGTTTATCTTTAAACAGTCGTCCATATCTGGGATCACTAGCCAGTAATCCCCAATATTTAAGGACACTCTTCCTGATTAGATTGGAGTGTTTGTCATATGTCATACTGAACAAAGGTCTCTTATTACCCTTACTCTCTTTCTTTTTCTTACATCTTACTGTTCTCCTCTCCATGCCCTTTACCTCATTTTCTATCTGTCTTATCTCTCGTCTATTGTAACCACGAGCTACAAATTTTTCTGTCATCTTACTAGCATTCTTTTGGTACTCATCATCGGTACTCGAAATCCTTTTGGCCCTGATAAATTGGGATTTAGGAAGGCTTTTAAATACATGCGGAGCATGTTGGCTCTTCCGGTGTAGCATATTATTCCTGTCCATGGGCTTCGAGTACAGAGTGGTACCAAAAGTGTCATTTTCCTTTTTAACCTGTACATCCCAAAAATTTATTTTTTCAACATCATAATCCAAAGTGAATTTGATAGAAGGATGACATGAATTTAAACGTGAAACAAAATCAAGTAAATCACTCTCGCTGCCAGTCCATAGCAGGCACACGTCGTCCACATAGCGAAGCCACGTGGACGACGTGGGCATGCCACAAGCAGCAATGAACCTCTCCTCAAAGTTATGCATAAATATATTGGCTAGGCTAGGGGCTACTGATGAGCCCATAGAAACGCCATACAGCTGTAAAAAGAAATCAGAATCAAACCTAAAATAATTCTTGGTCAGAACCAGATTCAGAAGACCCATGAGAAAATTAATCATTTCATTGGTTAACTTACAGTTCTTACTTAGCTGTTCTCTGACACAGAACATTCCCTCATCTTGCGGAATGTTAGTATAAAGATTCTGGACATCCAGAGTACAAAGAAATGTGATATCATGACAACTTACAGTCTCAAGGACATCAAGAAAATGTCCCGTGTCAGTCAAACAGCGATCAAGTTTTTTTACTATGTCCTGCAAAAATGAGTCTACATAGACCGACAAGGACTGCAGCAGCGAACCCGAGCCAGACACAATGGGTCGGCCAGGTGGGCTGCTGCAGTCCTTGTGTATCTTGGGAAGCAAATAGAGGACAGGAACCCGAGGATGATCCACATACAACATTTTAGCCGTTTTTTCTGAAATGATACCACCCATGACAGCATCATTCACATACATATCCACATCTTTTTTAAACAATTTAGTGGGATCACCACTCAATTTGCGATAGACCTTATCATCTGCCAACTGTTTCATGGCCTCAGCGACATAGGAGGAGCGATTCTGGACAACTATCGCTCCCCCCTTGTCTGCTTTCTTGATGATAATGGAGGAATCATTCTGTAAGTCCCTCAATGCATCCAATTCAGCTTTACAGAGATTGACATGTCCAGAAGGGACCTTGTCCCATTGTGCCACGACATCCTGCATCACCATCCTTTCGAACAAGGTTAGGGAATCATTGTTCACCATCGGATCAAAGGTACTCCGTTTCTGTAACGCGATAGGGATAACATCCAATGGAGATATGTGACATCTCTCTTGCCTTTGTACATCATAAAAATGCACTTTGATCCTCATTTGTCTGCAAAATTTGTAAAGATCAACTAAAAAGTCAAATTCCATCATACTCTTAGTAGGGACGAACCCAAGTCCTCTATTTAGTACGCTGATCTCTGTATCATTCAATGGTCTATCGGAAATATTAACCACCAAATTCTCTTTTGTCCCACCATTAACCATATTTATTTTTCCCAGATCCCAGATATGGACAACTGTTTAAAGATAAACCAGTTTTTGCGTACAAAAAGAATACATCTATTGGCAATATGTTGGTTAGAAGTGACATCCAAAAGAAGAAAAAAAGTAGACAAACATTTTTAGCCAGTAGTAGAAAAGGGACTTTTGCATGCATGAAATGTCAGCATTGCAATAGTATAATTAAGGGGGATTCTATACATCATCCCAGTCAGGGTACCAGATTCAAGATTAAAGGGTTCTACACTTGTAATGATAAGAACGTAGTGTATCTCCTGAAGTGCCCCTGTGGGCTAGGATACGTCGGACAGACAAGCAGAAATGTTAAAATTAGATTGAACGAACATAAAGCTGCAATTAGGAAATTCAGTAATAGTAAAGAACAGAAAGACAGTACGGAATTTGGAGAGACATCAGTGGCGCGGCATTTTGCCGAAATGAGACACAATGTATGTGATCTCAGGTGGCAGGTGCTTGAGCAGATAGAGGTGTGCACAGACAGTGATGAGAACCGTAAACGCCTGTTACGCAAAGAGACCTTTTGGATAACTAAACTGGGCACACTCAGCCCGCAAGGGCTTAATGAAGTGTGCAGCTTTCGAGCATTTTTGTGATGCGATCATTATATATTGACTAATAGTGGTTCCTTCCCTGTTAGATCATGCGTCTTAGTATTATTATAACATTTATATAAATTTAGGGTATATGTATTAGGTTTAGTCTCATTGAGGGTTAATCTTATGACGTGCTTTAACCTATAAGACGTTCCTTTCCCTTACGTTCTCCACGCATGAGGAAGGAGGAGTCCCGTCCTCCGAAACGTCCGGCGGGAGGCCATAGTGTTTGGCATGTGTTCATGAAATTACTCAGCCTGTGAGCTATGTTTGCGATATACCTTGCATAAGAAAAAGAAAAATAAAACAATGGAAAGCATCTACTGTGAGTATGTGTCTCTCTAATCATAGAAGGACAGCTCATCTTGAGGAAACGCTACAAGAACGAGGTAATATCGCTGGGTAGATTATACTACCTATCATACCACACATTATTTCTTATATATGGACTGTTGTATTGCCGGATTTGTGGAAGTCTGGACATGTGTGGATTTGGATCAGGATCCTATTAAGTGCGATGTTGGTTGTTTGTTTAAAGTAACTATTTTCCACTACAGCTTTGTGTCTGTTTAACGCACTATGTGAACATGTCGTTCAGTGAAATCTCACAGCTCACAGAAAATAAGGCTGATGTTTTTTCATTTACACAAGATGATCGTTTGAGCATACTTACTCAAGCTACCATAGCAGGGCTGACATTAGCTAAAGCAAAAGATCTATGTAAAGTTGATTATGCTAAACATCTTGAGACTCTAAAAAAGAAACAGCTCAGCTTGGTATTGCATGCTTCCACCTTAACTGAATACTTAAAGGTACAGAGGATACCACGCGGTTTACGCTGCAGACTATCTCCGATTCTATTACATGATGATGCGGTATATCACCATAAATGGTATGCATTAAACAACCAACATTCGCTTGATTTAATGTTTCTGACTGTCCAGCACCTACAGGGAGCGATTGATAAAGTAAATAAAGAAATTCATGAAACGGAAGAGAAAATTAAAACTATTAAAAGCATTGATGAATGTCAAAAAATCAATGATGATCTAACTGAGTCTATGGACAAATTGCGTAATATCATTTTACAAGGGAAAATTTCAAAATTTGAGCGCGATACGCGCGATTACCTCCTCAACCGAGTTTACACCTGGGCAGAGGAGAGGAGACGTGGTAGACAAGAGAAATTTAGAAATAGAGGTGAAAGACCCTCAGAGTCGACTGACTATTCCACTGATGCGTCTGGGTCTGAACAAGGTATTAAGACACAAGAAAAACAATTACGTTTTTTAGGAAAAAAGACGCACAAAAAAGCAACAACAGAGGAATCAGGGACAAGCAGTCAGTCAGAGGAGGGGACTTCTCAGGGAACCGAGAAAGAAAGGAAAGACATGGGAAAAGACCGTGGAAAAAACAGAGAAAGAAAGAAAAAATAAATATGGTTAATGGTGGGACAAAAGAGAATTTGGTGGTTAATATTTCCGATAGACCATTGAATGATACAGAGATCAGCGTACTAAATAGAGGACTTGGGTTCGTCCCTACTAAGAGTATGATGGAATTTGACTTTTTAGTTGATCTTTACAAATTTTGCAGACAAATGAGGATCAAAGTGCATTTTTATGATGTACAAAGGCAAGAGAGATGTCACATATCTCCATTGGATGTTATCCCTATCGCGTTACAGAAACGGAGTACCTTTGATCCGATGGTGAACAATGATTCCCTAACCTTGTTCGAAAGGATGGTGATGCAGGATGTCGTGGCACAATGGGACAAGGTCCCTTCTGGACATGTCAATCTCTGTAAAGCTGAATTGGATGCATTGAGGGACTTACAGAATGATTCCTCCATTATCATCAAGAAAGCAGACAAGGGGGGAGCGATAGTTGTCCAGAATCGCTCCTCCTATGTCGCTGAGGCCATGAAACAGTTGGCAGATGATAAGGTCTATCGCAAATTGAGTGGTGATCCCACTAAATTGTTTAAAAAAGATGTGGATATGTATGTGAATGATGCTGTCATGGGTGGTATCATTTCAGAAAAAACGGCTAAAATGTTGTATGTGGATCATCCTCGGGTTCCTGTCCTCTATTTGCTTCCCAAGATACACAAGGACTGCAGCAGCCCACCTGGCCGACCCATTGTGTCTGGCTCGGGTTCGCTGCTGCAGTCCTTGTCGGTCTATATAGACTCATTTTTGCAGGACATAGTAAAAAAACTTGATCGCTGTTTGACTGACACGGGACATTTTCTTGATGTCCTTGAGACTGTAAGTTGTCATGATATCACATTTCTTTGTACTCTGGATGTCCAGAGTCTTTATACTAACATTCCGCAAGATGAGGGAATGTTCTGTGTCAGAGAACAGCTAAGTAAGAACTGTAAGTTAACCAATGAAATGATTAATTTTCTCATGGGTCTTCTGAATCTGGTTCTGACCAAGAATTATTTTAGGTTTGATTCTGATTTCTTTTTACAGCTGTATGGCGTTTCTATGGGCTCATCAGTAGCCCCTAGCCTAGCCAATATATTTATGCATAACTTTGAGGAGAGGTTCATTGCTGCTTGTGGCATGCCCACGTCGTCCACGTGGCTTCGCTATGTGGACGACGTGTGCCTGCTATGGACTGGCAGCGAGAGTGATTTACTTGATTTTGTTTCACGTTTAAATTCATGTCATCCTTCTATCAAATTCACTTTGGATTATGATGTTGAAAAAATAAATTTTTTGGATGTACAGGTTAAAAAGGAAAATGACACTTTTGGAACCACTCTGTACTCGAAGCCCATGGACAGGAATAATATGCTACACCGGAAGAGCCAACATGCTCCGCATGTATTTAAAAGCCTTCCTAAATCCCAATTTATCAGGGCCAAAAGGATTTCGAGTACCGATGATGAGTACCAAAAGAATGCTAGTAAGATGACAGAAAAATTTGTAGCTCGTGGTTACAATAGACGAGAGATAAGACAGATAGAAAATGAGGTAAAGGGCATGGAGAGGAGAACAGTAAGATGTAAGAAAAAGAAAGAGAGTAAGGGTACAAACCCACACACCGTATACACAGCAGATACGCAACAAATACGCAGCAAATACGCAGCAGATTTGTTGGTACAGATTTGATGCTGTGTTCAGTTATTTAGATATAATCTGCTGCGTTTTTGCTGCGTATTTGCTGCGTGTTTGCTGCGTATTTGCTGCGTATCGCAGCAGTAAATACGCTGCTTATACGGTGTGTGGGTTTATACCCTAAGGGTAATAAGAGACCTTTGTTCAGTATGACATATGACAAACACTCCAATCTAATCAGGAAGAGTGTCCTTAAATATTGGGGATTACTGGCTAGTGATCCCAGATATGGACGACTGTTTAAAGATAAACCAGTTTTTGCGTACAAAAAGAATACATCTATTGGCAATATGTTGGTTAGAAGTGACATCCAAAAGAAGAAAAAAAGTAGACAAACATTTTTAGCCAGTAGTAGAAAAGGGACTTTTGCATGCATGAAATGTCAGCATTGCAATAGTATAATTAAGGGGGATTCTATACATCATCCCAGTCAGGGTACCAGATTCAAGATTAAAGGGTTCTACACTTGTAATGATAAGAACGTAGTGTATCTCCTGAAGTGCCCCTGTGGGCTAGGATACGTCGGACAGACAAGCAGAAATGTTAAAATTAGATTGAACGAACATAAAGCTGCAATTAGGAAATTCAGTAATAGTAAAGAACAGAAAGACAGTACGGAATTTGGAGAGACATCAGTGGCGCGGCATTTTGCCGAAATGAGACACAATGTATGTGATCTCAGGTGGCAGGTGCTTGAGCAGATAGAGGTGTGCACAGACAGTGATGAGAACCGTAAACGCCTGTTACGCAAAGAGACCTTTTGGATAACTAAACTGGGCACACTCAGCCCGCAAGGGCTTAATGAAGTGTGCAGCTTTCGAGCATTTTTGTGATGCGATCATTATATATTGACTAATAGTGGTTCCTTCCCTGTTAGATCATGCGTCTTAGTATTATTATAACATTTATATAAATTTAGGGTATATGTATTAGGTTTAGTCTCATTGAGGGTTAATCTTATGACGTGCTTTAACCTATAAGACGTTCCTTTCCCTTACGTTCTCCACGCATGAGGAAGGAGGAGTCCCGTCCTCCGAAACGTCCGGCGGGAGGCCATAGTGTTTGGCATGTGTTCATGAAATTACTCAGCCTGTGAGCTATGTTTGCGATATACCTTGCATAAGAAAAAGAAAACAATGGAAAGCATCTACTGTGAGTATGTGTCTCTCTAATCATAGAAGGACAGCTCATCTTGAGGAAACGCTACAAGAACGAGGTAATATCGCTGGGTAGATTATACTACCATCATACCACACATTATGTCCTTTAGGTGCTTATCACGGTGGTCCGAAGTGGAGCTGTGACCCACCCAGACTATTGGCACTGTGCCACGGCCGCGGCGGCGTCCCGTGCTCCGGACTGCCGCCGCGACCTCTCCATGCAGCTGCCGGGGTCCATGTGCAGGGACCCGGCGCTGCTACTAGTTCGGCCCCGGGGGGCGCCTTACCTCGCCCCGCTCCTGTCACCCGCTGTGCCGGCCGGCGCGCGCATCCCTGCCTCCTAGGCGCGCGTGCGCCGGCTGTCTCAGATTTAAAGGGCCAGTCTGCCCCTTATTGGAAGGTGCACTAATCACTTCCTATAAATTCCAGCCCTGCCCCACTACAGGTGTTGGAGCCTCTACATGTTTCCCATAGCGTTTGGCCCAGCTCCCTGTTGTTCCCGATTCCTGTCCGCTACCTGGTCCCTAGTCCTTGTTCCTGATTCCTGTCCGCTACCTGGTCCCCAGTCCTTGTTCCTGGTTCCTGCTCCTCTGTCACACCATCGCTC
The DNA here is from genome assembly GCF_027789765.1 of Dendropsophus ebraccatus. Lineage (NCBI taxonomy): Eukaryota > Metazoa > Chordata > Amphibia > Anura > Hylidae > Dendropsophus > Dendropsophus ebraccatus. Next base: position 39,964,167 of record NC_091455.1, on the reverse strand, counting down.
CTGTGTTCAGCCTGTCACCTGCGGTTACGCCTACAGACCTCTGCCAGCACCACCTCCTGCCTACTGCTCCTGCCACGCCTCGCCTGCCGTCACTAGCAACCAAGCCAGGGGTAGCGACCTGGGGGTCGCCTGCCGCAGCAAGTCCATCCCGCCTTGCGGCGGGCTCTGGTGAAAACCAGCGGCCCCTTAGACTCCACTCCCTGGTGAGGTTAGTGCCATCGCTAGTGACGGTCCAGTGGATCCACTACTCCAGGCGTTACACACTGCCACCCACAGAAAGGGGAGATGACCCAAGGATGTTGTATCTACTGTGTAGGTGTCTAAACAATAATCACTGAGTCCAGTTAACATAAATAGATCTTCTTTACTGAGAGACTACACTACTTTGTACCAGGGCCGAGACAAAGGGTAGGCAGGCATAGGCGATGGCCTAGGGCGCCATCTAGTGGTAAATTACAGGGGGCGCAATTTAAATGTCTTTAAAATTTTTTTTTACTAGGTTACTGTACTTCTGATGGCCGCTCCTCCGCCTCACATTCCTCCAGCACCTGTCCTCACTCTCTCTCCCTCCCCCCGGGGAGACAGTGATCGCTCCTCCGCTCTGCCCTAAAGCAGCTGCAGGCTCCAGCCCTGCGCTGCCGAGCGCCGCCCCTCCACCTCACATTGCATCAACCCCTGTCGTCACTCTCTGTCCCTCCCCCTCCAGACAGTAAATCCCCCCACCCGACCTCACCCATGGCACTGCATCCCTTCTCTGCTACTGAGGACTCTAGTCCCGCGGCGGCAGACATCTACACACTCCTCCTCCTCCCTCTGCCTGGCTCTGGACCTTCTGACCAATGAGCTTCTTACTAATATGTCACATGATGTCTGGAGCCAAGGAGGAGAGAAGAGGAGTGTAGCAGGGGGAAGTACACTGGGGGCTATACTATGTGAGGGGGTATATGGAGATGTATATACACTGGGGGCTATACTATGTGAGGGGGTGTATGGAGATGTATATACACTGGGGGCTATACTATGTGAGGAGGTGTATGGAGATGTATATACACTGGGGGCCAGGCCCGGACTGGTAATCTGGCAAACCGGGCAAATGCCCGCTGGGCTGGCCGGATTACCAGTCCGGGGGCCGCCCAGACTGCAAAGGAAAAAAAAAAAAGACATTATAAATAAACAGCCCCGCCGCGGCCCTCTGCCGCTGTGCTGCTTATTCAGTAGCAGAGGGCCGCTGCCGGGCTGAAGACTGCGTGGTGGGCCGGGAGGGGGGAAAAAAACAAACATCTCACCTGTCACCCGTTCCTGCCGCTCCTCCCCCAACAGCGCGCGTCTTCTCGCTCATCTTCCGGCGCAGGCAGCATAGTACAGGAGACTCTGCCTGGGCCGGACGTCGCAGCCTCTATCAGACGTCAGCGTGTGACGTCAGCGTGTGCGTCTTAAAGACACACGCACACGCTGACGTCTGATAGGGGCTGCGACGTCCGGCCCAGGCAGAGTCTCCTGTACTATGCTGCCTGCGCCGGAAGATGAGCGAGAAGACGCGCGCTGCCGGGGGAGGAGCGGCAGGAACGGGTGACAGGTAAGATGATGTTGGTTTTTTTTCGGGGGTAGGGCACTATGGATGGGTCACTGCTGGTGGGGCACTGTGGGTGGCGGCAAAATACGGGGCACAGAGGAGGCATAGCATAACAAGGGGACACAGAGGACATAGAAAAGTATTTGGGGCAAAGAGGGGGCATGGAAAAAGCTATATATGGGCACAGAGGGGATATTTAAAAACCATATGGGGCATATAAAACTAAGGGGGCACACAGAAGTACTTTATACATTGTAGGGGGCAAGAGGGGGCATAGAACACTATGGGGCACAAAGGGGGCATTTAAAAACTATATGGGGCATAGAGGGGGCATACGAACATGGGGGCACAGTGGGGATATATATACACTATATGGGGGCACAGTGGGGATATATATATATATATACTATATGGGGGCACAGTGGGGATATATATATATATATATATACTATATGGGGGCACAGTGGGGATATATATACACTATATGGGGGCACAGTGGGGATATATATATACTATATGGGGGCACAGTGGGGATATATATACACTATATGGGGGCACAGTGGGGATATATATATATATACTATATGGGGGCACAGTGAGGATATATACTATATGGGGGCACAGTGGGGATATATATATATACTATATGGGGGCACAGTGGGGATCTATATATACTATATGGGAGCACAGTGGGGATATATATATACTATATGGGGGAACAGTGGGGATATATATACACTATATGGGGGCACAGTGGGGATATATATATATATATACTATATGGGGGCACAGTGAGGATATATACTATATGGGGGCACAGTGGGGATATATATACACTATATGGGGGCACAGTGGGGATATATATACACTATATGGGGGCACAGTGGGGATATATATATACTATATGGGGGCACAGTGAGGATATATATATACTATATGGGGGCACAGTGGGGATATATATACTATATGGGGGCACAGTGGGGATATATATACACTATATGGGGGCACAGTGGGGATATATATATATACTATATGGGGGCACAGTGGGGATATATATATACACTATATGGGGGCACAGTGGGGATATATATATACTATATGGGGGCACAGTGGGGATATATATATATATATATATATACTATATGGGGGCACAGTGGGGATATATATATACATACCATATGGGGGCACAGTGGGGATATATATATACATACCATATGGGGGCACAGTGGGGATATATATATATACTATATGGGGGCACAGTGAGGATATATATACTATATGGGGGCACAGTGGGGATATATATACTATATGGGGGCACAGTGGGGATATATATACACTATATGGGGGCACAGTGGGGATATATATATATACTATATGGGGGCACAGTGGGGATATATATATACACTATATGGGGGCACAGTGGGGATATATATATACTATATGGGGGCACAGTGGGGATATATATATATACTATATGGGGGCACAGTGGGGATATATATATATACTATATGGGGGCACAGTGGGGATATATATACACTATATGGGGGCACAGTGGGGATATATATACACTATATGGGGGCACAGTGGGGATATATATACACTATATGGGGGCACAGTGGGGATATATATACACTATATGGGGGCACAGTGGGGATATATATACTATATGGGGGCACAGTGGGGATATATATATATACTATATGGGGGCACAGTGGGGATATATATATATATATATATATATATATATATATATATATATATATATATATATTTACACACACTATATATGGGCACAGTGGGGATATATATATATATATATATATATATATATATATTTGGGAGTCTGATAGGGGAACAGCACAATGACAGGAGAGCGGACAGAGCCTCTGTAACTGTTCTGTATTCTACCTGTGACTGCGTTTGATAACTGCTGTATACTCTTCTATAGTCTGCAGGGTGTAATACTCTGCAACATCTGTGTACACCTGGTAGCTGATATCACTGCTATATTCTATTCTGTAGTCTTGAGGGTGTAATACTCTGCTGCATCTGTGTACACCTGGTATGTAATATCACTGCTGTATTCTATTCTGTAGTCTTGAGGGTGTAATACTCTGCTGCATCTGTGTACACCTGGTATGTAATATCACTGCTGTATTCTATTCTGTAGTCTTGAGGGTGTAATAGTCTGCTGCATCTGTGTACACCTTGTATCTGGTGACTATATGGTCAGTGTATGGCGGTATTATTAATTATATTGGTAGTGTACACTTATTTTTCTTCTGTGATAATTCTGGGCTTCACACATGTAAGAAAGTAATGTGACTAAGTAGAGCTAAAAATTCTTCTGTTGGAAATAGTTGGCAAAATGGGTGTGTGTGTGTGTGGGGGGGGGGGGCAACGATATATATGGGGGCTGGTGGGGGTTTTGTGCCCGGGCTGCTTTTCAGCCCCAGTCCGGCTCTGCTGGGGGCTATACTATGTGAGGGGGTGTATGGAGATGTATATACACTGGGGGCTATACTATGTGAGGGGGTGTATGGAGATGTATATACACTGGGGGCTATACTATGTGAGGGGGTGTATGGAGATGTATATACACTGGGGGCTATACTATGTGAGGGGGTGTATGGAGATGTATATACACTGGGGGCTATACTATGTGAGGGGGTGTATGGAGATGTATATACACTGGGGGCTATACTATGTGAGGGGGTGTATGGAGATGTATATACACGGGGGGCTATACTATGTGAGGGGGTGTATGGAGATGTATATACACTGGGGGCTATACTATGTGAGGGGGTGTATGAAGATGTATATACACTGGGGGCTATATGTGAGGGAGTGTATGGAGATGTATATACACTGGGGGCTATACTATGTGAGGGGGTGTATGGAGATGTATATACACTGGGGCTATGCTATGTGAGGGGGTGTATGGAGATGTATATACACTGGGGGCTATACTATGTGAGGAAGTGTATGGAGATGTATATACGCTGGGGGGTATACTATGTGAGGGGGTGTATGGAGATCTATATACACTGGGGGCTATGCTATGTGAGGGGGTGTATGGAGATGTATATACACTGGGGGCTATACTATGTGAGGGGTGTATGGAGATGTATATACACTGGGGGCTATACTATGTGAGGGGGTGTATGGAGATGTATATACACTGGGGGCTATACTATGTGAGGGGGTGTATGGAGATGTATATACACTGGGGGCTACACTGAGGGGGTGTATGGAGATGTATATACACTGGGGGCTATACTATGTGAGGGGGTGTATGGAGATGTATATACACTGGGAGCTATATGTGAGGGGGTGTATGGAGATGTATATACACTGGGGGCTATACTATGTGAGGGGGTGTATGGAGATGTATATACACTGGGGGCTATACTATGTGAGGGGGTGTATGGAGATGTATATACACTGTGGGGCTATACTATGTGAGGAGGTGTATGGAGATGTATATACACTGTGGGGCTATACTATGTGAGGAGGTGTATGGAGATGTATATACACTGTGGGTATACTATGTGAGGGGGTGTATGGATATGTATATACACTGGGAGCTATATTTGAGGGGGTGTATGGAGGTGTATATACACTGGGGGCTATACTATGTGAGGGGGTGTATGAAGATGTATATACACTGGGGGCTATACTATGTGAGGGGGTGTATGGAGATGTATATACACTGGGGGCTATATGTGAGGGAGTGTATGGAGATGTATATACACTGGGGGCTATACTATGTGAGGGGGTGTATGGAGATGTATATACACTGGGGCTATGCTATGTGAGGGGGTGTATGGAGATGTATATACACTGGGGGCTATACTATGTGAGGGGGTGTATGAAGATGTATATACACTGGGGGCTATACTATGTGAGGGGGTGTATGAAGATGTATATACACTGGGGGCTATATGTGAGGGAGTGTATGGAGATGTATATACACTGGGGGCTATACTATGTGAGGGGGTGTATGGAGATGTATATACATTGGGGCTATGCTATGTGAGGGGGTGTATGGAGATGTATATACACTGGGGGGGTATACTATGTAAAGGGGTGTATGGAGATGTATATACACTGGGAGCTATATGTGAGGGGGTGTATGGAGATGTATATACACTGGGAGCTATATGTGAGGGGGTGTATAGAGATGTATATACACTGTGGGGCTATACTATGTGAGGGGGTGTATGGAGATGTATATACACTGGGAGCTATACTATGTGAGGGGGTGTATGGAGATGTATATACACTGGGAGCTATATGTGAGGGGGTGTATAGAGATGTATATACACTGGCTATACACTGGGGGCTATACTATGTGAGGGGGTGTATGGAGACTGTATATAGACTGGCTATTCACTGTGGGGGCTATACTATGTGAGGTGGTGTATGGAGTTTGATAATTTCCCCGCTAGGTGTATATATATATATATATATATATATATATATATAAAATTATTTTTATTTTGTTTAGGGGGGGGGGGGGGGGGGGGCATTTGCCTTCTCTGCCTAGGGCATCGAAACTCTTTGTCCCGGCCCTGCTTTGTACAATAGCTGATGGCAGACTGTACACTTGACAAGACAGAAGCTGTACTGAGGACCTTTAGAGTAGTGGAGCTGAGAAGAGTTTGTGCTGAGAGTGCTGAATAGTTGAGAGGAGTTTGTGCTTAGAGTTCAGAGTAGTATAGAGGAGTAGGTTTGCAAGAGTCCCAAGTTGTTAAGGGAAGTTTGTACTGCAGTTTCAGAGTAGTAGAGAGGAGTAGATCGTAAGAGTCCCAACCCAAGTAGTAATGTGCTCTGCCGGAACTTTAGAAGAAGAAGAAGTAGTAGAACTCTAAAGACTTGAAAATAGAAGTTGACTTGTGCCAGTGTTTCGACCTTTGTTGCCATACCACCTTTTGCCCACCAATTTTGGATGACCCATCCTATGAGGGTGAAACAAGCCCCAGACCCTACCTGGGTTGAGCAGAGTGGCCGAGATTTCCTGGTTACACCCGCACTGCGAGATAGAGCAAAGTTGCTAGAAGCCTACGTACTCTATCTGGATCAGTTCCTCTTGTTATCAGAATACTGTCCTGCACCTTTAGACGTGTTCTTGGCCTTGGTTGGGGTTTTAGGGTTTTTCTGATTTGTCCTCTCCTTTGAGTAGCTTAACACTGCATAGTGTGTAAAAGTGCTGCTTTCAAGAAACTGGTGTCTGAGTCTCCCATGTGTGTCCGTTCTGCACAGAAACCTGACTAAGACTGCAGACTAGTTCTGGAGTGGGGGACCTGCGTCTTCTCTTCTCAACAACCAGACTAAGACTGACTAAGTGTGGGTGTATACTTCCTCTCCCCATGTGAAAACTTCCTACAGGAGGTGTAATATCCCCTGTGAGTGGTGGAGAAGAAAGCATAGAAAAAATGAGCTCAGGGATAGGTAGAGAAGAAGAGAAGGTCCTCAATGGTGCACAGATCACAATAAACAATAACCCTTTAGTTACAGTTACATACAATAGCGCCATCTTGTGGCAAAACTTAGGTACTACTTCATTACCACAGTTACAGACTTTTGCGAGGGGTGTAACATACAAGTAACACCTGTGGTGGGACACCACATATATACATATATAGTGGTGTATACATATTTACTTTATGTACTTATAGGTATTAAATTGTGTCAGAAAATTATACAGGTTTGTAACTTACTTCTCAATGGTTCAGGTACTTATCAGCTGCTGTATGTCCTGCAGGAAATAGTGTGTTCTTTCCATTCTGACACAGTGCTTTCTGCCGTCACCTCTGTACATGACAGGAACTGTCCAGAGTAGTAGTAGGAAATCCCCATAGAACACCTCTCCTGCACTGGACAGTTCCTGTCTAAGACAGAGGTGGCAGCAGGGAGCACTCAGATTGGAAAGAATACACTACTTCCTGCAGGAAATACAGCAGCTGATATGTACTGTTAGACAGATGTTTAACCCTTTCCCGCACGAGGACGTAACTGTACGTCCTCGCGCGGGTGCGGGCGTTCAGAGCGGGGCCGCGCGGCGACCCCGCTCTGAACCGCGGCAGTCCCGGGTGCCGCTTGTAGCCCGGAACCGCCTGTAGTAGCCAATACAGTAATCAGATGCAGCTGTCAAACATGACAGCTGCATCCGATTACCGGATACAGCATTTCCCTGGTGTCTAGTGGAGGATATCCAAGTGTATATACTAGAAGTCCCCCAGGGAGGCTTCTAGTATATGTGTAAAAAAAAAAAAAAAAAAGTGTTGTCATTAGTAAAAAGCCCCCTCCCCTAATAAAAGTCTTTTCCCAGGTTTTAAATAAAAGTAAATAAATAAATAAACATGTTTGCTATCGCCGCGTGCGTAATCGCCCGAACTATTAATTAATCACATTCCTGATCTCGCACGGTAAAAGGCGTCAGCGCCAAAAAATCCCAAAGTGCAAAATTGCGCATTTTTGGTCGCATCAAATCCAGAAAAAATTTAATAAAAACCGATCAAAAAGTCGTATATGCGCAATCAAGGTATCAATAGAAAGAACACATCATGGCGCAAAAAATGACACCTGACACAGCCCCATAGACCAAAGGATAAAAGCGCTATAAGCCTGGGAATGGAGCGAATTTAAAGGAACATATATTTGTTAACAATGGTTTGAATTTTTTACAGGCCATCAGATACAATATAAGTTATACATGTTACATATCGTTTTAATCGTAACGACTTGAGGAACATATATAACAAGTCAGTTTTACCCCAGGGCGAATGGCGTAAAAACACATTCCCCCCAAATAAAAGAAATGCGTTTGTTTTTTTTAATTTCACCACACTTTGAATTTTTTCCTGGTTTCGCAGTGTACTTTATGCAAAAATTCAGCCTGTCATTGCAAAGTACAATTAGTGACGCAAAAAATAAGGGCTTATGTGGGTCTGTAGGTGTAAAAATGCAAGTGCTACACATCACAAATCTGTATAACTTTCTGATAACAGTTGATTTAACAAAAAAATTACTGGAGCACTTCTTTAAAATCTAATTTCCCTATCTCAGTTGCACAGGGATAAATTGAACCGAATACAGCTATTGTGTCAGTATGGTATTGTAGTATACAAATAAAACCATACAAATTCCAAGGAGAACAGAGAAAATGCAGAAAATCATTGTTGGAGTTCAACTTGTTTTCTGGGATTAGATAAAGCAAGGCTACTTTTTTTTTTTTTTTTTTTTTTACAAAAACAGTGAGAACCTTGTTGCAGGTTGTGTGTGGTATTACAATTCAGCTCCAATTACTTCAATGGAACTGAGCTGCAAGCCCCACACCCACACTGAGGACAGGAGTGGTGATGTTTCTGGAGGAAAGTGGCCATGTTTTTCTAAGACTGGATAACCCTTTTAACACCTTTCTTGCACAAAAATCCTTAGTTTGATGCTTTTATAAGGCCAACAGCAGAGGAAAAAAACGCATTTGTTAAGTGTTTTTTTACTCTGCTGTTGGCCTTAATAAAGCATCAACCTCAGGACTTTTTTGGTGAGTGCAGCCCTCTTTTTTACTCATGTGCAAGACTTGTGCTAACTATTTTGGGACTGTGCACCACCTACCTGGTTCGTATGGAACCACACCAGCGGATATTTGCAAGTCCTCGCCCCCTGTGTCACATTTAGCGGTGGTTGCCATCTATCTCTATTGCTTGGACTTTTAACATCTTGACCCCAGTTCTTCAAGGTTAGACTGCTAACCATGGCTGCCCATCATCAATCACCATAATTTGGAATACATGGGAATGGGAAAAAAATAAGTACTCGGCAATTCTTGAAGTTGGAAGCAGGAAGAATGGGCAAGCCTAAAGGCAATGAGATAGTGTCATCAGATAGTGACTTATTGTTTAAATCAAGTGTTTATGCAAAACATAATATTAAGAATTTTAGTGATTTTAATTTTTTTTTTTTAATTTTTAATTTTACTATTTATATTATAAAATAATCCTAAAAATTTGTTTTCACACGGGCCGCCATAGGCTTAATAATAAGCTGACATTTTCTGTTCCCTAGAGATGACTTTTTAGCACTCTTCTCCTTATCATCGTAGACAGGAGTATAGTTAACAGTGACGCCAGAATATATACAAGACAGAATCGGATCAATCAAAATAGGTGCCCCCCCCCCCCCACAATTTTTTTTTTAAGAGCCAAATACAAATTATATGCAAATATAAAAAAAAACTCTACTTACAAAGACAAAAAAATGTGTTACTATATATAGCAAAAAGTTTGACGCGTATAGTAAAAGTGAAGGTACAGAGAACACAAACAGCAGGGGAGGGAATAGAATGGTGAACACGGGAATAAAATTGTTTAATCACTGCTTGCACACTAGCCCTGTATAAAAAACGTGCAATATGCAAAATGCAGTTTATATTTGATTAGTGGCAAAAATGTGAAACCATAAAAAACTGCCTGGCCAATAAAGTAGGAGAAACATGTAACTTGCATTGCATTTAGGATCCATGTGATAGCAATATATAGTGTTTAATATTGCAGTCTTCCTGTTGTATGGATTGCATTCTGGTTAACTTGTTAGTACTGCACGTTTGCATTTTACTTAATGTAAATTTCAAAAGTGCAGTACTAACAGGTTAATCAAAATGCAATCCATACAACAGGAAGACTGCAATATTAAACACTACATATTGCTGTGGCCCGAGTATCATACCAATGCTACTGTGTACCATACTACCCTCATACCTGTGAACACCCCAACGATCATTTTGGCAATCCTTCATCCTGAAAGACACCTGTTCATCAACTGAGGGCCTTAATTAATTCTGCATGCTTACAAGGAGACAATGCTCTTTGTTATACAACAATTCAGTCAGTATAATGTCACTGAGTGGTCACAGAGGTTTTGGTGCTGTGTGACAGGAGAGCTGACCATACAATGCAAGCACCCCCAGGATCCTCTGCTACTGAGTGCTAATGCGCAGTGTACACATGCACAGTGAAAGTAATCACCTAGTGGCCATATGTATAACATTGATCTAAACATAGAAAACTTAAAGCAAATATATTGCAAAACTGCAATCACAGCCCCTAAAAAAATGTTTTAGCGACACTGTCTCTTTAAGAATAGTTTAAGAAACATTATATGAATACATCTAATTTCCCTTAATCTCAATCTAATGAGTATCTGTGGGAAAACCACCAGCATTTGGATAGTATATATGATGGCCCGTGCTATTGAGCTATATGGGCTGTATACCACATGCATGATGCATATCCCTGTATAATGAATTGGGGGGATTTTAAAGATCGGCATGTCTCAATAAATTAAGGTTGCAGGTGTAAATCATGGTAAATCGGGGGCAGTATGAGGCCTTGTCACATCTTCTGTCATCACCTTGCTTACAAGTCGCGCACTGACACAGTCTCTGCAATATGTTGCAACTTTTTCCGGTGTGCTCTCACTCTGATAAATCTTCCCATGAACTTTCCCTTTATGTCCAACCATTTCTAGACCATAGTCTACACTAGTCTTTTATTTCCTCTCCTAAAAGTATTACTCCTTCCAAAATCCTCATAGCATGTTCGGAGACTGTGGCGCACATAGAGAAGCACTGAAAACCGCTCATTAATCTAACCGATGAAAAACTCTCTAGACATTTCCCAAATAGCTCACAGCTTAAGTAGCTCTGCCAGGATATGATACAATGATTAATATGCTGTACACTGTGAGATATAAAGCCTTGTACAGCTCCGCTCTACAAACATGCACCTGCAGGTCTGCTTACTACACTGTTTTAATTAACTTATTTTTTTTTTCCGAAGAACCAGACTAATCAGAAAAGTCTCTAATCAGCAGGATAACATCAATGTGCCCGGGCACCGTGCCCCCGCTTGTCCCTCTCTGGTCTGTTCATTTATATTCTAGAGTCATATCGTTTTTACTTCTCCCTGCTAGAGTTTCCATTGCATTGATGTAACTTTCCTATAGTGTTAAGCCAAGACATAAGCAAGAGTTTAGGACCAGGTTTCTAGGGACCTGGGCTCCACAGCTGTTCTCCAGTTACACCAGTATATTCAGATGGCAGAACATGAAAAATATTGACCTCAAAGCAAAGCTGTGAAATAACACAATTGCCATTTTCTAAATCTATGACATAGAAAGGTCACAACCACCCGGAATATTTTCCTCATAAAATTTTCACTTCACTTTGAATTGTTGCCAAAGTCGAGAGATGAGCGAAACTACGGCAAGTTTGCGTTGCGTTCACAAAACTCTTAACACTACCAACATCGGGTTCGCTTTTGCCGTATACTAGGGTAGCTATGAGGTGTTGTGGCTGCTTTGTGGGTGAAGGGTCACTTGGGCACTTGTCACGGTGGCCAGGAGTGGTGTTGGAACCGCAGACAAACAGGCGCTACGGTTGAGGTTTGAGGATAGCTCAAGTGTAAACAGTTGTGTAGGTGCTGGTGCAAAAATAATAGACTAGAGTCCAGTAGCTTAACCAGGATAACTTGGTTTACTTGTAAGAATGTCAAGTACAAGTCAAGTACACTTTGGCAAGCGAGTGCAGGCGAGAGGTAGTAGAAGAGAGTAGTGCAGCAGGGCAGAGTAGAGGAAACGTCTTGAGGCCCCTGTCCAGGTAGTAGTGTTTGCTGCCAGGATAGAGTAAAGGAGAACATAAGAAGAAGATGCTCGTACTCACATATAGATACTGTGATCTGCCCGTCTTTTGCCCTATAGTGTCGGATTCCCATCCTAGTAGGGTAGTAAGAGGTCCCAGGACTCTGCAACTGGGTTGAGCAGACTTTCCGAGCATTCCCAGAATAGCCTGTGTTACAGTAGGATACTTCAGCTTGACAAATGCTATTTGCCCTACTGGGGTCAGTACCTAACTTCAGGGTTACTATTCTGTGTCTTGTTGAAGTTATCCCTTGCGTGGACAAGGTTTTACAAAAGTAAGGTGGTGATGAAGATATTTATGAGTTTTGCCACCAGATGTCAGTATTCTATGTATAAACTTGTATTTATGTGTTGCACAGCTGTAGTCACTATAGGGTTACTAGGGTTTTTTTTTGTATTCTGTGATTCTGTGGTTCATTGGAGATGCTTCTTTTCTTTCTACCTATCCCTATACTTCTTTCTTTGCACACTCTCTTCTCCACTACTCACAGGGGCTCTAACATACCCTGGTAGGAAATAGTCACTTGGGAGAGGAAGTGTTGCATCAGTTTCCCTCTGATTCTCTGGGGATGAGGACACACACAGAACAGGCATCCCTGCTGAACTTAGCCAGGGCCTGGCTCTGCCAGTACCTGTCCGGGACAGTCCAGCTGTGTTATTTGGTCAGAGACACACGTGTATGGAGATTTCAGAGACTTTTACTTCTTAAAGTATAACTACAGACACTATGCAGTGTTAGACCCCAAAAGGAAGACCAGTCAGAGATCAGCCTAGTCCACGCCGTGAACCTCTCTAAACAGTGCAGGGTAGTGTCCTGGGATAGAGGAACTGACCTGGATAGAGCAAAGATACCGTAACAAAGGTCTACATACTCTATCCTTTAGTGCAGTTGAAACCGGGACAGCCTTGGACACTTAGCTTCGCCAAGGTAACCTAGTCTGGGACTTGTGTCACCCTGATGGGATGGGTCCCCCGACACTGTAGGGCAGAAGGTGGTTAGATGAAACACGGGCACAAGGATTCTTTTCACAAGTTGGGGGGTCAAGCTGGGTTGGGGCTCTCATGACAAACTATGCAAGCACTGCTATTCTACCTTCTAACTTAAAGTATCTCCCAGCACAGATCCAGTGAACACAAGTCTGTACCCAAGAAAATATCTATCACCAAGAGACAATAAAAAGTCATTCTATTTATTCTACTGGGATTCACCCATAATTGCACCAGCACCTACACATTCCAGCTACATATTCCTTGGGTTATTCTCCCCTTTTTGTGGGTGGGGGGTGGTACCGGCAGTCCGGGTGGGTCATCTCCCCACTCTGGACCACTGTGACAAGAGCCCAAGGGACCCATCGCAGCCCGGCAGGTCACCGATCATTGGGGAACAGTATAGCCAGCCTCAACTAAAAACAGGTATACCATTGCTAAACTAGCAATGGCGTCACAACCGTACCATCACTGCCTAGGCTGTACTGCACTACCAACCACCATAGAAGTGGCGTCACCGCTACCACCTCCGTGTGTGACCGGTCATAGAACACACCAACAGAACTACCACCACAAATGCACTTTTCCCAAGTTTTGGCTGAAAATTTTTTTGTGAAATGTCAAAACTTTTCTTAAGTGACAGCAACACTTTAAGTCAGAACATCATTGTGTTCCAAACTTTATCAGTATATGGCTATGTTCACATGACGTTTTTATTTCTGTACTTTTTTTCTTTCTCAAAATGACGTCAGTCATTTAGCACTTTAGAGAAGGAGAAAGGATGTAGCCAAATACTCTGGTTTACCGGGGAGCAGTTGTATTATACCAGTACAGGTGTGCCACTAAGTCCTTATGCGGTGATGTGCAAGCCTGAGGGGGAGAAGTGTTGGTTTGGTCCCCCTACCGGGCCATATGGTACAATGGTGTGGTAGCTATGTGGGTCTAGGGTCATTCGGGCACTTGTCACGGTAGCGTAGGTGTGTAGGACCCGGACAGTTTGGCACAGTAAGAAAAGTTAACCCAAGTGTACAGGTGTATGTAGGTGCGGGTGCACAAGGAATAGGTCAGAGTCCAATGCTTTAAAAGAATGGCACAGTTTACTTGAGAGAATGTAGTGCAATACAAATAAAGTACTTTTGTGGGAATACAGTTCAGTGAAATACAGAGAAATACAATCTTGCAAGTGACTCGAGTGCCCGTTGTTGAGGTAGAAACAAGGTGCTTTGAATAAGAAAAAGCTTTGCAGAAGAGAAAGAGTAGAGGAGAGGGGCTGCCTCCCCATACACATGAACATTTGGCATGGCTAAACATTCCGGTGTTTTCTATTGGGAGGGGTAAGCTACAGCCAGACTGCTCTAACGGTGGCTTATCTCTCTGAGAACAAAGGGTTGGGCAGTGAAATTCCATCAAGTCCACCCTTATCTCCACTGACATCCTCTGTCAGTGCTGACATACGTATAAAGTGTATGGGGAACATACTTGGTAGGATCCTTTCCAGCTGGTACGTTTGATGTGGGCATGTAAGCACTGGGGATTCTCACGCTGTAGTTAGGCAGACCTGACAGTATGTTGGCGTAGGCTTTTTTTTTTTACATTTCTATGTCTCATCTTTAGACCCTTTTGCACACAGTAGCTACTAAGACATTAAACCATTTTAAGTGTTTTTTGCCTTGGGTGCATGAATAGCTTACGTCCCCGGTGATGGCGTTTTTATCTGTCCACTTTAAGTGCGGAGGATTCTGCATTTTATGGCTAGTTATCCTTATTTATTGCTAGCATTGTGGCTTCAAACTACTGACTTGCAGCAGTGGTTTCTCTGTTAGAATTTTACCCAAACAATTGAATTTTAACCACTGCTTTTCCTCTAAACCCCCAAAATATGCTACTAGGCTGACTGACACCATATTACATGGGCCCTTGTGTGTGTGAATGGGGAAATGTGCACAGAATATTAGCAAAAGTCATCCGAAAAAGATGATTTTACTAGCTGCCATATCTAGAAATAACATCCAACATGAATATTAATATATACCACCACTGTTACCTGTAGTTTACATCTGCATTAATTATTAAAAAAAAAGACTTTAAATGTTGACCAGCTTATAAATCAACAACATGTCTGTATCTATGTTATTCAGGCAACCCCAGGGATGCATCCATCTTCTCCAGCCACCAGGAGTCTAATGCTGAGCTTCCAGGGTTTGTATATATAACTTTACTTCTCTGACCTGTAACCTATGTGATACCTCTGCTCCTGTCAGTGCTGCTGCACAGGCCTCCATATACTGACAATGCTGGGTTTTAGCAGGTCAGCTATAAGCAGTAAATCTAATATGCTAAGGGGTCCCATGGGCAGCCAAAATCTTTTTGGTGTGGTCACGGGTGCAACTACTACAATTACTATAGTTACACTGCTGGCTGTTTACGTAGCTTATACTGCGCAGGACTGTTCTATAATGTCTTCTTTGCTACTGCTGCTTCTAGGAGTGTGCTATTCAAATGGGGGGCAGGATCCCTTCTTCCATGTGTGTGCAGTGTATGGAAGACGTCATAGCAACTAATCTCTATCTACTAGCTCAGGAAAAACTGTAGAAAATACAGACTATTTAGCGACCAGATACAGTGGTGCACATAATTAATATATATATATATATATATATATATATATATATATATATATATATATGTATATATTACCTACAAAAAAACAACTTAAAATCAGTCTTACTATGTGAGATTGCAATACTATTTGCTATATACACTGCCTATATATTTTGCTGCTGTCATCATTATCTGACAAGAAGTCTTGGAGCCCACACATTGTTGTCTTATACATTGGCTATTTATAGAGCTCCTTATATGGAATTATAGGGTGGACATATATTTGATGTCCCATGTGATTGGTACTGTTCCCTATGTTTGTTAGTGACCCTGGCTCATCCCAATTTTTAGTTTTGTTTTTATGGGTATACAATTTTGTGTCTAATAAAATAGCATCATTTGGAATAAAACGTGGTGAGATTGATTTTTGTCTTTTTTTTGTAGGTAATATATTATGGTGTAACCTCTATTGAGATAAATAGATTGCAATATACTGTATTCTTCTTATGTAGGTTATATATAATGTACACACATGGCTGCTTATTCTGAAAAGTTAAAAAGTACAGGTACTCTTTTAAAGGGGTATTTCTGAGAATTTTTTGTTTAATCAACTGGTTACAGAAAGTTATACAAATTTGTAAATTACTACTTTAATAAAAAAAAAATTCAAGTCTTCCAGTATTTATCAGCTGCTGTATGTCCTGCAGGAAGTGGTGTATTCTTTCCAGTCTGACACAGTGCTCTCTGCTGCCACCTCTGTCCATGTTAGGAACTATCCAGAGCAGGAGAGGTTTTCTATGGGGATATGCTGCTGCTCTGGACAGTTCCTGACATGGACAGAGGTGGCAGCAGAGAGCACTGTGTTAGACTGGAAAGAATACACCACTTCCTGCAGGACATACAGAAGCTGATAAGTACTAGAAGACTTACGATTTTTTTTAAAAAGAAGTCATTTACAAATCTGTTTAACTTTCTGAAACTAGTTGAAAAAATTACCCCCCCCCCCCGGACTACCACTTTAAATCTAAACGATAAAATGGCAATATATAATCAGACAATTACATATTGTAAAAATCAAGCTATTATGCTTTTCTGTCCGACATCTTTGAAGGAGCAGCAGCATGCAGCCTAAAGACGACAAGAAGAAGAAGGATGCGGGCAAGTCCGCCAAGAAGGACAAGGATCCCGTCAACAAGTCTGGAGGCAAGGCCAAGAAGAAGAAGTGGTCCAAGGGGAAAGTCAGGGACAAGCTGAACAACTTGGTGCTGTTTGACAAGGCCACATATGACAAACTGGGTGAAGAAGTTCCTAACTACAAGCTCATCACCCCAGCAGTAGTCTCTGAGAGGCTGAAGATCAAGGGTCACTGGCCAGGGCCGCCCTTCAGGAGCTGCTCAACAAAGGTTTGATCAAGCTGGTGTCCAAACACAGAGCACAGGTTATCTACACTAGAAATACCAAGGGTGTTTTTTTTTTTTATAATGGAAGTCAATGAAGTCAATCTATTTTTTCATTTTTTTTTTCATTAGACGGATACGTAAACGGGCTGCAAAAACGGCAGTGTGAACCCAGCCCTATCTGATGCAAAATGGAAGGATTCTCCAGGACATCACTGATCAAGATTTCCACTGATCTGTGGATGAGGCCTCAATTTGAGTATTCAGGACAGAATTGCCCTATTAATACTTGACATGTTTGAGTGATTTCGCCAATCATTTTGTCCCAGTACAGAATCTTTAATACTATTTATAAAGCGCACATCCTCCATTCACCGCATGAATCACAATTTTCTGTCTTTTGTGTATTTGGAAAATTACGCTTTCATGTATGTTTTTTAGAACTATAATGACACGTTATTTTTTTCTGATGGTTTTAATTCAAACCTAAAGTCTGTGCTCTTCTTAGGGAAACAAAGGATTGAATAGGAAACCGATTTTCTATGTGGAATGCGCAGGTGGGAATAGGCAAAATATATTAAAGTTTGATAAAAAAAAAAAAAATGCTGCTAAAATTATAGTTCTGTGAATTTGTAGTAAGTGTTGTATTCTCCTGAAATGAACAAATGACAAAAAAAGGTTTGTTGTGTATCCTGTTGTGTCTGTTTTTATAGGGCGATGCTAAGAGGATGTGACCCAAGAAGAACCTGCTCATTCAGTTTCACAATATGGAATTATCTGGAGTATCTTCTATGAGCTATAATGCAAAGAAAAAGTTCTATCCATTATAAAAGGTGCAGTCTTCCAGCTTCATTCATTCTGTAATGGAGAAGCCCAGTACAATCTGCTATCAGTGTACTGCTGCCTACATGGGATCACAATATATATGGTAGTAGGTGATCCAACTGACGCACTGACAGAGTTATACACCTCCCCCTTGTCTCTACTTGCTGTGTGCACATTTAGGCTATGTTCACACTTTGTAAGAGACCGGCCGTTCCGTGACCCGCCCGGGTCACGGAATGGCCGGTCTCCGCCCCCGGATCATCTCGGCCGGTACTTAAGTATCGTCCCGATGATCTTTAGTGTTCTGATGCAGACACATCAGCGTGCGCCCGCATCGGAACCTCCCACAGCACACAATGAAGCAAGCGTCTGGAGCCGCTCACTTCACTGTGTGAACTGTCAGGGTTTCCTACGGCTGCAATTCATTGAATTTCGGCTGTAGAAAACTGACATGTCAGTTATTTGCGGGTCCGCACGGGATCCTGGCCGGAGCGTATTAAGGGTACAAACCCACTTGACGTATTTGCTGCGTGAATCAGTCTTAAAAATAAGCAGGCAAAACGCAGGTTGGCTTTATACGATTGTTCTGCGTTAAAATACGCAATTGCGTATTTTTGAAGCGTGAAGCTTGTTGTTAGCAAAGCATCAGTTGTTAACAACCTGTGCGAAAAACGCATGTAGCTTCATGCTTCAAAAATACGCAATTGCGTATTTTAACAACTGATGCTTTGCTAACAACAAGCTTCACACTTCAAAAATACGCAATTGCGTATTTTAACACAGAACAATTGTATAAAGCCAACCTGCGTTTTGCCTGCTTATTTTTAAGACTGATTCACGCAGCAAATACGTCAAGTGGGTTTGTACCCTTAATGTGTATACGCTCCAGCCGGGATCCCATAGAAATGTAGGCAATGTTCCACACTACATGTGCCGATGGCAACAACGGCCATACTTTTACTTAGTGTGAACATAGCCTTATAGCGTGTCCTGTGCAATGCAGACTGCTACTGCTCTCCTATGTCTAAGAGCCTATAAAGTACAGTCCAAATTTCAACAGTGTGTGAACATAGTCTTTCTGTGTTTTCAATCCACTCTGAAAGGCTTTGGTTGCAATATGAGGACCAAAATACTGTGTGTGAACCCAGCCTAAGTCCATGTGCACACTATGTAAGTACCATAGTGATCACGGCCAGTACTGCCACTGAGGGAATCCCTGCCGGAGTGTATACACATAGGGGGAGATTTATCAAAGGGTGTAAAATTTAGACTGGTGCAAACTGCCCACAGCAACCAATCACAGCTCAGCTTTCCTTTCAGCACTGCCTAAAGCTGAGCTGTGATTGGTTGCTGTGGGTAGTTTGCACCAGTCTAAATTTTACACCCTTTGATAAATCTCCCCCATAGTATACAGTCTGGCTGGGATCCCTAGTGGTGCCGCAAGAAACCGACATGTCAGTTTTCTGTGGACGCTATTCAGTGAATAGCAGCAACCCTGTCAGTTCACATAATAGAGCGTGCAGCTCCGGCCGCATGCTCTATTGTGTGCAGCCAAATTCAGCGGCCATAAAGATCATCCAGCCGGTTCTGCAGTACCGTCTGGGATGATGTTTTCTGACACAGGCCGTTCCGTGACCCGGCTGGGTCATGAAACGGTTGGTGTCTAAAACATGTGAACATAGCCTAAGGGTACAGACACACGCTGGATCTGCAGTGGATTTCACGCTGCGAATTCGCAACAAAATCCGCTGCAGATCCCTTGCCTGTCAGTTTCTATGAGAGGACATACTCGCAGCCCCGTTATCCCCCCACCAGCCTGAATATTCATTTCCTGCTCAAGGCTCCAGCTTCAGTGGCTGTGGTGGGGCAGCAAGCCAGAGCGTGGAGCAGGTACCGTATGCTCTGTCATTGACAAACTCTGTCAGTCCTGCTGCGAGTATGTCTTCTCATAGAAACTGACAGGCAAGGGATCTGCAGCAATCAGATCTGCAATGACCTGATTTCGGTTCAAATTTGCAGCATGAAATCCGCTGTGGTTCCGGACGTTATCTGACCTCAAAATGACGGACGTCCACAAAGACAGCCGCCGAACGGGCCAACAAAGACGTTGTGTGAACCTAGCCTAAGAGTCCTATTAGGCAAAGCGATGTTTTGTATTCTCTGATTAACAATAAACGATGGCAAACGAGCACTTTTGTGAAAGACCTGAAATAGTTCACCATAATACACAGAACAATAGTCGTTTGTTACCGATCGTTATTATGATTGTTTGTATACTTCATACTCCTGAACCCAGGGAACAAACAAACGATGTGTACAGTGTACATACACCAAAGATAAGCGAACGTTTAGGGAACGATTAACAATGATTTTATGATCAACTCAAAAGATGCGATCAATGACATGCGAACGACCTCCCGTTTATCGTTTGATCGTCGCCTGCACATTAAAAGATTAGCACTTGAATTTGAACAATGTACTGATTTTTCGCTTGATAATCGTCCTTTGTAATAAGGTCCTTAGGTGAGGCCTGCATGACTAGGCTTTGGAGCGTCTGGAATGATCTAGAAAGTGCCGGAACAAAAGGCTTAGGAGGTTAATAGCAGTAATGGAGAAGGAGGGTTAAGGAACCTATTATACGGAAAGATAATTGTTAGAAAAAAACTTTATATTGTTAATCGGAAAAAAACAAAAAAATCACTTTGTCTAATAGGACCCTTAGACTAGGTGATTTTTTTGTTTTCTCCAATTAACAATTGCAAACAAGCACTTTTGGGAACTTTTGTGTATTCACAAACAAACCATGTGCACATACACCAAAAGATTTTATGGTCAGCTCAAAAGATACTATCGATGTCATACAAACAAATTTTCGGTACTCGTTTGATGGTTCCCTGCATACTTATGGAAAGATTATTGCTTAAATTCAAACAATATAACCAGCCAGGTCAGGATGGTAGGAATTGGGGGGGTATAGGGGTATGGCAGGGGGATGATTGGGTGATAGCTTGGGGGGACGGGGGATGGGTAGGGATATATAAGTTAGCCCTGGGGGGGGGGGGGGGGGGTGACCAGCAGTTACTTTTAGCCAGCGCAAAAGAGAGAAAACCCCGACGCACCCTCCTTTCCAGTTGGGGTTCTTTGGCATGGGATGGGTTGGTAATTAAATTTTTTCTACTATGTTGCAACAGTTATTATGGAGGGTGTGTGGGGTTCTCAAAGTCGGAGTGGTGCATCGGCACTGGTAATGGAGGGAAGGATCCAGCGGTAAGTTCTGGAATCTCTACCTTAGCCGAACATGTTGTGGATGTTTTTTTTTTTTTTAACATGTAACTAAGTTTGGGTTGTAGGGGGCTTAGGTCCCAGAAGGCAGTATATTAAAATTCAGGGCACACAAGTGTATGACTCTAGGTGCCTCTAAACCAAGGGCAAAATGGTTGGAGGTAGAACCTATGTTGGGTGTTGGTGGTTTTGGGACTGTCTGGTTTTGAGGCTTTTGAGGACCTCCTTCATGGTTTATGTGGCTGTTTCTGTTATGGGGAGGGGGGCTAATAGGGGTTAGGTCAGGTTAATATATGTATGTTTTATAAAGATGTAATAAAATGGCTGCTGTGGCCAATTCAATCCTTGTCAAATGTCTTTAATGGGGTATGGGGGGGGGAAGCTGACGATTCAAATTGTGATTGTAGGTCAAGTCTCTCCTCATTGCGGTCTTTCTCAGTTATTCCAGCTGCCGGTAGTATCTAATTGGTTTAATTGGGTGAACTGCTTAGACCTGCTGTTCACACATCATGCAGTTTTCAAGCTGCTTCATATTCATAAGCCATTTTTAAGAGAAATACTGAGGCGAAAGTAAATTGGCCTATAATTAACACTGAGGTCTTTTCTGATAATCTGAAGTTTTATAAAGTACTATAGGAATACTATATTTTTAGGTGTTTTTAAGATAAAGGTTTGGATCCTCAAACATCCTGTAGAAGCGTTTTTGTGGGTGCTCCATAGAGATGTGTACATTGTGCATGTTACAGATACAGTAATGGGGAGAAAATGAGACAGGCTGCGGCTGTATCCATAGAGTATAATAGTCTATAATGTTACAGACCACACTTAGGACTTGGAGGAAGTGGAGAGATGCTCCCCCCCAAAAAAAGTACACACGTCATTCTGCCCCCCAAATAGATGGTCCCCCATAAATGCACTGCTCACCCTGCCCCTCTCACATAGCCCCCCCCACACTGGTCACCTTGCCCCCACATATGTAGCCCCCCCCCCCCCCCCCACAAATACGCTGGTCACTCTGCCCCCTCCACACACAGTGGTCACCCTGTCCCACCCCCAACACACACACACATCCCCTGTAGAACCTGTGCGGATATCATAGTCACATGTCACAGGTGCTGTGCTTACACACTGCTATATGGCTTCCCTGTTACATTTCTGCTGTAATTTGTGCAAATTCATAGTAAAAATGCTGAGGTTTTACCTAGAAGCTTTTTTGGGGTCCATGGGTCCCCAGGAGGCCCTGGGTCAGCCATCTAAAATGTACATGTTATAATCGCCTACAGCAGTTATAAGAGTTCACCCTCTCTATCTGCAAAGTCAGAGACACCATAGTAAATGTAGGCAGCATCAGGAAATCATATCAGTGGGAAAATGGGTCACATCAGTTAAAGGGGTACTTCGGCAAAAAAAAAAAAAAATTCATTCAAATTAACTGGTTTCAGAAAGTTATACAGATTTGTAATTTTCTTCTATTTAAAAATCTCCAGCCATCCAGTACTTATCAGCAGCTGTATGTCCTGCAGGAAGTGGTGTTTTCTTTCCAGTCTGACACAGTACTCTCTGCTGCCTCCTTTGTCCATGTCAGGAACTGTGCAGAGCAGTAGCAAGACTCCATAGAAAACCTCTCCTGCTCTGGAAACTTCCTGACACAGACAGAGGTGGCAGCAGAGAGCACTGTGTCAGACTGGAAAGAATACACAACTTCCTGCAGGACATACAGAAGCTGATAAGTACTAGAAGATTGGAGATTTTTTTTAAAGTAAAGTAAATTACAAATCTATAACTTAATTAAATTTGAAAGAAAAAAAAACTTTGCAGGAGTACCCCTTTAAAACAGGTACGCACGTGTTTGTGTTTAAAATAAAAAATAAACAATTTATAAAAAAAAACAGGTACGCACAAGACATTTACAAGAACTCTAACATTGTTCTCTAATAATAGTCTATGCTGCACTATATAATGAGTTCTTCTTTAAAACAAAGAATAGTAAGAAAACAAACCGCTGTGCACTGCTGTTCTTCTATGCACCAAGGGTAACGTCTCCAGGCAGAAAACCTCACATTTGTCAACCTTATCAGAACACACAGTAATTACCACTCTCCTTAAAGATTCAAAGGTCTCATTGTTATTAAAATATGTCCACCCGGAGAGACCATTCCATTTGCTGGATTAGGGCACATCACAATATTGCATGCACATGCAAATAACAAACTTTGTCCTTCTCCGGCAAGGTTGATTAAACTATTGAATTATTATTCCAATTTTTGTCACTCACCCAACAAATTATTTTCGCCGTGCTCTTTAACAGCGGCGTTTTACTCCTCAGCAATATAGAAACCTGTCAACTACGGATTTTTATTATCATCAAATAAACAGTTACTACCACACAATAATTCTGCTATATAATACTAGCCGTGGACCAAGAGTAAATTACTAGTTCCAATTTTCAGTTCCTACTAAAAGCTGATATTAAAAGGGAATCAGGATTCTACTTTCCGCAATGTAGGGTTCCTAGATTGTTACACAGATAGATTTTATGTCCAGGACATTAGGAATGGTGGAATTAATAAAGGATATATATATATATAATATATATATATTCATTTATTTATTTAAATTTATTGTCATTATAACTTTTAAATTTAAATCAACAGTAGATGTGATAAAAAGCAAGTTTGCAATATACATTCGTTATTTCTTTTGTTGTTATCCTGCTGTAAAACAAAGCTGAACTTACCAGAAATCGAGGTCCAGTCTCCGGAAAGCAGATTTTCTGACTTGTGCTGGTTGAAAAAAACAGACTAAGTACAATAATTCCTTCCAGTACAGAGAGTCACGGCTCAATATGTCCATCAGTCACATGACTGGAATGGATTTGTGGTTGGCTAAAGGATAGATATCAGAGGGTTGTTGTTAATGGAGTGTTCTTTGAGACCAGTCCTGTTACAAGGGTGGCAACAAGGGTCTCTTTTGGGTCCTGTTCTTTTTGATATGTTTGTAATTGACATAGGAGAAGGTTTGGTAGGTAAGGTTTGTCTGTTTGTCAATGATAGTACTATATGGTTGATGGTCCAGAAGCTGTCTGTAAAATGATCTAGCTTCACTATACAAGTACCCAAAACAATAAAAACTGCAGTTCAATGTTTCCAAATGTAAAATAATGCACTTGGAGAGAAGGAATCCCCTATCCGAGTATCATATCGGCAGTTTTGTGTTGGCAAAGACTTCAGAAGAGAAGGATTTAGGGATAGTGATTCCTGACAGCTTTAAATAAGTCACCAGTGTAACCAGGCGGTGGGGAAAGCAAATCGTATGCTGGGCTGTATAGCTAGAGATATAACCAGTAGGAAGAGGGAGATTGTGATCCCACTGTATAGAGCTCTAGTGACATCACATCTGTAATCCTGGAGACCTCACCTAAAAAAGGATATTGATAAAATAGAATGGGTCCAAAGACGGGCTACAAAAATGGTGAAGGGTGTCAGACATAAACATATCAGGAAAGGGGAATCAGAAGCAATATGAGAAAATATCAATTTACCGAGTAGTAGATGCTTGGAACAAACTTCTAGCAGATGTAGTAGGTAAATCTACAATAAGTGAATGTAAATGTGCCTGGAATATCTATTTATCTATCTATCTATCTATCTATCTATCTATCCAGTATATATATATATATATATATATATATATATATATATATATATAGCGCTGCAATCTGTGTAATGTTAGTGACATACAACATAGCGTAACTGTGATACTTTTGTGGATTATTGTTCATAGGTTGCACCATTGCCACCAATGATCTCAATGCATGCTGTATATGTCTGTGGCCTGCTAATAATAATTCTCTATGATGCTGCATTTACACGAAACGATAATTGGCCCGATCGTACGATTAACGATGTCGGAGTAATGATTTTTTTTTTCCATAATGATCAGTGTTTAGACTGTACGATATATCGTAGGAAAATTCGTTTTGCGATCGCTTAAGCCTATCTCACACATTGGTTAAGGCTATGTTCACACTACGTATATGTCCGGCCGCATATTTTATGCGGCCGGACATATACGTGTAAAACTCCGGCTGGGGATTTACGTAAGTTGCTGCCGGCTACGTACGGTCCGCGAACTTACACCCGTAGTCTACTTACGCTTCCCGAGCGCCGCGTACGTAGCGATCTGACAGCGGTCTTTTACTTGGATATCTTCGGCTAGCCCCGGACACCCCACAGAACCTTTTGGATCGGCAAATCAAAGTGTAAAAATGAAGATATCACCACTACGTACGGGACCGCATGTTACGCTACGGGCGTAAGTTACGGCATTTCCGTCCCGAAACAATGGTCTGGTTCATTTTTTACGGCGCCGCATACGATCCGGGCTTAAGTTCTTACGTAGTGTGAACTCTGCAGCCGTAGATCCTATACTTTCCATTGTACGCAAACTATGTAAATCTCCGGCCGCTTATTCACGGAGCGCGCTACGGCCGGAAACTTACGTAGTGTGAACATAGCCTAAATAGGAACGATGTGCAATTTTTTTGTGAACGCCGAACAATGATTTTAGAACATGTTGTAAGATCAAAATAAACGATTTCTCATTCGTCGGTTGAATTCGATTGTTATCGTGCGAATTCGCATGATAATTGTTCCGTGTAAACGCAGCATTAGTCAAATATAAGTATCTACTGTTACAAATGTCCGCGCCTACTAGGATGATTTCTAACCTTCCAGGTAATCTATATTTGGAATCTTATTTATTACCTATAATTTCTTATTTGTCCTGGTGACTGTCTAGCAGCCGCCCAATACAACCTTAATGAAGCATTGCTCCAACAGTATGAATAGTAAGCTCAACCTCAGATAAAACAATTGATTTTTATATATGGACATCTTAATAACATTGCAGCATTGTATCTAAGCACACAATTATCTGTTAGCTGTAACAATGTCACAGAATTCAATAAAACTGCAATTCTTGGGACAAGTCGGGATTTGTATTGTGACAAAGCTACTTGTGGGTCTGAGTCTCCCAAGAACAACAGCAATTAAAGCAATTTCAAAAGAGCTGTGTCTGGAGAAATGGAGCTAATTGCACGGAAGAAGAACAATGGAACGTTTATTCAGCGAGGGTCAATACCTGTTGAAAGATTCTGACGGAAAACCGAAGGCAACAGAAGGTCATTTGGCAGCAAATTAGCAGTGAAGAGGTGGAGAGATAGATTGCTTACAAAAGGGCCATAGGAGTGGGCTTAGGATACGGTCCTCGGTGCAGAAAAACAAAAGTCAGCTAGGGTACATTGCTTATAAGAAAAATCTTGTTTAACTTCTATTATGATATCTGAGACTCAGGTTTATGGTACATGATCGGCTTATACACCGGGAAAGCAGAGATCAATAAGCCAAACTTTCAGCTCCGACTCTTCTAGTTTCCGCACTCTGACTCCAGCTCCGACTGTGACTCCTTTATAAGGCAAAGTATAATGATGCAGTGTACTGGTAGACTAAGAAATACCGGGCTGTCAGAGTTTAGTTATTTAACCCCTTAAGGTCAAAGCCAATTTTCGTTTTTGCACTTTTGCTTTTTCCACTTTATGTTTAAAAGGCCATAGCGCTTGCATTTTTTCACCTAGAGACCCATACGAGCCCTTATTTTTTGCGAAAACAATTTTACTTTGTATTGACAGGCATTATTTTTCCATAACATATGCTGCGAAACTGGAAAAAATTATTTGCGCGGTCAAATTGAAAAAAAAAAGAAATTTGTTTTGATTTCGGGGAGTTTTGCATTTACGCTGTTCGCCCTATGGTAAAACTGACTTGTTATGCATGTTTCTCAAGTCGTTATGATTACAACGATATGTAACATGTATAACTTTTATATTATCTGATGGCCTGTAAAAAATTCAAACCATTGTTAACAAATAAATGTTCCTTTAAATCGCTCTATTCCCAGGCTTATAGCGCTTTTATCCTTTGGTCTATGGGGCTGTCTGAGGTGTCATTTTTTTGCACCATGATGTTTAATTTCTATCGGTACCTTGATTGCGCATATACGACTTTTTGATGGCTTTTTATTACATTTTTTCTGGATTTGATGCGACCAAAAATGCGAAATTTTGCACTTTGGATTTTTTTTTGCGCTTACGCCTTTTACCGTGCGAGATCAGTAATGTGATTAATTAATAGTTCGGGCGATACTAAATATGTCTATTTATTTGTTTATTTATTTATTTATATTTATAAAATGGAAAAAGGCCAGGGGGGTGATTTGGACTTTTAATAGGGGACTTTTTATTTTTACTTTAACTAGAAGTCCCCCTGGGGGACTTGTATATAAACAGCAATGATCTCTCGTAGAGATCAATGCTGTGTATATACACAGCAAAGATCGATCAGATCGGTGATAGATTGCTATGGCCTGCTGCTGAGGCCGGTGCTGAGGCCCGGCACGGGCAGAAGAACGGGGGGAGATCCGTCCCACTAGACACCAGGGATGTGTGGATATAAGCATCTAAGTGCAGCTGTCAGGTTTGACAACTGCACTTAGAGGCTTAATTAGCCGGCGGGGCAACGGGACCTGCGCCGGCTAATAGAGGCACTGCCCGGCTGCACATGTCAGTATCCATGTATCCATGTTTTCCAGAAATTCCTAGGGCTGCATCCACTGGGAGTCAAATGCGGAGTGTTTGGGTTCGAACAAACCTGAAAATTTCAATAAGTTCGCTTATCACTACTACTACTACTACTACTACTATAAATAATTATAATAATAATACTACTAATAATAATAATCTACACACAGTTTAAGAACTTCCCAGTTTATTGGTATTCAGGACCATCCGGGTAAGAAAAGGTTTATTTAAGGAATGTTTAACCCTTAGGTGACCCTGGACGTACCCGTACGTCTAGGGCCGCCTACATGTGTTCAGGGCCGTGCGGCGATCGCGATCTTAACCGCCGCGGTCCCGGGTGCTGCTCGTAGCCCGGGGCCGCAGCTATTAGCGGGCACGGTCCGATCCCCGTGCCCGCTAATAAAGTAGTCGGATGCAGCTGTCAAAGTTGACCCGGAGGAGCGATCCACACATCCTCCTCCGGCCGGGCTCAGCTGCAGCAGCCTGAAGCAATCAAAGTACCTATCTCATCGAGCTATCCTATATTAGTATACAGGACAGATCTCAATGAGAGATCAGTGTACTTATACTAGAAGTCCCTCAGGGGGCTTCTAGTATAAGTAAAAGTAAAAAAAAAAGTGTCGTTATTAATAAAAAGTCCCCTCCCCTAATAAAAGTCTGAATCCCTCACTTTTCCCATGTTATAAAAATAAATAAATAAACATGTTTGTTATCGCCGCGTGCCTAATCGCCCGAACTATTAATTTATCACATTCCTGTTCTCGCACGAAAATGGCTTAAGCGTAAAAGAATCCCAAAGTGCAAAATTGCGCATTTTTGGTCGCATCAAATCCAGAAAAAATGTAATTAAAAGCGATCAAAAAGTTGCATTTGAGCAATCAAGGTACCGATAGAAAGAACACATCATGGCGATAGAGCGATTATAAGGAACATATATTTGTTAACAATGGTTTGAATTTTTTACAGGCCATCAGATACAATAAAAGTTATACATGTTATATATCGTTGTAATCGCAATGACTTGAGGAACATATATAAGAAGTCAGTTTTACCCCAGGGCGAATGGCGTAAAAAACAAACAAAAAACAAATTAAAGAAAAGCGGGGGTTTTTTTTTCAATTTCACCACGCATTGATTTTTTTTCTGGTTTCGCAGTGTACTTTATGAAAAAATTCAGCCTGTTATTGCAAAGTACAATTAGTGGCGCAAAAAATAAGGGCTCATGTGGGTTTCTAGGTGAAAAAATGCAACTGCTATGGCCTTTTAAGCACAAGGAGGGAAAAACGTAAACGCAAAAATTGAAATTGGCCTGCTCCTCTAAGGGTTAAAGGGTACTCCTGCCATTAAATTCTTTTTGATATAGTACATAGAAAACAATAAACATCCTATCCTAACCAAGCTCTGGCCCCTACTTCTGAGATAAATTCTTCTTGGCAGTGACAGCCCGCTCAGCCAATCACTGATGAAAGCGAGAGAGTACCGCAGTCGGTGATTGACTGAGAAGGTTGTCATTGCAGAGATAAGTCCGTCTTGGAAGTATTGTTTGGAGTGTTCAACAGGGGACTTAAAGACACCACAAAAGGACTCTGGGGAGCATGGTTAGATAAGAACATTATTTATTATTTTCCAAGCAGCCTCAGCACTATAGAATAAATGTAAATGGCATGAGTACCCCTTTAAGTATGTGGCCAATGGAAAAGGAACAGAGTAGAGATTGCAAAAGGGTGAGGACTGAATGAAAAAGAGGAGGAGCAGAAAGAGAGAGATAAAAAGAGTTAGTTGTCAAGAGACTTGTGGGATCAAGTGTGGTTCTGGCGAGGAGTTTACAGGGATACCCTGTGCACTAACTTTGCCCTGCCCTGAAGTACACCTTCTCAGGTCTCAGAAAGACGTCTGTCACTTTACAATCAGGCACCTTTGTGGTTACGCCAGGAGTCAACCACCACAACTATTGCTCCCCCTAGGGACTAGGGATCCAATCATAGACATACTCTTCATTAGTTAACGCTGCACCAACCACACCACCTGTTACAATTACATTTATGTTGGAACTAGACACTTTTCCAAGTTTCCTCCCGCATGTGAATGATCTGTTATAAAAAGTAAAGTTTCCTGTCGAACTGCACCTCTCTTATTCTATTCTTCTGTCTGCACCATCTTACCTTCAAGAAACCCTCCCAAGACACTGTATTCAGGGGTGCCCCAGGACATAGTATTAATGAACCAAGTTCTCTCTCAACACCTGTGCCAATCCCCTAATTATTACGGTTGTTGCATCAGCTGAAGGGAAGCCCCAGGGTCAGAGACTTTACTCCCGATACCGTGACCCATCGACCCAGTCGGTCGTTGGAATTAACATCTGCAACTTTCTAGCGGCACCATGCAATAATAATAACAAATTCACAGTAGTAAAATGACAACATCAGGTCTTTCATTATCTAAGGAACGCAACGACCCATGCATTGAATCAATTATACAATTTAAATAATATATACGGTAGTGTTTAATTGTTTTATTTTGAAGCTGTAGTTGGAGTTGGTACGTTTCTACCAATCCAATTATCTACTATCTCAAATTGACTCTAACTTCACAACTCAGACTCTACAACCCTGCAAGAAAGTCTCCAGACAGTTGTTCTGAACATACTGTATAGCCCTGACATACTTGAAGGTGCTTTCCGGGAAGATAGATTGATGAGCTACCCAGAGGATAGGTCATCATTCACTGACCGGTGGGGTGCTGACACCTGGCCCCACTGCCGATCAGCTATTCAGTGCCAGCACTACACAGTGAACGACTATTGATATATGCTTTGTTAATATGCAGATTAAGGCTATGTTCACATTACGTAAACACCCGGCCGTTCCGTGACCCCGGCCGGGTGATCTTTCCGGCCGCGGAGCTCTGATATGGGCGCATCAGCGCGCGCCCGCATCAGAGCTTCCCATAGCCCACAGTGAAGCAAGCGGCCGGAGCCGCTCGCTTCACTGTGTGAACTGACAGGTCTTTCTGCGGCCGGAATTCACAGAATTCCGGCCGCAGAAAACTGACATGTCAGTTTTTTCCGGCGACGTATGGGATCCCGGCCGGAGCGTATACGATGTGTGTACTCTCCGGCCGGGATCCCATTGCAAATAAAGCTATGTTCAATTCCTCAAAAATACGGCCGTAGTTCTACGGCGAGAACTACGGCCATAGTTTTACGTAGTGTGGACATAGCCTAAGTGGTTTGGCACATTGGGGGAGTTTCTTTAGCCCAAGGAGGACCGATACAACTGTCTGTCTACTCGTCTAACAATGCTTCCTTATTAAAGAGGATTGCAACTTGAGCATGCTTGAGTCCAATCTTTCAGTACTTGATAACCAGTGGCTGAAGAAGTTGGATGCAGCCCAAAGAAGTCTTGGAAAACATGGATATAGCATATGGCCTATGTGGCTGTATCCATGTTTTCCACGACTCTCTAGGGCTGTATTCAACTTCTTCAGCCACTGGTAACCAAATGCTGAACGACTGGACTTGCGCATGCTCAAGTTGCCCTCATCTCTACTACTCATAAATGAATGCCCTTCTTTCACCATAGCTTGTGACTGGTGTTACTGAGAAGTGGAATAGTTTAGGGACCACAGCAAGTAAGCCACAAAGTAAAGACCATGTAAAGTTACAATGCGGAGTCCCTGTGGCACATAATGCATAGAAATCACCAACACTGAGCAGCTGCATGCAAGTCTTACAACATCAAGCACAATGCCAGGCATCAGATGGAGTGGTGTAAAGCATGTCGTCGCTGGACATGAGCTCTGTGGAATGATGATGGCCACTTGTCTATCTAGTAGTCTGATGAACTAGTCTATAGCAAATGCTAGGGGAACAGTCTGGATTTGGCACATAGCAAATGCAAGAATACATTATTAAGAGAGTTTGGTGTAGAAGAATGTGACTTGGTAAGAACAATCTATCCCGCTATTATTTCCCCATAGAACAGTGGACACTAAGGAAGAGAGTAATTTTCGTACCTTCCTCCTTAGCATGTTTTCCTGCAATCCTCCATTTTATTAATATGTTATTTAAAAAGTTTAATGCACTGGGGGTGGGGCTACAGCCCTTGGTCCACCAACTGGCTTGCCCTCTTCATGAACATTTAGGGCACTCATCATTGCAGAGAATGAATATCCATGTGGAGTGGTGGGCAGGTGGGTGACATGGTGCACTGAGAGCTGTAGCCCCTCCCCCAGTGCACCAAACTGTTATTCGTAGGATTCTGGGGAGTCTCACTCAATTATAGCTTGGTGCACTGGGGGAGGGGCTACAGCCCTTGGTCCACCAATATGCCTGCCCTCTTAATGAATATTAAGGGGACTCATCATTGCAGAGGATGAATATTCATGTAAAGTGGTGGGCAGATGCGTGGAGTGTTGCACTGAGGGCTGTAGTCTCCCCCCTAGTGCACCAAACTGCTATTCCGGTGGGTGGTCTCACTCAATTATGTCAGTAAATATACAGAGATAGCTGTCAGTAACTGATTAGGGCCGACCACTGTGCTGCTTCGTTTAAATCAAGTTATTTTAGAAAAATATATACCAGTCTGTTATACTCCATGTAAAAGAATACATTTTTAATCTCCTCCCACCGCTCCACAGTTAATTAACGTCGCTGCAGCCTCTGCCTGAAGCTGCAGCGACATAAATTAATGATCCAGGATGACACAGGCGCAGGAGCTGCGTCTGTGTCATCCGAAGCGGGTCCCGGCTATCACTGATCCGCCGCAACTCCCAGCACTGGAGCCGTGCTCCAGTATTTGGAGTTAACCTTATAGATACTGCGGTCAGCATGACCGCAGCATCTATAGGGCTCCTGACAGAGAATTCTCCCTCTACAGAGGGAGAATTCTCTGCCGGTGTTCATTGGAGCTCTGCGAAATTATCACAGAGCCCCGATGGTAGCCATGGAAACCGGAATCCTCAGGCTTCCGGTTTCCTGGCTACGGAGGCCGGCGGGGGGGGAGGGAGGTAGGGATGGAAGGCAGAGCGCGCAGCCTTGATCCCTGCCCCCTCCCCAGAGGAGAGGGGGCAGACATAGGAACATCAGCTTATGGGTTCGTTATGATCCCATAAGCTGATATCCAAAAATGACCTGGGCATTGGGGCATCAATGACCCCAGGTTGTGAAAGGGTTAACAAAACAGGTTCCCTTTAAATGATGTCCATACACTTTTGTTTTAAGATGCGATTTACGGTTTAACCCCTTACATTCATTGCTGTATTGAATCCATTGTCATGGTCATTATCCGCCCTGTTTTTTTTTTTTTTTGGTACCAAATATCATCTAGGTGTCTCTTCTATACTGTATAATAGATAGTTTGGACTGGATTACCTCGTTTATTACATAAATAATTGTCCGGCTCAGCCCAGAGCCGCCGCACATAATTCTACTTAAATGAAACGATAAAACATTTTTCTCTTCCTGTCCGGACCTCGATAAATAGATGTATATTGATGGCAGGATTACAAATTTTTTTATGCTAATAAAAAAGTTTTTGGGCTGAAAAAGTCTTTTTCCGAACTAGACCATCAAGTGCGGATTCATCACGTTGTATATCATCTGCGAGCTCTCATTTTGATGATGTATAATGCTGGGTGTCAAGGCTTAGATGACAGATTGCTCATTGCACCATTACCTTGCTGATATGTTCCTGTCTGGGAAAGTCTGCTTGTAAAATACCTTATTAGGATAAGTTGCCTTATATGATTAATTATGGGAGCAATGGAGCATCGTGCTACAAATCTTCATCATAAGGAACGACTTCATACAATCCTATGGAACCTCTTACCACTTGATGTTAATTTATATCTGTAAATGTGCATCCCTACAGAGTAGCAAGATGTTAGACTTTTTGCCTTTAAGGAATTTAGCCATAGAATCCTAAGAAAATAGAAGTGCTGGAGTCGACTATAAATCTCTTTTAGTGAAGTGTTTAGTAAAAGGGGAAATGGATTTGATGGAGCACAATCACTTTCATTAGGTCATTTCTAATGAAACTGTTCAAGCATCCTATAAGAGACGGTCATGTGATTTGTCTGGATGCCCTTTGAGAGTGACTTTAGCTATTGAAACTTGTCAGAGAACCATAAACCTCCACGTCTATAATCGGTGCAACCCTTGGCAAAAAATATGGAATCGACACACTTGGAGCACAGACATCCAGATTTTTTTATTTGTAAAGGATTCATACAGATATGACAGATAAACTCATAAATGAACATTGTGGCTTCGTGAAAATTATTTTAGTTAAAGGGGTACCCCATTGATTTTTTTTTTCTTTTTTAACAAATCAACTGGTTTTAGAAAATTATATAGATTTGTAATTTACTTCTACTTAAAAATCTCAAGTATTCCAGTACTTATCAGTTGCTGGATGTCCTGCAGGAAGCAATGGACGCTTTCCGACACAGTGCTCTCTGCTGCTACCTCTGTCAGTGTCAGGAACTGTCAGGCAGCAAATCCTCATAGAAAACCTCTCCTGCTCTGGACAGTTACGGACATGGACAGAGGTGGCAGCAGAGAGCACTGTGTCAGACTGGAAAGAATAAATCACTTCCTGTGGGACATACAGCAGCTCATAAGTACTGGAAGACTTGAGATTTTTAAATAGAAGTAAGTTACAAATCTGTAAAAACTTTCTGACACCAGTTGATTGGGGGGGGGGGGGGGGGGAAGGGGAAGCTCTTTAATGGTGTATTGGGTCAATAGTCTTTTATTATGGAAACAAAAAATTACAGATCTGGAAGTAATGGCTGTGGTGACATATTTTTTAGGCTATGTGCGGAACATGGCCGCCATCTTGAAAGCCACAATTTTGGATCAAGCAAGTTTTCCCAAGGGAAAGGTTTCATGTATCATATAAGAAAGATTAGAATTGTCTCTGAACTTAAAGGGGTACTCCAGCTAAAAGCTTTTTCCCAGAAATTGAAACACATTACAAACTTATATAATATAATGTAATATGCTTCAATCACCTATCTGCCCACCTTCCCTATCTTTTCCCCCCTCAACCCCCCACCAGAAAGTGAAGTAAACTCATTCTTACCTAATGACTGTTGACCCCAGGAAGCTATTTTGTGACAGTGACATCATCAAGAGGGAGGCGGGTCTAAGCCCTGTTAACATATTCAGGGTTATATTCATATCTCAATAATAGTTAAACCTTTGTTTTTCTTATACGGGGCAAAAAAATCTCTTCTACTAATGTAGATGTAAAAGATAACATTGTAGCTACTTCTAAAAATCACTTAAGAGCACAGTATGCAGTAACCTTGTGAGCGCCCTCCAGTGGTGGCAGCAGGCTGCCATAACATAATGTTTTTTGTGTAGTAATTATTTATTTAGAATCATGTCAGTCCCTATATTGCAGTAATGTACTCCTGTACCATCTGTCCTGGCCCCAAGTGTTGTGAGCGTGTTTTTTTTATGTCTGAAAGCCATAAATGTCACCAATTACCCTTTTTATTTTCAATTTAAAATTCAAAACAGCCATTAGGCACAAAGCAGTCAAAACAGCAATCAGATATCAATTATTCATCTGTAAGTGAAAATGAAGTTTTATTCAGATTCTAGAATCATGTTACAACACCCCCCCAAAAAAACAAACAAAAAAAAACAACAACTATAGATTAGATAGAGACTTCTAATGCAAAGTAGGATAAAAATTGCATCAGCATTTTGTATCTTTACTGCAACTTTAAAGGGGAAGTCTGGATAGGGAAAATGACTTTCTATTAAAAAGAACATTGAGGCAGGTAGCTATAGATAGCAAAAGAAACCCCCAAAAATTCTTCAAATATATTAATGCAAAAAAACCAAGGTCAGAGCATGTAGGACCCCTAAATAATGGTGACGGGGAGTTAATAACTGGGGATCAGGATAAAGCTGAGTTACTTAATGGGTTCTTCAGTTCTGTATATACAAAAGAGGATGGAGCTGTGGTGGGTGGGGCCAGTACAGAGGTGGGTGGGGCCAGTGCTGCTAACACATGTAATGTACTGAACTGGTTTACTATAGATATGGTCCAAGATAAATTAAATAAACTCAATGTAACCAAAGCTCCAGGGCCTGATGGATTACACCCCAGAGTTCTTAGGGAACTCAGTTCTGTAATTTCTCTACCCTTGTATGAAATATTCAGTGATTCTTTGCTTACTGGTATTGTGCCGAGGGACTGGCGTAAGGCAAATGTAGTGCCGATCTTCAAAAAGGGCTCTCGAACTTCCCCCAGGTAACTACAGACCTGTAAGCTTAACATCCATTGTGAGGAAACTATTTGAGGGGCTTATAAGGGACTACATCCAGGAATATGTAGTGGCTAATAGTATTATATGTGATAACCAGCATGGTTTTACTAAGAACAGAAGCTGTCAAACCAACCTAATATGTTTCTATGAAGAGGTAAGTAGAAGCCTGGATGGCGGCGCGGCTGTGGATATCGTGTACCTGGATTTTGCAAAAGCGTTTGACACAGTTCCTCATGGACGTCTGATGGGTAAGTTAAAGTCTATCGGTTTGGAAAGTTTAATGTGTAACTGGATTGAAAACTGGCTTAATAATCGTACCCAGAGAGTGGTGGTCAATGATTCCTACTCCGAATGGTCTCCGGTAATAAGTGGTGTACCCCAAGGGTCAGTACTGGGCCCTCTTCTGTTTAACTTGTTTATTAATGATATTGAGAATGGAATTGACAGCAATGTTTCTATCTTTGCAGATGACACCAAGCTTTGTAGTACAGTACAGTCTATGGAGGATGTGCAGAGGTTACAGGAGGACTTAGACACACTGAGTGTTTGGGCGTCCACTTGGCAAATGAGGTTCAATGTGGATAAATGTAAAGTTATGCACCTGGGTACTAATAACCCGCATGCATCATATGTC
The DNA here is from genome assembly GCF_027789765.1 of Dendropsophus ebraccatus. Lineage (NCBI taxonomy): Eukaryota > Metazoa > Chordata > Amphibia > Anura > Hylidae > Dendropsophus > Dendropsophus ebraccatus. Next base: position 39,927,244 of record NC_091455.1, on the reverse strand, counting down.
CTGGGGGGAGTTACTCTGGGAGAGTCGCTGATGGAGAAGGATCTGGGTGTACTTGTAGATAATAGACTACAGAACAGCACACAATGTCAGTCAGCTGCTTCTAAAGCCAGCAGGATATTGTCATGCATTAAAACAGGCATGGACTCACGGGACAGGGATATAATATTACTGCTTTATAAAGCTTTGGTGCGGCCCCATCTGGAGTATGCCGTCCAGTTTTGGAACCCGATTCATAAAAAGGATGTTCTAGAGCTGGAGAGGGTACAAAGACGGGCAACTAAACTAATAAGGGGAATGGAGCATCTTAGTTATGAGGAGAGATTAAAAGAATTACATTTGTTTAGTCTGGAGAAGAGACGTTTAAGGGGAGATATGATTAATTTATATAAATATATAAATGGCCCCTACAAGAGATATGGGGAAAAGATGTTCCAGGTAAAACCCCCTCAAAGGACAAGGGGGCATTGCCTCCGCCTGGAGAAAAAAAAGGTTTAATCTCTGGAGGCGACAAGCCTTCTTTATCATGAGAACTGTGAATCTGTGGAACAGTCTACCACAGGATCTGGTCACAGCAACAACAGTAGAGGGCTTCAAAACAGGGCTAGACAAGTTCTTAGAGCAAAATAATATAGATACATATGTATAGAACCTATCACCCCTCCCCCTTCCATGTATCCATCCCCTCCTTGGTTGAACTTGATGGACATGTGTCTTTTTTCAACCGTATTGACTATGTAACTATGAGTACAAAAAGTACATATATAGTAGATGTCTCTATATAATGTATTAAGGTGTCTGCAGTTTTGCCACACCGCTAGTGGATTGTCATCCAGGAAGTGAAGAAAACTGGCCTTTATGCAATCCACTCTGTCTCCTGCTCCCTCTGCTTCATCCCGCAGGAGACAAAGATTATGTAACCATCGTCGCATATTGAGTTTTTTTGCTGAGCACAGACTGAGGATGCAAATGTGGAAGCAGTGTGGCATCTGCACAAAACCAGGAAATGGGTGGGGCATTGTGAGAGCGGGCAGGGTTACAGAATTGGGAGAAACAGGACGTTCTGAATGTGCACCGCAAAGACTACTGGGATATGTAATTTGATAGCAGTGCACAGGAAGAGGAACAGCAAGAGAGATGAAATAGGCAGAAAACTGCATCTACTGTATGAAGAGTGTCAGGGGGGAACATAGGTAAGAACCTTTAACTGTGTTGCACCCAGGGCAGAACCCACCCTACCCCTGGATAAAGGATAAAATACTTACCCCCTCTTGCTGATCCTGTCACAGAGTAATCATCGCCCGCTCATCTGCGTGCTTGGTATGCAAATGAGCATACTGTTCAGTGATTTCCTATGGACATCGGACTCATCTCTGCTATTTGCGTATTGAGCACGCAGACGAGCGGATGGGGATTTTTCCGTGTCAGGACTGACATTAGGAGCGGGATCGGAGGATGGAGTAAGTATATAATCCTTTATCCAGGGATGGCGTGGGTTCTGACCCGAGTGCCAGGATGACATTTTCCCTTTAAGTGTACGTTCACACAGAGCAAATTTGTTGGAATTTCGTGTCAGAGAACTTCCTCCTCTGTCCGCTTAAAGAATTGACATGTCAATTCTTTGAGCGGAGGCGGGCGAGCCCTCCCATAAAAATAATAAATAAAGTGTTGTTGTCAATAAAAAGCCCCCTCCCCTAATAAAAGTCTGAATCACCCCCCTTTTCCCAGGTTATAAATAAAAGTAAATAAATAAACACGTTTGCTATCGCTGCGTGCGTAATTGCCCGAACTATTAATCACATTCCTGATCTCGCACGGTAAACGGCGTCAGCGCAAAAATATCCCAAAAGTGCAAAATTGCGCATTTTTGGTCGCATCAAATCCAGAAAAAATGTAATAAAAAGCGATCAAAAAGTCGTATATGCGCAATCAAGGTACCTATAGAAAGAACACATCATGCCGCAAAAAATGACACCTCACACAGCCCCATAGACCAAAGGATAAAAGCGCTATAAGCCTGGGAATGGAGCGGTTTTAAGGAACGTATATTTGTTAACAATGGTTTGAATTTTTTACAGGCCATCAGATAAAAGAAAAGTTATACATGTTACATATCGTTGTAATCATAACGACTTGAGGAACTTATAAAACATGTCAGTTTTTCCATAGGACACATGGCGTAAAAACACTGGTTCTGGTTTCGCAGCATATTTTATGCAAAAGTTCAGCCTGTCATTGCAAAGTACAATTAGTGACGCAAAAAAATAAGGGCTCATGTGGGTCTGTAGGTGTAAAAATGCAAGTGCTCTGGCCTTTTAAGCACAAGGAGGAAAAAAAGAAAACGCAAAAACGAAAATTAGCCTGGTCCCGAAGGGGTTAAGGGACTCATCCAGGTATTGTTCTGACTGTATCTACAGACAAAAGTTTAGACAGATGGTAAAGACATGAGAAGAGATAATCCTGAAGCTTGGGCAAGTGTACAAAGCTCCTATGTACGTAAAATACTGGAAAATATATTTATATAAAATATACTTAATTTGTTGAATTTTCTGTGTAATAGTCTTATTTTAACACATTGATCAGGCCTCCAGACTTGATTTTGGCTAGGGGGAGGAGCCTAAAATATTTTGAATAGCAGCACCGTTTTCAGTCATCACAGTGTTCACCCATGCTGTTAAGGTGTTGACGGTGATTGGTCAGTGTTGTCATTTGGAAACATCACCGCTGCAGTAAAGTAGACAAGGTTTGGTAGAGATCACAAAGCTAAAGAAGCAGGAAATACATAGCAGGAGTATAGCAGGAAATGTATTAACAATATATTTACTTAAAAATGCATTTTTTTCGTTTGAGTTTTGCTATTGTAAACAAAAAATAGCAACATTAGAAAAAAAAAAATTCTGTCTTAATTAAATATAAACTGTTACAGGGAGTGGTATTAAGCAGCATTAGCGTTCTAGTCTGGATTGGAAGTCCCACTGTAATTCATTGTAGCTGTTGTACTGCCACCTACTGGACAAGTCTTGAACTACAGTTAGATTACTATTAACATGTTGCTGTACCGATACCCTGACGGGTATAGTGGCTACATCTGCATATCGCCTGATGTTATGATTTTCAAAAGTCCCTTTAATTCTTAGAGTGTTTATACTGTACAGGATGATCATTTTTATACCTATAGCCACATAACTGTTTATTTCATATAGTAAGTTGCCCTAAGATGTCTCCCTCATTTATCAATGTAAAGTGTGATAAATTATTTAAGCAGCATTAACTTACAACTTTGCAAATCAATTACTCTGACAATATCCCTTTTTTTTTTTTCTTTAGCAATTTGATTCATGACTTTTTAGTAGTCTTCTTTTAATTCAACAAATAAGAATATTGATTTTCTTCTCTAAAGAGCCCTAACATCTAGTCGTTGGTACTTTGTTAGTGATGTCCATGCAGCCCTTGCCCAAACATGTGACACCTTATCTTTCCCTGCTCCCGGTCTTCTCTTTCCTGCTCTGTAGCTACTCGGTTCCGGTCGCAGCAGAATCTGAGTAGCCTGTTGGCTGACAGTGGCCTGACAGGCTGACAGACTGCTCAACCAATCACAGGCCTGGACCTGTCAGCTGACAGGCTGCTCAGACGCTGCTTCTGCCGGATCGGAAAGCTGCAGGAAGCACAGGAGAGAAGATCGGGAGCGGAGAGAGGTAAGGTATCAAGTGTTTAGGGAATCGTCAGCTGTCGGCTGCACGTTACTATTACATGTAGCCATGCGCGGTCGTTGCACAACAATTTTAGGTTCACACCTTAAACAAAGATCAGCCGATGTCATTGGCTGATCGTTGTCTCTTTTACATGGAGCGATAATTGGCCAAATCATCCGGATTCAGCCGATTATCACTCTGTTTAATAGGGCCCTAAGAAGGCTATGTTAGGGAAGCAGTGGAGTACTGCTGCACAATTTTTTTTTCACAAAAATTAGAAATCACACATGATTGTCTGAAAAAGTTAACTAATCTGAAACCACAACCCCTCCTGGCACAAACACAAAAAAATAGCAAACATAGCATAAACTATAGAAATCTAGCTACTGATACTATCCATTACTATATAAATCTGTGCCTTGATAAATGATGCGCAAAAACTCAGCTGTAGCCAAAAAAAAGATAGTGTAAACACATTGATACATTTTCCACCAGTTGCACTGACTACATAAAAGTTTATATCCTCTATACAATTATGTGCTGATTCATTTCATAATATAGCTACTGTATGTATATAAATGATATAATTATAGCTACATGAAGCCACCCCTAGAGGGAGCTCACTGCATAAGGATAAAGCTACCTACTCAAGTAGGAGAAAAAATGCAATGCCAATCCACCTCCCTCTGTCGGTTTATACCTGTGTGTTATGTACAAAGTTTTAAAGAGGTTGTTCATCAAAAAATTCTTTCAAATTAACTGATGGCAGCAAGTGCCAGAGATTTGTAATTTATTTCTATTTAAAAAATCTCAAATCTTACTGTACTTATCAGCTGTTGTATGTCCTGCAGGAAGTGGTGAATTCTCTCCAGTCTGACACAGTGCTCTCTGCTGCCACCTCTGTCTATGTCAGGAACTGTCCAGAGCTGTAGCAAATCCTCATCTATCCAGCCTGGAAAGAATACCACTTCCTACAGAACATACAACAGCTAATAAGACTTGAGATTTTTTTAATAGAGGTAAATTACAAATTTTTGACACTTGCTGGGACCAGTTGATTTGAATTTTTTTTTCCTTTTTGTGAACTACCCCTTAAATCTTTGGACCCTACATATATAGATCATTCTGGGATGTTCTAATAGATTGAACCTTATACCCAAATTTCATACCAAAAATGGAGCTTTCCCACATTATGTATATTCTGACCCCCCCTCTGCATACACACATGTGTATACACACTGTCCACAACATAAATGCTTAGCACTCAATAATTTCTTTGCTTTTGCTATATTTCTATGTTACAAACCTGCAAATAATGATTCCATATCGACAATGCATAACGCGCACTTCTAACAATACATAAAACTCCCATCTCTGTAAGATTAAGTAGGCGATATATAATCTATTACACATAGGCACTTGTAACAATGAAATATGTCAAAAGGTTTCACATCCCTCGGGGGTTTCCAGCCAGTGAGAAATAAAGAATCATTAAATTAGTGACATTTCCGAGCAGTACAATGTGCGCTCAGCATCCTGTCAACATGAATTACCAATCATTTCTCTTTTTCTAAGGAGGCAACGGACACAAATGAGTTGGTAACACTACAACATATTCCTTCCCGCCTGTTTGGTTTGGCCAGCGTCCTAAAGCGTCTAGTAAATAATGAGCAGGACACTTATTCCTCGCTAGTGAGAATTTACTCTTCATATCCTTTAGATTTTGCAAGGTGTTTGAAATTTTTGCTTGCAGCTTTTTTGGTGTAACGGCAGGAGTTCTGGATCTGCTGAACCACTGCTAGCGATGACGCAAGTCACACTAGGGAGTCGCTGGGCTTCACCAGTGCCCACCGGAAGGCGGGTCGGACTTGCCTCGGCAGGCGACCCCAGGTCATTACCGCTGGCTTGGCTTGTTAGCGGTGGCGGACGAGGTGCAGCTGGAGACATGTAGGCAGGCAGGACCACGGCAGGACTTATGGCTGGAAGCAGGGTTGGTACCATGAGCTGCAATTACTGTCGGGGAACACTGATGGCAGGAACCACAAGCAGGGAACATGTGCAGGAGTTAGAGCTGGGACCACATGCTAGGAAGCATGCAGAGGCTCCAACACTAGGGTCAGGGCAGGAATTTATAGGGAGGTGTAGAGCATATTAACTAATTAGGGACACGGCGCCCCAGGAGGGCGAAGAGGAGGCGGTGCTGGGCCCGGGTACTTGTACTCCGGCATCCACAGGCAAAGGGGAGCAGGGAGACCAGGTGTGGCGGTGGCCCAGAGTTGGGGATGTCCCTGAAGCCTGTTGCAGTTCTGCTCCTTTGTTCCCCATCAGAATTTCTTTGCTCCCCACTACTGGTTGATTTCAGTTGTCATCACGTCAATTGTATCAGATGACATCTCCACAGACCCTTCTATCCTCTCCTGACTCTTAATCCCCTTTTACATGGGACAATGAAGAAAAGCAAACAAGCGCTGTCACCACTCACTTGCTCCTCATTTCCCACTCTCTGCCGGCGCTATTGCACATATCGGCAGGAAGCCGGTAAGAGCCGCAGCGCCATGCGGGGGGGGGGGGGGGGGGCGTTGATTGCTTGATCGTCCAGGCAGCCCATAGCAGATAGCAGCGGTCTTCTGTTGCTGCTTCTATTCCACAGAGTGATGACAGTGGATTGCTGCTATCTAGGTCGTTTGTCTTTCTGGTTCAATAAGTTTTTATTGAAGAAAGATATTTTCAAGAGTATTTTTTAAACACAACAGAGATGCAGAAAGAATGGCACCACATCAAATACAAGGTATAAGCACGAAAGTACTCTCCAGCTCGCTTGATTACTTTTAAACCTTTATTGTATAATGTTTAAAAGGCCGACGCGTTTCGGGCTCTCTTGCCCTTATTCATCAAATACAAGGCAGTACAATAAGCATAAGAAATGCAAATACTAAGCTATACAGAGAGCGTGAGAGATGCAGATTAAACGGCTAAACCAAGTGATGCAAAAGTGATACAAACAAACACACAAACAAACAAAAAACATAAACACATGATAGTAGTATGCTGAATATTCCGCAGTGGGGAATGACTTGAAAGGGAATTTCAACTATTGCGGATAAAAATAAACCTAAACGCATAACCAGTGTAAGTTAGAAATTCTGCAGTGGGGATATTAGGAATAAAGAGCTGGATAAAATGCTATGTGATGTTGTGACAGGGATTATACATAATAGAGTGTTGTCTTGCCATAAATAAAATCCCTAAACACCAAATACCAAATACAATGCTGCATTCAGCCCACATATGAACAAAAAGAAAAAGAAAAACATCTCGGCGTAGGCAACGAATAGTTAGCCAAGACGTCGAGAAGAAAATGGTGGGAAGGGCAAATAGTCCAGCCCAAGCCGTAAGAAGGAGAGAGTTTGTAAGCCTTGTTTGAAAATAAGTTTAGACAGAGTTCCATGTGTCCAACAGGCGCTGTCCATCATCCGGGCTAGTGATATGGTGATTTGCGTTCCGATACGAAACCAGTAGATGGATAGAGTTAACCCATTTGTATGTAATTCGTCTCTCCCTGAGGGACTTTGTAACATTGGAGAAGGCTCGACGGCTTTGTAAAGTCTCTGGTGACAGGTCGGAAAATACTTCTATTTTCTGATAATCCTCAGGAAGATGTGCTGTATTCCTCATCGCTGCCATGAACCGCGATTTGACATAGGAGTAATGAACTCTTGCGATCACGTCTCTTGGAGTATCAGAGGTCAGGTGACTAGGCTTTGGACGTCGCTTCACCCAATCGAGAACAATATCCCGAGAAGGACAATCGGGCAACCTTTTGGCCATAAAGGAGCTAACAAACGCTGGCAGCTCAGAAGGGCCAATGGATTCTGGTACATTACGGAGTTTGACATTTTTGCTCCTATGTCTGTCCTCCGCCATCAGAAGCTTGTGATGTAGGAGTTTGGTTTCAGCCTCTAGTCGCCGACATGTGTCCATCAAAGAGTTATGTGCACCTACAACCTCTCCAAGTTTAGATTCCGCTAATAAAGCCCTATCCTCCATCTCTCTCACCGAGGAGGACAGGGAGGTAAAGATGTGATCGATTCTGCACAGTCTCGTAAGGCTACAACCATGTCTTTGACAGCAACTACAGACAGTTGAGCAGTATGCATAAGGAGATAATGTAGCCGATTGTCAGGGTCACTGTGTACATCAGCCAGCAAGGAGGGAGATGAGGCATCCACAGCATTATGATCAGGCAAAAGGGATCCCCGATGGTATGGGGGCACCACAGGAGTGTCATAGTCATTGATAGAAGGAAGTATAGGAGCCGCAACACCCTTCCCCTGTCGGCAATGAGCACCGCTGATAAATACCGGTGCAGTAGGGGAGAGATCGCTAGTCACCAAGCTGGCCGGAGGAGTCAAAATATCTTGTTGTAAATCCACCGGTTCAGTAGCGCAGATACAGTCCGGAGAAGTAACAGTGGTAGCAGGCATGGCAGTAGCGAACAGCGCGGGGAGGCAGAAATCCGAGCTTAATAGGGAACATGAGAGCTGATCCCCCTCTCCCGCCATGCGCTCCGTATCTGCTTTAACCGCCGCTACTCTGAGCTTCCTCCGTCTCCTTTTAGCCGCCTTAGAAGACAGCGGTATTTCTGGGCTCACCGTCTGGTGTGTATCCAATGGTTCTGATGCTGAAGAAGCCTCCCACGCCGCCCCAGCATCCTCCCTAAAAGCACGAAGAAGATAGCCCAGATGTAAGCCGGCGCCATCTTGAATCGGTGGGGCCGTAGGGGGATAGATTCTTGCCTTCCTCCGTGCGGCCGCAGATGATTTCCTGGATGTATGCCTCATCTCAGAAGAGTCCAGAGAGGTTCCGAAAGGTCTCAGAGTGAAGGATGTGGAAAAAATAGCCAGTGAAAGTGCTTAAAAAAGGCTGTATGGACGGAGCTCCTGCCCGACGCGTCCGCTCTCCTCGGCTGCAGGCCACGCCCCCCCTAGGTCGTTTGTCTTTCAACATGTTGAAAGACAAACAACAGCAACGATCAGCCAACATTGTTCATGTCGGCTGATTGTTGTCTTCTATTACACAAGACGATTATCGGCTGTAACGGCTGAATACAGTCAATAATTGTTTTGTGTAACAGGACCTTTAGGGTCCTAGTATTCGTAGTGATAATCTTCCTAATCAGGCCGATTCGGGCCAATCACTGGCCACGGCACTGTCCCATCTTGGCCAGTGATTGGCTAAAGGTTTAGAAGCTTGAACGGGGGCTGCAGGTCCTCTGTGATGTCAGCACCTCCCCCTCTATATAAGGCGGTTCAGTAACGGAGGTGGCCAGTCGGCTGTGTGTGGAGGAGAGAGCAGGATGGCAGCAGATAGTTACAGCAGAGCAGAGAGAGACTAAGGATACTATTACACGGAACGATAATCGGCCAAATCGGCCCGATTCGGCAGCTTATCGTTCTGTGTAATAAAGACAACGATCCGCTGAGGATCGTTGTCTTCGGCTGATCGTTGATATAGGTTCTGACATATAATCATCGGGCGCCGACCACGCACCGCTACGTGTAATAGCGGTGCGCGGCTGGCGACTGACAATATACATTACCTATCCAGGCTGCAGGGCTCCTCTTCCTCTGTGCTTCTCCTCGGGTCCCGCGCGCTCCAGCATCAGAGTGGCCTGTCAGCTGACAGGCCGCTCAGCCAATCACTGGCCGGGACCTCTGTGGCCAGTGATTAGCTGAGTGACCTGTCAGCTGAGACAGGCCACTCTGAAGCTGGAGCGCGGGACCCTGGGGGGGAAGCAGAGAGGAAGAGGAGCCCTGCAGCATGGATAGGTAATGTGTGCAGTTTGTACAAGGGCTGCAAGGACATCGGTAACGATGTCCCTGCAGCCCTTGTTAAACGATTATTGGGCCGTGTAATAGGCCCTGTAAATGAGCGCCGATCTAGCAGATTGGCGCTTGTTTACATTTATTATCGGCCCCCATTGGCCCGTCTAATAGTACCCTAACAGAGCGATATAGGGACAGAGAGGAGAGGAATGGAGGAAATTAAATGAGTGACTGACTGATTGACATTTTTTTTTTAAATTGTGATTTTCCAATTTTTGACAACATGCTTTAACAAATTTGTCCTTCTGTAATAGTTCTACTATAGTTTTAGCTGTTTTAATGAAATTCATTAAGATTCGATGTGTGAATCTTAACAAGTTTGACTGAAATTTTGCAAAGCTCGCAAAACGAATTTCCGGCTGCTTCGCTCATCTCTAACTGCAATAGTATACTCTTACTTTTTTACCTGTAGTTGAGCACATCTTCATATTAATCCATATACATCCTTGAAGCAAGAAAAGACAACTACACTTCCAAAAGTTTCCATGCATTTAATTAAAGAATAGAGATGAGCAAACCGGGTTCGGGTTCGAGTCCATCCGAACCCGAACGTTCGGTATTTGATTAGCGGTGGCTGCTGAACTTGGATAAAGCTCTAAGGTTGTCTGGAAAACATGGATACAGCCAATGACTATATCCATGTTTTCCACATAGCCTTAGGGCTTTATCCAACTTCAGCAGCCACCGCTAATCAAATGCCGAAAGTTCGGGTTCGGATGGACTCCAGCATGCTCCAGGTTAGCTCATCTCTATTAAAGAACTAATATAAGAAACGTTAAAGTCTCCTTTAAGCTACCATAACATGGATTTACTTCATCATTAGCGAGATACAAAGGGTTATCGTCAAAACTTTTTTGGGAGTAGAAGAGACTCTGCTGGATCCCCGCAGATGAACAGAATCCTAATGTACTTAACAAGATTTGGAGTGCTTTATTGATCTCGATTAGACAGCCTTGCCACATGCAATCTCTTACAATAAATCTCATCCCATTACCAGAATTGATGGTGTCAGGTTTATCTTACTGCTGCTAATCCTGGCCATGTTTCTCTTACAAAGAAAACCAAACCTAAACGCTTTCCAGCAAACAATATTACCGATAGAATAAAACAAAGTATTACTAAGGGGCAGAGATTGTGAGTTTTTCATTATTTTTATAAACGATTACAAATTTACATCCCACACTTCTATTTAAAAAAAAAGGTCAAATTCTTCATAAAATTTTTACTCATTCTTTATTTTTGACTCCTATTCAGACAATGCTGAGGTATGGATAGAACTACATGGTGACAATGACTGCAAGATATATAGCAACATTGGGGGAGATTTATCAAACATGGTGTAAAGTGAAACTGGCTCAGTTGCCCCTAGCAACCAATCAGATTCCACCTTTCATTCCTCACAGACTCTTTGGAAAATGAGAGGTGGAATCTGATTGGTTGCTAGGGGCAACTGAGCCAGGTTCACTTTACACCATGTTTGATAAATCTCCCCCATTGTTTTGTTCTCCCTGATTCGTGCTAAATTGCTGATTCATAGTGCTCAATCAAGCATCAGATGCCCAATCAAGCTCAATGTTCGACCAGGCACCTTGTGGCGCTCGGGGTTCTGTTTAAATACTCTACTGTAAATACTCACTACTGTATTGACACAGCATGTCAGTAGAGTAGCGTGAATAGGGTCCATTTACACAGAAAGATTATCTGACAGATTATCTAACAAAGATTTGAAGCCAAAGCCAGAAACAGACTATAAACAGAGATCAGGTCAAAAAGGAAAGCCTGAAATGTTTCCTGTTTTCAAATCCATTCCTGGCTTTGGCTTCAAATTTTTGGCAGATAATCTGTCAGATAATAATAATAAATAATAACAATACATTTATTTGTATAGCGCCAACAGATTCCGCAGATAATCTTTCTGTGTAAATGGACCCTTAGTGGCATCAATTGAAGAAAGTAGCTCACTTAACAAGCGTTCTAACTGCATCTGGGTTAGTGCCTTGAGGTCAGAGTCTTAAGCTGGCCATACATCTTCAATTACCCATCCCCCTTTTGATCCCTATGCACAGGGATGTTTGGCATGGCTGAGCATGTATTCCTGTATTTTCTATGGGGAGGGGAGGGGCAAGTCAAGCCTGACTGCTCTGGCAGTGGCTTGTCTCTCTGAGAACAAGGAGCAAGTTAGGCCAACATATGCCAGTAGGGCAAGTGTAACCACAAAGCTTTTACGCCTTTGGCAGGCATTACAACCAAGTCCTCCATGGGAGGACCATTCAACTTTAGTATGGCTGTTAGACCCATAATGATGGATTGGTAAGGGCCAGGTAAATCTAACTATGCTTGGGCAGATGCTTTCCCTAATTACAAAAAAAGAGATTTTTACCATTTTCCCACTATATACTGTAAAACAAAAGAATGTGCAAAATAGAAAGCCATAAGCTCCGCAATAATACAATCACATTTTAATTCCACAGTTGATGTAATGCGTTCTATTGTTTGGAAATTAGTTTCTATTTCATCATCTCCATTACCAAAAATCTGGAAATAATATACTTTTTTTTTTTTAGTTTCCAGAAAGTCGTTGCCCAGTTTGGATCATCAACATGCTTAAGAAGAATAAAGGTATTCTACCATAAAAACAATTCTATCAGCTTTTGGGAGATTGGATACTGTTATAATTGAAGTTTTATATCCGCACAGCTGGAGTTTTTATATTATCTTAATATTTGTGATTTGCAGTAAAACCGTCCTCGTTCTGGATAATTATTCTCCCATTTTATCTAAGCAATCAGTGGAACAGCTCCCCATCAACCGCGAACACAATTGAAACCCCACGCTTTTTGGAATTTAATTTTTTTATTTTTTTCCCATTAAGAGCGATATGAAATATTTTACCTAAAAAAAAAAACTTATTTTCGTGGTGATGAACATTGAATTAGATTTCTTCTAGATTAAGTGGAGTAGATAAAAATAAAACAATGCCTCCGTATACCGGAGGATTTATTTCGGGAGAAGCTGCCAAAGTTTTATTGACCATTGTTGTGAACTGGTCCTATGAAAGTGTTATGGTCAGTGAAACATAACAGATTTATTTTTAATTTACTGCTGGAGAGGACGGAGAATTATACCTAGAAATGCTTTGAGCAGCATCTATCTAATTGGATTGGAAGTACTGAAAACAGTGTGAAATTAAATGACTTTTACAGACCAATACACAGTAGCAGCTGTATTGTCATTTTTCTCATTTATGGCTTCATGATTTCTTTTTTGGTGCGTTGCGGTAGGAATAGGAGGCTTCCAGTCAAATCAAAAACAACTGTTGTTTTTGGAGAAATTGGGAAAGAATAATCAAATAGCAAAATATTATTCATTGCTTCTCCCCAATCCCCCATTCTAATAAGGTCGTCTTAAAGGGTCGGAGAAGTTCTTTGTAAGTACAGTATACCTGTGTATATACAGATCACAAATAAATTAGTGCCCATAGTAGAAGTAGTAAAAAATACTCCCATACTAATTTTTTAGCAACCGATTCCCTGTCTGGCTGGTGGCTTCACTAAAAGTTTTGAAAAGAAAGAGAAGGTGTAGTGACATCACTATGGTGTCTCCTCCCCTCACTTTATTAGGCTCCATTCACACGGAGCAAACCTGTCGGAATTCCGCGGGGGAGAATTCTGCCAGCCTTCCTGTCATAATGACAGTCTGGTAATATCCATGGAGGTCAAGGGTGGTTATGTGGTAAAAATAACATCCTTTCTAGATCACTTAGCATGTGCTCCTAGAGGAGTTTAGAGGGGACAGAGGAATCTGGATCGGGACAGAGGAGTCTGGAGGACAGACAGAGGGGTGACACATGGATCTGGAGGAGGGTGACAGGAGTATGGAGGGGTAAAGGGTGTGTTGAGGGGACAGAGGGGCCCAGAGAAGGGTTACAGGGATCCGGAGGTGATGACCTGGAGGAACCAGAGGGTTCTGGAGGAGGTTGACATGAGTCTGGAAGGGTCTGGTGTCTGGTTTAGGGCCCTATTCCACCGGACGATTATCGTTTGCATAATCGTTAACGATTAACGATCTCAAACGACCTCTATTGCGAAAGACCTGAAAACGTTTACTCATTTCCATGGAACGATAATCGTTACTTATGATCGTAATAGCGATCGTTTCTTCTTCGCTATTTATTCGCTATTGCGTTCGTATCTATTGCGAACGACCGAACGATGTCTTATTCAATGCGAAAGTTTTGCGAACGAGCAACAATAAAAATAGGTCCAGGTCTTATAAAGCGATCAATAATTTCTCGTTTGGTCATTAATCGTTAACTGCATTTCAACCGAACGATTATCGTTTAGATTCGAACGATTTAACGATAATCTGAACGATAATCGTCCGGTGGAATAGGGCCCTGAGACTGAGGGACCTGAAGAGTGATATGTGGGTCTTGTGGGGACAGAAGCATCTAGGAAAACAGAGTGTTCTAGAGGTGCGATATACATTGCACATATGGCAAGTTTTCTTCTCTGGATATTCCTTTCTCTTATCATGTGACTTTCGTTTCGGTAATGAGTCAGGAATTATAACCCTTAGCGTATGTTCACACACCGTCAAAATGACGGCCATTTTCATTGAAAGCTTTTACAAATAACAGCCAATATTTTATAATGATGACCGTTATAAAATAAAGGCCGTTATTTGCTGTTACCTAACGGCCATCATTTTGTTGGTGTGTGAACATAGCCTCATACTGCAAAGAAAACTTATCAACTAGCTATGTAAAAAACCTGTATAAATTTACTGTTACCTGGTGCCGCCCCTGCAAAGTGCCGCCTTAGGCCGAGGCCCTCCAGTGCCTTGCCGCAAACTCATCTCTGCCTGTAGATTTTTTGCTAGTTTATTATGCAGTAAAGTAGAGTAGTAAGGTCAGTATATTGTATATAAAGCCATAGGTATTTAGACACCTAAAAAGGGATGTAATTGGGTATTTAAAAATAAAGACATTCACTAAATTTCCTATAATTAGAGAAGTCCGGCGAAAAATTTTATGAAAGTATTGTATTGCCCTCCAAAAGTTATACAAATCATCAACATACATTTATTATGGGGAATGCTTATAAAGTGCTTTTTCCCCTGCACTTCCTACTGCACCAAGGCTTCACTTCCTGGAGAACATGGTGATGTCACTTCCTGGATAACATGGTGATGTCACTTCCTGGATAACATGGTGATGTCATTTCCTGGATAAAATGGTGATGTCACGACCTGACTCCCAGAGCTGGGCAGGCTGTGGCTGCTGGAGAGGATGATGGCAGAGGGATGCTCAGTGTCCCTCCAGTGCCCTGTGCCCCTCAGTGTCCTCCTGCCATCATCCTCTCCAGCAGCCACAGCCTACACCTACAGCCTACACCTGGGAGTCAGGTCGTGACATCACCATGTTATCCAGGAAGTGACATCACCATGTTATCCAGGAAGTAAAGCCTTGATGCAGTAGGGAAAAAAAGCACTTTATAAGCATTTCCTGTAGTAAGTGTATATTGGTGATTTGTATAACTTTTGGGGGGCAATACAATACTTTAATAAAACATTTTGCTGAACTTCTCCTTTAATTTGTGAGCCTAACGTGGAAGCATATGCATCTATCAGAGTTATCAGGTTACAGAGGGATATTAGTCACTTGTTAGCAGTAAATCGCCTACAAACAGAATAAGATTGTGTCCCCTGGGGCCTATGAATAAACCTGTATTATATGATATCATTATCTGGTGATTTCGAGCAATGACAAAATCTTCTGGGGTAAGGGGCACCTGGTTGGATGTCAGTGGGAAACTTGAACAAAGAAAGAACTTATAAAGTAACTTGGGAGTCAGAGAACAGTATTCTCAGTGTAGAGACAAAAGGACCATCAAATCCCATCGTGCTTAGTGCTGGGAACAAATAATCCCGTGAAAGACTGTTGAAAGCCTTTTCAATATCTAAGGCTAAAACCACAGCTAAAGAATTTTTTTGTAGGTGAATGCATGTAAAGGACAAGAAAAAAAAAATGACCGAACCAAGCTGAGGGCAACTGAGAGGGAGATTAAAGGAAAAACGTGTAAGTGCATTTCACTATAAAGAACAGTTAGCTGAGGCCGGAGCAGATGAAAGAGGAGCGGAGATAAATGACTGACTGCTCTGCCTGATAGGGAATGACATCCCCTTGCTTTGTTACAATGCACTGGCGTAACAATATTTCAATACACAATGAAGAAAGAACACATCTAGGACAAAGCTCAGGGGGATTTAAAGGGGTTTTAAATCAACTAGTGTCAGAGAGTTTAATAGATTTTTAAATTTTAAAATCTCAACTCTTCCAGTACTTATCAGCTGTTGTATGTCCTACAGGAAGTGGTGTATTCTTTCCAGTCTGACACAGTGCTCTCTGCTGCCACCTCTGTCAGGAACTGTCCAAAACAGTAGCATATCCCCATAGAAAACTTCTCCTGCACTGGACAGTTCCTAATGCGCACACAGGTGGCAGCAGAGAGCACAGTGTCAGACTGGAGAGAATACACCACTTCCTGCAGGACATACAGCAGCTAATTAGTACTTGGCTTGAGATTTTTAAAGAGAAGTAATCAATGAATCTGTATACCTTTCTGACACTAGTTGATTTGAAAAATAAAGCATGTCTCTGGAGTACCCCTTTAAGGATGTAGTTAGAAACATTTCTCACTTTTATATGACAATTAAAGTCATTAAAGGGGAACTATCAACAGGTTATTGTGCTATTGTGCACGGAGCACCAAGGAGGAAAGTATGTCTCTTACCTGTCATGGCCGCGGCGGCGTCCCGTGCTCCGGGACGCCGCCGCAACCGCCATCCAGCTCAGGCAGCCGCCGGGGTCCTGGTGCAGGGACCCGGCGCTGCTGTCTGTTCGGCCCCGGGGGGCGCCTCACCTCGTCCCGCTCCTCCTTCCGTCTGTGCCGGCCGGCGCGCGCGTCCCCGCCTCCTAGGGCGCGCGCGCGCCGGCTGTCTCAGATTTAAAGGGCCAGTCCGCCCCTAATTGGTAGTTGCACCCAATCACTCCCTATAAATCCCAGCATGCCCTGTCCCCTGTGTTGGAGCCTCTACATGCTTCCCATAGCGTTTGGCCCAGCTCCCTGTTGTTCCTGATACCTGTCCGCTACCTGGTCCCTAGTCCCTGGTTCCTGCTTCCCGTCTCTCTGCTGTTCTTGTGTTCGCCTGTCACCTGCGGTACGCTTACACGCCACTGTCAGTACCTGCTCCTGTCACGCCTCGCCTGCCGTCACCAGCAACCAAGCCAGGGGTAGCGACCTGGGGGTCGCCTGCCGCAGCAAGTCCATCCCGCCTTGCGGCGGGCTCTGGTGAAAACCAGCGGCCCCTTAGACTCCGCTCCCTGGTGAGGTTTGTGCCATCGCTGGTGCCGGTCCAGTGGATCCACTACTCCGGGCGTTACATTACCTTCTTCCTCAGTGGTGTTCCAGTGCTGTTAGAAATGTAATCCTCAGTCCGGAGCACCGTTAGGAGCACTGCCCAGCGTGCCGATTGGGGGCTATGGGGAGGGGCAGTGCTCCTAACAGTGCTTCGGCCCCAGGATTACACTGCTAACAGCCCAGGAGGAAGGTAAGAGGTATACTCGGACCCCCTGAGCAATAAGGGGCTATCAGCAGGTTAGATTTGTCTCCCCTTTAAGATATACAGAATATAACATAGAAATCAACCATCATTTTAGAAAATGTTAATAATATATGCTGTTCCCTGCAATGTACATTTTATAAGGGAAGAACGTTTACTGTAACCTATGAAAGGAAAGAATCCCCATGTCCCTGTGCATTCCAGTTAATGAATCCTTTGTAATTTTCTGGGTTTCTACATTTATTGCTAGTAGAATAAGGTCTGATTCTCATCAAAGTCACAATTATAGTCAAATACAATCTAACTGAATGAATAACGTACAGATGTTTGTACCATTCACGTCCATTACTGAGCACATTGAGTAAACATCCAAAGTACATGGAGAAAAAAAAATTGTGACCATCTGTGTTAAGGACCTTTCCAAGAGAAAATAGGTAAAAGGAGCTTCAATTAGGCTGATAAGGTTAGTGGTCACAGGGGTCACATGTGCATTGCCCATTAAATGCATGCAATTTTTTCTTAATAACATATTGGTTAATGGGAACCATGCCTTGGGGCAAGAAGAAGACCTCACAAGATGTACTAGGGGAATGTATGAAACTGAAACAGACTACTAACACATTGCCAAAGACTTTGGGTGACCATCAATCTGGTGTATAATTATGCACAAATGGAGAAAATCCAAACTATTGTTACTCCCTAACAATAGGCGCCATGGTCAGATTATTCCATCAGCACAATGGACAATTCTCAAAAACCTAAGAGTAAAAGCAAAGTACCTACAAGACTATACAACTGTCAAACACCTCCATGTCCATTAATAATGCTAAAGAAGAGTTCAGTGAATGATATCATGAAGGAAGCCACTGATGTCCCAAAAAATAAATAAAACAATTGCAGCTTATCTCAAATTTGCCCGAGACCACTGGGAATTTCCACATTGTTTCTGGGAAAATGTTTGTCATGGACCCGACCTGTACCACGGACTGCTCCTGCTCCTCCCTTTTTTTGGCTGTGGCGGACACAGAGTCTCTGATGCCAAGACATGGGTCTGGCCCCCCCATGTCCTCACCCTGCCACCCTCCCTCTCTCTCTCTCCCCATCGCCCGCGTCCCTACCTTATAGGGTGCGTGTGCTGGTAAGGTGAAATTTAAAGGGGCAACACCTATAAATGCCTGCCCCTGTCCTGACCCCCTTGTTGGAGCCCCTGCATTGCTTCCCGAACATTGTGGTCCCAACTTTCTTGCTTGTGACTCCTGCCCGTGATTCCAGCCTATGACTCCTGCTCGGGACTCCTGGTTCCTGTGAGTCCTGCCTAAGCTTCCTGCTGGGTTCCTGCCTGCTGACCTGTCTACGTGTATCCGGCTGTACCTCAAGCAAGCCAAGCCAGTGGTAGTGACCTGGAGGTCACCTGCCGCAGCAAGTCCAACCCGCCATGCAGCGGGCTTTGGTGAAGACCAGTGTCTCCTTAGACTCTGCTCCCTGGTGGGGCTTACGCCATTGCTAGTGGTGGTCCTCGACTCCTGTCACAATGTTCTATTGCCAAATTAGACAAGAATGGTCTAAAACATAAAAATCTAAGCACAAATGCACAATGCTTTGAGGAAAACAAAAATAGACCTTAAGGCTATGTTCACACGACGCAAAACTACGACCGTAGTTCTCGCCGCAGAACTACGGCCGTAGTTTTGCGGTGTGGAACAATGCCTTATTTGCAATGGGATCCCGGCTGGAGCGTACACACATTGTATACGCTCTGGCCGGGATCCCATACGCCGCCGGAAAAAAATGACAGGTCAGTTTTCTTTTTTTTCAAATCTGTATTTTTATTTTTCAGTAAGAGTGCATTTACATAATAAGATTTATCCTTTTTCTTACAGTAGTATTACAGATGGAGTAAACAGGGGGTAAGCAGGTTAACAGAGAATGTCATAGTATTCAATTAACAGTCCACAAAGAAGAAAGGGCTACATAAGAGTGTCTATTGATCATTAGCATTGTACTGCAGGATAGTGGTTGTTGTAAAGTCTCACCGGAGTGTGACTCCCTATTGCTGAATTGTCTTTGTGGAGGTGGTTACATCTTGTTCTAGCAAAAGGGGGATATCTTGTGGGAACCATACAGTTTGTTGGCTGGTTGTTATAAATCGTTGTTGTATCCTCTGAAAGAGGATACAGACGTAGAGGATAATATATATCTCATATTATCGTCAGTGTGCAGTTTAAGATTTATCTCTGTCTTCAGTACCAAATTACGAAGTTGCGAAGTCATCATGTACGTCTCTAGGAGGTGAGCCCAGTGTGTGCACTTCAGGTTAAGGAGAGGTAGCCAGTGGGGAGTAGTGGTATGGTAGTAGAGGTGGAGGGGGGGAGGGGGTAATTAGGGGGGGGAGAGTGATGTCAGAGGGGAGGGGGGGGAATAAGAAAGAAAGAAAGAAAGAGGGGGGGGGGGGAGTACTAAGTCATATGTGCAATAGCGCAATATCCCTGTGTGCTATCCATGGAGCCCAGGTTTTCTGAAATTTTGTTCTAGTATGGCTTAATATACTAGTCAGTTCTTCTAGTCTGCAAATTCGGTTTACTTTTTCTAGCCATTGTCGTCTGGATGGGATCTCTTGACTTGCAGGATTAGGAGTTTCGCTGCAGATAGTAAATGAGCCTGCAGTGAGTTTGACAGTGAACATAGCCTGAAGGTGTATTCTCATCTCAACTAACATAGTTTTTGCAAATATATTCATCTAGCAAACTTGCCTCCTCCGCTTCCTAAAATGTTGCTCTTTCCCTTCCATTGTTTACAGCTTGTTGTCTAGGTTACCAACCACCACGCTGCTCTAAAAGTAGTGGTCTGGCTGCTGCACCTATAACTATAATGTACATATATAGAGAAATAGGGGGATATTTATGAAAGTCCCGCCTGAGGCATATGCCAGGGAGAAGGACCAGATTCACCCCTTCTTCCTTGCGTATGCCTGCTCTATCCCCCACTAGCCCAATGGGGGGGTAGCATGGGGGGCAGGAGATGTGGCCTCAGAACCCATTACTAATTTTCCATAGAGTTTTGGTCTCTTCTCAGGAGAAGGAGGCAATATTGCTAAGTGAATGTATTTGCAAAAATATTTAACTTGAGCCCTACAAGCATAACTATATTGTAATGGGAATACCTCTTAACCCTATGGAGATGGTTTGGCATGACCTGAAGGGAGCTGGGATAACAAATCATTCCAGAAATATTCATAAACTGAGACATAGAGGGAGGAAGAATTGAAATCTCTCTTTAACATTGTTAAAGTCAGATCCTCTGGTTATTAGGATCAAGGTTCTACTTTTCTCCCTGCACTGTAGATGTTTACTTAACATGCTCAAATAATGATATGAACAGTACAAATGTTTGCTATTAGTTTAGTTGGATTGAGTGTGTCTATAAGGCTATGTTCCCACTTTGGGAACATATCGGGCAATGGTGGCTGTCTCGTTATATAGATAACTGCAAATAAAGATAATGATCATTATTATTGTTATATAAACGGCCATCTTTGCCCGATATATTCCTGAAGTGAGAAAATAACCTTAGGCTATCTTCACCCGCCGTCAAAATGGCATCCGTTTTTATTGGACAGCAATCATTTAACTGCAAACATTATTTTACAACAACGGCCGCTGTTATACAAATAACGGCCGGTGCTATGAAATCACTGTGTGATACGGTTAAAAGACTTGTGCACAAAAAATAATAGGCGTGTAAAATGATAAGCATGTCACCTAATTTGTGTCTGTTTAAACGTGAACAAATATAAACAATATATGCTTAAATGCTCAATACCATATAGAGTTTTATACTATATACAGAGATGTATACACTTATTTAACAGTCATGACCTGTAATATTCAATCTCATGGAATCCTTAGCAGAACTTTAATTCCATATTTAAACCCTCGGGGTATACTGTGTCAAGAAGGAAAATCCATTTGGCCTCTTTCCTCTTGAGAATGGCCTGTCTGTCACCCCTACGTCTCAAGGAGGGAATGTGATCAATGGCCGCGCACTTTAAGTTGGCTGATGGAGTATTTACAGTCGTGAAAATAGCCTTACCACTTGTGCTCTTGTGTTTACTGATATGGAAGTTCCATGATAATCTCCCCCACGTACTTGAGTCTTGAGTGTTTTTAACATATATTGTTTATATTTGTTTACATTTTACACAGACACAGTTTATGTGACACACACTTCCTGTTTAATTTATTTTATGTACATTTTAATTTATTTTAAGTATTTTTAACCTTACTCCTACACTTACCTGTCACTGCAGAGATGGGTGTAGAGGATTGCGCAGCGGCTCTTGACAGCGGGGAAATCTAGAAGGACACCTGGGAGCGTGGCAAGGTAAGGCTGGGTTCACACTACATTTTTGCAATCCAATTTTTTCATCCAATTTCAATCCAATTTATTAATTGATATTTGCCGCAGTCCCAGGCTGCAGATAGCACCTGGGATCACAGCAGTTAAGAGCGGGGTCACCACATGGCAAGCCAGTCACAAGCCATTTTCTGAGCTCAGATAACAAGGACAGTGTAAATAGCACCGAAGAGGTTATAGAGAGGAATAGAGAAGGGATAGCAGAGGGAGACGAGATTACTAAATGTTATAAGCACGCCTAAAGAGATGAGTCTTCAGGGCACACTTGAAACTGGGGATGTTGGAAATAAGTCTGAGGTCTTTGGGTAGGGAGTTCCAGAGAACTGGTGCAGCACAAGAGAAGTCTTTTAGGCGGGAGTGTGAGGTTCTGATTATAGAAGAGGTTAGTGTAAGGTCATTAGCAGAACGCAGAGCACGGGAAGGATGGTAGGTGGAGATGAGGGAGGAGATGTATGGAGGGGCAGAGTTGTGGAGAGCTTTATGGGTGAGGGTGAGGAGTTTGATCTGTGTTCTATATTTAATAGGTAACCAGTGTAGTGACTAGCACAGGAGGGAGACAGTATAGCGGCTGGAGAGGAAGATTAGCCTGGCTGCTGCGTTCAGGATAGACTGGAGAGGGGAGAGCTTAGAGAAAGGAAGACAGATTAGTAGGGAGTTACAGTAGTCAAGTCGGGAATGGATCAGGGCGACAGTCAGAGTCTGAACGGTATCAGTGGTGAGAAATGGGCGGATTCTGGAGATGTTTTTGAGATGAAGGTGACAGGAGTGTGCAAGGGCTTGGATATAGGGAGTGAAGGATAGATCGGAGTCTAGCATAACCCCCAGACATCGAGCTTGATGCACAGGAGTGATGCTAGTACCACAGACTGAGAGGAAGATGTCGGGTTTAGGTTTGTTAGAGGGAGGGAATACAAGAAGTTCAGTTTTAGAAAGGTTAAGTTTGAGGAACAGAGAGGTCATAGTGTTAGAGAGAGCAGATAGGCCAGGGTCGGGACAATGAGTTTTGGTGCCCTAGGCAAATGGCGCCCCCCCCCCCCCCCCCCCCCGCACACACACACACACACACAGGAGCTGTGCTGGGAGCTGTAGTTCTACCTCTATCACACAGGAGCATGCTGGGAGCTGTAGTTCTACCTTAGTCACAAAGGTGCATGCTGGGGGCTGTAGTTCTACCTCTGCCACACAGGCACATGCTGGGAGTTGTTGTCCAACCTCAGCCATACAGGTCATGCTGGGAGTTGTCCTATCTCAGTCACACATTCCACTAACACACACACACACACTCCATTAGTACACACACACACGTGAAGCTACATTGCGCCCCCCTGTAATTCACCAAGAGATGGCGCCCTAGGCCATCGCCTAACCTGGCCTACCCTTTGTCCCGGCCCTGAGATAGGCAGTCACTTGTGTTTTGCAGGAAGGCAGGGGAGATGTCACGGGAGGAGGTGTATAGCTGGGTATCATCAGCATAAAGATGGTATTGCAGGCCAAACCTGCTGATGGTCTGTCCGATGGGGGCTGTATAGAGGGAGAAGAGGGGACCCAGGACTGATTCCTGGGGAACCCCAACAGAGAGAGGTAAGGAAGAAGAAGTAGAGCCAGAGAAGGATACACTGAAGGAGCGGTCAGAGAGGTAGGAAGAGAACCAGGCGAGAACAGAGTCCTTAAGACCAAGAGAGCTGAGCATGGAGAGGAGAAGCTGGTGTTCCACAGTGTCCAACGCTGCTGAAAGATCCAAGAGAATCAGCAAGGAGTAGTTTCCTTGTGACTTGGCCTTCAGGAGGTCGTTTGACACCTTGGTGAGAGCAGTTTCGGTGGAGTGAAGGGGTCGGAAGCCGAACTGTAGAGGGTCAAGAAGAGAGTTATCAGAGAGATAGCGAGTAAGGCGAGAGTAGACAAGACGTTCCAGGAGCTTAGAGATGAAGGGGAGATTGGAGACAGGTCGATAGTTGGCTGCACAGGATGGGTCTAAAGAAGGTTTTTTCAGTAGCGGGGTGATTACAGAGTGTTTGAATGAGGAGGGAAAGATACCAGAGGAGAGGGAGAGGTTGAATATTTTGGTGAGGTGAGTAGTGACAGCAGGAGAGAGGGACTGGAGGAGGTGTGAGGGAACAGGGTCACTAGGGCAGGTAGTAGGACGAGAGGAGGAGAGGAGCTTGGAGACTTCTTCCTCTGTCACTGGATCAGAAGCAGAGAGTGAAGAGAAGGTGGGAGAGGGGATGGGATCTATGGGGCTTTGGAGCTGGGAGGTGATGTCGGAACGGATGGTGTCAATTTCGGATTTGAAGTAGGAGGCCAAATCTTCAGCGCAGAGGTCAGTGATAGGTGTCTGAGCTTTGGGCTTGAGAAGAGAATTAAAGGTTTCAAAAAGGCATTTTTGATTTTTTGACAGTAAAGATATGAGGGAGGTGAAATAATGTTGTTTGGCAAGGTGAAGGGCAGAGTAATAAGATTTGAGGGTGAATTTTTAATGAATGAAATGAAATGTAATGAATCACATGTAGTCTCACACTCTACTTTAGAGGACATACTAGACACACAGCAGTACAGGACATGTAGTATCACACTATACTGTAAAGAGGAGATACTAGACACACAGCAGTACAGGACATGTAGTATCAAACTATACTGTAGAGAGGAGATACTAGACACACAGCAGTACAGGACATGTAGTATCACACTTTACTGTAGAGAGGAGATACTAGAAACACACAGCAGTACAGGACATGTAGTATCACACTATACTGTAGAGAGGAGATACAAGACACACAGCAGAACAGGACATGTAGTATCATACTGTACTGTAGAGAGGAGATATCAGACACACACAGCAGTACAGGACATATAGTATCACACTGTTCTGTTAAGAGAAGATACTAGACACACAGCATTACAGGACATGTAGTATCACACTGTACTGTAGAGGAGATACTAGATACACAGCAGTGCAGGACATGTAGTATCACACTATACTGTAGAGAGAAGATACTAGCCACACACAGCAGTACAGGACATGTAGTATCACACTGTACTGTAGAGTGGAGATACTAGACACACACACACAGGGGCGGATTAACTTTACCATAGGCCCTGGGCTGTTCACCAAGCCTGCCCCCCCCCCCCCCCCCCCCCCCACTGTAACTATGGAAGCACTAGCCTGGTGTTCATAGTACAGGATAGATAATGTCATGATGTCCTGATTTGTGCAAAATTGCCATAAAAAAACAGTGATTTTTTTTGCAAATCATGGCAGAAGTGTAGCCAGGAGACAGTACACCATTGAAAGTATAAGTCTTTTTGGGTGGTCATGGGCCCCCCAGGAGCTCAGGGCCCCGGCTGCCGCCCAAAACGCCCCTATTATAATCCACTAGTGCACACACAGCAGTACAGGACATGTAGTATCACACTGTACTGTAGAGAGGAGATACTAGACACACAGCAGTACAGGGCATTTAGTATCTCACTACTGTAGAGAGGAGATACTAGACAACCAATAACTGCATGCATATCACTAATACTGGGATTTTACAAGTAAAATGGACACTTTCATTGGTTAGTCATCAACTTATTCATATTTGCCACTGATCCTGTTTACTGATCACAGACACACAGACACACACCATACTCCCCATCCCTTCGGTGACGATCGCCACTTGAATCGCCCGCCGCCCAGCGTCTCCGCCACCTTTTGCCGCTGTCTTGCGACCTCCCTCACTTCCGGGTCCATGGGAGAGAAAAGGCTGGAAGTGCACCAGCAGCCTTTTCTCTCCCATTCACTTTACATGAAGATGCCGAGGAGGAAGAAGACCTGACAACCCCCCCCCCCCCCCCCCGGCTCTGACGTCATCACAAGATGGCGCCCGGGAGAAGAGGACGGTGACGACAGTAATTGGTAATGTATACTTAATTTAAGTGGAGTGGGGGGAAGGGGGCCAGACCGGTTATTTAAACACATTACAAAGTTACATAAATTTGTAATGTGGGTTAAATAAGCTAAAAAAAAATTTGTGGGAGTTGTCCTTTATTAAAGTTTTTTACTTAAAGATGTGATATAAGAGTGAATTGAGAATTGTTTGGGAAACAAGAATATGTACATTAGCAAAGTCGTATAATCCTATGGTGAGAGATGGATCTGCACTAACCATGAGATCACCATTGAGTCACATACAACTCTCGGCTATCTTCAGTAGTTCAGTTTTTTTAACGTTGGATAACCCCTTTTAGTAAATTGGGAGTGTGTGTGTGTGTGTGTGTGTGTGTGTGTGTGTGTGTGTGTGTGGAGGGTGTGTGTGTGTGTGTGTGTGTGGGGGGTGGGGTCTGAGAGTACATCATGTGGTCTGATGGATCCTTGTAGCTTAAGGTACAGTTTATGGTAGCTACAATATACCACTTCTTATTCCCCATCTATTTCATATAGGAACCTAAAAACAGGTGGGGTGGTACAGACTGCTATAAGATCCCAAGTAAACTTTGGCAGGTACTAAGGAGGTACATATGAACATGGGGTGTGTGTGGGTGTGTGTGTAGGGAGACTATTGTGTACACAATTGCTAATATGTCAATAAAGAAATGTATCATTATGTTCCCTCTGTGTACACTGAAACAATTACTATCTAGCCTGGAAAAGTCTTATTGTGTTAAGTAGAACTAATAGTATCTCATTATAATCAAGGGGAGAGTTATAAACTATAGTGACTGGCCAGGTGTTGGATATCTCGTTCTCCTGTCAGAATGAATAAACATATATTAAATTACTTGCCAGAGAAAAAACCTTGGCATTTTTCATTAAAGGACACGGGCTGGCAGGATGAATAGCCATTCTTTCTAGCCAAGTTTTCACCTTTAGTGTAAGAA
The DNA here is from genome assembly GCF_027789765.1 of Dendropsophus ebraccatus. Taxonomy (NCBI): domain Eukaryota; kingdom Metazoa; phylum Chordata; class Amphibia; order Anura; family Hylidae; genus Dendropsophus; species Dendropsophus ebraccatus. The sequence goes on along the minus strand of NC_091455.1, from coordinate 39,900,777 downwards.
AATTGCAGAAAATGTAATACTAATAGTGAGAAATCCTTTGAATAAAATGGTGAAATAAGGAAGAAACACCAGAAAACACTAGACTATGTTCAGATCACATATTTCCCATATGTTTTAATGGGCTCTGCCATTACCAATAAATAATGATAAATCAGCAGGGGAGTTTCTGGCTGTTTTCTATATGAAATACTATTCTATAAATTTGACCACTAGGTGTCTCACTTACTGGGAAACTGCAGTCGAGGCTCCATCACTAAGACCATCTGGTCTTTAGTAACAGCATAAAAGAGACCAACTGCAGGGAGTGATGTCTGCTCTGCACAGATGGGCCCAGTATAGATGAATACTCATTGGCCACCACGCGTACACGCCCCTGTGCACCGCTGCAGCTGAGTAAACTGAATGATGTAAGGCATATGTCATTTATAAACAAGTGCCCCCTCCTGGCTCTGAGTAAAATGCAGAAGTATGAGGAACAACAACAGCAACAAAAAATATAATAACATTAAAATAAAAAAAAATGTGAAATAAAAAAATGTTTATATGTATAAAGAAAAATAAAACAAATATATAAAAACCTAATAATTATAACAAAAACACAAACTAACAAGCTTCTGGACCTGCTCCTTATAGGGGACATTTATTAAGACCGGTGTAGGCCAGTCCTAAATTAGGCCCCGCCTCCCATTTACCCCGCCTGATTCCTCTGACAGCACCAGGTTAGTAATATATATGCTGGATGATCTTCAGCATTATGGTGTCTGACACCAAGTACCACTATATCCTTACTATTGTTCAACTTAGTATATTAATACTGAATATTATTCTGTGGTACGCTAAGCAACAAGTGCGCAAAAATAGGGACCATGATAACATTTTTAGCCCCATCCTTTTCCAGTCTCTGATATTCAGTGGCATTATTGGTATGAAATGTATATAATAGGGTTATGAGTATAATATACAGCCACCGCAGGGGCGTAGCTGGGATTCACAGGGCCCCATAGCAAAAAATTTTAAGGGGCCACCCTATGCACAACACAAAACGCTGTGTATATATATATATATATATATATATATATATATATATATACATATATATATATATATATATACTTTACTGCTGGTGCACTGATAACCCCTGACCGCTGCACATTTTCCTTTCCTACTTGATTGCGCAGCTGGAGAACAGAGGTTAGAGGTTATAAGTGCAGTGAAGGAGAGATCTCTGTCTTCTGCTTGTTAACCCTTTTTTTGTGTTGCAGCATGTAAGTAAACATTGGGACACTTACACACTGCAGTACATAAGGGGTTAAGCACAGGCTCTTACCTTCTCCACAGGCCTCCCTCCTGCATGGTCCCCATAGCAACTGCCTACCCTGCCTCTATGGTAGCTATGCCACTGCAGCCACCACAGGTTGGATTGAATGAAATACCTTCTAACTATTCTGAAACTGCTATAAACAATATAAAGTTCTAACCTAAACATCCTGTCATCAATGATTTAGTGTTCAGAAACTTTTCTTCCGAGGCGTTATAAATCAGCTGTGATTCCAGAATGATCATGCTGTGTGTACTATAGGCACAATACAGGACTCACAATGTGTTTACACTTCTGATATCTGAAGGGTAAAACAGATTATATATCTGGCAAAGTGACTTTCTGAAAAAGTATAAATCCATAAAAACAAACAAAAAATATTAAATCATGTCAGGAAAAGCTTTTTTTTTTTTTTTTTTTTACAAAATAGTGTTATACGTATTTACAGTGGTGCCTTGGATTACAAGCATAATTTGTTCCGGGACCGTGCTTGTAATCCAAATCCACTCTTAAACCAAAGCAGATTTTTCCATAAGAAATTACTGATATGCAGACAGTCGGTTCCACACCCCAAAAATAGTGATTTTTTTTTTTTTTCTGAATAACATGTAGAACAGATGAAACATACAATGACAAACAGCTGAATATGTGGTATTATAAGTTACTGCACAGAATAGCAATCAGCATGTGGAGTATAATGTATAGCAAGGGCATAAACCTGAAAAACAGCTGTTTGTAGATACAGGCTGGGACTGCAGATCCCCATAATGCAGTAGCATAGTACAACAGGCTAGAATAGAGAAGCAGGGCTGCTGTCAGAGGTCTGTGTGGTCACATGACTGGAATGGGGAAGAGGCGTGTCTTCGGCATGGATCAGGAAGTGAGAATCACAGAGCTGTGCAGGAGAACAGTGACAGAAACTTTTCTATACAGCAATATAGAAAGAATGAGCAGGGCATATATAGGCACATACATGCAGCACTCTTTGTGTCCAGGGAGAGAGGTGTTACAGCTATGAATAGATTACCTCAACAGTCCTGTCCCCTGATGCAAGCCCCAGCCTGAAGTGGATCTGCTATGATTTGGAAGGTGAGGCAGACTTCCTGGGTCAGAGTACAGGGCTGTAGACCCCACTATGCAGACCATGCCCCTCCTCCACTCGCCCTCCCACCCAGTAGAGGGAGCTCTCAACTCAAAGCGATGCTTTTAAACCAAGTTACAATTTTGAAAAACTGTGAGCTCTTAATCCAAGTTACTCTTAAACCAAGGTACCACAGTATTTTTTTAAATTGTGACTTAATATGTGTATATCTTATTGTTATTGAGCGTTCCTATGAACACTCATTTTGTCGACTGGTTTGATCTTTTGTGAAACCGGTAAAATCATCATTATGGGCTGCACATCTCTCTGTCTATACTGGGGGAATTTGTGGCTAATAACAGCATAGAATGGCTGCACAAACAATACAGTGATCATTCGTGTGGCCCCTTGATTAATTGTGCTGTATAAAGGCTCTGCAAACAGGAGTGGATCTTGCTCTAGGTCTCTAAGATCTATTTCATATATGAGTATAAAAAAACATCTGTAATATGAATGAAAAATACAGACATATTGAGGGGTATTAATGAAGGCTGCTGTCTAGCCATTTAGTTCTCTGCCATTGCATGGGCACCCTGAATTTATGTATAGGTATACACCTCTAATAAGTTTGCAGTACAATTGTGTGAAAGTGGTCTAAATCCGGTTTCAGAGAAGTGTAATATGGCGATATTTTGCTTCCGTATTGCAGTCGCACGTTCTGGGCTTGCAGCTGTAGCACAGGTGCAAAAATGCAGCCGAATTCGGAATCTGTCGTCTGAATCTGGCCTATGTATATAATCATACATCCCCACTCCTATAGAGCTTTGTTACGCTACTTAAAGTGTCACTGTCGTTATAACTTTCAAAATCTAAATCAACAGTATGGCTATGTTCACACAACGTCAAAAATAGAGAAAAGGCGTCCGATTTTGATATTAAAAAAATGTCTGTTTTTGCAGTGATTTAACTGACTGCAATAGCAATGCATTGAAGTCAATCCGAAGACGGACGTCCAATGCACACAATGCATTGAATAACGGACATTTTTACCGCTGATATCAAAATAATGATCATAATCATTATTTTCGGACGTCTTTTGCAAAGAGCGGATGTTTTTTCACACACAGTTTTTCTTTTCTCACCATTCTTTCTCCGTTTTTACTCTTAAATTACTTTTTAATTAAACCGCACCCAAAGGGCAATTAGTGATCCCAAACTAGAATAATGTGCCAACAGCCATCATTGCACTAACAGGAGGCCAGGCTGCTAAATGACGTCTGTTATTTTAGACTCAAAATAACGGACATAATTTTAAACGGAGCTGAAAAAACGTTGTGTGAACATAGCCTATATGTGATATTTATCAAGTTTGCACTTTAAATTATTATTATTATTTTTTTTAGTTATCATTTAAAAACACGGTATACAAAAAAGAAATAGATCTAGAAAAACAAGGTCTGCACCTCCCCAATATATTCACACACACGCATTCCTAATTTAAATCTTATCAAAAAAGACACAATATTAAAAACATTTTTAATTTTGTGTCTTTTTTTAAAAAAAAATAAAGTTTTTTTTTTTTGAGGTTTTTAATTTTGTGCCTTTTTTATTGGATTTAAATAAAGAATACTAAATATATTGTGGAGGTGCAGACCTTGTTTTTCTAGATCTATTTCTTTTTTTGTATACCATGGTAATCTTTGGGTCTGGATAGGACTAGCACTCCGGTATTATTGTATGTGATGCCCGCCTAACGTACATAGTGTCTATCATGGAAAACACGGCACTTCCTGTTTTCTGCCTTTTTTTCTCAAAAAACAGGAAACAGTTAGAAAACAGGAAGTCCTGTGTATCCCAGGACTTCCTGTGTATCCCAGGACTTAAATTGCAAACTTGCTTCATATCACATCTACTGTTGATTTAGTTTTTGAAAGTTATAATGACAGGAACACTTTAAGTCTACTAAATATACAGTAGAATACCAAATACTTTACAAAACGGGGATAAATGTTAATAAAACGAAGAAAAAGAATATAAAGATAATAATAATAATAATGTGATGTAAACGTACAAGGGACATGATTTATGTTTGCTGAGGAATTACTCATTATTCATCGGCTTTTTCGGCATTGTTGAAGTCTGAATAATAAACATTTTTGTAGCGAATGTCCCAGAACTCTGATAATGCTGAAACTATAATTATCCTTATATTAATTAAAAATAGTCGGTGGAAATGTCACAGAAGCAAAAATAAATCGCTTATACCGTATCTGGATCTTCAGAATACATAGCAAGGCCATGTTCACACAGTGTAAGACAAGAACGGCCATTGTTGGCGAATAAAACAATGACTGTTCTTGTCTTAAAATAATGCACTGTATTAAACTCTATGGGATCAGAGGCCATTGTTCGGTACGGCCGCAGACATAATTGACAGCCGTTGTTCACACCCTGTTCACATAATCTATGGCCGTTTTGATGGCCGTACGTTACATAAAGTTCTGTGGTGATTTGGATTGCATGCACACCCAAATGTGCCCACAATCCAACTAAAATTAAATTATGTTGCTATGGCCGATATGACAGAAAATGTCTAACAGCGGCCTTTGTTTTTGCTAAATGTGAACATAGCCTAAGGCAATGTGCAGACTACGTGAGAGACCGGTCTCTGAAAAGATCTGAAAAGATCTCGGATGGTCTCGGATGATGTTTGCAGCCGCAGAGTTCTGTTGCTGGTGCATCCACGCGCACCCGCATAAGAATTCCCCACAGAACACTATGGAGCGAGCGGCCGGAGCCACTTGCTCCTTAGTGTGCACTGACAGGGTTTTCTGCGGCCGCTATTCAATGAATATCGGCCGCAGAAAACTCACATGTCAGTTGTTTGCGGCGCCACTAGGGATCCTGGCCGGAGCGTATACACATAGTGGCATAGATGGCAAGGTAACGTATATGTTCGTAATAATCACGGCCAACGTGCACAACAGCCGTGGTTTTTACAAAAATATACATTGTGTAAACATAGCTTAAGAGTGTGAACTTCTGGCTTAGAGGGCAAATACATATTACTGCAAAACTCTTGATTGGAGTCTGATTTGTTATAGTCATGAACCAAGGATGTGGATTCTGTCATTTCCCTTGGCGTTGGATACACTACACTGTGGAGTCTAAGAGACCCCCAATAAATTGGTATGCACTAGTGATGAGCGAATAGTGAAATATTTGAGTATTCGATATTCGTACAAATATCTCCCTGATATTCGACTATTCTATCGAGTATTCGATCCCATTAAAGTCTATGGGAACAAGTATTTGATTATTGAAAAACATCTATTTGACCACTTGGACGCTTATCGAATATTTATCGAATATTCGGCGTACTATTTGGTAATATTCGATACTATTGAATACCTTACTATTCAATCGAATATCTATTAAATCGAACAGTATTCGCTCATCACTAGTATGTACTGATCTGCAGGAGGATCATTAGAACCACAAAAGTCCCAGAATGGAGACGCTAGCACTGATGAAGTAGTATCATAGACAATAATGGAGCCATTTTTGGAGGATCATGGCAGAGAAGCTTAGTCAGTGGCATAGTCATTACTTTAATCCAGAAGCAGAGCAACCAGTATCAGGTGAACAATACCAAGGACAAGTAAAAAATACTATAATAAAATGGTAATTGCTGAACGTGAACAACGTAATTTGAACAAGAAGTAAGCCTAAAAAGTAAGTTTGATAGTAAGGTGTATTACATAAATTGTACCTTTCGTGTGGACAAACTTTTGACATGTCATAGAGACATGTAAAAAGTGTTGATCAGTCTTTGTCTGAGTGTTCAGACCCGCACCGATATGTAGATAGAGGCGGGAGAAGACTGCGTAAAGTGCAATTCTCTCCTGGCTCTGATATCATGTGACACAGAACAGGGAGTGGACATGCTGCACCTGCAATCCTCTCCCGGATTTATCTCCCGATTGGTACGGGTCTGAACAGTCAGATGAAGACAAATCAAAACTTTTGACATGTCTCTATGACAGTGACACTTTAAGGCTAACTTCACACAGAAGGGCCGCTTTCTGTGAAGTTCAACCCAGCTGGTACTGCAGTACCGGCCAGATGAACCTAATTTCTTTTGAATTGGAATACGGGCACATACGGGTGTGCACGCATTCCAATTAACCATTGCAGACAATGTAAAGTCCGACCAGAACCGGACTTTACATTGTCTGCACTGTCAGTTTTGTGCGGCCACTATTCAATGAATAGCGGCCACACAAAGCTGAAATGTCAGTTTTCTGTGCGGCCACATGAAATCCCGGACAGAGTGTATACAGAGTGTATACACACTGGCTTGGATTCCGTAGAAAACACAACAACGGCCGTTAGTAATTGAAAAAATATATTGTGTGAACTTAGCCTAAGAAAGTAAAGTAAAAATACCCATCCAGTGTAAGGGGTTTGCCCTATGGTGATAGCTGCTGAGAAGAGGTAAGAGCCTTATGACTGCACAGCAAGATGTCGTCACTGTGCACAAATTTTTTCCTATTTGCATCTGCCCAAAAAGGGAGTGTAGAAATTAAATACATACTGTTATATATTACACTCAGTAATAACACATTATGCAGTAAACTCTTTAAGTGTACCTGTTGTTATAAAAAAACACTTTTCACTTGTTATAGAGACACGTCCAAAGTTTTGATCGGTCGGGGTCTGAGTGGTCAGACTCGTACCGATTGGGAGATAGAGCGGGGAGAGGACCGCAGCTGCAGCTCTCAAGAGTCACTCTCCATAGGAGCCCATTTTAAGTCCGACTCTTTTTTATTTTTATTCAGAGCGGATGCGTCTCTAAGAAATGTCCAAAGTTTTTCATAACAACAGGTACAATTTAAGCTCCCTCTAGTGGTGGCTCCAAGCAAGCAGAATTTCATGTCATCATTGCTTTGTCTATTTACGAGCACTTTGAAAATCTATATCTGAGAAAGGGAAACCTGGATCCCTTAATTAAAAAAATTAGTTCACAATTTTTACTCAATATTTTTACCCCATAATACTGATGCGATAATAGGAGGAGGAGTTTCACTGTAAACCGATTGTTGTCTGTAAACTGATTGTTCTCTTAGGCTGGGTTCACACTGCGTTTTTGCAATCCATTTTTTTTTTCATCCGTTTTTTGCAAAAACACGGATAAAAAAACTGATGCATTTGTGTGCATCCGTTTTGATCCGTTTTTCCATTGACTTCCATTGACTTCCATTGTAAAAAAACGGATCAAAACAGATCCATTTTTTTTTAACGGACACAAAAATAGTGTCAGCTACGTTTTTGTGTCCGTCAAAAAAAAAACACGGATCCGTTTTGATCCGTTTTTTTTACAATGGAAGTCAATGGAAAAACGGATCAAAACGGATGCACACAAATGCATCCGTTTTTTCCATCCGTTTTTTTGCAAAAAAAAACGGATTGCAAAAAACGCAGTGTGAACCCAGCCTTATATAAATATTACTTGCATGACAAAAGGCGTGCTTTGAATATGAATATAATGCTAATATAAAGTCAAATAGAAAAGAAAATTCCCGTATTTTGTGTTCAGATTCCCACCTGAAATGGACGCGATCCCAGAAGATGTTTTGAACTGTAGAATAAAGACAATTGCATTATATGAAACAAGATGAAGTCTAGAGATTCCCGTGAAGCCTGTCTGCATTTTGTCTCCCGATACTTTCTTGATGTGACCTTGACAGAATGAATGTAAGTGTTTTCTTTGATTCTTATACAGTAATTCCCCAGCTCGGTGTTCTGTATTTTGCATATCTGCAGATAACTCTCCAAATAAACCACCTGGAATGGAGAATTAATCAAGTATTTGGAAAATTAATTACTTCTCCTGAAATCCTGGCTGATTTCCTTCAATACACACACTACCAGATGTAGATACAATGTAGTATAATGCTTCTTAATCATGGTATAATTCTTCATTATTTGGTTTATTATATGGCTTTTCAAAAAGAAATTTATAGTGTCTGTTATCATTATTTGTATAAATGACAATAGAATACCTGGGAATATACAAGACTTAAAGGGGTCTTCTCATCTGGGCATGTTATTCCCTATCCGTATAGGGGATTATAAGCTTATTACTGGTGGTTTAGCCCCCCGGACCCCCAACAGATCCTGAGAACAGGGACCCTATTCCCCCACAGGTCCTGAGAATGGGGACCTTATTTCCCTGCGGTGAATGGAGTGCTCAGCACGCCTACATGGCCACCACTCCAGGTTCGTTTTGAACCATCGATTTTGAATGAAAAGCCAATGGTTCCAGTTCGAACAAACCTGAAAATTCCCGCTGTTCGATCATCCCTATTTCTAAGCACTGAACGTTTTAAATGTTCAAATTTTAGAGCACAAAATTTCTGGCTGTTGTTAAACACAAGAAAGAAGGGAGAGGAGGGAATACAGCTGCAGTTTTTTACTCATCATTTAAGCAGAATACATCAGGATCAGACTAAACACCGCAGCTCTTACATAACTTAAACATCCTATCCATTCAGAAAGCACAGCTGGTGGGGGGGGGGGGGTAAAGGGGGTTGGTATGAGGGCAAGTCAGGGGTTGGGGTGATTAACGTCCGTGCGCCTGGTGTATATTGGCAAAAAGTCCTTGATTTTTGCGCATATTTTTGCGCATATTTGTGACTATACCCTTCTTAACTGATGGGCTGATAATGGGTGTGGAATCCTCCTGCGCCCAATTTACTAAGATTTACAAATGTAGCCAGATGTATATCATGGTGAATATCTATGCCAGCCCAGAGGCGACATACAGTATATTTTTGACACTGCTTCATTTACCAGATTTATCAAGAAGAATTCATTTATGGTCCATTAGGCTATGTGCACACTTCATAAAAGAACGGCCATTCCGTGAACTGGCAGGGTCACGGAACGGCCGGTCTCTGAAAAGATCATCCCGGCCAGTACTGCAGTACCGCCCGGGTGATCTTTTCAGCCTCAGAGTTCTGATGCGGGCGCATCCGTGCGTGCCCGCATTGGAACTCTCCACTGCACCCTATGGAGTAAGCAGCCGTAGCCGCTAGTTTGCACTGACAGGGTTTTCTACGGCCGCTATTTACTGAATAGCGGCCGCAGAAAACTGGCATGTCAGTTGCTTGCGGCGCCGCTAGGGATCCTGGCCGGAGTGTACACTATGTGTATACGCTCCGGCCGGGATCCCATAGACGGAGAAGTAACGTATATTGTCGTAATAATTTTTTATTTTTACGAAAATGTACGTTGTGTGAACATAGTCTTAAAGGAGGAGTCCCACCAACTATGAAATCTGCAGTCAGACAGGTGAAGGTAGGTGCGAAAACAACAAACAAGTTAACTCACCTTTCCCCACTCAGCCGGGGTCGTGAAGTTGCAACTAGCAGAGCTGCAGGACTCTGACTGTGGAGAACGGGACCCGGGAGCGGTGGTACAGAGGTATAGGGGACGGGTGCGTTAACCTATTTAGTTTCCCATTCACGCCTGCCTGCTGATTAAATAGTTGGTGGGACTTCTCCTTTAAGGCATACAGTAGTTAGGGGTGTGGAAGAACTTGACAGGCCGCATAAAGCTTAGACATCCACCGCATCCAACATCTTGGGGTTGAACTAGAGTGGGAATTGTAGGCCCGGCCCTCCGCTCTAAAATGAGTTGGATGCTCTTCACAAATGCTCTTGTAAGTGAATGGGCAAAAAAAGCTCACAGGCACTTCCAAAACCTTGTATAACATCTTCCCAGAAGAGTGGAAGTTGTCCTTACTATAAAAGGGACATCAAGTTAAAAATTTATGCCTATGGATTTAAAATGGGATATCCAAGTGTCCATATTGTATATATCTGTATATGGTCCATAAAAAAATTATTTATAAAGGTTTAGTTGCGTTATAGTATACAGCTTCTTCTTTTGTTGTGGTCACATGATTTCTGTATATTTTACTGCACCTATAGTTGGCCGTGCCCATTCTGCCATTTGGTTATATGTATATGAACCAGTCTGTTAAAGGGGTTGTCTTTTTCTTTCAAATCAACTGGTGTCAGAAAGTTATATAGATTTGTAAGTTACTTTTATAAAATCTCAAGTCTTCCCATACTTATCAGCTACTATATGTCCCGCAGGAAATGTTTTTTTTTTTTCAGTCTGACACAGTGCTCTCTGCTGACATCTCTGGCCGAGACTGTCCAAAGCAGGAGAGGTTTTCTATGGGGGTTCATAGTAAACCGAGTTCCTGTCTCAGCCACAGATGTCAGCAGAGAGCACTGTGTCAGACTGAAAATAAAACAACATTTCCTGCAGGACATACAGCAGCTAAAAAGTATGAGACTTGAGATTTTTTAATAGAAGTAAATTATAAATCTATATAACTTTCTAATATTAGTTTTCGCTGGATAAACCCTTTAAATGTGTCAACTGGATCATCTGATCTGATACTATGTAGGTTACTTATTCGCCATTTTGAAGCTCTTTGTCCACTGTCAGAGAAGAGAAATGTTCTGGTTTCTGTTCAGAAGCTATAAGTCCATGTAGATGAAACACTCCCTAGTTTCCTGCTTGTGGCTGGAAATGTTATAAATTCTTACTTTAATCCAGGGTAGAAAACATTTGCACAAATCAGAAGTATTAATACCTGAACTAACCCCAAACGCAATCATTCTTAGAGTTTTATTCCCACTTCTTATACCTTTTATGCTGTATCCCTGCAGATGGTGGTTAGTTTGCATATACAGCGATAAATCAGACCTGCTAAACAGCGAGTCTAGTGCGTGTACATATGCTGATATACTGTGCTGATATACTGTGCGCATCTGTTAGTCACAATGATTTCATTTCTCTATACTGTATAATATGGTACTGGATAGGTACCTAACGCATCAGCAAATGTTCTAAAGTGGAAGACAAAGGTCGGAAACATGTCCGGATAATAAAACAACCTATTCAGTTTTGCAAAAAAAAAAAAAAAAACGTTAAACAGTATCTGTTATTTAAAAAAAAAAAAATTGACATGTCAGAGGGACAAGCCTAAAGTTTTTATTGGTCAGGGTCTGAGTGTTCAAACTGACCAATCAGTAGGACAAGCTGGCATGCTCTCCTCTCCAGCTCAGTGTCTCCGACTTAGATGGACCCCACAGACTTAGGGCCAGTTCACACGGAGTAAAAGCGGCGGAATTCCACTGCGGAATCTGGCATGCCTCAGTGCCATAAGTCTGTCTATGGGAGGGCTTGCGCGCCTTCGCTCTCCGCGCCTCTCCCCTTAAAGAATTGACATGTCAATTCTGTGAGCGGAGAGGCGCAGAGAGAGAAGGCACGCAAGCCCTCCCATAGACAGACTGTATGACACTGAGGCAAGCAGGATTCCTCGGCGGCACGCCCCGCTGTGGATTCCTGCCTGCCTCAGTGGCATACAGTCTGTCTATTCAGTCCGCTTTTACTCCGTGTGAATTGGCCCTTACCTTTAAAGTCCATCTAGGTCAATGCTTCTCAATTCCAGTCCTCAGGCCTCACCAACAGGTCATGTTTTGAGGATTTCCTATACAAAGAACAGCTGTGAGAATACCTGATGCACTGAGTATAATTATATCACCTGTGCAATGCTAAGGAAATCCTCAAAACATGACCTGTTGGTGAGGCCTGAGGACTGGAATCGAGAAGCCCTGATTTAGGTCACATGCCATGACAACAGAGAGTGAACACGCTGTGCATAGACTACTCCTGGCTCGTTCTCCTGATTGGCCGCGGTCTGAACACTCAGACCTTGACTGATCAAAACTTTTGTCAAAAGTTTCTTTTTAATGACAGTGTCCATTTAGGCATGACCAGTGAATTTACTTTTTCCATAGACATTATGGTCTGTCTACTTCAGAAGGAAATTCTTTCTCTGTACTGTCACATGGTGTAAAGTGAAACTGGCTTAGTTGCCCCTAGCAACCAATCAGATTCCACTTTTTATTCCTCACAGACTCTTTGGAAAATGAAAAGTGGAATCTGATTGGTTGCTAGGGGCAACTGAGCCAGTTTCACTTTACACCATGTTTGATAAATCTCCCCCACTTCTTTTTTTCCCACTGTAGGAGAGCTAATTTGCATACATGTTTTTCCCATAAGGCTTTGCCAGTAAATCTCTCTAAACCAACTGGGTGTTTGCAAGAAGAACCAGTCCTTACTTAGCTCTGTCTACAGACACAAAAAAGAAAAACTAAAATATCAGCTTCTTCCAGGCCTGAGCACATGAGACTATTACTCTCTCCTGGGCAGGCATGTAATAGTAAGTTCTGCCAGTAGTCAAGAGCCTATTTTGTGGTTAAGTGACCATTAGTTCGGTTCAATCCCAAGCAATTGCTTCCTCTCCAGTAACATACAGGGAGGTGACACCCTGGGCTCCAGCTATATGCTCAACATGTATCAATTCATCGTAGGTTTTTTCTTCTTGGAATACAAACTATGATGCAATGTATTTAACACAAATAAAATACAGAATGACATCTTTTCTCGAGTCCCATTGCAACTGACATAAACTTCTTCTGTACGGCTACTACCATGGGGGACCATGGGGCCCCATAGCAAGAACCTAAATGGGTCACTCCTGCACTGACCAGTGGGCCCTGAGAGGAACGGGTGGGGGGGGCATGTTGGTCTTTTGGTGCTGTGTAACAGGAGAGCTGACCATACAATGAGATCACGATCACCCCCAGGATAAACATAGAAAACATAAAAAATAAATAGACAGGTTATATTGCAAAACTTGGAATCACAACCCCTGTTAATTTTTTTTTTTATTTCTCGACAGTTTCTCTTTAATAATCAGATTTTCTTAAATTTAGGCAAGGAACAAAACAAAAAAAGTGAGTCAAAAACATTAGAAGTATTCATTTATTTATTTAGAAAAATGCGCCAATGTCACATATATGTGAGTGGCAAACGTCTGTGAACCTTTAGGCCCTGTACCCACATGCCGATGAATGAACAAGGCCCCAAACCTCTCTTCCATGTGCTCACCAATGCCATTTGTGGGACCAGCTGGGGCCACCCCTGGATACACTGGCTTGCCACTGCCACAGTACTGGGAGATGTAGTTGTTGCAGTTGAATAGAGTAGTAAGTGGGCTAAGCGCTCCTTATCTGCCACTCACCTCACTGCATGGCACTGGGCAGCATGGTCAGGAAGAAGATCGGACATTACAAACACGGGGCAGCGGGACGGGAGGGAGTGGGGACATCGCATAGTACCAGGCAGCAAGGGAGGGAGGGAGAATGCACTGATTCCACATATAGTTTCTACATAGATTTCTACATATACTGCGCCCCCTGCTGGACCTTGCGGGTACATACATCCGAGTCGTGATGTCACTTTTTTTTAGAGAAATTGAAGCCTGCCGGATCCACTAAATTAAGAGAAATAGCACTATATGTGCATTTCCCATAATTAGTGTATATTAGGAATTTTTCTAACTTTCCTTATGTAAGAACATAATTTAACCCCTTAACAACTGCGGGCGTATATTTACGCCCTGCGGTCGGTAAGGACGCTCAGAGCGGGGCCGCGCGGCGGCTGTGCTCTGGACCGCGGCGGTCCCGGGTGCCGATTGTAGCCCGGGACTGCAGGTATTAGCGGGCACGGTCCGATCGCCGTGCCCGCTAATACAGTAATCGGATGCAGCTGTCAAAATTGACAGCTGCATCCGATTACCGTTTGCAGCGTCATCCCTGGTGTCTAGTGGGGAGATCGCTCCTCCGGGACGTTGTCCCGGAGTAGCGATCTCCGTTTCTGAAGCCGGCCGGGGACCGCTCCAAGATGGCGCCGTCCCCGGCCCGGCACTCGTTTACTTCCGACTGCAGCAAGCGAAAGCAAACGAGTGCCGATCTCATGGATCTCTGCAGCATATCTATGCTGCAGAGATCTCTATGAGAGATCAAAGCACTTATACTAGAAGTCCCCCAGGGGGGTAATAACCCTAAACCCAGGGGGGCTTCTAGTATAAGAGTAAAAGTAAAAAAAAAAGTGTCATTATTAATAAAAAGCCCCCTCCACTAATAAAAGTCTGAATCACCCCCCTTTTCCCAGGTTATTAATAAAAGTAAATCAATAAATAAATAAACAAACATGTTTGGTATCGCCGCGTGCGTAATCGCCCGAACTATTAATTAATCACATTCCTGATCTCACACGGTTAACTGCGTAAGCGCCAAAAAATCCCAAAGTGCAAAATTGCGCATTTTTGGTCGCATCAAATCCAGAAAAATGTTAATAAAACGCGATCAAAAAGTCGTATATGCGCAATCAAGGTACCGATAGAAAGAACATGTCATGGCGCAAAAAATGACACCTCACCCAGCCCCATAGACCAAAGGATAAAAGCGCTATAAGCCTGGGAATGGAGCGATTTTAAGGAACGTATATTTGTAAACAATGGTTTTAATTTTTTACAGGCCATCAGATACAAGAAAAGTTAGACATGTTATATATAATTTTAATCGTAACGACTTATGGAATATATATAACAAGTCAGTTTTACCCCAGGGCCAACGGCGTAAAAACACATATCCACTAAAAACACAAAATGTGTTTTTTTTTTTCAATTTCACTACACATTGAATTATTTCCTGCTTTTGCAGTGTACTTTATGCAAAAATTCTGCCTGTCATTGCAAAGTACAATTAGTGGCACAAAAAATAAGGGCTCATGTGGGTTTCTAGGTGAAAAAATGCAACTGCTATGGCCTTTTATGCACAAGGAGGAAAAAACGAAAACGCAAAAATCAAAATTGCCCCGGTCCTTAAGGGGTTAAAACAATACATTTTGCCCAGAGTTCTCCTTTAAGGTATCTAAAATGTCCTCTGCGTCTTCAGAGTATCCCTCTTTCTTTAGCGCCATAATATATACAATATAATGCCTTGAAACGCATACAATTTTGATTTGAAGTAAATACAGACTTTGATTACTAACACTATCTCCAGTATTGGTCTCCATAGAGATCTGCGCTGATACCCAAGTTTTTTTTTAAATCTTTTTGCTTAATATTCCAGACGCAGACGATTCTCCTCTTGGCAGAATCCCTGTGATGGCTGCTTTATCCAATTGTATCATGTGTCAATATAAGTTGTTGTGTCTTCTACGCAACTTTCTAAGGTGAACAATTTTCTCCTAAGGGGAAAGAGAATTTTAAAGCTCCACGACCCACTGAGACGTCCTGTCCTATGAGACGCTCCTCTAATTCAGTTATCTACCTGGCGGGTAATAACCACAGGGTATAAAGAGAGAACTTTAAGTATGGAGGAAACACAGGTAGCATCGTTACAATGCAGTAAAAAGATGTTGCGAAGAACGTTGGAATTTTTTTTTTTTTTTTTCCAAATTTAATTTCCATGACACAAGCAAACGCTAATAATTAATTATACATTTTATATTATTTTGTGTCTGCCGGCGAATGCAGAAGCAGCAGGAAGAGAACTCACAATGGGGCTTACTCCTTAGTATCCAGTCAGTCAGTAACGCAGATGCCGAGCAGATGTGGTCTCATCTGCCTTGTAAATTCCAACGCCGTCGCAATAACCTTTTATGATTATAAGCTCTACAGATTTTAATTGCCTGTTAGAGATCAATTTTTGCACAGTTGGTATTTTTTAATTTTTCTTATTTTCTGCAGAAATAAGTATTTCTGTTCATATTTATACAACACATCCGGTTATCATCAGACTCTCCTCCCGTAGATACATTATAGAGGATTATTTCTTATTATTTTTCTAACAGTCCATAGCGAGCGGATTTGGCTGAGCGTAGATGTGCCGAGTCGCTTCACATTCACGCATGACTTCATCCAATTCAACATTCCCATCGTCATCACAATGCAATTAACTGGCAAATAATGGGATCATAATACATTAGAACAACAAGAAGAGGAGGTAATCCCTATTTTCGAGCTTTCCTTGTGTCTTTTGAAACATTTTCATGCACATTGCTTTTAATAGAGTCATTTGTGGAGTTTGCCCTTGTATATATCAAGTTGAACCTATAGCCCATTTGTTTTATGTTTGGAATCAACTTAATCTTTAAATTTTCCAGTCCACTAACTGCACTTGTCAAATGTTCTTGGAGTGTATTTAAAGCTGAAGGATCAATCGACCTGCCGCAGATGAGGATTTTAGCCCCAGAAGGAATTAAATGTTTTGCAAAAACAATTTGAACAATGGGTGGAAATTATTATGGCCGGCACACAGTAAGGTATAGGAGATTCCAGTAAGGCCTCATTCACACACCCGAAAAAAGTTTCCGCATTTGCGGATCCGCAATTTTTTTGATAAGATAAATCAGGGCTATTCACACATGCGCATTGTTCGTCTCCGTATTTGTGTTCCGCAAACAAATTAGGACTTGTTGTAGTGCGGACCGCAATTGAAGCACATTTCCCCATAGAAATCTATTAGAGCCTCTATAATTCGCAAACCATCTGCAAACTGTCCGCAAACCATCTGTAAACTGATTTCTGAACACAACACAACTAGTTTTCAGCCCCGGAAGAAGCTATTTCAGCAAAATATACATTAGGTCGTGGACCCGAGACCCTCCATTAAAGGGAGCCTGTCACCCCCCCATGCCGGGGCAGAACTCCGGCCGACCCCCCGGTGGAGACCCTTATACTTACCCCGTGCACAAAGTCCTGCTCCTGGACCCGCTCCCGTTGCCAAGATATCGCCGTCGGAAGCCCAGCGCGCACTCATCAGAGATGAGTCCGATGCTCATAAAAAATAAATGGAGCTGTCATTCTCTTTGAGCGTCAGACTCATCTCTGATGAGCGTGCGCTGGGCTTCCGACGGCGATATTTCGGCAACGGGAGTGGGTCCAGGAGCGGGACTTCACGCACGGGGTAAGTATAAGGGTCTCCACCGGGGGGTCGACTGGGCTCTGCCCCGACACGGGGGGTGACAGGTTCCCTTTAACGGTTTACAGGTTTGTGGCAGGGGAAGTGTGACAGGCTTACCTGGCCTTACAGTCAACCCTCCTGATCCAGTGTTGTTCCATACTCCATCTTTCCTCCTTTTCAACCAATTTTTATTGTTTGTGTTACTTGTTACAGCACTTGCACGTTAATGCACATATTTCTCTCTAGTTTCATATGTTGGGGGGAAATACTGCACCATGGTAACATCACTATATTGAGGTTATTTATTTTGAGGTGTCTTGGTGTGCTGTTTTGTGCATTGTGCATTTCCTTCATTCTTTTATAGTACTGTAAGCAAACACCTCCCACAGTCAGTATCTAGGTCAGAGTGGCAACTTTTCATCCTTGATTCCTCCTAAATAATTTTCTCTAAGAATCAAACAGAGGAAAAGCTGCAGACATGGGCACAGAGGCAGTGCCAAATGTTCAAGTGTATTGGAAAGCTATAAAATCATGTTTGAATGAAGCTTAAAGGGGTTGTCCGGGAAAAAAATGTTGAGCAGCAGAGGGTGCTGGAAACACTTTAAGTAACACTTACCCATCCCGGTCCATGCTGCCTCGATTTCCCACTGGTTTCCCCTATTCCCTAATTCCTGTTACATCACAGAGATACATGAGTTGCCCACTCAGTGACTGAGGCAGGACACTGCTGCAGTCACTGATTGACTGACTGACTGACTGACTGACTGACCATTGTGATGTCAAAGGAACTCAGAGATACAGCTACTGGAAGATGGAGAGTTGTAGCGCTGGACCATAATGGGGGAGTCTCACTTGTTTATTGTGTTTGGAGCATGCATCCTTCTCCACCTCTCCCTACCCTGTGTGATCGATGTACAGAGTTCAGCTTTTAGACCTGAACATTGTATATCAATCATGCAGGGCATAAAGAAGTAAGGAAGGGAGGAGGTGTGCATGAAGCAGCTCAGTATGGCCTCTATAATGCTTGAACTTTGATAGAAAACCAGATTTTATAATCTTGCAAAACAATATAGAGCTTACAAATTCCCTTTAAAGTCTGCAATATAAGCAAAATCATGGTTTGGATTTTGCCCGTATAATAATTAGCAATGAATACCCTAGGACATATGGGAGGCTCATGGATGGAGCACTATCTTGGTGTGGAAATAAAGTAATAAAATAGTGCTGCGTAACAAAGATTGTTACAACCTTAAAAAAAAAAAAAAAAAAAAAAAATATATATATATATATATATATATATATATATATATATATATATACACATTTTGCCTGCGGTCCAGAAATGTTCCATCATCTCCAACATTTTCAATTTCCACAAGTAACCAGGTCACTTCAAATCTGTTTTCCCTATTTAAAATATGAATGGACGTGCTGTGAAATATTTTTTTTTTGAATTTTAGAGATTTGCAAGGTCTACAGCTAAAGCAAAAATAAAAATAAAAAATCTATTTAGCTTTAATACCCAGAGAAATGGTATTGTTCTGCAAAATATATTTTTATCTCCGCAAAAAGAAAATGCTACCGATTCTAAGGTCAAATAGAACATAAAGGGATATTATTATTTGATTTAACATACTTTCATAACATCTTTCAAATACCCATTGGATATGATAGCTCTGAGACATCCGCTACATTTCTAAATAGACAACACAGACCCAGCCGTAGGGTAAATATAATTCTCTTACATAAAAATGGAAACGAATTGGATAAAAAAAAAAATCCTAAAAATAAAGTTTATTTTAATGAGATTTTCCCCCTTCACCTGCCTTTATTGTGTAAGATCACACATGTGAATTTGGTGAGATAAATTGATGTTTTGTGTTTTTCACAAAGGCCTTTTCATCTTTTCTATACTTTTCAGTTCCTCTGATTCTCCACAATATCCCACAAACTGTTCATTAAATTCAATTCAACTCTAAACTGCTCAGAAATCAGCGTACGTATCCAGGGTTAATGGGGATAAACACCTTTATTGGGTCAATAGAAGGGAAAAGAGCAATAAGGTATTGTCATTTCATTTGAAAAGCTGTGAGGCGGTTTTAGCTAAAGTGTTAAAGTTGCTTGAAGGTTTTCAAAGTACTTTAACTTCCATTACTTTCAAAAACAGGAAAATACACAAATGTCAAGGGTAAGATAGATGGGTGGTTGGTGCCAGCATAAAATGAATGCACATTTTACAGCTCTTCCCATCAACTTTGTCAGCCCTATTTTGGCTTTTTTGAAGGAACTAATATTCAGTACTGTGAAAAAGTTTAGGCAAGTGTGAGGAAATTCTGTAAAGTAAGAGTTGTTTGAGAAATAGAAGTATTAATAGATTATTTTTATTGAAGGAGTATTCTCTCCGGGATGCCTTTTTTCACAATTAATTAGGGGGGGGGGGGGGTGAAAACAATTACATATACTTACCTCCCTGGCTCCAGTGCTGCTGCACCAGTCCCCGGTGTCCAGCCACTTTCTGGTCTGACACGGGCCTGTGCTCTGTTCCCCGGTGTCTGGACACTTCCTGGTCTGACGCGGACATAGAGACGTGACTTGGGCAGGCTGGCTCAACCATTCAGTGGCTGTCTGTCCTCTGCTACTGAATGGATGAGGGGGGGGGGCCTGAGATGTTATAAATGAAGTTCTGTTGGATGCAGGCAGCAGCACTGGAGTTGGGGAGGTAAGTGGATGCAGTTGTTTTCCCTCACCCCCAATAACCCAATTTTTGGTGCCAGGGAGACCAGCCAAACGACAACACTGCCGGCTGCTAGTGAAAGCGCTTAATGCAGTGAAGTCCTAGGTGCATTGCCCCCTGGGAAACATGAATATGCAAAAGAAGAGCCCGTGGAGCCTCATTGAAGAGTCTCAAAACACAGGACTAGCCAGAGTTCAGCAATCTGTTTCTCTTATGGCTTTACTAGGCATTGCTCCCACCTAGCCAGAATCCTGTTCCACACTGATGAGGGGCAACACCCCGAAACTGCTGTATGTGGATGGTTACCTAGCCTTCGTTTATCCCTTGTCATTACATTGACTTATAGGGCCACTTAATATGGTGGTTTTGGTGGTTTCCTAACAGGAGCTGCCCCTTGGCTGGGTCCTTCCCGGAGGGATATCTGGCTAGTCCTGAGTTTTGAGACTCTTCAATGAGGCTCCACGGGCTCTTCTTTTGCATATTCAATTTTTGGTGCGACCACCCTTTTGCAGTGGCCCAGAACTCATGTTCCACTGATGTGTTCCTTTCCTTGTTCAGTTGGCACCTGAAAGGTATATTTGCATATTTGCTTATGTCTTTATATATTTTAAGATATACTATATTCACTTTTGGCCACAAGATGCCACCACTGAGTATTGTCTTACCCTTTTCCAGCACATTGAAGCTAATAGATGTTAATACATTATTTATAAGGTATGATGTTTTACAAGGGCAAGAGGCTGATTGCCTAACAGTTCCCTTTCCCTAGCCTATCAAATATTCATTCTAAAAAGTTCCCACCAATGGGATGTTGAGTCACCTTACAGTTCCTTCACCATTTGGGGATTGACCTACAATAGTTTTAGCCCTATATAGAGGGTAGAGTTAGTCAGTGGGGTGTAGTGTGTATTGTTATACTGTAGCAATCCTGACTAGACTGCACCAGAGTTTATCCGTGGGGCTGGCCCTTGTGGCCAGATGCTTTTTCCTGCAGAGGATGTTCCTTTTTTCACAAGCTTTTACCTACAGCAGTATGCACTGCTAAACTCCTAAAATGGGCAACTACCACCCAAGGGACCTAACCTGTATTTGTCTGGGGTAACCAAGTTCTACAAAGTATTTGTCAGGAAGTCCTTTAACTGTATGGACTATCCCCAGCAGTTGGCAAAGAGCAGTTAAAGCCAAAGTACCCCACTGAACCTTCGCTTCATCTGCATGGGTAATCTTGAGGGATTACTGGTTGTTCAAACCCAGGGCCTGTGTTTCTGGATCTGACACTCTGTGATCTCCTTCGGCATAAGGCAGGATTCTCTAAACCGTGAGTATAAGTTTCTTCTATCAAGTCTAAAGTATTAAAATCACAACCACAGAGTTCTGTACTGCCTAGACGTGTCCCCCTGGAAGCCCCCTATTTACTCTACAAAATCTTCTAACTAAAAACCTATATACTGCTCAGGCCCTTTGACAAGTGCAGCGATATCGCAACACCTGCCCTTGCAATATTCATCTAGCAACCCATGGGGCACCACACTTTGCCTTCACAAGATCATGAATTCTTCTAGGTAACTTGTATACAGTGTATGAAGGAACACTGCCGGGAGGTTGTTCTAGACATCTTGGAGAACCAAGTACAAATCTTCTGAGGATGTTGCTGCTTAGCTCATTCTCTTCATACTGTGAAATCCCAGAGAGACTGGATGATGATGGAATCAGGGCTTTGTGCCGAAGATAGTTCTCAATTTGCTGGATATTTGGGGCCATTGCCCTGATACAGAGTCAAAGTAATTTGGGTAAAATTTGATTCCAGCATCCCCAGAGCACTGGATTGATGAAGAGATGTTACCAGTGGGTGGAAAAAGTGGTGCACTAGGGGTGCTGGGGCTGCCTCCAGTGCACCAAGCAAGCTTGCATACAATGTATTTGACCAATTTCTATGGAACGGCGCAACTGATTTGAAAGCTGAGGACACTGTTAGGGTATAAACCCACACACCGTATAAGCAGCGTATTTACTGCTGCGATACGCAGCAAATACGCAGCAAACACGCAGCAAATACGCAGCAAAAACGCAGCAGATTATATCTAAATAACTGAACACAGCATCAAATCTGTACCAACAAATCTGCTGCGTATTTGCTGCGTATTTGTTGTGTATCTGCTGTGTATACGCTGTGTGGGTTTGTACCCTTAAACACTGTGTACAAAGAGATTAGTATGAGCTATGTTTTCTTTAAGGCTTAAATTTAGTAAACCAGTTGGAAAATCATTAAAACCTTGACTAGACAGTAGAGAAGAGCCAACCTCCAGCACGCTCTGGTTCTTCATAACCTCAACGTTCTGCATTTGATTACCGGTGGCTGAAGAAGTTGGATGCAGCCCTGATGAAAGGTTGCTTGAGGTACACTCACTTCTTCTAGACAGCCAAAAAATGCTCCAGATTTTAAAATAGCCTATTACAAATATGGCATACTTTTTGACTATCTACTAGTCTAAGTTTATACTGACTATGAACTAGACAGTTTTTGTTTACCCCCCCCCTCCAATATTCTCAGGAGGGATAAGGCAAGTATAGCTATTTGATCACCGATAATACTAGATGCTAGGAGGCGAGTTTACTGAAAATCAAAGACCGTATTTCACTATAATAACCTGATCCCAGCTGTAAAACATGGTGGTGGAACATTTATGGCCTGGAGCTTCTTTGCTGCATCAGGACCTTGGCAGTTCACCATCATATAACCCAGTATCAATTTTTCATTTTATAGGAGCACGCTAGATGATATTGCGAGACTATTTGTCACAGGATTGAAAGTCAGCAGAAAGTGAATCGTACCGCATGACCCTAAACATATCAGTAAATCTATCTATATAATGGCTAAAAAAAAAATAGAAGACTCTACAATGGTCATGCCATCATGTCAAAGCCCAAAGATAATTATGAGTGTGTGTGTGTGTGTGTGTGTGCTTCTCTAAATGCCTTGGCCACACGGCTCTATCCTTACTCGGAAAAGTCTTCTCCAATACACACTCTCTAAAGGTCTCCCCTTACAGATGTGAAAGGGGTACTGGTGTCAGATAGTTAAACAGATTTGTAAATTACCTCTATTTAAAAACATCAAGCCTTACAGTACTTATCAGCTGCTGTATGTGTGGTGCTGTTCCTTGGATCCTGTGTAAAGTTTTCTCTCAGGTTAACCAGTAGGAGATGAAGTACCTTATTTTCCCCACTAGGTGTCATCACTGTTTTTGTCTATGCACAGCTGAAGAGTATAAGGGTTAACCATGTGTTGTATGCTGACCAGTCACAGGTGCTCTTTCTTCTAATCCTATCCTGTCCCTCCTTTTGCTCACCCACACTCAGCCTCACCACTCACAGGAAGGTTTAGATTTACCCTTGTAATAGGAGTTTACCTGGTGGAGGAAGTGAGTCAGTCTCTAGTTAGTTTTCCAGAGAGGATAGACGTGTGAGAAACTAGCTTTCAGAGAGACTTTCCTTATGCAAGCAACTACTACAGTTATGCAGTGCTAAGCTCACCTTAGGGGAGAGAAATCACCTAGGATAACCCTAGCCCATGCCAGGAACCCATTTAAAATGTACAGGGCGGTCTCCTAAACCAAGGGGAACTGACCCCAGTAGGACAAAGCTTCCAAGAATAGGTCTTTGTATCCTACTGCGCAGTGCGCAGTAATCCCGAAAGTCTGCTACAACCAGATAGCCAAGGACTGGGCCTCGTGCTACCCACCTAGGATGGGTTCTATGCAACTAGGGGGCAGAAGGCAGTCAGACTATAGTCTATATGTGAGTACGAGTATCACTTACTTCTTCATACCTACATTTCAGTTCTGGCAAAGTACATATCCTATATTGGGCAGGGCTTCTCTGGCAACTCCTCTCCTTTTCCTTGTCTTCACAAAGGACTTACTACTACAAGCACCTACTCTTACAGGGCACTGGTTTTACTCTACAGTCAGCAACTATGTTTGTCAAGATTTGCACTACCTGTATTAAGTGTACTGTTCACTTTCAACTGTGTTCAGTAAAGTGGCCTCTTTTTCTACTAAACGCACTGGACTCTGCCTTATCTGTCTGCACCTGCACCCACACACACCATTGTTTACCTTGGGTTATTTTTCCCCTTTCTGTGGGTGGCGGTACCGACATCCCAGGTTGGTTTACTACCACTCCAGGTTGCTGTGACAAGTGCCCAAGGGACCCTCAACAAACCTGGAGGTTACCGACCATTTGGCGACAACAAACTGGCCAATACAGGTACCAATATCACACCTGTACAGTACTAGAGAACTGGCGTGAGTAACATCAGAGTAACTGGCCAAGTATCACATATGTCCTGCAGGAAGTGGGTTATCCTTTCCAGTCTGACACAGTGCTTTCTGCTGCCACCTCTGTCCATGCCAGGAACTGTCCAAAGCAGGAGAGGTTTTCTATGGGGGGATTGCGTTTATGCCACTTCGAGCAAATGATCCTCCCCAATTTTTGCAGGTCAAAGCAAATAGAGGAATCCTCTGTAAAATTCCATACTAAACTAGTTTTACAGATCTCCTACACCTTGCCATCAATATTATCACGGCTGTTATTATTATTGGATTCTGGCATCTGGCATCTTTCATGCATCATGACATTTTCACTTGATAATATCTTTGGCTGAAAGAGCGAGTTCCAGATGGCAGTGATGTTGAACATGCAAATTTACATTTGTGACTCTAGCTTGACAAACAAATGATGCTTAGTAGTTTCCTAACTGCTTAGTAGGTTCCAAACTGCAATGCTTCATATTGCAAATTGTAATGGGCCATAAAGTACATTTTACGCTACTTTATTATATCTTAGTGTATCTAAGAATGTTCTGTGTGTACGTGGAGAAGATGTATTCTTTCTATATTAGGTAAAAAATGAAAAAGTACTGATCGCCGGTTCAGGTTGGGCGCATAGGTCATTAAAAAAAGATGACTACTATGACTATTGTAGAAACATGTTGTATTGGTTATTTTGTTCTCGTCTCTGCTGGGATGTTGTTAAAGGGGATATTGGGAGCTTTAGAAAACCTATTTCAAACCCTTGATCCTTAAGCTATCAGAATAAGAGCTGAAACTGATAGAAGGGACTGTTGGTCAGTTTTGGAGGGAAGAACATAGGGGCCACCAGAAGAAAGGTTCTGAGAGTAAACCATTGACAAGACATTTCTATTGCTCGATTACAGACGTTTGGCCTATGGGCTGATACCTATTATTATTATTCCAATGTCTGGGCTCAGACGAGGATCTTCTGGTTCTCTGTTGCCAGCCTAAAGGCCCTATTACACGAAGCGATTATCGGCCGTATTCAGCCGATGTCGGCCTTTACGGGCAATAATCGCTTTGTGTAATAGAAGACAACAATCGTCTCACATGCACAATGTTGGCTGATTGTTGTCTTTCAACAGGCTGAAACAGCGACAATCAACCTAGCAACAATCTGCTGCTGTCGCTCTCTGTAATCTCTGTAACTGTCTCCTATGGTTACCTCCCCGTGGACCCCCCACAGCTCCCCGTGCCTCCCCTCCCCCCCTGCACTTACTCGCTCATGCTTGGCATGTGTAATAGCACCAGCAGTGAGCGGGGAAGGAGAAGCAAGTGAGCACAGACCTGACAGTTCATCGCTCCCTTGCTCCAGCTAATCGCCCTGTGTAATAGGGGCTTAAACCTAATGTTGCCATTGGGTCTCAAAAAAGTCTTTTTATTAAAAAAAAAGGAAATGTGGCTAAACTTAATATGCCAGGCCACAAACAAATTAATTTTTCATTGTGATATTGGATTTGGTAAACTAGTTCCAATTACTATTGAAAGTCATCTATGACAATTCCGGTGAAGCCTTAGGTCTTGGCTGAGATGGTCAATGATGAGAACTGGCTTTCGGTCATGCACAGGAATGGAACCTTCTAGGTTTCCTCAATTTATCCAACTCCAGGATGTGGAATCCAGACTAAGCTGCTAGAAAATAGCAGGCAGATCAGAAGACAACGCCCCAAGGAGTCAATCAAGGGCAGGTCTTGGTTTCGGCATGAGTAGTGAAGTCAGGAAGGGGAGCAGGAGCATGGAGGCAGGAGGCATGGGTTCATAGTCAGTAGTTAAGGTTGTAGATAGGAGGGTCAGTATAGTACAAAGGGGTCAGGCAGAGGCAGAATCAGGAGATCAGGAACAGATTACAACACAGGATAATGATGCATAAATGCTGAACATATAACCAGGCCCTTGCTATGGAATATTACACTATTGCTCAGTAACCACAGAGCAGATGGGGCAGCCTTAAATTGGGAGTTCTGAACTAGGACAGGGAGGGGACAGGTTTTGGATGTGCATGCTGTCACCATAAAGGGAAAAAGAAGTGAAAACTGCATGGGCCCATGCAAGAACAGCCTTGGATATGGATGCTGTAAGAGCATATGAAGGGCGAAGGGGGAGTCGGGGCTAAAGAGTGGCAATTGCCAGGGAGCCAATCGCTGTGTCTGCCAGCCAGCAGTGTAACACTCTGCAAAAACTTTTCAATTTTTTTAGAACAACATGTCTGTCAGTGTTTGTGCAGGTTCTAAAGCTGGGGGCCCAACAGAGGATGCACCGATCCTCCGGTGGGCCAGTCCGACTCTGGAAGGCAGGATAAATGACTACATCTAATCTACATTCTGGTAATATTTAGCCGGCATAGAACTGCCATGCATTGAAGCCTGGTTAATCTTAAATTTCACTAAACAAGCAAAGGCAGCCTTAAGATGAGTTGAGTTGGCGCTCATTGATATCGTCGCAGTCATTTAACATGCATTGGTATTGTGTCTGACATCTGTAATTATGTCAGTCAATGCATGAGAAGTTCTTAGTGGAAATTACTGGCAAGTCAGGTGTTTTTATTTATTGCTTGCATGAATAATGTAGGAGTCAGCGTATTGTTCTGTTTCTCTAATCAGATAATCTATCAATGTAGGAATTGCTGGTGCCTTTCACTTAGCTACATGGATACTCGGGCAATGAATAGATGTCTTAATGAAAAACACTGTCCACTTCAGTATAAATCAAGGTGGTAAGGCTTCTCTTTACATTTAGAAAAAATCAGGTGCATAAAGAAACAACTGATTATGATTTTAATATGTAAAAAAATCTTTCCTTGGTGAAATTTATCCTTTAAAAAAATAAAAAAGTTAATCCTTTACTCCTCTAAGGGATTTCCCCATAAAGCTGATTAATGGAGGTCCTATCGTTGGGACTATTCCTGAGAATGGGAATAGAATTGTCCCCTTAATTAAAGCGACTCTGGACCCACAATCTGACCCCCCCAAACCACTTGTACCTTCGGATAGCTGCTCTTATTCCAAGATCTGTCCTGCGGTCCGTTCGGCAGGTGATGCAGTTATTGTCCTAAAAAAATACTTTTAAACTTGAAGCCCCTGCCAAACGGGAGTATCTGTGCCCTAACTTTGCACCAACCCTCCGTCCCTCCTCCCCACCCTCTTCACCCTCCCCTTCATGCTCCAGGCAGATTGCCTCCTATTCCCCATCTGTGGCAGCCCGGCACATGGGTTGGATCGTCAAGGACCTGTGCAATGTTCGGCATGGAAAAAATGTTTCAGTGGCATTCCTAATGATGAAGAGGGTGGGGAGGAGGGACGGAGGGGTGGTGCCAAGTTAGGGCTCAGATACTCCCGTTTGGCACACGCTTCAAGTTTAAAAGTATTTTTTAGGACAATAACTGCATCACCTGCCGAACAGACCCCAGGACAGATCTTGGATTAAAAGCAGCTATCCGAAGGTACAAGTGGTTTTGGGGGGGGGGGGGGGGGTGTCAGATTGTGTGTACAGAGTAACTTTAAAGGTGCAACCCCATTGACAATCAATGGAGCCATGGCTGGGCAGGCCCTGTCCACACCAATAATTTCAGGAACGATTATTTTCCTGTTCTCTGAATTGGTGGGGGTCTAGGTGGTCGGAATCCCACCTATAAGCCTCCTAACTCTTATCTTGTGCATAGACAATAACTTACTGAGATACCTCTTTAAAGGAGAAGTCCGGTGAAAAATTTTATTACAGTATTGTATTGCCCCCCAAAAGTTATACAAATCCCCAATATACACTTATTACGGGAAATGCTTATAAAGTGCTTTTTCTCCCTGCACTTACTACTGCATCAAGGCTTTACTTCCTGGATAACATAGTGATGTCACTTCCTGGATAACATGGTGATGTCACAACCCGACTCCCAGAGCTGTGCGGGCTGTGGCTGCTGGAGAGGATGATGGCAGGGGGACACTGAGGGACACAGGGCACTGGAGGGACACTGAGCATCCCCCTGCCATCATTCTCTCCAGCAGACTGATCAGATATCAATATGATGTTCAGAAACTAGAAAATCCTGATGCTAATTGGTGAGTGAAGATGGGGCGTCTTCAGGTATAGTGCCTAGGGCAGCAGCAGCTGGTAATACAGCCCTGATTGTAAGTGTTATAGATGTTCTTAGAGTCTGGATGGAACTATAATGTTTTCATTCACAGCCAGCAAACTTGAATGACAGGAGACGGCTCAAAATATTTAGGGGGACTTGGTTGGTAACACCAGAGATGGTGAGATAACCCCTTTAAGGACAAAATCACATTTATTTTTGTTTTAATGTGTACTAAAAAAGTACAAAAGCATAATCAGCAATATCATATCAGACCAAGCTGGTGTAAGTCATGTATTCTTACACATATCCAGACCAGATCAAGTATAGCAGCAAATACAGTATACCCCCTCCACATAGTAAGCTCATAGACCACAAGCTTCCATCCAACTTGCCATGGCTATGGCCGTCTTTTCCCTTTCACACTTCCATCTGCTTTGTGATACTGGAGAGGAAGGTCTAGGAGGACAGAAATATCTCTAATAAAGTTTTGCTTCTTTTGGAATATTTTGAGCACATTTGGGACTTCTTGGGTGTTTTCGACTTCTACAGTGTATGATCAGCTACAAATCAATCCATTAGGACTAGAGATAAGCAAGTACTGCTCAATCGAGTAGATATTCGATTGAGTAGTACACTATTCGAAATACTTTTTTTTTTGATCGAGTATTCGATAAAAATCACAGTAAAAATTTGATTCCCCTCCTACCTTCCCTGGCGTTTAAAAAAAAAATAAAATCAATAACTATGCAGGGGGAGTGGGACAGGCACTAGGAGCACACAGGCAGTGAAAAAAAGCATTTGCATTCATTGGCTGGCTAAACCATGTGACCTTCACAGTACAAGAATAGTGGTTTTCAGATTCGGTTTCAGATGTTACTTGGAGCTAGACAGGGAGATAGTGTGTAGTAGAGACAGTCAGGTGTTAGGTAATTTAGGCAGGGGGGACCCCCAAAAGCCCTTGTTAGGGCTAAAATTATAGATAACAGAAATTCATCCCACATACTTACAGCCATTAAACCGGCTAGCAGCACATCAGTGTGTTCAGATAGGCGGGCAACTGGAGTGCACTGTGAGGAATAGGCTGCAGTGTATCTACTTGGTGAAAACCTCAGATATAGGGTATACAGCTGTATACTAAGAGAAGGCCAAAAAATATAATAATTTGGTACTACTTTTTTGCATTCTATGAGTAACATTAACCATTGGAATGCCTGTTGCCTGAAGGCATTTTTTTTAATTATATATATATATATATATATATATATATAGGGTATACGGCTGTATACAGAGAGTGTGGCAAAAAATATAATAATTTGGTACTACTTTTTTGCATTCTGTGCGTAACAATACCCATTGGAATGCCTGTTGCCTAAAGGCATTTCTAAAAAAAAATCATACATAGGGAATACGGCTGTATACTGAGAGTGTGCCAAAAAATATAATAATTTAGTACTATTTTTTTTACGTTCTGTGCGTAACATTAGCTATTGGAATTCCTGTTGCCTTAAGGCATTTTTAAAACATGGCGGATTTTATGTTGGGCTGCTTTTCCTAGGAAAAACGCATTGTCCACATAATTGAGAGCAAATAATACTGGATGTTTGCTATCCTAGACCTCCGGTCTAAAGATAGGGTGTCCTCTTTTATTCCGGTGGAGGAGAGGAGCCATCGATTGTAGGAATACCATAAAGAAATCTTAGGAAGAAGTAGTAGGCTCTCTAGAAGAGGGCGAAATAATCTATACAAGATGGTGTAGAATGTATACTTGAATAAATCTAAATTGTGACGATATAGACCATGTATATAAAAAAGATCTAAGTAATCATTAAACATTTAACCCCTTCACGTCAGCCATCTGTATATATACGTTCCTTTTGCACATGCCCCGTGCAGTAGGAATGTATATATACGTTCCGGCTTTGACGGGGCTTTGTGATGAGAACGGGATCGCTGCAGGGACAGCGATCCCGCTCTCATCTGTGTACAGCACCGGAGATAATGAGGATCAGCTGCGATTCCGCAGCTGACCCCCATTAACCCCTTAGTGACCGCCGAAACGGCGGTCACTAATGGGCCGGTGCCGCCGCTGTATTTCATCTCCCCCCACCGTGAATCCACGGTGGGGGGAGATGAAATAAGTAAAAATCAGACCCCAGATCAGCCCCCTAGTGCCCCAGTCACTAACCCCCCCTCCCGCGGCGGCCATCGGATCCAAGATGGCCGCCGCGATCACTGTGAACAGACTAATGTCTGTTCACAGTGATCAAAATAGAAAAATGAATGAAAGCCCCATGCTCTCCGCCACCGGAGGTAGCGGAGAGCATGGGGCAGTCATCGGGACCCCCCCTGTGGGGTCCCGGTACAAGCGATCAGCGGTATATACTATATACCGCTGATCGCTTGTGCCATGTGCCGCCGGCACTTTTTTTTTTTTTTAAATTGTATATTTATTGAAGATTTTTTTTTTTTTTTTTGTTACAATTGCCAGGGGTAACAAACAAGATAAGCATTAACAGGTCAAATGCAGGGTGTCATCATTCCTACAGCAAATAAACCAAAAAACAAAGCCAAAACTAACTGAACAGTGCTCCATAACAGGTTATGAGACTTACAGGAGCCAATCTATGAAGTCACAGCAATAGTAAGACAACTGGAATGAACCTAATAAATCAGACGAACAGACAGAGACAACACATGACAAGGGGAAGAACAAAAAGGGAAGGAGGGGGTAGGTCAGGGGGGAGAGGGGGAACGCTGGTATACTAAGGATGGCGAAGGTCATTACACTGAGTCGACACCCCGCCGGCACTTTTTATCCCCTGTCACCATGAATGATTGGTGACAGGGGATAAAAAGTGATGTCCCCCCACCCCCCAAGTCGCCCCCCACCCCCCCTGTCACCCCCGTCCCCCCCGTCCCCCAGTCACCCCCCCGTCCCCATATACTCACCGGATCCACGGAGCTCCTTCCTCCTCGGCGTCCTGGCTGGTTATGAAGTGCACATGCGCTCCACAACCAGCCAAGCTCTGAAGATTTAAAGTGACAGAGACCAATTTGGTCTCTGTCACTGAACTATGATTACTGTGATAGAAAATATCACAGTAATCATAGTAATACAGTGAAAATGAATGTATAAAGTACAAAAAGTGACAAACATACAAAAAAATAAAACACACACTTTTTATTATAGTAATAATTGCAGTTTACTCCCAAATTACCCCTAACCCCCCCCAGATTACCCGTAACCACCGCAGGTTGCCCGTAACCACCGCATGTTGCCCGTAACCACCGCACGTTGCCCGTAACCACCCCAGGTTGTCCGTAATCACGTCAGATTGCACGTAACCCCCCAGATTACCCGTAACCACCGCACGTTGCCCATAACCACCGCACGTTGCCCGTAACCACCGCACGTTGCCCGTAACCACCACACGTTGCCAGTGACCCCCTCCAGATTGTCCGTAATCACCCCAGATTGCCTGTAACCACCCCAAATTACATGTAACCACCCCAGATTAGCTATAAGCACTTCACTCTATCCGTAACAATTCTAGATTGTCTGTAACCCCTCCAGGTTGCCCCTAACCACCGCAGGTTGGGCATAACCACCCCAGATTGCCCGTAATCATGCCAGATTACATGTAACCCCCCAGATTGCACGCAACCACCGCAGGTTGCCTCTGACCACCGCACGTCGCCTCTGACCACCGCACGTCGCCTCTGACCACCGCACGTCGCCTATGACCACCGCACGTAGCCTATGACCACCGCACCTTGCATCTGACCACCGCACCTTGCATCTGACCACCGCACCTTGCCTCTGAACACTGCACCTTGCCTCTAACCACCCCAAATTGCCAGTGACCCCCTCCAGATTGCCCATAACCACGTCAGATTACAGGTACCCACCTCAGATTACCTATTAGCACTTCAGTTTATCCGTAACCACAGCAGGTTGCCTGTAACCACCCCAGATTGTCCGCAACCACCCCAGATTGTCCGTAACCACAGCAGGTTGCCTGTAACCATACCAGATTGTCTGTAACCACAGCAGGTTGTCCGTATTCACCCCACGTTGCCCATAACCACCCCAGGTTGCCTCTAACCACCCCAGGTTGCCTCTAACCACACCAGGTTGCCTGTAACCACCCCAGGTTGCCGTAACCACAGCAGGTTGCCTGTGACCACCCCATGTTGACCGTATCCACCCCAGATTATCCGTAACCACCCCAGATTACCCGTAACCACCTCAGACTGTCCGTAACCACCCCAGACTGCCCATAACCACCCCAGACTGCCCGTAACCACCCCAGACTGCCC
This sequence comes from Dendropsophus ebraccatus, assembly GCF_027789765.1. Lineage (NCBI taxonomy): Eukaryota > Metazoa > Chordata > Amphibia > Anura > Hylidae > Dendropsophus > Dendropsophus ebraccatus. Next base: position 39,867,997 of record NC_091455.1, on the reverse strand, counting down.
GTAACCACCTCAGACTGCCCGTAACCACCTCAGACTGCCCGTAACCACCTCTAGATTACCCGGAACCACCCCAGACTGTCCGTAACCACCCCACATTACCTGTAATCTAATTTTTTTTATTGTATTTTAGTAACTGCGCTATTCTAATAACTGTTACTAGCTGCGGTTTTGCTCCAGCAAATTGGCGCTCCTTCCCTTCTGAGCCCTGCTGTGTGCCCATACAGTGGTTTATGCCCACATATAGGGTACCGTTGTACTCAGGAGAACCTGCGTTACAGATTTTGGGGTAGATTTTTTTCTCCTGTTCCTTGTGAAATTTAGAAATTTCAAACTAAACCAACATATTATTGGAAAAATTCAAGTTTTTCATTTTTACTGGCCAATTTTGAATACTTTCCTCTAATACCTGTGGGGCCAAAATGCTCATCCTACCCCAAGATGAATTCTTTGAGGGGTGTACTTTCCGAAATGGGGTGACTTTTGGGGGGATTCTATTCTGTAGACACTACAGGGGCTCTGCAAACGCACCTGGTGCTCAGAAACTTCTTCAGAAAAATCTGCAGAGAAAATGCTAATTGGCACTCCTTCCCTTCTGAGCCCGGCTGTGTGCCCATACAGTGGTTTATGCCCACATATGGGGTACCGTTCTACTCAGGAGACCCTGCGTTACAGATTTTGGGGTGAATTTTCTCTCCTGTTCCTCGTGAAATTGAGAAATTTCAAACTAAAGGAACATATTATTGGAAAAATTCGAATTTTTCATTTTTACTGTCTACTTTTGAATACTTTCCTCTAATACCTGTGGGGTCAAAATGCTCACCACACACCAAGATGAATTCTTTGAGGGGTGCACTTTCCAAAATGGGGTGACTTATGTCGAGATTTTACTCCGCTGGCACTACAGGGGCACTGCAAACCCACCTGGTGCTCAGAAACTTCTTCAGCAAAATCTGCATTGAAAAAGCTAATTGGCGCTCCTTCCCTTCTGAGCCCTGATGTGTGCCCATACAGTGGTTTATACCGACATATGAGGTACCTTTTTACTCAGGAGAACCTGCGTTACAAATTTTGGGGTATTTTTTTTCTCTTGTTCCTCGTGAAATTGAGAAATTTCAAACTAAACGAACATATTATTGGAAAAATTCGAGTTTTTCATTTTTACTGTCTAATTTTGAATACTTTCCTCTAACACCTGTGGGGTCAAATTGCTCATCCTACACCAAGATGAATTCTTTGAGGGGTGTACTTTCCAAAATGGGGTGCCTTATGGGGTTTTTTCTCTCTGCTGACACTACAGGGGCACTGCAAATGCACCTGGCGCTCGGAAACTTCTTCAGCAAAATCTGCAATGGAAAAGCTAATTGGCGCTCCTTCCCTTCTGAGCCCCGCTGTGTGCCCATGCAGTGGTTTACGCCCACATATGGGGTACCGTAGTACTCAAGAGAACATGTGTTACAAATTTTGGGGTGCTTTTTCTCTCATGTTCCTTTTGAAAATGAGAAACTTTAATCTAAATGTATATATTATTGGAAAATTTTAATTTTTCATTTTTTTACGGCCTAATGGTGAATACTTTCCTCCAGCCCCTGTAGGGTTAAAATGCTCATTATACCCCTAGATTAATTCTTTAAGGTGTCTAGTTTCCAAAATGGGGTCACTTATGGGGGTTTCCAGTATACAAGCCTCCTAAATCAACTTAAAATAAGAAATGGTCCCTAAAAAAATCAGTTTTGGAAACTTTCACGAAAATGTGGTAATTTGCTGATACATTTCTAAGCCCCGTAACACCCTAAAAAAGTAAAATATGTTTATGAAATGAAGCCAGAATAAAGAGGACATATTGGCAATGTGACTTAGTAACTAATTTATGTAATACAACTTTCTTTTTTTAGAAGCAGAGAATTTCAAAGTTCATAAAATGCTATTTTTTTCAATTTTTCATGATATTTTGATGTTTTTCACAAAAAACACACAAAGTAGTGACCAAATTTTGCCACTAATATAAAGTGCCATATGTGACGAAAAAACAATCTCAGAATCGCTAGCATACGTTAAAGCATCACTGAGCTATAAGCGCATAAAGTGAGACAGGTCAGATTTTGAAAAATGAGCCTGGTCTTTTAGGTGCAAATTGGCTTGGTCTTGAAGGGGTTAATATGACACAAAAAATGCATGAAATGGTTAATCCGTGTCTATGGATACACTTCTATAAGAGACATAAATTTATAAGAATCAAATCAAGATAGTTCAATACCACAATAATCGAATGCAGCTAAAATATACTTGATATATCAAAAATCTAACAATATATGATGAAATATAAAAATATAAATAAAATGAATTTAATATAGATGAAAATATTGATTAAAAAGTAAAAATATAAAAATATAAAGTATCAATATGAGCCCAGTGGTATTTGACTGCGCCAGGCCCAGCGCAGTCAATCCACATAAATGGATAAACAAGTGATCCCGAATCCCTGTGCCGAATACTAGTTCTTGTCGGCAGTATATCGTTATCGTAATCTCCGCTATGGAATAATAGATATAGTCTATCTTGCGAATCCTATGTATTTTATAGGTTGTTGCAATATAAATATCTCAAAGAGGCTCCGTAATGATAGATTACTGTGATACGGGCCGTAGTCTTTATAATCGACAAATGTCTTTTAGATATAACTGTTATTGTAAACATATAGGATAAATTGGAACAGTGGTGGTGGAATGATCCACCCCTCACCCTTCTGAAGACGGCTCTCACGGACCGATGCGGTGCTGTCGTAGTGACCCTACCATAGATGGATTTGGTCTCCCTGGGGTCTATGTTCCCGTGCTCTGAGTTAGCACGATGTGCTGTCTTGTGTGGAGTATCCTCTGACCCGTTACGGCGTCTGCTGGTCAGTGAGCGCGCGCTCTTTCAAACTGTTATTTGAAATAGATGCCGTGGAGAGTACGACTCCGATTCGGGATCTTTTAAACAAACTTGAGTATAAGTAAATGGCTCTGTTATCCTTTGTTCTTAGGACGCGTTTCAGGAGGGCTACTTGCTCCTTTCTTCAGCAAAGAATTTTGGATAACTCAGTTACTATGTGGATTGACTGCGCTGGGCCTGGCGCAGTCAAATACCACTGGGCTCATATTGATACTTTATATTTTTATATTTTTACTTTTTAATCAATATTTTCATCTATATTAAATTCATTTTATTTATATTTTTATTGTTAGATTTTTGATATATCAAGTATATTTTAGCTGCATTCGATTATTGTGGTATTGAACTATCTTGATTTGATTCTTATAAATTTATGTCTCTTATAGAAGTGTATCCATAGACACGGATTAACCATTTCATGCATTTTTTTGTGTCATATTAAATGTTTAATGATTACTTAGATCTTTTTTTATATACATGGTCTATATCGTCACAATTTAGATTTATTCAAGTATACATTCTACACCATCTTGTATAGATTATTTCACCCTCTTCTAGAGAGCCTACTACTTCTTCCTATTCATTATTACTCTCCAAGCGCTGAGACAGTAGTGCACTCGAAGTAGGTGGTTTTCAATATACATCAGTAAGGTGCAGCGAATCCTTATCACCATATCTCATAAAGAAATCTTGCAGAACATGATGGAAATATTCCCATCTATCATCGCTGGTGGCAGAGAGGAGAGTTCCTCCCAGAGTCTGAAAACATCCATTAGGTCCACAGCCACCAGGGGAACACTGTCCGAGGTGTGGGACACGTGTATGGCACCAGGAGCTCTTTCAAGGGCCTCCATATAATTATTTAGAGGGCTCAGTTCAAGGGCCATCCATACAATTTTTCTGGGGGCTCACCTCAAGGGCTTCAAGCTCATTTTTGGAGGGCCTCAACTCCAATTTTATAAGGCTCAACTCAAGGGCCTTGTGAGAAGGTACAAGGTGTCATAGTGTATGACAGATATGTGTAACCGATCTGCCTGGCCTCGGTGAAGTGAACCCCTAACTTTTGTCAGCAGCCCTAGCCCTAATAAAATAATATGGGTGTTTTCACAGCTGATACAGGCTGATATTTTACTGGATCAGTCTTATTGCTAGGTGGGATGACTGCTCCCACAAATTCCAGGGTGGATTTCCATTGCCTTATAAAATATTTGGCTGTATATGGAGAGAGACTTTTCTATTACCATTTGAACTAATCCCCACACCTTTAACTCCACTTTTAAAAGGCTCACCTCAAGTACATCAAGCTAATTTTTGGAGGGCTCACCTTAAATGCCTAAAGCAAATTTTTAGAGGCCCAATCTCAAGGGCCATGCATAGAATAGTGCATTTAAGATTCGTTATCAGATGCTACTTAGAGCTAGAAAGGGAGGCAGTGTGTAGCAGAATGAGTTAGTTATTAGGTGATTTTAGGCAGGAGAGACCCCCAAAAGCCCTTGTTAGGGCAAAAACTTGTGTGGAGCAAAAACTTGGCATTTCAACTTTCAATCAGAATCTTGATATTTTAGTAGGATCCATGTATTGTCCATTTCAAACCATTTAATTTCTGGATAAAAACTTGTTGAGGGGGGGGTTCTCCACCTTCCTGTCATTTTGTAGCTGTTTCAAAGGCAGAAGCCAGCAGGTCACTAAAGCCCACATGATCGCAGTTTTTTTTAATCTTCAATTTCAAATGAACTCGAATTCAATTCAATCTTTCATTTACCTTTTTTTTTTTCTTTCATTTTTTTTAAATTAAATCAAATTGAATCGGTATGTTGGAGGGCTCACCTCAAGGACCTCCAAATCAATTATTAGAGGACTCCTCCTTCAAGGTCCTGCTATTTTCCTTCTATATGTTTTTTTTAGGTGAATGAAGTCACTGTTTAATAGACAGGATCAATCTGGTTGGTAGAGGTGATAGTAGTGAGTGGTTTTTCCATCAAATTTAATTAACATTTACCTTCTGTTAGATACTCTTTAAAGGATTTAAAGTGTGAACATTCAAATTGCAGGGTCTCTTAAGAAGACTCTATTGTTATATGTTCTCCTGTAACTCCCAGGATTTTTGGAGAGCTCACCTCACCGACGGGCCTCAATTTCAGTTTTTATGAGAACCACACCACTTTATATGTAGAATGTGTCTCGCCACTTAACACACACACACAAAATGACAGTTAGTGGTGGGTGGTGCTCGATTTCCCGCTTGCTTATTCCATCTGTAGTATCCGATTTAAAGAGGCACATGAAAATGTTTCTTTTGCCTAAAATTTGGCTTTCTGTCCATGTCAATGTAGAGGAAAGAAGGTTTCCTGGTGTATTTTCAACTTTACATAGAGGTTATATTGTGTTTGGAGTTTATTGTTGAGAGGCTGTGATAGTGGTGTTATGATGCGACTTGAGCGTGTTAGATGCAGCCAGGATTGCTTCCTCTGATCTCCCAGTTGCATTCCAGAGGTGTTGGCATCATTTCCTAAGGTGTCATTGTGAACTTGGTGACCTTCAAGTAGTCGAATTTTGGTTTCCAATAAACAAGCATTTTTCTCCTATAGACTTTAATGGGATTCGATATTCGATCGAGTAATCGAGTATCGAGGTCTACTCAACTCGATATTCAAAAATTTGAATATTTCACTACTTGCTTATCTCTACTTGATAAGCAACACGACTTGACACGACTTGAAGGAATTTTGCATATAATATTAAATAAAAAATATTGTACGTTTTGGTGTCTACACGCAGGTTAGTAATACAATGCAACTAAAAACAGATCCAAAAAACAGGACATTAATTTGTGTAGGTGTCTAAGAAGGATCCTGTTCCAGACAACATAGTAGAGATACTCGACTCTCGCTCATTACTTGGATTTTATTACCAATCCAGTGGTATTCAGTAACTTGATGCTTAGGTCAAATCCTCTGACCTCTGTCAAACAGTCAGATTGCTGTGTAGAAAATAGGTTAATGTCGCTATTCCACAGAGCATTTCCACCGCCTTAAACTTATGCTCTACACAACAATGCGTTTGTTTGTCGAACCGAAGCATAGCTTTTCTATTCTCTGGATACAGAATACAAGAAATATTTCAGTAGATTAACAAGAAGGCGGAGACAAGCTTAGAAGAGTGTCGGCAGAAAAAAGACCACTTGGTCTAGTCTGCCCTTTTAGTATTTTCCTTCTTGTTATCTAAGGATAGATACCGTATTTTCCGGCGTATAAGGCGACTGGGCGTATAAGACAACCCCTGACTTTTAATCAGATCGTCAGGGATTCGCCTTATATGCCGGAAAATTTTAACCCCTGCCTGGCCGAAGGGGTTAACATTAGACGCTCGGCTGCTGGGGAGAGCTTTGGACATCCTCGTCATACTGTGTACGTCACACTGGCTGCGTCGGCAACGGGAGAGAATGAGAAGACGCGTGGAGGCGGGGAACAGGCCTGGGTGAGTTAACTGTTTGTTGTTTTTAAATGGTCGCCCCATACGGTGGGGATGCGGGCCATTTTTGAGCCACCCCCCCTCATTTTTGAGCCCCCCCCCCCGGCATATAAGACGACCCCCGACTTCTGACAAGATTTTTCAGGGTTAAAAAGTCGTCTTATACGCCAGAAAATACGGTATATGTTTATTCCAGGCAGGTTTACATTCCGGTATTGTAGATTTACCAACCACATCTGCTGGAAGTTTGTTCCAAGTATCTACTGCTCTTTCAGTAAAGTAATATTTTTTCACGTTGCTTCTGATCTTACCCCCAACTAACCTCTCACCGTGTCCTCTTGTTCTTCAATCATTTTTTTTTTCTAAAAACACTTCCCTCCTGAACCTTATTTAGTCCTTTAACATACTTAAAGGTTTCGATCATGTTACCTCTTTCCCTTTTTTCCTCCAGACAATCCAGATTTATATCCTTAGGTCTTTCCTGATATGGTTTATGCCTCACACCCTCCACCATTTTTGTAGCCCGTCTCTTTGAGGTCTCCAGAACTGTACACAGTATTCCAGAAGTGATGTCACTAGAGCTCTATACAGCGGGATCACAATCTCCCTCTTCCTACTGGTTATACCTCCAGCTATACAGCCCAGCATACAATTTGCTTTCCCCACCGCCTGGTTACACTGGTGACTCATTTTATGGCTGTCAGAAATCACTACCCCTAAATCCTTCTCTTCTGAAGTCTTTGTCAACACAAAACTGCTGAAATGATACTCGGATAGGGGATTCCACCTCCTTCCCCTTTAAGTGCATTATTTTACATTTGGAAACATTGTACTGCAGTTTCCATTGCTTGGACCACTTAACTAGCAAAGTTAAATCATTTTCCATATTACTGAATATGAACTCTATTGCACACTTTTGTGTCATCAGCAAACAGACAAACCTTACCCTCCAAACATTCTACTATGTAACTATACTTACCTACCAAACCTTCTCCTATGTCACTATCCTTACCTACCAAACCTTCTCCTATGTCACTATCCTTACCTACCAAACCTTCTCCTATGTCACTATCCTTACCTACCAAACCTTCTCCTATGTCACTATCCTTACCTACCAAACCTTCTCCTATGTCACTATCCTTACCTACCAAACCTTCTCCTATGTCACTATCCTTACCTACCAAACCTTCTCCTATGTCACTATCCTTACCTACCAAACCTTCTCCTATGTCACTATCCTTACCTACCAAACCTTCTCCTACTTACAAATATATTAAAAAGAATAGGACCCAGAAGAAACCCCTGTGGCCGCCACTTATAACCAGTCTCTGCTCAAAAGATACACCATTACCAATAACCCTCTGATATCTATCCTTCAGCCAACAACAAATCTGCTGAACTATCCAGGAATTAAGTCCAATATTCTCTAATTTCTCTATCAGCCCTTTACGGGGAACAAGGGAGACATAAGTGTAGAATCAGACTATACAGGGTTAAGGGGCATTCAAACGTTCTGTGTGTGTCGTTCGTAAAATACAGATGAAGTCCAATGGAATGGTTTACATCTGTTCTGACATCTGCGTGTCAGTAGAGTAGCACCAAAATTTGACCAAGCCGAAGCGCGAATCGGTAATGTATGTACTGGGCCGGGGGTGGGGGGCTGGGGGGGGTTAAGAGAGCTGACTTTTACATATTCTTTTAAATTTTTCACATGTCATCCGGCTGCTAGTGTGTACTCTCATTGAAATTGACAGGGAAGGATGTGCAGTGGATTTTGCTGCAAACTCACAGCATTAAATCCGGTGCAGGTCCGGTGTGGATTCACCCTAAAGAAGAATATAAGTATTTACTAACATAAATATGACACATCATCTTTAAGATGTTTGCTTAGTTTATCCTCTGAACAGTATGCTTGCACAGTACACAATACATCGCCATCATCTTGCCCATCTGCCAGCACCAAGCTCTGAACTGTCATTCCTGTGGCCATCCATAGAAACTCTAATGGCAGCACCAATGAGTATAGCGTTGCACCATCCTTCAACATAAAAGCATCACATACTATTTATACAAATACAGTAAATACATGTATAGGCAACAACAAATACATAAATGCATCACTGAGCAATCTCTGAAATAACCTTAAAGTCAATGTAAAGGAATATACAAACATTTGCCAATGAGACATCCTCAGCCCATGTGTTGCAAGAGAGAACAGAAGGTTCACCCCCTTACATGATGTTTGTTTACTATAACATATCTCTCTATATTACCAACTTTAGATTTTTACTTGCCTATAGCTTCCTAATAATGATATTTTTTTAATGTTTTTTTTTATCTTTTCTTTTCTTTTCTTTTTTTATTAACAGCCATATGGGAGTTCAGAGATTTACTGAACGCTTCTCAATGGAAACATCTGCTATGTGGCCATCTGTCTTTAACTGGATCCTCTCATAAACAATCAGAATCACTAAAAGGATTTATTTTTCATTTTGTCTCTGGTTTTTTAGTTCTTTTGATCATATCATTCATAGTCAGAAACGTCAAGCCTATCTCTGTCTTTGTAGAGTATTTAAGGCTTTTAATATGGGAAGGTAATGTCAGGACTGTGCGCTGGCGCTCCTTGGTTCGAGCTATGCGGCCGAGAATTGGCTGAGTTGGTGGATTCCAGAATCCTGTCTGAACAATTATTTTAGGTTTGTTCAGCCCCACCCATCTTGCTTGTTGTGCCTTGGCAGCTTGAGGGTTAACCTGCTGCTGTGCAGGTGAGCTGTGTGGAGGATCAGGGGCTGGTTCAATCAGATGCTGGACTGAGTTCCTGATCCTGTATAAATAATAGGTAAGCCCAGCATTCTGAGCTGGCTATTATTTGTTACTAGTCCCAGCTCCCCTGCTCCTTTTCCAGCGTTCCCCTGTCCTAATACCCTTGCTATTGCTCTGCCCGTGTTCTGACCTTTTGCCTGACCTCCGACTATCCGCTCTCTTTCTGATTTTGTACAGCGTTGTCCGTTTGGTTTTGACTTGACTAGCCGACTCTCCTCCATTTTGTTTGTCTGTCTACGTTCTGTGTGTTCACCTACTCAGTGTAGGGACCGACTCCATGGTTGTCCCGTTTAGAGCCGTGCGTGGCAAGTAGGCAGGGACATTGGTTGGGCCAAGTTCAGGGCTCACTGTCTTGTCCGTGTCTCCCCAGCCTGACAGGTAACATAGCACAGACTTTACCATATAGAAAAGCAACTTAGTTACCACATAATACCATATTCAGGGTAAATTCACACGGGCGGATCCGCTGCGAGTTTCCTGCAAAAAAATCGCATCTAATCCGCAATGACCAAACGAAACGTTACAAAAACACGCTACGAGTTGAGTTTGCCATTGACTTACACGACAAACATTCTCGCGGCGTTTTAATCTGCGGATTAATCGCAATCGTTAAACTCGCGGCAGATCAGCCTGTGTGAATTTACCCTCACATACTACATTGTATTCTTTGCGTATAACGCTTTCAATGTACATGATGATTTCAAGAACTAGTTCTAGAAAATATTAGGGGCATGGGGTCTTTTGGGTCATTCTTAATAATCTATCCATGCAAAAAATATATAATTTATTTATTTATTTTTAAATCTAGCAGTTAGGAAAATTTTCGTAATATATTTAGTGCTGCTCAGCAGAAACAAAACTTTTATTTCTAGTGCAAGATCTGTAAGAAGGCCCCCATCTAAGGTGTAGTCCACCTAAAGTAGATGGTACCCTGAGTAGTCCCCCTATAGTAGAGCTTCCCCTTTAGCAGATTTCCCCCTCTGTGGATTTCCCTTATAGCAGATGGCCCCTTGTGTAGGTTCCTTTAGTACAGGCCCCCTGTGTAGCCCTCCCCCTTTAAGAATCTGTGGAATCTGTTGGCACTATACCAAAAAAAATTATTAAAATTATTATTTAGAAGATGGCCCCCTCTGTAGACTACTTTAGTAGATGACCCCCTGTGTAGTATCCCTTTAGTAGATGGTCCCCGCTGTAGTTCCTATATAAGTAGTAGATGCCCCCCCCCCTGTGTAGTTCCCTTTAGTAGATGGCCCCTTCTGTGTAGCTTCCCTATAGTATATGGCCCCTTTTGTAGTCCCCCTTTAGTATATGCCCCCCTGTGTAGCCCCCCCCTTTAGCAGATGGCACTTTCCCTGTGCAGATTCCCTAAAGTATATAGTATGCCCACCACAATGGCAATAAATGATGAGAAAAAAAAACCTATGGACAAGAGTTGACTAAGTTTACACTAGATTTCGATTCATCTGGCAATATTTGATTTATTTCAACTGAAAGATGATTTGCTTATTTACACGGAGAGATGGAATATTATTTTTAAACATGTTGAAAGGCAGTAAAAAGTCAAATTCAAAGCCACAGTCAAGTCAAAAAAGTTATCCAGGCCCCTTCTGAACTCTTATTGAGCTGTAGTCCAACATACAGTATTTGGGTGCACAGCCCTCTTGTAGCATGACTCAAGGTCTACATGTAACCTGTAAGTGGCAATCCAGCAAAAATTGTATTTTGATTTCCCCCTTTAAGCATATGATACAACAATGTTGCAACCCCACTGAATCCCATGCTTAATGGGTGACTAAAACACCATTTTCCTCACTGGATTTCTTCATGCTGCTTCTAATTTTATTATCGGTGATATTGTAAAGTACACAGGGCCATTCAAATGAATGGTGGACTTCATAGGAGAAAGGACTATTTGTACCAATGCATGTAAGTAATAAAGAAGGACTGTAATATAAAGGGGTTTATTATAACTCTTCCTTACGCTGTAAACAAATGATAAATCTGTGTATAAAATCTGACTGATAAACTATCGACATCTCTTCTACCTAATGACAATGTACAAAGAGTAGGAGACAGAGTCTGTACAGTAATTGTTCTATATGGCTTTTAAAGAATTAAGAACATGTTTTCAGTCAGCAGCTACAATGGGGAGGATGACTGAGGTTGCATTTTCCTTTATATTTGTTCACCAAGGCATAGTATCTGCTACAAGCAGGACATATGTACGACAAGTGTCATTTGACCTTCTGTCATTGAAAACTGCTTACATTAAATAGAATAATAGAACACATCATGGAAGAGAGACTTACATGGGTAAATAAGCTTTGTTCTACACACAATGAAAGGTTATGTCATTTTCTAATACAGAGTACGTTGTGTTTCTCCTGGGTTTCAAGATCACTTCTTGTAGATATTACCAGCACAGTTTTACTCCTGGGAGTACACATTTGTCCTGATGGAGTGATACAAGTCTTTTGGTGCCTATACACCTTCAAAAACTTTTGGCTTAATAATTCTGTTAAACTGTTATCTATCCGTCTTCTATATGAGGAGGGGTAAGGTGCAGCCAGACTGCTCTAGTAGTGGCTTATCCTTCTAAGAACAAAGGGGTCACAAAGTGAAATTTCATCAAGCCCAACCCCTATCTCTACCAACTAGAGATGAGCGAACCGGTTCGGCCGGTATGGGATCCGGTTTGGATTTTTCCAAAAATCCAAGTCCGATCGGATTCGGATTTTTGGAAATCCGCTTCGATGTTTTTTGTTTTTTTTTCTTGCTTTCTAAAATGGCAGCCTCCATTCTAAAAAGCAGGAAGTGTTCCGGGCGGGAAAAGCGCTTTCCCATGATGCCCGGAACACATCTAATCAGCAGGGATCTTGCACTAGCCCACCCCATGTGTGACGTCAGTATTTCTTTAAGAGGAGCGGTCACATGACCCCACCACGCAGTCTGCACATAGAGAGGAAGGAGGTTGTTACTGGCTGCAGTGCACACAGCTCATGATTATCAAAACGCTGCTGGTGCTGCTGCTGTTGTGCATTACAGACTGCTGAGAAGATATTGTAGGAAAGGAAAGGAAAGATTAGGAAAGCGGAGAGGAGAAACATCTAGTGATTGAGAGAGAAATATAGAGAGGGCGAAAGATAGATAGATTAGGCATAGGACAGCAAAGGGTGCACGGAACAAAAACATGCTGTACAGATATACAAGTCCTATACTTCTGATAGTGTGTATATCACATCCGTCTTATCCTGACAGACAAAAATACCTGGTGCAGGGCCTTAACTGGCATCCAGGTTGACTACTGGTGTGCCTGCCCTTGCCTCCTTGTTGACGACTGCTGCTCCTGTACTGGCCTCCACTGGCCTCCAATGACTACTGCTGCTCCTTCACTGCATTTGTGACTTTTTTCCTGCATAGACCTAGTAATGGTGAATTTCCTGCATAGACCATGTAATGGTGAGTTTCCTGCAAAGACCCTGTAATGGTGAATATTGAAGTCTAAAAAAAAAAGATTGACTTTGAGATATAGAAAAGATAATGATGTTACTGACATGTAGAGCCCTAAATTCAACCAAATACACTACCCCCGTATCATATAGATGCTTTAAACTATGAAATCCGAAGAAATCCGAAATTCAGTCGAACCAAACTTTCCGAAAAAATCCGGAAGTCCGGTCGGAATGAACTTTTGAAAAGTTTGCTCATCTCTACTACCAACATCATGTGAGACCCCAGAACGTACACTTAATAGCAATGGGCAAACCTGCCGTCAGTGGTGTGTTCAACCGATATCAGTATAAGGTGTATGGGGAACTTTAGGGTGCTAACACACACACAGTATCGCAGTGAATTTTCTGCTGCGATACGCAGCAGATACGCAGCAGATTTGATGTAAATAACTGAACACAGCATCAAATCTGCACAATCAAATATACTGCGTATCTGCTGCGTATCTGCTGCGCATCGGTCGTGTGTGTTAGCACCCCTATTCAAGATTGATATGAAAATGATACGATGTTATACGAGATTATGTAAAAAATGGAGATTTGTTGATACCTTTTGTTGCCTACTGACCACGCTTGTCTCTACCTGTATGGCTGATCTCTGTGTCAGACTACTGATCAAACTTGTCTCCTCTGGAGATGAGCGACTCTTAAGCATGTTCGAATCTGAGCGTGCTGCATTTGATTACCGGTGGCTGCAGAAGTTGGATGTAGCCCTAGGGAGTCCCAAAAAACATGGATGTAGTCTATAGTCTATGGCTGTGTCCATGTTTTCCAGGCAGCCTTAGAGCCACACGATTTGGCTCGGACGAACCTGAGCATTCTTAAGATTCCTTGATCTCCAGTCTCCACCATATTGCTGGTACCTGTGTACTAACCTCTGGGTGACTACTGAACATGCTTGACTCCATGTATATTTGTTGACACCTGTGTACTAACCTCTGTCTGACTATTGACTATGGCTTCTTGTTGTACATTGCCTTTATTCATCTAGTATTGTTACTGCCATTGAACTTCTAACCTCACACCATTGCACGGGTATTAGAATTGACAAATGGCAACATAGGCAAAAAGAAGTTTACATTCTTAGGTAGACTTGATGTCATATAGTGGTGGTCCGCATTATTAAAGAGTATGCCAATGCCATGTTTAAAAAAAAATGTTGCAGAGGAATTCAACATTGCTTACTGAAATCACTGAAAATTCCATTTATTTTGTGGGTCTGTAGTCATCTTTTCCTATATCAGAAATCACTACTTCCTGGTTGCATAGCTGCTCAGTGCAACAATTCCCAGAATGCATTGCTTTCCGTCAGCTTCACCCATCCTACTTACTTACTTCCCAGTATTCCTGCCAGCTCCCCACCCAGAGCTGCTGGAGAACATTGCTTTATACAGCAGACAGTCTCTCCCAACCAGCAACTCTGCCGCTGTATTCATTCCCTGTCTTTTCCCCTTCCTGTGGCATTGTTCAGCACAAGGCAGCATGTGTGTATATATATATATATATATATATATATATATATATATATATATATATAAAATAAACCGAGAAGAGGCAGCACTCCAATATGTGGTGAAAAAGGAAGATAATTTATTCACCCATCAATGTGCAACGTTTCGATCTCCCAATGAGATCTTTTTCAAGCAACAAACAAGAGTGGGACATCGACTGTTATATACCCTCAAAGGTCCACCCCCAGTGCCTCCCCCAATTAATTACATCATAAATATTATCATACATAAACAAAATCACAAACCAATGCATCAGTGTACATAATATGAAATTCATGTGCAATCAGCCACATTAGTGTATAAGGGCTGTGGAAATAGTCCATGATCGGTAAACAATAACCTCATACAATCCATGTAAGGTTAATAATCCAAAAGTCCATGATCCATAGGGTTAATGGAGGGGGCCGTTACTCACCAGACAGACTTATCAAGCAGCTGTTCCATCCCACGCACCGTGTGTCCGCTTCTGTTTGTAAACAACGCTACTAGGCATGCGTGAGGGAACGCGTATACTCTGGGACAGCCGAAGGTGACGTCATCACATAGGGTCACCATCCGAGATTCGCGCATGCGCACCAGAGGAACCCAGATCACGGGAGCCATCTTGAGAACGGGAAAGCAGCCCTTCCATAAAGCCTATCCCCAGGGTCCATGGCAACCACCCTTTGACCACCAAGGCGATCGCAACATATTCAGGTGAGAGCATAACATCACAAACAGAGCGCTGCAGCATGCAGAACATATATCCCAGCACCCGCTCGGTGTCACTCAGGGAATTTGTCCAGCTGGTTGGTACCTTGTCTTCATGGGGAAAGAAAGGATAAATAACATACTTCCATCTTCCCTGGACCGGGACCTTCCTTATTTGCTGCATGCAACTCCATAGTATGCAATGTCGCCCAAACCTTGATAAATGAGTGGAGTATAGGTGGAATATAGGTGGTGCAATCCGGTTTATGACTAAGCGATGACGTCCCTTCGGCATTCCAGATGAAAAAAATTCGGATATACAGTTAGTGGTGAGCATACGAACCACGATCCATAACCAGATCTAAAATACAAAACCATATATAATATCGTTAACACCGACCAGGAAAACCACATACACTTTGGTATGTGGTTTTCCTGGTCGGTGTTAACGATATTATATATGGTTTTGTATTTTAGATCTGGTTATGGATCGTGGTTCGTATGCTCACCACTAACTGTATATCCGAATTTTTTTCATCTGGAATGCCGAAGGGACGTCATCGCTTAGTCATAAACCGGATTGCACCACCTATATTCCACCTATACTCCACTCATTTATCAAGGTTTGGGCGACATTGCATACTATGGAGTTGCATGCAGCAAATAAGGAAGGTCCCGGTCCAGGGAAGATGGAAGTATGTTATTTATCCTTTCTTTCCCCATGAAGACAAGGTACCAACCAGCTGGACAAATTCCCTGAGTGACACCGAGCGGGTGCTGGGATATATGTTCTGCATGCTGCAGCGCTCTGTTTGTGATGTTATGCTCTCACCTGAATATGTTGCGATCGCCTTGGTGGTCAAAGGGTGGTTGCCATGGACCCTGGGGATAGGCTTTATGGAAGGGCTGCTTTCCCGTTCTCAAGATGGCTCCCGTGATCTGGGTTCCTCTGGTGCGCATGCGCGAATCTCGGATGGTGACCCTATGTGATGACGTCACCTTCGGCTGTCCCAGAGTATACGCGTTCCCTCACGCATGCCTAGTAGCGTTGTTTACAAACAGAAGCGGACACACGGTGCGTGGGATGGAACAGCTGCTTGATAAGTCTGTCTGGTGAGTAACGGCCCCCTCCATTAACCCTATGGATCATGGACTTTTGGATTATTAACCTTACATGGATTGTATGAGGTTATTGTTTACCGATCATGGACTATTTCCACAGCCCTTATACACTAATGTGGCTGATTGCACATGAATTTCATATTATGTACACTGATGCATTGGTTTGTGATTTTGTTTATGTATGATAATATTTATGATGTAATTAATTGGGGGAGGCACTGGGGGTGGACCTTTGAGGGTATATAACAGTCGATGTCCCACTCTTGTTTGTTGCTTGAAAAAGATCTCATTGGGAGATCGAAACGTTGCACATTGATGGGTGAATAAATTATCTTCCTTTTTCACCACATATTGGAGTGCTGCCTCTTCTCGGTTTATTTCATCACTAAGGTGGGCCTGGAGTCCGTCCACTGAGGTAGAAGCACCCACCTGAGCCACAGTGCCGCACAGTGCCGTCCAGCTCTATATTATTTCTCTCTATATATATATATATATATATATGAGATGGTGATGTATTTTATTGTAAGGGCTGATCAAAGGTAATGGCATCACTCCGGGCGTAGGGTTAATGTGTCATATTTAGAGATGCTGAAACAACACTACATCTTTTGGTTATACTTTAAATACAAAAATACGCTTATACTGGAATATCCCCTTTAAGTACTTTAGAGAAACAGTATACAAAAAGTGATTTATCAAACATTCAGCATGCCAAAACAACACTCTTCTAGCCATCAGGGCCTTTGGGTATGTCATGTGTTTTATTACGGTTGTAAGTAAACATTTCCCACATATGTGGAGCACAAACTTGGTGTGAATAAAACATGAAACATTATCATGGTACATAGGCAAAAGTATATATTAGCATTTGTATTCACTGCAGTAAAAAGAACCAAGAGCTTTTTTTCCCCAATCTCAGACCTTTTGCAATTACACTCAAGTGAAATCCTGTTAGTTTGATGTAAATTGTCCTTGAGCCATATGCTTCTGCTGAAAGACATGTAACAAAAATGTTCTCAATTGTAACTGGCTGGGGATTAATTTGACATTTATATTTGTTTCTTATGCGGTATTGAATTATTATCAAAAAAATCTGTGCATTAAAGGATTTTTAGAAGTTGAAAATCTGCAACCTTCTGTGCAATGTTTTTATTTGTCAGGAGACATATCTCGGTATCCAGGCTGTCAGGATAAGGCTTTGTAAACTTGGAGAGAGAGCAGGTCCATGGGAAATCAGATCCAGTTTTTACTTCAAATGGGCTGCATTGAAATAGATCAGAGAACCAAAAAATCTTGGTGGTCAGCACAAATATACAGTAAGGAAGGAGGTTTAACCTCCCCAGCCTCTACGGCTAAAGCATTTCAATATAAAATACAGGAAGTTGGGGAGGGGGTGTCAGGGGTCTCTCCAGGATCGTATCCAGGATGTTCTCAAGAGTTGGGGTTTAAAAATACCTTCATATCACTATTACAGTGGTTTCATAATACTGTTATCAAATAAAAAACCACAGACAATATTACTAATACTACCAGCATACAGTGAGCAAAAAATATTGGCTTTACCCCCGCATAATATTACCATACTGATACTGTATAAAAGCATTATACACAAACCAATGTTTCCCTATATAGTATACATATCGTGGTAGATACCAGCTGCCCACAGGCTCTATGCAGACCACAATAGTGCAGCCAGTTCTTCCCAGTAGGTAAGTACACACCCATTATGTAGATGCCCCCAGTAGTTGTGCCCCCCCCCCCAAATTATCCCAATTACATAGATGCCTCCAGCAGGTAGATAAATTTCCCCATTTGGTAGATCCCAGTAGATAGTTTCCCTCTAGTAAGTAGATGTCTTCACTAAACAGGTCCCTGAACTAGGTAGATGCCTCCATTTGGTAGATGTCCCCATTAGGTCCTGTAAAGTAGGTAGAAGCCTCTATTATGTACAGTAGATGCTCCCATTAAACACTTCTCCTACGTAAGGTAGATGCCCCCATTAGGTAGGTTCCCCAATTGGGTCGCAACCTCTCATCCACATAGAAAAATATTTAAAAAATCAAAGTCTATGCACTTCTCCATGCAGAGGCAGGGTTCTCTTCCTCTTCTACTCTTTGCCGCATCACCTGCATCCTACAGAAGGCCATGAGCAGTACAGGACTTCTCAGGCAGAGCCGCAGTTTATATTGCCAGTGGCTCAAACTTTAATGATCGTCAGTGTGATCCTAGGAATTTTGCGACAAAGGACCAATGAAAGAAGGTGATCCATTCCTGTCTTATGAATCTTCAGAGTGGTATTCACTAATGGCAGTGCTTTCCATTAAGAGGATAACAGGGTAATACAAAAATTCTTCAGAAATGTTTTGAGTATTACAACAAAGTGTTCACGGTTTGTTTGTTTTTTTCAAATTGCCCAAATCTCAATTGAAGTATGTTACTGTGGAACATGCTGGAAAAAAGAGGCCACAATTCACTCCTTACAGGATTTAAAAGGGTAAGCGGCTAATGTCTTCAGAGTTGTGTGGAGTCCATGCCCGGCTGGTTCAGAGTTGTTTTATTGGCATAAGGGGAACCTATATAAAATTAGGCAAGTGATTTTGTCACATCTATAGGGAAACATTGAGCCCCGAAATGAACCCAGCCCTCTGTCCCTGCCTACTGAAACCATCTGCCCTAAACGTCAGCCCTCAACTGGGCAATGTTCCCAATTCGCACTACTCACTGGATAAGTCGGGTGAGAAGGTCTTCAGAAGAGAAAGTACTTAATACGCGAACGAATACCACATGGTGATCAAATTAAATTGATATTCTTCCCCCCATTTTTTGCGGCTTTAATCAGCCAATAAACATGCACGCAAGGAACTGGGAGGTGGCAGCTATGTTGGCTGCTGTTATAGCAGTAATTGGCCACTGCGTTCCTGCTCACCTTATTGGTTGACCGTTCAGCTGAGACATGGACCCCTGACACTGTAGTGACTGGTCAGCCTTAAAGGACAAGTGCCATGAAAAACTTTTTCCCAGTAATTGAAGCACATTACAAAGTTATATAACTGTGTAATATGCTTCAATCACCTATCTGCCTCCCTTCCCTGTCTTCCCCCCCCCACCAGGAAGTGTCCTAACTCACACAGACCTAATGACTGCCGTCACCGTCACCAGGCAGCTCCTTCTTGTGAGGATGAGTCATCAGCAGGAGGGCTGCTCTAGGTCCTGTTACACCAGCCTCCCCCTCCCCAGTCCAAGTGATGGCTTGCAGTTGTTCAGCCAATGGGAGCTTAGCAAGCTGAGTCACCTGACAAGGCAGGGGAGGGGGGAGGCTAGTGTAACAGGAGGAGCTGAGAGAAGAGCTTGGTGACGGTGACAACAGTAATTAGGTCTGTGTGAGTTAGGACACTTCCTGGTGGGGGGTGGAGGGGGGAAAAGACAGGCAAGGGAGGCAGATAGGTGATTGAAGCACATTAGAGTTATATAACTTTGTAATGTGCTTCAATTACTGGGAAAAAGTTTTTCATGGCACTTGTCCTAAGAACCATGAATTGCGGGTAGGTGAATTCATCACAAATTTAAATGTTGTTATAACTAACAAGTGCATTTTTTTGGCAAACCTTGGTCCTGGCTGAGGACTATCGGAGAAGAGTCATGATCTTATTGCAGTAATATCCATGTAGAAACCATTGATTTTAAAGTTGTTGACCTGCAAATGGTAAATCACCGACACAGTTTCAAACCAAATGGGACAGGGTCTTTAAGACAAAGCTATTTTTAGCTTTCTTCGATTAACAATAAACAAACGCAAATGAGAGCTTTTTGGATAGTCCTGAAATCGTTCACCCTAACATACAGAACCATAGTCAACAGTTACAATCGTAATTACGACTGTACGACGAATTACAATCTTAGGGTCCTATTTCACAGAGCAATTTTTAACGATTAACGACTAACGATAAACAATCGCATATGAGATAGTTTACCGTTAACCTGAAATCGTTTCCCATATTACACAGAACGATAATCGTAGGATACGATCGTTATTATGATCATTAATGCTAATGCGATCGTTTATTCCTTCTGATCCAGGAAAACAATGGGCAATGTGCAATTACACTGAACGATTAGTGAACAAATGCGGAACTTGAGCGAACGAATGTGGAATTACAGCGAACGATTGGCGAACGATTAACGATAATTTTAGGTTCAGATCTAAATCAATGATCAACAACATACGTACGATTTTTCGATCGTTGCCTGCAATTACACAGAACGATTATCGTTTAAATTCGAACGATATAACGATTTTTCACAAGATAATCGTCCCGTGTAATAGGGCCGTCATACTCCTTCTGATCCCAGCAAACAAATGAACGATGTGTGCATACACCAAAAGATTAGTGAACAATTAATGCCTATTTTATGGCCAGCTTAATAGTTGCAATCAAAATTTTCGTTAGTCATTTGCTCGTTGCCCGCATACACACGGAAAGATTATTGATTAAATTTGAACAATATAACAATTTTTCAGGTAATAATCGCCCTGTATAATAGGGCCCAAGAGGTTTCCATGTGATACAGAAATACAATGATGAGATGTCGTCTTTTCCATTCCACCATCACAGGAACCCCATACATATACACATAAGCAAGCAATATGAGACCAAAATGACTTCATATCTCGGTTGCAGTCTTGTGATTACTCACTAATCCCTTAAAATGGCTTCTTCGATTGTGCGCGGACCACAGTTACGTCTTAGCTGTCAGCCTCGATTACCGTCCATACAGGATAAAATACACAATTTACTCTCCCCTCTCCGTTTCACCACCGGCGTCTCTTTTTAAACTATATTTTTAATTGGCCGAGAATTCCCAATTCCAATCACGTCAATTTTTTGTTCTTTTTTGTTGTTTTTCCCCCCCCTCTTTGTCACCAACGCGGCTTGATATTTAGCATTATGTTATTTAGAGCTTATAACAGATTTACACTCTTCAACTAATAGATAATATCAACTCACAATTTTCCATCTGCAGAAGTGACAAGTCATCCAGATGGTACTTGCATTTCTCCTGCTCTTTTTAAACATCTGTCACACTGAGAGACTGAACACATTTCCTTCTCTGTGAATCATTCGGCAAATTATTTTAATGCCGGCAAAAGCATTTTCGACGCGTCGTAGATAAATAAATAGACACATAACAGGTCACAAACACTCGACTGTTACGGGGACATAACAGCAAATCATACGAAAAAGGTAAACCTGCTGTTCTCCTTGACAAAATGGTGATGTTTTAAATTGTGCTATTTGTTCGTGGAACGCCTTTTAAGATGTAACATTTTGCGGAATTTGCTCTTGGTCTCATGCGGTGACTTCTAATACAATAATGGGCTTCATCTATGTAACATTGCACCAAAAAAACTTTGTAATTTACTTCACAAAAAGTTTTCTGTAAAGTAGAATATACTTTTAGAGTAAATAAGAGGAAATGTCCCAATATTATTTATGATAGTAAAATAGCAGTATAAAACTAACTACTGTATAGAACACATACTGAGAAATCTAGCTGTGCTTGATGTCTTTATGGTAGCCCAATATTCTGTTTTTGTAATGTGCGCTACAGATCTGCTCTTCTATCTGTAACTGAGGACAAGACAGGCCCTATTACACGAAATGATTATCGGTTGCATTTGTTACGGTCTGGTGTAATAGAAGACAACGATCAACCGACATAAACTTTGTCAGCTGATCTTTGCCTGTCGTTGTCTTTCAACATGTTGAAAGACAAATGACGTTCGGCTGCGGTCGCTTTGTGGAATAGGAGTGGCAGCAACAGACCGCTGCTATCTTCTATGGGCTGCCGAGATGAGCTAGCGATCACCCGGGCAGCTCCCTGTGGCTCCCCAGCTCTTACCTGCTAGCTGACGACGCGTGTAATAGTGCCGGCAGCGAGCAGGGAACATGGAGCAAAAGAGTGCTGACAGTGCTTGTTTGCTCCTCTCTGTCGCCCTGTGTAATAGGGGCTAAAGCTTTTTACAGGCTATATACTGTATCAATGTCTTTTGTTTAACCTCTTAAGGACATATGACGTACCGGTACGTCATATGTCCGCACTTGCACTTCAAAGCGGGGCCGCGCGGCGGCCCCGCTTTGAAGTGCCGCGATCCAGGGTGCCGCGAGTAGCCCAGGACCGCTGCTATTAGCGGGCACGGTCTGATCGCCGTGCCCGCTAATTAGCTAATCGGAGGCAGCTGTCAAAGTTGACAGCTGCCTCCGATTACCGGAGGCAACGTTTCCCTGGTGTCTAGTGGGGGAGATCGCTCCTCCGGGACCTTGTCCCGGAGGAGCGATCTCCGTTACTGATGCCGGCCGGGGACGCGTCCAAGATGGCGCCGTCCTCGGCTCGGCACTCGTTCGTTTTCGGCTGCAGCAGCCGAAAGCAAACGAGTGCCGATCTCATGGATCTCTGCAGCATATCTATGCTGCAGAGATCTCAATGAGAGATCACAGTGTATATACTAGAAGTCCCCCAGGGGGGCTTCTAGTATATGTGTAAAAAAAAATAATAAAGTGTTGTTTATAGTAAAAAGCCCCCTCCCCTAATAAAAGTCTGAATCACCCCCCTTTTCCCAGGTTTTAAATAAAAGTAAACAAATAAATAAATAAATAAACATGTTTGGTATCGCCGCGTGCGTAATCGCCCGAACTATTAATTAATCACATTCCTGATCTCGTACGGTAAACGGCGTCAGCGCAAAAAAATCCCAAAGTGCAAAATTGCGCATTTTTGGTCGCATCAAATCCAGAAAAAATGTAATAAAAAGCGATCAAAAAGACGTATATGGGCAATCAAGGTACCGATAGAAAGATCACATCATGGCGCAAAAAATTACACCTCGCACAGCCCCATAGACCAAAGGATAAAAGCGCTATAAGCCTGAAATATACTCGGAGCAAATTGGCGAAGAGTATATATGTGGGTGCACTGGCACTCTATAAATAGTTAATATTCTAAAGTGGTATGGTCCAAATCCTTTTTCACACTCCCTACGCATCATAATGGTTACTACCTAGACAGGTATTTCTTACAGGTAAGAAATTCGTTGGCAGTATCTGGGTAAAAAACGGTAAGTATAATCATGATTGGCCAGATACCTTGGATGACGTCAGCAATCCGGTTTATAAAAATTAGATGCGAACAACCGTTATTGACAGTTTCTTCAAGATACAGAAGAAATCACCTGCGCTTCTCTGCTCTCTATTTGTTCCTGCGTCATGGGGGACCTATATTATAAGGTTTTGACCAAGGCCTCGGGCATTGGAGGGGAGAATTGGCTTCGTACGTGTCTGCAGCTTTCTGATGATGTGGAAGAAGGGATCGCGGCTGGAGTCGGTGCTGGCTTCTCTTCGGCGATCGGTTCCGGTGGTGTTTCTTCAGCCATGTCTGTGCCGGGCGATGACGCGGTTTCCCGGGGACATGTTGCAGATGTCACTACCGGTGCGACGGGATCTGATGTTGCGATGTCCGGAGGCGGAGTTGGAGGCGGAGGCAGCTTCATCATCCGTCGTAGATCTGGAGGCAGGCTCAGGAGTACAAGGAAGTTGTCTTCTCCGACAGCTGCTTCAACAATTGGGAGCCGTACCGGACGGGCAAAAAAGAGGCCTAGGAGGGCAGTGAAGAATGCTGATCCTGTCGCTACTGCGGACAAGCGGGGAGCCTCTGGGGCAGTTGCTTCGGGTGATTCGGGTGCTGTTCGCGCCCCCCCGGTGGTGCCAGTATTGTCTGTAAATGCTGGGCAGTGTGTTGGTATTGATCCTGATCTGTTGTCTGGTGTAGCTACCCTGTTGAAGATGCTTGGAAAGCGTGATGATGTTAGCCATACAGTGTCTAATCCTTCCCCTGCAATTGTTTCTCCCTCATTTGGTGATGCTTGGGTTCCTGATGCTATAGATGATGGGATGCCTGTTTTGGATCACTGTGGTTCGTTTGCTGATCGTACGAACGCGACGGTTTTACCGTCTGTTAAACCTGGTGTGCCTGAGGTGTGCATGAAGGAAGTGTTGCCCTGTACTGTGTCTCCATTAGGTTTTCATTTGCCACAATCTATTAAAGATAAAATATGGAAGCTCGACTATATTGATATTTTCTCTTTACTGCCTCAAATTAAGGAACGTAAGGAGATTGATAAAGACGATGATAAGAGGAAGCCCCCTGTTTATAAGTCCTTTTATAGCTGGCTGCAGGCGTTTTGTGTGTATGCTACAGTGTTGAGTGAAAGGCAACCTCTTATTGGTGCGTCCTTGTTTCACCATGTTGATATTATTTTGGAGGCTTATCGTAGCTTCGGTGGTAATGCTTGGCTTTTGTACGATGAAATGTTTAGACAGAAGCTATCTGTTTATCCGAATTTAAAATGGGGCCAGAAAGATGTCGGTCTTTGGATTCAACTTATGATGCCTCAAAGGTCTTGTGCGTTGCCTCCTTCGAGTGTTCCT
Source organism: Dendropsophus ebraccatus (assembly GCF_027789765.1). NCBI lineage: Eukaryota > Metazoa > Chordata > Amphibia > Anura > Hylidae > Dendropsophus > Dendropsophus ebraccatus. Next base: position 39,843,457 of record NC_091455.1, on the reverse strand, counting down.
ATGCAGTCCTTTCGGAAAGGACTTTGCTTTGCTTTTAATGAATCCTTTTGCAAATGGGGTCATTCCTGCAAATACAAGCACGAATGTGCGCATTGTTCCGGACCTCACCCGGTGTCCCGTTGCTTTAAGAAAGTGGGTCATGGCGGACAATCCTCCGCGTTTAATAGAGACCCGCTTTCAAAAGGCCCGGACTCCAGTGATGCTGGAAAAAATGCTTCCTTGGTTAGATCGTTGCCCAAACAGGTGGATGGCTGATTTATTGTGTTTTGGTTTTTCTTATGGTTTCCCAGTCCCCGGTTATGACCGTGCCGGTTGTTCGGTGAGTAATAATCATACTTCTGTGATGTTAAATTCTGCCGAAGTTGATAGTAAATTGTCTGTGGAATTGGTCGCCGGTCGGATTGACGGACCCTTTGTTCGTCCACCTTTTGCTGATTTTCGAATTTCCCCTTTGGGCCTTGTGCCCAAGAAGGAACCTTTTCGTTTTCGTCTGATTCATAATTTGTCGTATCCTATTGGTTCTTCGCTTAATGACTCGGTTGATCCGTCGTTAGTATCAGTTAAGTATAGTTCCTTCGAATCGGCTCTTGATTTAATTCGTTCTTGTGGTCCTCATGCTCTGTTGGCAAAAGCTGATGTTGAGTCGGCTTTCCGACTCCTTCCGATTTCTCCTTCTGGATTTAACTCGTTGGGTTTTATGTGGAGGGGAAGTTATTATTTTGATAAAGCTTTACCTATGGGTTTTTGTATGTCTTGCTGTTATTTTGAAACCTTTTCCAGTTTCTTAGAATGGGTCTTGATATCTTCCACTGGTCTGTCTTCCTGCTGTCATTATCTGGATGACTTCTTATTTGTAGGTCGTGCTCGTTCTGGCGAATGCGGTTACCTTCTAGATACGTTTTTTCGTATTTGTGCTGAATTTGGTGTCCCGTTGGCATTGAATAAAACGGTGTTGCCTTGCACTTGCTTGGAATATTTGGGTGTCCTTGTGGATACTGATAAGATGGAGTTTTCTTTGCCTCATGATAAGATTGTTAGAATTTTGGATTTACTATCTTCCTTTTTGGGGAGGCAGAAAGTTCGCTTGAAAGAACTTCAGAGTTTATTGGGTTCTTTGGTTTTTGCTATCCGTGTGATTCCCATGGGTAAGGTGTTTTGCAGACGTCTATATTCTGCTACCAGGGGTTTGAATTCTCCTAGGGCTCATATTCGTTTGACTGCCGATCTTAAAGCTGATTTGCGTCTGTGGGAAAATTTTTTGTCTGACTTTAACGGCAGGTCTGTTTGGCAGAAAGATTTCGTTGAATTAGGTGCCTTGGACTTACATACCGACGCAGCTGGGAGTCGTGGTTTTGGTGCCTATTGGAATGGTCATTGGTGTGCTGGGAGTTGGTCTGATTCTTGGACTCAATCTGGCGTATTATCTAATATTGTCCTTTTAGAATTGTTCCCTGTAGTGGTGGCTTTGACTTTATGGGGTCCTGCGTTTAAGGATAGGAGGTTGTTAGTTCACACTGACAATAAAGGTGTGTTATATGCTATTAACTGTTTATCGTCGAAATCTGATTTGGTTGTGAATCTTTTGAGACACTTAGTTTTGTTGTGTTTTCGTCTTAATGTTTGGTTGAAAGCTAAATATGTTCCGGGCGTTCAGAATGTCATTGCCGATTCTTTGTCTCGTTTTCAGATGGCGCGTTTTCGTGCTCTGGCTCCAGCGGCAGATCTCGTGGGGTCCCCTTGTCCACCCGAATTATGGAACGTGATTTGGGCTTGATTAGCGAGATGATTAGAAGATCGTTGTCTACACTTACCTGGAGATCCTACGCTGCTGCATGGCTTCGCTGGTGTTCCTTTTGTCATGCTTCTAATATTTCGGTTCTTTATTCTTCCCCTTTTGTTTATTTATTATTTTTATCAAATTTGTTGTCTTCTGGTCTGTCCATGTCTGTCCTATCGAAGGTTGTTTCTGGTGTCTCATATTTTCAGAGGTGGTTGTCAATTCCTCCTATGTCTTTGTGCTTCGCTGTTAAGCAATGGCTTAAAGGTTTGAAATTGTCTCGTAGGGCGGCTCCTGATAGTAGGCGTCCGGTGACTTACCCCCTTTTGGTTAGCTTGGGTCAGGTTTGTTTGTCAGTTTGTGTTTCTCCTTTCGAAGCGGCTTTATTTAAGGTTGCGTTTTCTTTGGCCTTTTTCGGTGCTTTCCGCATTGGTGAATTAGTGGCTGATAGGGTTGGTTCTGTTTCTGCGTTGGGTTTACAGGACATTTTTGTTTCTAAGACTTGCGTTCGTTTATTTCTCCGTCGTTCTAAGACGGATAGGTTTGCCCGCGGTGTTGCTATTTTGCTCAGGGTGATTCCTGGTAGTCCTGTTTGTCCTGTTCTTTCGGTTTTGGATTATTTGTTGGTCCGTCCGGGAGTCGGCGGCTCCTTTTTGGTTCTTGAGGATGGTTCTTCTTTGTCTAGATTTCAATTTGTCTCTGTCTTCCGTAAATGTTTGTTTACATTGGGTATAGACTTGTCTGGTTTTTCCGCGCATTCATTTAGGATTGGGGCCGCGACTGAAGCTTTTAGATTAGGGCTCCCCCCATCTAGGATTAAGCATTTGGGTAGGTGGAAATCTGATAGGTTTCGTTTATATATTAGGCCTCATTTGTGTCTTTGATTTTGTTTCAGGGCGCGGTCCCGTCGTTGTCTGGATTCTCGGACATTCCTTCACCTACTGGGCCCATAGGAGGGCACGTTACAGGATTTACACCACAAATTTGGGACTTAGTGATGTAATAATTTATTGGGCCGGTGTTCGGGGTTTAAGATGGGGTCAGTTAATGGACTTGTTCGATGGGGTCTGTAGGGTTTGGCCTTCGCCTGACATCATTGTCATTCATGCTGGTGGTAATGATATCGGTCGTATGCGATCCGATTTTTTGTTCGGTGAGTTTAAGATGACGTTTAGGGTGTTGGCCGTTTTGTATCCTGCCTCTGTTCTCTGTTTTTCAGAGATAGTGCCCAGATTAGTATGGTCCTTTTCGGGTTATGTCTATCTCAACACTATTAGGCGTCGCCTGAATAGAGGCATGGCCAACTTTATGAGGTCCTTCGGCGGGATTTCGTACCGCCATATTGATCTGGAGGGTTTTTTACCGGGCCTGTATCGTGATGATGGCGTTCATTTATCGGATATTGGTCTGGATCTTTTTAATGTGGGCCTTCAAAATATTGTGGAGCTGGCCGCGGCTCGTCTGGGCTCATGCCTGGCTGCGCCGGCATTTGTGGGTGGGTCGTCCCGACATGTTTGATAGGGGCGGACAGTCATATTGTGATATTATATGGATAAGTTATAGGTTGATGGATCTATTTATTTTAGGTGTTCATGGATATTATATAAGGATTTATATGGTTATTTAATGATTAAATTATTTAGTTACATTTATTTATGTATAGGAATAGGTAAACTGAGAATAAAGACCCGTGGCCTTAAGACTCCACAAATTTAAAAGAAAATTTTTGTCTTTGTTTTATTTATTTATCGGTTAAGTAATAGAGAAAATGCCATTTGCACCCACATGGGAATGGAGCGATTTTAAGGAACGTATATTGGTTAACAACGGTTTGAATTTTTTACAGGCCATCAGATACAATATAAGTTATACATGTTATATATCGTTTTAATTGTAACAACTTGAGGAACATGCATAACAAGTCAGTTTTACCCCAGGGCGAATGGCGTAAAAACACATTTCCCCCAAATAAAAGAAATGCGGTTTTTTTTTCAATTTCACCACACTTTGATTTTTTTCTGGTTTCGCAGTGTACTTTATGCAAAAATTCAGCCTATAATTGCAAAGTACAATTAGTGACGCAAAAAATAAGGGGTCATGTGGGTTTCTAGGTGGAAAAATGCAAGTGCTATGACCTTTTAAACACAAGGAGGAAAAACCGAAAACGTAAAAACGAAAATGGGCCATGTCCTTAAAGGGTTAAAGGAGAAGCCCGGACAAAATTTTTATTTAAGTATTGTATTGCCCCCCAAAAGTTATACAAATCACCAATATACACTTATTACAGGAAATGCTTATAAAGGGCTTTTTTTCCCTGCACTTACTACTGCATCAAGGCTTCACTTCCTGGATAACATGGTGATGTCACTTCCTGGATAAAATGGTGATGTCACGACCCGACTCCCATAGCTGTGCGGGCTGTGGCTGCTGGAGAGGATGATGGCAGAGGGATGCTCAGTGTCCCTCCAGCTCCTGTGTCCCTCAGTGCCCCCCTGCCATCATCCTCTCCATCAGCCACAGCCCGCACAGCTCTGGGAGTTGGGTTGTCACCATTTTATCTAGGAAGTGAAGCCTTGATGCAGCAGTAAGTGCAGGGACAGAAGCATTTCCCCTAATACGTGTATATTGGTAATTTGTATAACTATTTGGAGGCAGTACATTACTTTAATAAATATTTTCACCGGACTTCTCCTTTAAGATTTTTTAAAGCAGCACTATTAGCAGGTTCTTCCCAATGAATCTGCTGATATGCCACAGACGTTCTTTACCTGCTGACTGCAGGGCTGTTAACGATTCTTCTCTTCCGCGTTCTTAGGATATTTGCTAATTGCCTCTATGATAATGAGGGGCTTAGGAACATTTGGGGCAGCACCGGACTGCCTGGAGCACCATCTCGGCCTGCCCAGTCCACCCCCTCCCGTGCTGCTCACTATGCATGTATGAATATGCTTAGGGAGCGGCCCAGAGCAATCCCCTTGGCCCACCCGGAATAACAACTCCTGTGCTACCTTGCCCCCCCCATTGGATCAGTGAATCAGGGGGCCGCTATATACCTGAGAGGGTCGACTAAACCTTCAGTATGAGCATCTTTAGTATCTGACTCTAAGCAGTAAAAAATATGGGTAATGAAACCTTTTAAAGGGGTTATCCAGCACTAAAAAAACATGGCCACTTTCCTCCCTCCATCTCTCCATTTCAGGTGTGGTTTGCAATTAAGCTCCATTTACTTCAATGGAACTGAGTTCCAAACCCCACCAAAACTGGAGACGAGAGAGGGGAAAAGTGGGCGTGTTTTTGTAGCGCTGGATAACCCCTTTAAAGATAAATCCATTAAGGGGAGAAAGAGAATTAATCTGAATATGCCAAACAGTCGCCCAATCTTATCATTTGGGACTTGCAGATGATGTCAGGTTGTAGAAAAAGCAGTAGCTTTAAGCCATTGTGAAGAGTTAAAGGGGTTATCTAGTTCGGGAAAACTTTTTATAAATTGTTGAAAGTAATTAGAAAATAATAGAGAGCCTATGCTTACCTCGCCAAGTTCTCTAAGATGTACTCCAATGGGTCTCCGGGTCTGAATGTTCCCGCCTCCACTTCCCACCTGCAGTGCTTTCTCAGTCAGTGATTGGTTGAGCAGGCTGTCACCGCCGAGATGAGTCTGTTTTAGAAGTGGAGACTGGAGCATTCAGCGGGGGACCCAGAGACCCCTAGGAGGAGACTGAGAGTGCGGTGAGGAATAAGAATTGGCTATGTATTTTCTATAAACTTGCAACAATATATAAAAATGTTTTCCCTAACCGGATAACCCTTATAACAGTTTCCTTGAGACATACAGAAGCCATCATGTACATCACATTAAGATGATACAGAGATGAAGATTAACCTGATGGCCAGAGAGTACATTACACAAGAAGAACCACTGTACACCTGAATAAGCATTAACAGTTTACACGGCGCCATCTGCTGGCCATCCAATATACTTTCTCCAGAATTTGATACGTCTGCAGCTGTTGCTGATATTTCACCATAGGAGCCCAGAGAGATCCTGCTGTAAATGCAAATGGGTGCCCAGACTTTATAGACCAAGAAGTCGCCAAATCTGAGATTCAGACAACTGTGATGGATCCTGATATACATTTTACTCCATCACTATCCCCTGATTATGATCTAGTATTTTATATTGAAAATATGTATGACAAACTAACATTTACTAATATTCATGTTTTCTTCTCTATTATTTGTTAGATGAAATTATATTCATATAAATCAGACATCTCCCAAGTCCTTTATATGAGCAGTGGTGTGGTATATATAAAATCACATATGTCGGTGACTAACACACATCCCACTTTGGCTGTGTTTCAGTCAGAAGTTTTTACAGAAACAGCGTTTTTTATCGAGAAAACATACTTTGTTATTCCTTTTTACGGGTTTTATCAGAATATAGAAAAAAGCATTCTGTTTACACAATCGACTATAGTAAAAACATGGGAACAGCCTCAAAGCCACATCAGCTGCTTATAGTGTCATCATATTATACAAAAATATACTGATAGGTTAGCTTGTACTATAGAGCACCTCAAAACCATTTACCAGTGACAACGGAGTCATTAAACCTGCTGTTTAATGCCGCTATCTAGGACTAAAATAACATGGCTGCTTTCTTCCAGCAAAAGCGCCACTCTTGTCCTCAGTTTATGTGTGGTATTGCAGTTGTATTAAAGTGAAGGGAGCTGAGTTGTAATACTGCACACAACCTGAGGACAGGGGTGATGCTGTTTTTGGAAGAAACTAGCTCAGTTTTTCTAATTCTTGATAGTCCCCCTTTAAAGGGGAACTCAGGCGAAAATATTTTGCTTTGAAATCAATTGGTGTCAGAAAGTTACACAGATTTGAAATGTACTTCTATCTAAAAATCTCCAGTCTTCTAGTACTTATCAGCTGCTGTATGTCCTGCAGGAAGTGATGTATTCTTTTTAGTCTGACACAGTGCTCTCTGCTGCCACCTCTGTCCATGTCCAGAACTGTCCAAAGCAGTAGAAATTCCCACAGAAAACTTCTCCTGCTCTGGACAGTTCCTGACATAGACAAAGGTGGCAGCAAAGAGCACTGTGTCAAACTGGAAGGAATTTACCACTTCCTGCAGGACAAACAGCAGCTGATAAGTACTGGAAGACTGGAGATTTTTAAATAGAAGTAAATTACAAATCTGTATAACTTTCTGAAACTAGTTAATGTGAAAGAAAAAGTTTATTTCCCCCATACATGATGTTTTTCTCTCACAGGGACCCTAGTATATGTATGACAAAAGAACGTTAGACTGAGAACTATTAAAGTGGTTTTAATATTGCTGAAATGAGTCTCCTCAGCATTGAAGCCTTCTTTGTAACAACTAGGTAGATTGTGTTATACTCATATGTCCCTGCTGGTGTCTTATAAAGCTTTGAGCAGAACTAATGCAGTTTGCTTTGCATTGATTTTAATTTTACCAGATGACTGGACTATAGGCAGCAGTATCCAGTTTAATCATTTACAGTTTAATCATTAACAATGGCAGAGAGTGCCCAAATCCCGATCAAACTGGAAAAGTGTGGATCATCTTTAGCAAGCGGGTTGTCTTCACTTGCACTGTGTAGGGTTTTTTTCAGGCTCTCTCTCCTGCCCCATTTCCTCTCATTTGTCCTGGGCTATAACTAGAGACAGATATTCCCTGACAACAGGCGGTGGATAGAAGATCACAGAGAAGGGAGACACCTAGTGGTGAAGATTTAGAACAGTTTTGGTAAATTAAGTGGTTTACCAAAATATTAGGAATCACACTGGTTATCTGGATGGGAGTCTGTAAAATCACAGTGTGTTAGGATAGGGACATGGAGACACAAGGACAGGTGAGCCCTGAAGCTGGCACCCGCCTCACTGTCCCTACCTACTTGCCTCAGATGCCCTAGGTGGCAAACTGACAACTGGATGGCAGTCCCTGATCTACTAAAGTGCAACACTAAACGAAACAAGACAGACAAACACAATGAGAGCAAAGTCAGAAATACAGATGTAGCCTGTGTTAACTTGATCACAATGACGCATTTAACTCGACACTCTAATTGACGGTGCAGTACAAAAACGTGTCCAAGGGTTAGTCGATTAGTCAGAGGCCAGAAGTCAAGTTACCAGAAATACAAAGCAGGGAAGACACTAGATCCAGATACACTAGCGAACTAGGCACTTTCACAGGCACTGGACTGAGCGTTGAGGAATAAGTGGCTTGAATTTATAGTGGACAGGAACCTAGGTGCTGACATCTAACTGGCTAGGTCAGCTGTCAGTCAGAACACAGCAGAGACAATTAGTGAGTGAGCCACAGCAAGACAGTGCAGGGAGAACTGAGAAAACATGGACCGGATAACAGAAGACACAAGCAAAGAACATAATAAAACCAGGAACGGACTTAAGGTCAAAAGTGCCGTCTTTGACGCAGTGGTTGGATCTTCATCGCAGATGGTGGCACTGATGTCTTTTCAGCCACAATCATGACACAGTGTTCATTTAATGTATGACTGTTGCTTTATAGTAGTTCCTATATGCATCACCTGCTGAAATCTCCAGTGGGTGTCTGGGTTGATATAACATCAGACAGGGCAGTCTGGTTGGATTGGTATCAGTGGTTCCAAGGGGGTTACATGGTTACTAAGGCAACTGGACTGCATGTTTAATGCTAAATCACCCACTGCCACTGGCAAAAAAAAAAATGCATCTAAGTGTTAAAGTGTACCTGTCGTTTAATTTATTTATTTATTTTTTTAGTACAGGCGATTTTAAGAAACTTTGTTATTAGGTTTATTAGCCGAAAAATGCATTTTTATCATGAAAAAGTAGCTTGAAGCTCTCCCCCCTCTCTTTATGGTTTTCTATGGAGAGCGGAGGGGTGGAGGGAGATGAGGCACCAAAACAGGACAATAAGCACAGATAGGTCCCTAATAATTCTAAAACATAACTTTTACTGATATACTAAAAAGCACAAAGAAAATCCAAACTTAAACCTTGTGAGAAAACCTCCACCTTATAAAAAACCAGGCATAAAGAGCCCCATATACGTATTAATGCATGCCACATATAAATACATACATGAATACACACAACCATATAAACAGTAAAAACCGAAGTGTGTAGTGTGCATCCACCTGTAGGCCTAGAGATCACGGTATAGATAATGAGACCGTCTAAATTAGGGAGCACCTGACCCTAAGGGTCCCTGTTGGGTGCACCACCAAAACAGGACAACAAAGAGTTAATTTACAGCTACATTACCAGGCTATCTCCTCTGACATCAGCACTGACCTCTCTGAGCTCTGAATACTTCTTTCATGCAGCTCCCACTGTGTAATCCTCTGTTCTCTGCTCTCTGCTGTCGACTAATCTCCCTCCTCCCTTCTCCCCCTCCCCTCTCCCTAGATTACACAGGGCTTGACTGATGTAAAAGAGTCGAGATTTCCTGATTTTGAGCAGTGGATGAGAGAGAGGAGGGAAGGGGGGACCTGGGGAAAGTCTTTTTGAATGCAGATAATGGCATATTTGCCTAATAAACCCAATTACAAAGTTTCTTAAAATCGCCTGTACTATTGATTTCTGCAAAAAAAAATATGAAATGACAGTGACACTTTTACCCCTTAACGACAAAGGGCGTATATTTACGCCCTATTGCCGGTAAGGGCGTTCAGAGCAGGGCCGCGCGGCGACCCCACTCTGAACCGCGGCGGTCCCGGGTGCCGCTTGTAGCCCGGGACCGCAGGTATTAGCGGGCACGGTCCGATCGCCATGCCCGCTAATACAGTAATCAGATGCAGCTGTCAAACATGACAGCTGCATCCGATTACCGCATTCAGCTTATCCCTGGTGTCTAGTGGCGGAGATTGCTCCCCCGGTACGTTATCCCGGAGGAGCGATCTCCGTTTCTGAAGCCGACCGGGGACCTCTCCAAGATGGCGCCGTCCCCAGCTCGGCACTCGTTTACTTCCGGCTGCAGCAGCCGGAAGTAAACGAGTGCCTATCTCATGGATCTCTGCAGCATATCTATGCTGCAGAGATCTCTATGAGAGATCAAAGCACTTATACTAGAAGTCCCCCAGGGGGGTAATAACCCTAACCCCAGGGGGGCTTCTAGTATATGTGTAAAAGTAAAAAAAAGTGTTGTTGTCAATAAAAATCCCCCTCCACTAATAAAAGTCAGAATCACCCCCCTTTTCCCAGGTTATAAATAAAAGTAAATAAATAAATAAACATGTTTGCTATCGCCGCGTGCGTAATCGCCCCAACTATTAATTAATCACATTCCTGATCTCGCACGGTAAACGGCGTCAGCGCAAAAAAATCCCAAAGTGCAAAATTGCGCATTTTTGGTCACATCAAATCCAGAAAAATTGTAATAAAAAGCGATCAAAAAGTCGTATATGCGCAATCAAGGTACCGATAGAAAGAACGCATTATGGCGCAAAAAATGACACCTCACACAAAGGATAAAAGCGCTATAAGCCTGGGAATGGAGCGGTTTTAAGTGGCATATATTTGTTGACAATGGTTTGAATTTTTTACAGGCCATCTGATACAATATAAGTTATACATGTAACATATCGTTGTAATCGTAACGACTTGAGGAACATGCATAACAAGTCAGTTTTACCCCAGAGCGAATGGCGTAAAAACACATTTCCCCCAAATAAACAAAATGCATTTTTTTTTTCAATTTCACCACACATTGAATTTTTTTCTGGTTTCGCAGTGTACTTTATGCAAAAATTCAGCCTGTCATTGCAAAGTACAATTAGTGATGCAAAAAAATAAGGGCTCATGTGGGTTTCTAGGTGGAAAAATGCAAGTGCTATGGCCTTTTAAGCACAAGGAGGAAAAAACGAAAACGCAAAAATCGAAATTGGCTCTGTCTTTAAGGGGTTAAGGTCCTAACACACCTTGAATAACTGACAGCCGAACAATCGTTTGCCCAAAGTTATCTCTCCCGTTCGACCCCTCTCCTCCCCATAGACAAGGATGTTAGGGACAGCTGAGCGTTCCTGTGTTCCCTATGGGTAGGGACAAGCAGCAGCCACAGGGCTCTGGCTGTGGCTTATCTCTCTTAGAACAAAGGGGGCTGGGCAGTGATTCTATCACCACAAACAACATCATCTTCTGGTGGTTTATCGGGAGCACCCCAAACGGGTATGCCCCTGTGTATGGAGACCTTAACTTTAAACAAGATAATGTAACAATCTGTCTCTCCCTCAATGTGAAGGTAATGGCAGTAACATTACCACTGACCTCATCCTGCATACTAGTTGCAGCATTTTCTTTTGCACATGATATGTTTTCATACACCCATACAGTCACCGCTTCGACTATCCCATTATCCTCCCCAAGCCTGTTGACAACCATCTTCATTTGCCTCCTGGGAAGATATTTAACCCTTGTTTACTTTCCATCACCGAAGCCAGACCCAGCACTAGCGGATATGAAGGAAATGGCCGTAAAGCTGCTTCAATATTCCCTATAACAGCTGAAAAACTAATGTGTTAATTTTGTGCTCAAGTCTTCTTTCTGCCTTGTTTCTTAATTACAGTTCTCCGGGCCAAAATCTGCCAGCTGCCTCCTCTGCCAGGGATAAGCAAATCAACTGTATAAGGCACTTATCAAGATGTATTCAGAGCATTAAATGAACTCTAAAAATAGAAATTGTATTAGGCAGAAAGTTAGTGCCTTACTGCTCGGGGAAATTCTCCATTCACTCTCCATTCATACTCAAGCTATTTTGTGCTCATTACACCTTACCAGTGCGGATTGATAGGTTACGAGTGGTTAGAATTTTCATTCTAATTTATCACTTCCTGTAATTGCAGCAGAATATGTGGATATTATCTAAACTAAATAATCCAGGAATGAGGCCAGGCGAGTCAATTGAAAAGAAATGATGTACACCTATGACTGACACAGCTCCAGACATCACACCTTCTTTTCTATCGTATCTTCATTCTTACTGGATGGAAATTAGATCATTTGCGTTTAGATTCTTCTGTAATTTTTACTTTTCATTCTGCTTAAAGGGATTGTAGCCATAAAAAATACATTTATGGATACGCTGGACCCAATTAAAGGGAAACTATCAGCAGGCTAGAAGCATGTAACCTGAATATATATGTCAATATGCATGTATGTTTGAAGGGAACCTGTCAGCACCTGGACCAGACCTGAGGTGCTGACACTGTAGTGTAGGTGTCTTGCACATTGTAAGCATAGTACCTGTATTAAATACATCTGTGCAATACATTCTGTGTGATCTTGCCAAACCTACTGTAATGAAGAGTCAAAGATGAGTAGTGTCTTGGCGTTTGTGCTGCACTTCCACTACTTTCTCCTTCCTCTTTTTTGCTGCATATTTACCGTTGGCCAGCGTCCTGCTTTATGGTGGGCTGCGTGCATGCACTGTTGCAGGCAAGGGCCACGTGCACCAACTTGCCAGTTTGCACCTTTGCTGCTGATCTGTCAGCCTACTCTCCTGATAACATTGATCGTGCATGCGCCATAGGCTGGGCATTGAGCATGCGTGTGACGCTCCTCTGGCCTACGACGCATGCATAATTGACGTTATCAGAATCACAGCCCTAGAGATAGGTGGCGCAGGTGCGAACTGGCATGTCGATGCAAGTGGCCCTTGCCAGCAACAGAGCATGTGCGCACCAAGATGACACCAGCATGGAGTAGGAGGCCGGCTAGCAGTAAATATGCAGCAAAAAGAAGGAGGATAAATTAGTGGTGAGACGTGCCGAAGTTCAGCACAAAAGCCAAGACACTACTCCTCTTTGACTCATTACAGTGGATTTTGCAAGATTGTAGAGAATCTACTGCATGGACGCATTTTATACAGGTACCATGCACACAAAGGACTAAACATTACACTACACTGTCAGCATCTCAGGTCCATTCCACACCAGTCCACCCCAGCCAGTCCGCCCTTCTAATGAATATTCCTCTGGCACTCTGCAAGGATGAGTGATGGAGTGATGTCGATGCAGAGCGCCACCCCAATGATCACATCTAGTTTGTTAAAGGGAACCTGTCACCCCCGTGTCGGGGTGACAGGCTCCCGGCCCCCCGCTGGAATACCCTATACTCACCTGATCCCGCCGGGTCCCGCTTCTTGAGCCGGTCGGGTGACTGAGATATCAGCGTTTGAAGCCCGGCGCGCGCTCCTCAGATGAGTCCAACGCTCATAGAGAATGACGGAGCGTCAGACTTACCTGTCATTCTCTATGAGTGTTGGCCTCATCTGAGGAGCACGTGCGCTGGGCTTCAGGCGCTGATATCTCAATATATCAATAAACGGGACCCGGCGGGATCAGGTGAGTATAGAGTGCTCCAGCGGGGGGGTCGGAAGCCTGTCACCCCGGCTCCGGGGGTCACAGGTCCTCCTTAAAGAATGCAGGATAAGTGCACAAATATCCAACGCATTTCAAATGGCATGATCTGAACTCAACAAGGATGAAATCTTTTAGGTATGTGTGCTCTTTCTATTTATTTTTTTTCTCATTTAAAGGGGTTTTCCGATTTAAATTTACCTGACCCCTATCCACAGTATGAAAGTATGGAAATGAAAGGGTCTGACCAGAGGCTCCATTCAAAACAAAGGAGCTGGGACACTGATTTTGAGATCCCCGTGGGGCACAGAGATCGGACTGGCGATCTCATACTTGCCCCCTGTCCTCTGGATAGGGGACAAGTAACTTTAAATTGGAAACCCCTTTAATTTACTAAATGTTGAAGTTGCTGAACCTTGTTCTAAGATTTTTTTTTTTTGTATTTAATTTCTTACTTTAGTCAGACTAAACTTTTGGTTTGGTCCTCAGATCTGAAATAAAAATGAAAGGACTACTAAAAATATTCAGACATTTGGCTTATTTTCATTTGTAAAAGCTTTTGTTCATTTTGAAGATCTCCATTTCTCCTCTCCATCACTGTTCTCGTACAACACTTGAAAATAGAACATTGTTGATTCAGAATAACAAATTACATCAATATGTCCTTTTGACATGGCTAAATTACGACAATTTGTTAGACTCTCCATCCCCAACCCCCGGAAATAAAAAATACAGCAAGTAAATAGTTTAAAGGAGTACTCCGGAGATTTTTTCAGAAAAATATATAGATTTCTAATTTATTTCTGTTTGTATATCTCAAGTCTTCCAGTACTTATCAGCTGCTGTATGCCCTGCATGAAGTGGTGTATTCTTTCCAGTATGACACAGCTTTTTATAGGGATTGTATAGGGATTTACTACTGCTTTGGGACGTTCCTGTGCTGGTAGCAGAGAGCATTATATCAGATTGGAAAGAATACACCACATTCTGCAGAGCTTATAATTAATGCAACACCTGAGATAAGGGGAAGTCTGGTGTTGAGGGGGGGAAATTCATTACAGGCAGGGGGTGGGAGAAAAATAAAAAAGTTATAGTCACCGGTAGAGATGATCGAACAGCGCTGATGTTCAGGTTAGTTCGAACTCGAACCATCGGTATTTGACTTCCGCTGTCTTCCTGTTCCGTGGGAAAGGTGGAGACAGTCCGACAGCCTGAGCCCAAGGCTGTCTCCACCTTCCCAATGGGAAGGCAGCAGGAGTCAAATGCGGATGATTCAAGTTCGAACGAACCTGAACATCAGCGCTGTTCGATCATCTCTAGTCACCTGTTCCGATGTCCGTGCAGAGCCATGTCCCGCTCCTGGACCCCACCCAGCTGTCTTCTGAGCTCCCCTCCTACTACTTCACACCCCGGCTGATGGATTCCCCGCTCAGCCAGTCAGTGATGGGGGCGGGAAACGCTGCAGTCACTCATTGGCTGAACAAAGTAAATCCCACCCATATGTGACGTCAAACCTGGGTTGTACCCATAACCCAGAAGAAGATGACAGATGGTAAAGTCCGGGAGCTCCATGATGCAGCACAGGCACTGGGAGCGGTAAGCATATTGTCTTTTTTATTTTCCCCCCACCCCCTGCCTGTAATGAATTTTTGCCCCCATCACCCCCCCTTCCCCCCGGCGGACTTCTCCTTTAAGAAGAAGTACATTACAAATATGTAGAACTTTCTGATACCAGTTCATTTAAAAACTATTTCTTTCGCCCCCCTTTAAGAACTACTAGATTTGAAGACTGAGGCGCCTATGACACCAAACACAACTCTACTGATGCCTACTATAGATGAGCGCAACTCGCGCAGGCTTGAGTTTGTCCGAACCTGGAAGTCTTGGCATTTGAATACTGAAGAAGTTAGATGTAGCCCTAGAGAGTCGTGGAAAACATGGGAGCCCTAGGGAATCCATGTTTTCCAGGCAGCCTTAAGGATTCATCCAACTTCTTCAGCCACCGGTAATCAAATGCAGAGACTTTTGAGTTCTGACGGATTCGAACATGCTCGAGTTGGGCTCATGTCTACTATTATCTATAGGTAATAACACACCTGAATGAAAAACTGGGAGAGAAAAAAAACGTCCTTCCCATTTGCTTTGGTGCAATTAAAAGTACCAACATTTTTGGAAACCCTTTTGACTTGAAAGCGTTGAACTTTGATGTATTATTCTTCGGGGCCATGGCATGGGAAGTTAACGTTGGATGTGCTAAAAGGGGCTGACAGTCTGCGCTGCGTAGGTCTCATTCCAGTTAATTAGCGAGGACACAGCAAATAATGGGCCCATTTTGCAGACAATAAGTTACTTGCAATATTGTTCTATATATGATTAATTAAGCTTGGAGGCTGCGAGCCCCTAGACAACAAAGGTCCGTGTTGTAATAAGGGAAAATGTCATAAATTCTCCCACAACAGCATTATAATACGTAATTAAAGCAATCATGTTTCATTAACGTCACATTGTGAGGGAATAATAATATAGTCTAGCTGTAAATGATGACAGTGTGTAACAAAATGTACAGAGTACAGCACGGTACAGGTCTGAATGTGAGGTGCCAGCTTCTTTCATTAAGGTAAGCCATAAATCTTGGCTGTAAAAGATGTCTTATGCCAACAGGTGCCATGCTGTGATTTCTTCATGTCCACCTTAAGATAAATATGAAAATGCACAAGTACAATGGGGCTAAATTACCTAGACTTAATGTGACTGTGTTTGAAACGATTGTCACACATTGTCAAAAGTACTCCGTTATTTTGTAAGGACATAGTAGGTACCTAGTGAGGTATCCTATTCGGTGGGTTGTCACCAATCATCAACCTATCAATTCACTATTGTCTAAAAGTGCTGAAGGGAAGACCATGAGCCTCCTATTGCACACCTTAAAGGGACTCTGTCAGTAGGTTTATTCAGCCCTATGGGAGGGTAGCATAAAATAGTGACAGAGAAGTGGAACAGGATGATGTATCAATTAAACTGGTGTATGCAACTGATTTAGAGATATCCTCCTGAATAACATGGACAATAAATAGTCCTCTCCATTATGTGTGTGTGCTCAGTAGTCCTGGATATTCATGAGCATCAGCAAACTGCCGATTTGGCAGTTTTTTTTTATCCATGCTGTGTATAGGCAGTCAACTGTCAACAGCAAGTGGAGGGCTGAGGGAGGGGAGTGGCATTAATCCCATTCTCCTGCATATTAGGAGAACTGCTGTGTTCTCCCCAGTCTGACACAATGCAAACCTGTCTTGCTCTCCAGATTGAAAAGAATACACCACTTCCTGCAGGATATAAAGCAGCTGATAAGTACTGGAAGATTGGAGATTTTATTTTAATAGAAATACATTACAAATGTACTGCACTTTCTGATACCAGTTGATTTGAAAGAAAACTTTTTTTGCCATAATACCCCTTTAAAGTTATGATATGGCCACCTCATCTCATCATCATCAAGTCTGGGACTACCTAACGGCACAGAATGACTTCAGCAGCACCGTCCACAGAAGACTGGTAGTTATTTCTCCAAGATGTTGGGGGGAAAAACAACAACCCAACAAACTATTAAAACTTCTACTTTTGAATGCATTCTTACACACCTGCTTAAAATTTGTGCACATGTCATGTTTCTTCTTCCAATGCTCAACTGTACCATCTGTCTGTGCCCCTCTTTATTTAATGCCAGTTGTGTGATTCAGACTTCTGGCTGTTTCCCTATGTTGTATCATTTTTAAACTTTGTAAAAATTTATGCACAGTTATATAGTAATTTAGACCCTAATCTTATGCCCTATTTCTATCTTGAAGATTACAGCGATGAAGTCTTATTATCTTTCTCCTCAGCTCATTCAATAATAATAATATGAAGCGCCAACAGAACCTCAGGGGAGTGTCTTAGACTATTGATTCGCCAAAAGGCCAATGAGGGTAAGTTAAGTACTAAAGTGGATAACTGCTAAATCAATTAGAGTTCGTGTTTACTGATCCTGAACAATTTGTTTGATAATCGTTATGGGTATAACGATCATTTTTGAACATATTTGAACATGTGAATGTTTATCTTGCGATGTACAGTATACAACTGCCCAAGTTTCCTCCCACCAATTTGAAAGAGCCAATGAACATGTGGGGAAGGAAGGGCGCATCAGGTCAGGGCCGGCCTTAGGGTAGATGGCGCCCTGTGCGAAGCTTTCTTTTGGCGCCCCCCCTCCCCCCCCCCCGCCACTGTTGATACCACCTAATAGTTAGATAATAGAAAGGAGATAGATAGATAGATAGATAGATAGATAGATAGATAGATAGGAGATAGATAGATAGATAGATAGATAGGAGATAGATGATAGATAATAGATAGGAGATGACAAATAGATAGATAGATAGATAGATAGGAGATAGATAGATAATATATAGAAGATAGATAGATAGATAGATAGATAGATAGATAGATAGATAGATAGATAAAACGCAAATAGTGTACACGGCACTCAGAGAAGAAAGTCGGGTGCTGGCAAGCATGCTGGGGGTCCACCAGGCAATCGTAAATATATCCTTCAAAAAGGCTGCAGCACTCCGGAGGTAGTGAAAAAATGGTGCAAAAATGTATTCACATCCCAAATCAATACAATGAAAGCTTTCATTGTATTGATTTGGGATGTGAAAACATTTTTGAGGAGATAGAGAGAGAGAGAGAGAGATAAATAGATAGATAGATAGATAGATAGATAGATAGATAGATAGATAGATAGATAGATAGGAGATAGATAGGAGATAGATAGATGGATAGATAGATAGATAGGAGATAGGAGATAGATAGATAGATAGATAGATAGATAGATAGATAGATAGATAGATAGATAGGAGATAGATAGATAGATAGATAGATAGATAGATAGATAGATAGATAATAGATAGATAGGAGATAGATAGATAGATAGATAATAGATAGATATTAGATAGATAGATAGATAGATAGATAGATAGGAGATAGATAGATAGGAGATAGATAGATAGATAGATAGATAGGAGATAGATAGATAGATAGGAAATAGATAGATAGATAGATAGATAGATAGATAGATAGATAGGAGATAGATAGATAGGAGATAGATAGATAGATAGATAGATAGATAGATAGATAGGAGATAGATAGATAGATAGGAGATAGATAGATAGATAGGAGATAGATAGATAGGAAATAGATAGATAATAGATAGATAGGAGATAGATAGATAGATAGATAGATAGATAGATAGATAATAGATAGATAGATAGATAGAGGAGAGATAGATAAAAGAGATAGAGAGAGGTAGATGAGAGGGAGGATAAAGAGCTAGACAGAGGAGAGAAGCATCAGGCTTACAGCAGGGGCACAGCATGCTGGACACTGCAGGAATTGCTGGAGGGAGGAGGCACACGGGTGGGCAGAGGTGACAGGTCACCACACTGATGCTACTGTGCCACAGAGAACAGCTGACACACATAGCTGATGACACTCCAGTTCAGCGTGCTGCATTGTGGCAAAGTATCCCACCCGCAGTGTGTGCCGGGGGCGGGGCTTATCGACGGGGGTGGGGCTTATCGGGATGTACCCGGAACGTTAATTTGCCAGGTCCCCAGTCCGTCTGGCTTTAGGAGCGCCCGAACCAACCCCTATGCAGAGAGGGCAGGCGGCCAGCTAGGGGGGCGCTCTGGCAGACAGACAGAATGTCTGTCTGCCAGACCAGTTATGTGTGCAGCTGTCTGCAGAGCGCCCCCCCAGCTGGCCAGGAGTGATGCGCCCTGTGCAAAGGCACAGGTCGCACACCCCAAAGGCCGGCCCTGCATCAGGTAATGTAGTAGCCATGTGCACTACTGGCATTACTGTGATTGGCTGTATGATCAGCGTCATTACTTACATGTTACGTAAATGAGATAACAACGTGACAAATTTTCTCACAGTCTTTCCTGATTCTTGCGCCATTCAGTAGGGAGAGTGAAACAAACAGGGACAGCATCTAAATTTAGTAAGCCAGCAATACTATTTTATTAATCTTTCTGTCTGGCTCTGCTGTGTGCCAGTGATTGCCAGTATACTGTATACGCATGGGCGAATGAAAGATACGCTAATGCTACGCACCTTGTAATTGCTCCGCTGACAATCTATATGCATGTGTGTAACTCTAGACCAAAACGTACGCTTCTACTGTATGCGCTTTATTTGTTTGTGAATGTTCGGCGAACACAAACATGAACTGATCATGATATTTTTTATGTTCATGTTCAGGCTCCGAACCAAACATCAGGATTGTTCACTCATCACTATAAAATATCAGGGGTGCACTGATCCTTAAAGTGATACTGTAATACCCCACACACACACTATATGTGGTTCTTCGCACCTTTCACAAGCTTACATGCTGCACATTTGATATATACCTGTATAAAACTTCTTTCTGCTCTGAAATCGCTTCATTTCTTTGGTGCATAATGTCTCTAGCCAGGGGATGGACCCCAACTGTTGTGACGCCTGCCTAGTTCACATTGTTAACCGGTAAAGTGAAGTGAGAGTATTGGAGGTGACAGTATCCCCTTAACACTTTATAGACCTACCTAAAGTTACTTTATGAACCCACCAATATTTCTGGTCCTACAAGGAAAAAAAAATATTTTTCATTACTACTAAGGAATTACTACTAAGCCATTGGAACTTTTACTATTTACAGCCTTGATATTTAGAACATTTCCTAGACCTTCACCTTTATTTGTGAGCAGCAAGACCTCCATCCATTGACAACAAGCTGAGATTGTAGACATGGCGAGGAGCTGAAACATAAGGTAGGAGTTTGAATAAAACCGGAAAATTCCTTTAAAAACAGTGATCATGATCAAATATATCTCCCCAAAAAGAATAATATGTATTATTCAAAAGTGAAGGAAACACATAATCCTCTGTTGGATGTATTTTGGCTGTTTAGTAGGAAAGGCAGTAAAATATTTTTGCTGCGTAATAAATGAAGCACTTTGTTCAGCTGATGAGAGAGCCAAGCGCTCATTTCTAAGTCAGCAGCAAGACGACGGAGATGTTGACAAAGGAAGCTATTGATATAAAGTACAGTAAGTAACTGTGAAGACCTCCTCTGTTCTATAACCCTGTGACCATACACATCCAAGAATTTTTTCAATATCAATACTAAAATTGTTTCTTAACAGAAGTGCATAGTTTTAATAAAAATATGAATTTTAGATGAGGAAGCTGATGAATACGAGACACAAACAGTACCCGATGGATTTCATTGGCCTCACTGTGATCCAATGGGTTTCTGCCATGGTTTTTACCATTTTACCAGACACAAAAGAACTCTTGGTTTCTTGGTGGAATCTATAATGGAAGCTCCAACAGAATGTCCCAACACAAATGTTAACAAAGCCTACCTTGACATTGCTCAACAGTAGATGTCCGAGTCGCGTGTGTGCGTATAAGGGAATATCAAAAGGAAATGCCTTATAAAATAAATGCAACCCATTTTCCTTCTATGTTCAGCCTTAGTGAAGACAAAATTAAAAGATTTGTCATCAACTTTATGATGTATGACCCAAAAATCGTGATGGTCCCCAGCAGTCTCTGCCCACCCCCGCCAGTCTTAATTGATAGATCACTATCCATTTGGGTATAGCTATCAAATTAGGTCGACAGAGCTATCAAAAGGGATGACTGATTTAGGCAGCTTAAAAGTGATGACAAGTTCCCTTTAAATTGACTTTCTTATTTTGACTTATATTGACTTTTTTACATTAAGGAGAATCATATGTGAACATCGCACATTCTCCCCCTAATTCTCACCCACTGAGATCCATACTTTATCAGTCATTGGTGTCACAAACAGAGTGGCACTCACAGCACTGCTGCGGGACTCACCATCAAAGGGGTCCACCTCAGTTCATAGATGATGATGATGTTGTTATTCATCAGGGGTGTAGCTAGGCCAATCATGTGTTTTTTTCCTTTGTTGCCTGTACCTATAGTTAGCGGGAAAAAATTACTAGAAAAAATTACTAGACTAAATTAATAGAATCTAGAATCACAGAATTATTATAGAATGGAATGCAAATTTCCACTGAAAATGAAACTGTTCATATATAAGTAAACAAAGAGCACAATAGACAATGTTTGGAAACTATATTTTTTTCCACCTAAAAAAAATATATAGAATGCTATCATAAAAGTAATAAAATAAACACTTGTTTGCAAACATATTCTACATATTGTACAGCAATTTTGGCAAAAAAAGTGCAAAAAAAAAAAAGAAACTAAAAAAAAAAAGCCTGGCTCATACCAGGTATGTATGAGCTATGTAATATAGAAGGTATGTATGAGCTATGTAATGTAGAAATAAGCGCAACTCTAGCATGTTTGAGTTTAGTTGTTTGGCATTGGAATACCGCTGCCTGAAGAAGTTCGATACAGCCCCAGGGAGTGTGGGAGAACATGGACACAACCATGGGCCATAGGCTGTATCCATGTTTTGCCAGACTCCCTGGGGCTGTGTCCAAGTTCTTTAGTCACCGATATTCAAATATTGAGTTGCACTCATCCCTACTATGTAATTATCTGTAATAAAGTATCTTGGCACTCACCAAGTCAATTATTGCTATTTATTCGGTGTAGCATATAACCACAGTTAGGACATTGTTACAGTGAAGTGAAGTTGACAAAGGTTAGTGGGCTGAAAAAGAATCCTTACTATATCTGTACTGATATTCTACACTGAATAAACTGCAATAATTGACTTGGTGAGTGCCGGGATTCTTTATTACATATATTCAGTATTGGGCTTGTGGCTCCTGCCACAAGCACTACCGACCTGCAGGGTGCCATCTTCCTACTCCTATATATTATCTGACCTGTGACTTTGAATACATTTAGCCCAAATCACTTGAAATATCCCCTTTCTTACCACCATGTTAGAGACGTCATTCAATTAAAATAGATTTAAAAATCCTTTAAAGAAATACATTCATGACATCTTTTACAGATCACTTTTTAAAATAAAATAAAAAAGGTTCGAGTCAGTGTAGCTAAAAATGACTCACACAATTTGCCAAATGCCTAACAACCTAACAAGATTCCTTTAACCTTTAAAAATGCTCAGATTCTTGACTTTTCCTTTCACTATAGTTTGTCATTGGCTTTAAGGAAAATGTTAAAGAGATTTAAATGTCCACTTCAGTTTTAAAGGTCAGTCGTCCAAACTGGTATTTGATTGTTTTTCTTTCTTTTTTTTTTTTCTTTTTTCAAACCAAAATAAAAATCTCTGACACTTTTCTATAAAGCATTTTACAAACTTTTGTTTAACTCTGTTATCAATATGGGTAGACCAAATTATAATGGAATTGTCTGTAGCAACCAATCACGGTACAGCCTTCTTTCCGAAATTCTAATCTTCCAATATGAAAACTATTCTGTGATTGGCTGCTAAATTTTTCCTATAATGTTTTCAAGCAGTTCACCCTCTATTAAATATAAAGAGGAAAGTTAGATAATTGTTATCATATGAGAGATGTTACTGGTCATAGAGGATATTCAGATACATCAGCAAGGAATAAAATGATAACTATCTGACATCATAGCGACATGTTAGAAGCTTTCATTGGTGGGAGTCCAAGTGTTGAGACCCAAGTGATCACTAAAATAAACAGGATGGGTGCTGTGCCCTTTTTTTCTGCCTGGGTCTGCTCAGAGGGTTGTACAAGCCATTTATGCTTTTATTAAAAGTTTAAAGACTTTGCAGACTTTACGGGTCCTTTTAGACAAAGAGCTTTCTTGGCAGGGGGGGCCGCAAACGAGCGCTGACCAGCGGGATCGGCGGCTCGTTTGCAGTGCTTTTACACAACAGATGGGCTGCATGAAGCATCCTTGTATCATTCATGCAGACCTGGAAACTGACAGCACAGATATATTAATATCATATATATATATATATATATATATATATCTGTTCTGTCAATTTTCAGATAACAAGCAGTTTATACTTACCAGCCACTCTGCTTGTGATCCTTTCATCTGTCTTTCCAGTCCTCACACCGACTGTATCTTTAGGCCGCCGCCCCCTTCGGATGTCAATCATTCCCAGCGGCCTGAAATTACAGCAGCAGCTGGAGGAGCAGGGAGCCAAATGCCGGATCACAAGCAGAGTGGCTGGTAAGTATAGACTGCTTGTGATCTGGAAACTGAAAGCACAGATATATACACATCCTATATACATATCTGTGCTTTCAGATAAATTTTGAGAACTTTCTCCATACCTTAATCCCATGGAAACCTATGGGATCAGCTGAGCTGTGGTGTAGAAGCTCGTAACTCTGTACCCCAGAAACTCAATGACCCGAGGGCCGCTCTTTGAGAAGAGTGGGATGCCATGCCTCAGCAGACAATAAGAGCGACTTGTGAACAGCAGGAGACGTTTTTGTCAAGCTGTAATAGATGCTCAAGGACAGATGACAAGTTATTGTGACATTCTTGCTGGGGTATATCCACCACTGGTGTTGGCTTTTGTTCCAATAAAGAGTTTGAGATGAAGAAATCACCATTGCTGCTTCTACTTAAATGTCTTATGATATAATATCACTGTAGGGGAAAGTTTTTACATTTCCCATAAATTTCACCCGCAGGCCAAATATCCCTAACTTTTTGTGAGTAGGGCATCTCCCCCCTCCCTTACAACATGCAATGAGAAGAAAATGAACTGCAGCTGCATCCCCCTCCTTCCAACTCTTCAATCTCTAATACTCCGTGCTGGACTGAGGAGAGTTCTGAATATTTATAGAGCTTACAGGTTAGGAAAAGAGAATTACCTGCTGCTCGGGGCGGGAGAAAGATTCAACTTTCTCCGAATAGGTTATATTACCAAGATTTATGTATTCACAAGTACTATTGATTTAAGTCAACCACTTATAAGAATCGCTATGCATTCAGCAGAGATTTCAGCAGGTGTCAGACTTGAGAACCATTCGCATCAATGTAGCCCATTAAGGGATTATTTCTGTGTGCTTAGCCGTATTTTCCCTGTTTTCAACTAAAGAATTCAGATTTTTACAGACAACTCTGCACAAGACGCCAAGAAAAGAAGAATGGTAAGCAGAAATTGTATGTCAATCCAGGAGCACTTTACTTTGAGCTACCAATGATTTCTCCTTCTAGTTAGTGTAATGGTTTTCTATCCACCACTTTAGAGAATTACCAAGAAATCGGAAGATACCACAAAAGATGATGCGGTCTTAAAGTGGTATTACAGTTGTTTCAGCAAATAATGCTTATTCATTGTATTCCCCTTGTTCTAATGTGCTCCTCGAAGGCGGATAAATTCTATACAGATTTGTGTAAAATTATCTTCTTTATTTGATCCAAATGAATAAAGGCATTTTACAATGTTAAATAAGGGTAGCATAAACTAGTGGCAGAGAAGATGTACAGAATGATGTATCATTACATTGCAGCTGATTCGGAGATACATTCCTGAAAAACACGGACAATTAGTAGTCCTCTCTATTATGTGTGTGCTCATTAGGCCTGGATATTCATGAGCACCAGCAAACTCTGCTCACCAGCTACGAATTTGCAGTTATCTATCCATGCTGTGTATAGGCAACTGTCAATCAACAGCCGGAGGGCAGGGGGAGGGGTGCGGCATAAATTCTCCTGCATATTAGGAGAACAGCTGAATAGTATAATTTAAGTATTATATTCTTGTTCTGTTCAGCATTTCTGTGACTAGTTTATGCTGTCCTCGTTTGTTGCAGCATTACCCTATTGACAGATTCCCTTTAATGACCAGAGCAGAGGGCACTGTGGTGTTGAATAGAGGAGCCTCTTTAACTTTGCTCTGTTCCTGACTGGTTTATATAATTTAAGTCTACACTCTTCACTACTTAGGGGGTTTTCACAATGACTGGCTCCCAATGAGGTTACTTACAGTTATATTACTCACTAACATGCTGCAGTATGCAATCTGCTAGGTGCAGGCAACCAGTGGTCCAGCTCTCTCAGCATAGTGGATGAATAGGCCTGGCCTGAAGCCCAGTAGGTCCTATAATGTAATAAGACATGTGTGTAGCTTATCCTTAATGACTAGAAGACTTTATTTTCTTTCTCCTTTTGAATATATATATATGAACAATGCAAATATTCAGTATATTGCAAAGAAGTAGCAATCTACAGAATACACATATGCATAACAGTAATAATTTCTATCCAGTGGATAACATAATACGCAGTGGGGCAATGCAAAACTTATAATATTCTTTGGGAGAAGTACAGGGTGGTAGCTACTGGGGGGTGTAGACGTACCAGTGTCACCAAGACCTTGTAGCTTCTGGAGTGCTGTACTCATCTCTCTCCGGAGGCTCCATAGAGAATGAATAGAGCCTGTGGATAGGGTACAAGTTAGCTTTAAGCTGGAATACCTCTTTATATGTAATACAAAATGAAGGATATTCATCCATCCAATTGTCTTGGTGTTTCTCATGTTAGGTTTCTGTCTCTGGGAAACTAACTTCAGTCTAGGTGGATGTTGGACATTTTCAAGGGTTCAAGACCTTGGAAAATTATGAATGAATAGCAGTATAAGTAAATGATTCCATGTGATCGGATGCTTGGCAGCTGTTAATGACTGTCATTAAGGCTATTTATCTACATCTGTAAACCCTGGGAAATACGGAAGTGGTGCCCTGATGAGTAATTGCATGCCTGTTTCTAGTCCACCATACAAGGTGACATTAGGTGAGCAACGAACATCTACAATTGAGTCATCTACAATCTGAAAAAAGAATAAATAATGGAACAGACCCTGATAGGTTAAACCATTCATGACCAACCTATATTGGCCTCTGAAACACTATAATAGGATTTTCAAAAACGTTTAGACCTCAAGATTAGGGATGTAAGTTTTAAAGTATGGGGGGAATCTTAGGAGAAACCTTGGAGGTGGTTGTGTAAGGAGCAGACAAGGTGAAAGCACAGTTGGAGGTCCTGTGAGGATTAGAGATTGCATGAGAGGTGCTATCTATGAGCATATTCTAGAGCCCTAAACTAAAGGAGTATTTTCTACATCAAAAGTTATCCACAAAATAGGTGATAACTAGCTGAACGTTGAGCGTCTGACCACTGGGTCTCTCACCAATCCCAAGAAAGTCCCTCAAATAAATATAGTGTTATACATGTGTGTGCTAAGCACCCCATTCATTTTATATCAGGCTTTTAAACATGGGTCATCCCAGTGGTTAACTCAGACCCCAGACCCGACCCCATAATTAATTCAGACCCCATATCAGACCCAAAAAATGTATTCAGACTCTAAATTAGATCACAATGTTAGTTCCAATCTAGTGCAGATACCATAATTAATTCAGACTTCAGATTAGACCAAAAAACATTGTACCATATTATTCTATTCGTTGAACATAAGCGTTATTGAATATTTTTTTACGTTTTAGAATCAGATTTTATTGTTTACGTAAAAATAATTTGTTATCCACGTTTCCAAAAGACGCATTATAATGGGCCCTAAACGAGGAAACGACATACAAAGTGTTCAGCGTAAGGACGTGGAGCATTTTTACGACATCAATAAGAATAAAACTTGAGCATTTATTGGTTTGTGAACTGGAAAATCACATCTAAACAGTGTGGATAAATCTCCTGCTCACAATCGCCTCTTAGCTCTGACATATTTTAGAAACCAGATTTGGAAAGGAAAAAAAAAAAGAAAAAAACTTTGCTAAAATCTTCTGTGTGAAATAGTCAGAAATGTCTTCAGTGCGGCAAGATGAAAATATGTCAGCATGAATCACAAATCTATCAATTAGACAGTGAGAAGGCTAATGAAGGAACCTACGCATGTCCCTTCAGGGTTCTGGTTAAAAATAGATGAAAATGTCCTAGTAAAAAGGAGAAACATAATCAATAACGTGATTAATGGGAACGAAGTCACACAAACATCTGGGCAATTACGTCTGCTCTTTAGGATACATCTAGCCCTGGAATTTAGGGGTTTTAAACTGGTTTCATAGACTATCTATAATCTTTATAGCATAGTAAGTGAGTGGATAAGAAACTAAAAGACTTTTCTCTCTTTTTAATGGTGATACTTTTTTTCGATACAAATCTGAAATTGGAAACTGCTTAGAAAAAAAAAAGTAATTCCCAAACTGGATAATGATGAAAACTGTTCAACCCTCAAAGTATTACTATGTAGAGAGTCCACGATACAGACATTATAGAGGTTAGGCTGCTGTACAGACAAAAAATTGCAAACCATTAAAATTAAGTCTGCTCTTACATCTAGACCTGGAACTTAAGGGTTTTAAAGGGAACCAATCACAACAAAAAATCGCTATAACACTAAGGCCTTATGCACACGTTCAGTATTTTCTTCACGTCCGTAGATCTCTCCCGCTATCCACCCGTACAATCTGCTAAAAATTACAGATTGGGTATATGTAGTGCATCCGTATTTCTCTAAATCCTTTTTTTGTTTGTTTCAACATGTCAATTATAACTCATCCATATTTTTTAAATGGAAATATGGATATCAAACAGGATACAATCTGTAAAAAAAAAAGCGGATCCAATTGATTTCTAAGAGAAGATCAATAAAAAAAAAATCTTTTTTTCAGCAATGGTTTGCGTCCTTGTAATCTACTGATCCTGTGAATAGCCCAATAGTCAACAATGTGCACTAACTCGAGTCTGGAAATACAGATCCATATCTCCCAGAGCTGTGCGGGTTGTGGCTGCTAGAGAGGATGATGGCAGGGGAATGCTCAGTGTCCCCCTGCCATCATCCTCTCCAGCAGCCACAGCCCGCACAGCTCTGGGAGTTGGGTCGTGACATCACCATTTTATCCAGAAAGTGACATCACCATTATATCCAGGAAGTGGAGCCTTGATGCAGTAGTAAGTGCAGGGAAAAAAGCACTTTATAAGCATTTCTCGTAATAAGTGTTTACTGTTTTCGTATAACTTTTGGGGGGCAATACAATACTTTAATAAAAATATTCACTGGACTTCTTTAAGGTGCTGACAGTGTGCTGTACCTGGCAGTCCCATAGTGAGCATGTTACTTTTTGGTAATTTGTCCGTGCTGTGGAGGTCAGGCGGCCTGAGGCGTGCCAGAGTGCGGCACAAACACTGAGCCACAACTCCTCTTTGACTCTTTATTACAGCAGGAAACCCAAGATTGTGCATAATCCACTCCACAGACAACCGATCAGACTGGGAATGAAGGTCCAGGTGTGAGTACTTAAGTATTAATAACAACACTAAAATCCCCATGTAACCAGTCTGATGGGTTAATATAAGAATACCACGCACATTTTTCTTTAATTATTTTGAAAGTGCGTTGTTTGCAGATTACATCCAGCCCGGCTACTTACATGATGTCTTTGTATAAGTGTAAGTTTTATCAGTTGTGGTAAAGAGTAAGGCAAGCATTGGTTTCTGTAGGTTACATTAATTCAGTGTTCTAGGGAGTATGAGCTTTCCACATGGATATAGCTCGCCACTTCCAATAACAACATACAGACATGGATAAGCCATTTACACAAATTTTTTTTTTCATAAGTGTCCATCCATTCATGGCGTAATAACAATAATTAATGATTAATTATTAATAAGTGGTTTACTTATCACTCATCTCTACTTATTAAGTAAGTGTTTTACAATGAGGAGAGGAAACCGTGCACTTTATGGGCATAGGCTGGGTGTTGGGAGAGTAAGCATTTATACAGGGGTGATTCCTATAGAAGGGTACATACATGCAAGTACAAACTACTACATAGAGAATTTATATCTGTCTTATGTTAGAGATATGATGACTTATGTTTTGCAAATAGATTGACATTTAATA